>NC_080597.1:64527226-65151036 GCF_027887145.1 Ammospiza caudacuta
ATTTGCATTCTGTTTTATTCAAAGCTATTCTTTAATTTTAAAAATCTAGAAGTTTCATTTTAAAAAGCTACTAAGCACCAAACATCTTAATAAATATATAATGTATATGTATAATAAATTCCACATCCTGAATTTTGAAACTCCCTTCTATGTAAATGACATTAGTGAGCAGACAATAATTTAAAGCCTAACTGAGCAGACAATAATTTAAAGCCTAACTATCCTTGTTTACAGACATTAGGATAAAAGAGTCAGAGAGAAACAAAGAATCAAAGAAAGATGGTTTTGATGCCATTTTTCAGTGCATCCCATATGAGCACTGAGAAGAGGTACAAAAGGTGGGTGTACTGCATAAGGTTTTATGTTTCTGCTACTGCCAGAGAGCAAAGGAAACAGCAAAGGTCAGTGTAATCATGTATCTCTACTCATATAAAGCTTCCTTCTTCAGAGCTCCATTTGACAGGAAAATAAATTAAAAAAAAAAAACAAAAAAACAAAAAACAAGAAAACAAAAAACCAAACACACATCAAAAAAACCCTAAACACAAAAAAAAAACAACAAAAAACCAACCCACAATCTAGAAAAGTCCTAAATTAAACCTTTCCTTAGCAGTAAATAAAGTAATGAACCTCACTTAATCCAGCTTCAATCTGTGAGTCCAAAAAGGAAAATGGAGAACTACAGCTGTGCTACACAAGGAATTAACATATGAAAGAGGACAAAGAGTTACCTCTCTTTTAAGATTCCAGAAAACCCTTTGTGAGAGCTAACAAATTTAGTTATGCCAACATCGCTTTCTGTCAGTCCATGCTTCATCATGTCTGCAAAGCTCTCTGGATCTCCATCTTCATCACTATCCTCTAGTTCCTCCTCTTCCTGCTCCTCACTTTCCTCAGTGGGGATTATTTCACTTTTCGTGTCCTCGGGTTGTTCTGTTACATTCTCAATACTCTGCCCAGAGTCGTTCTCTGCCTTGGACTTCTCCAAGATCTTCTGTCTTTTAATTTCATCTGCATTGGCCACATCATCCTCAGAGCGAGGACGTTTCAAGGATACACTATTCACTTCTACAGTTTCCATGTTTAAGGCACAGGGTAGGATAGGAAGCCCTGGAAAAGAAGAAGAAAGGCTTATTTTCTGTCTAAGAGCAATATCAATACATAGGCACTTCACTCCAAGGACTCTGCCCTGTGCAACTTTTCAGGAAAACCATAAACTTTCTGCATTTAAGTTAAACATCAAGTAAACATTTTGAACACTTAGAAACAATATGTCCTTGGGGAGAAAGAAGGAAGACATTGAGGGCAGCATGCATGCTGGACTACAGCAGAGTAGGACTCAATACCACACTGAGCTCCCAAGCCTTCTCTTTAACATGACTACTCTCAATTATTCCCTTCTCTATCAAGATTCCATCTTGCAAAGACAGAGAGAGAACAGCTGAGTTCCCACCTGAAATCTCATGTCTTTGTTTTCTATGTGCTTCCAACACACACAACGCTATACAGAATTCAAGGTGGCATCAATTCAGCCCAAAAGATAAGAGAGACGAGATTCCAAAATCATTGAATCAGTGAGACAAACAAAACAACAAGGAAATTAAACAATCTCTGAGAAGAACGTGACTACTCACGCTGGTGGAATAGGGCTCAGAGTTGCAGCCTTTGTGTCAGCAGAACCACTGCCTTCAGATCTGAAAAAAAGAGGCAAATAACTCTTTGAGAAGGTTTTATGGAAAAAATATTATGGAACATATATGAATGCAATCACATATGGACTCAGACAGTCATGTTAAATACAACTGCCCAAGTATAACCATCCTAGTGACACAACACATTACTGCCATTTAGCAAGCTACAGGGAAGAACTTTGGTTTTGTTTCTAAGTGTATAAAAGGAAACCAGGGTTCCTAGAATTAGGCATGGACAGGACCTTTCTTCCAGCATCACCCAATTGGCACAGGAGTGTACTGAGGATGAAGTGCAGGTTTTGGTAGCAGGAGGAGGCCATAAACTGCTCTGTGTGGGCCACGACCAGTTCAGCTGGCTCCATAAACCCACTGCCTGCCACCCTCCAACTCAGGCAACAAGTACATGGCTCCCCTGCTCCAGTTCATCTGAGAAAGGGAGAAGCTGCCAGTGGCAGCAAAGGCAAAAGAAAGCACAGAGGGAACACGTGACAGAGCGCTCAAAAAGGCACAGGGAAGCATGGAGAAGGGGACAACTGCTGAGGACACAGCTGGAGATGCACTCCTGGAAGGAAACTCTCCTCACTGAAGCAGGGACACTCCTGATGGGACTGACCTGTGGAGGTGCCCACGCTGGGACAGGGACACTTGAGGGGCCCATGGAGAACACTCACATGGGAGCAGAAGAACTGAGCAGCAGAAAGAAATCTCGATACACCAACTCCAACCTCCTGCACTACCACTGCCTTCCCCAAGGGCCAGAGCATCACCTGAGGGCCAAGGAGGAAAGGGGAAGAAAGGAGTTTTCTCCAAGTGTGTGTTTAGGTAGTTGTGGGATCTCAGGTCTTCATAATATATCACCAACCAACTGGTAATTAAAAGTTAACCGGCAAAAAATTAAATTCCCCATGTCAAGTCAATTTTGTCCACAACAACCAAGTTTCTAAATTAATAGGATTTAGCTGTTACTGAGAAATTAATCTAGGCAGGGAGCAGTATTTTAGAACTACATACATCATCTTGTATTATTTCTCCAGCCACTAAATAGCGTAATCTATCCAATTTTAAAGGGCATGTTAAAGGAAGTCCCACAACTAACTTGACAATCAGCATTTGCTGGGTTGGGAAGTAATTGTTACCAGTTAGCTGTTAGTCAGGGCTGACTTCATGGCCTGGACACCTCAGTGAAGAGATCACCAGATTAGGCTAAAAAGGCAGGAACAACTGTTTTAGAAATGCCTGAAATGTTTTGCTCAAGTGAAGAACTGAAAATGAGTGCTACAAAAATAAATGAACAAAAGGGAAATAAGGAGAGAGTTAGAAAATTAAGTGTATGTATGGGATGAAGAGTGGTAAAACACACACGCAAGAAAGCAGAACAATTAGCAAAGCAATGTACCTTCAAGCTGAAAGCACCAATTTTAGTCTGTCTTCAAATAAAAGTTCATAAAATCCTTCTTTCAAGAGGAACAACAGATAAAAGTCATAGCCAAGTGAAGCAATTCACTGCTGTTTCCAGACTCTCTTCCCATGTACCAAAATTTACAGAGGCTGGGTGATAAAGCGCTGAAGTGGAAATGGCTTTTAGATGGCTTGCATCTTCACACAGCGAACAAAACAGCATTCAGCACAGTGAAATCCTCTGAGACATCTGCCAAAGGTAGTAAGAAGAGAAATCTCGTGCTTCTTAAACAAAACTGTAATACCTAGTTATTGATTTATACAGACTGTTACGAGAATTTGATGTTGGGCACAAACACTCCAGAGCTGTCACACACAGACTATTCTCACAGCACAACAGTGACTCACATACTACAGAGTGCTATGCTGTGCCCCACGGCAGCCATCGTCGGGATGAATTCTGCAGGATAATTGCCTGAAGGAGCACGCTGAAGCGAGCGGGCACACACTGCCTCGCTTGCGCAGGCTGCTAGTGAGAGGCTCCTATTATTTTTTGACAGCTGCTCAATTGTCTCGGCCCTTTTCCTAACAGGTGTTTCCATAAAAGCCAGAATCTGCATAAACATCAACTCCGCAGCAATTTCGATGTTCTAACAGAGACTGAGTTTACTACTACAAATAAAACACTTGACTCTCTGCAACAAGAGCCGCCGAGCGATTACTGCTGGCGCGGCACCAGTCAGGCGGGCACGGCGGGGGCTGCAGGGCGCTGAGGAGCCGAGGTGCGAAGCCGCTTCCTCATGAGACGAGGCACGTGCGATTAAAGGGCGACCGAGAGGAGCGCGATGCTGCCGCAGCAGCGCCCCAAGGCCAAGCCTAGCGCGGAGGGCAGCGGCGCTCGGAGCTCGCGGGCCGGGCCGGGCCGGGCCGAGCCGCCGCCACAGCGCCGGAAGAGCCGCTGCGAGCGCCGAGGCTGCCGGGGCAGGGCGGGAGGACGCGCTGGGGCTGGGGCCGGGGCAGGCGGGGCACGGGGCCGAGGCAGGAGGAAGGGCTCTGCCGCGGGGGTCCCGGCAACACGCGGCGCAACACGGGGGCGTCTGGGGATAGCCCAGCGCCGGCGAAGTTCCCCGAGGCAGAGCCCCCACCCGGCCCCACCGCGGAGCCCTGCGCGGCTGCCGGGGAAGGGAGAGTGCGGCTCCGCCCGCCGCTAGGCAGGAGCCGCCGAGGGGGAGCCACTTACCCGCACGGCGGCACGGGAGGACGGCCCGGGCGTCAGCGCGGCGGGGCGGGCGGCGGAGGCGGTGCGGAACGGGCCCGGCCCAGCCTCGCGCGGGCGGAGGCGGCCCCAGGCTGCGCCCGCCCCCGGCCGGCCCCGCCGCGCTGACGCCGGGTGGGGAGCGGAGCCGGGCCGGGAGGTGGGACCGGGCCAGGGGCTGCTCCTGCTTCCCCCGCTTCCGACACCGCCGGCCCGCTCGGGATGCCTGGGAAGAGGCTGGGGTAGGCAGGCGGGGATGTACGGAAGAACTGCAGCTGTGCAGAACAAAAGTTTAATTTCTGAAAGGCGGCTATAGCCAAAGCAGGGAATCGTGAACACGAGATGAGGCCTTCCTGCGCCTCCTGGCATCTGAAACACGTGGCGCTAATTGAACATTAGTCCCAGGACAGGGGAATGTACCATTGAAAACCTACACTGTAACTATGTAAATCACTTTAAAAACCAGGCCAGATCTGTGCTATCAGTGCTTTCTGATACAGTCAGAATGTCATCTTCTACCCTCTTTTCTATTTTAAGCACTGGTGCAAGGAAAGTATTTTCATTAACTTCAACACGTAGATTTGTCCTTATTTTTAAGACCCTGTGTGTCATGTCCCAATCCCAGCCTGTCTCAGACTTCCTCTGAGCCAGGCTATTAATAATTTAGTGTCTCATACTTCTTATTCTCTAGTTGTATTGTGTTCACAGTCTTAGTGATGAGACTTACAACTGGTATATGTATATGGGTAACTTATTTTCTCATCTCTTGTACTTACCTTCTCTCATGGAGTAGAATAAGAAAGTAACGCAATGGAGTACTTTGCTCGGAATTTAAAAAATCCCAGGTATGCATGAATTCCTCAATGACTAGCTTATAAAAGACCTCATATAGGAAAAAAGAAAGGAGCAAAGATGCAGCTCTCCTTAGGTCTGAGCAGAGATGGATCTATGGAGATTTATTTTATAAAGCCCTAGGGGATGAAATCTTTGTCTTTTCTACAAAGCTTTAGTTTACCCACTCCCTGTCCAGCCTTCACACTTTGAACTTAATTAACCTACCAGATCCTAGTAGGGATATCAGGAATGGCTTCAGTACACTTCTGAGGAGAGGTGAACAGTGGACTGGAAGCAGCAATGGAGGTTAGTGATTGACAAGGCAGATAATGGCACTTCTGACAGCTGTAGTGCCAAGGAGGAAGCCAGTGCTAGAACATCAACTATGTGTTAATTGAACATTGCTGTCATTTGGCCATTGACTATGGCTGTGGTATTTTGAAAAGTTGTTTCTTCACCTCTCCCAGGCAAAAACATCTTGCTGAAAATATCTGGCTGGGGAAAATGTTCAGCAAGACTTCTACCATGCATTGGCCCAACTTTTTCTGTCATGTAACTTCTTGCTTCTATCTTTTGCAGGAGAGCTTCCCTAAAATACTTATTTTTCCTCCTCAAAATTCCTACATTAAGTACCTCCTTGTCTTCAAAATCCTTGTCAGTAATTAAGTAGCTTCTATCTTACAACTGTGCTTGGTATGATAATTACCCTTCTCTTAGTTTTCCCTGTTGACTACATGTTCATCTATCATCCCCTACCATCAGCTCAGGTGGAATTTGGAGTGGTATGAAGTACCTCATACACTGAAGAACCAGCATTTTGAAGGACCTGCAGGTGCTACCACAAGGTAAATAGATTAATAAGATCATTCCTATGTGTTTCCCAAGTCTTCTAATATATTCAGAAAAGAATTCTCTGACATATTAAAGAATTGACTGTGTCTGAGAATCACAGACAAAATGCACGAGATCACCCTTCCTATGATTCAGGGTCTGGAAAGAGGGAAATGCTCTGAAGGTCTGCTTCAGAGATAAAACTGATCCACCCTGGCAGGTAGAGACCATCAGTAGAGTTCACTGAAGATGGCTTTCTCAGTCACCTCCTGTTATGATCTACCCTTAACATGGTTTCCAAATGGAAGCTGGCAAAGGGCTCACAGTCATGACCTCTTTCTCTTTCCATTAGTCAAGTGCTCCTTTTACATACAGAGTTATACTGTAAAATATATAAAAAAAAAATGTGGTTTGAGCTTGATTTTTTTTCCTCTGGTTGGTTTAACAATTAAAACCCCTTCTATTATAAATTATCTAATATATCCATCAGTTGGTATCATTACAATATTATCTTAATCTCTATTACAATGTATCAGTATATTCCCATAGAAACTTTGTTAAATGTAACCTAAAGGAGGTTTGTTTTGTGGAAAAAAATATGAGCAAGCTCTAATAAGTTTGTGATGTCTTCCTACTCTCAGGCTCCCTAGCAGGGGAAATCAGGATAGCACATCTCAGCAGATGGGAGCATAAATCTGGCTAGGAAGAGAACGCAAGTGAGAAGCATCTTGAGTCAATCTCCTCCAAAGATGCTCGTTGAAATCTGAAGGTACAAAGTTGAGATGTTCCCAGTCTATAGAAAAAGCTAATAAAATAGAGCAGCAATAACTGCTCTCACTCTTGTTCAGTTTTATGCCTCCCAGGGGCACAGACAATCAGGCAGATAAGTTGTAATTTTACACCCCTTTGCACCAGCTGCACTTAACTAACCTGATTTTTACCTGCCACTAATAGCACCACAGAGAACTAAAACCAAAGAACTATTAAAAGCCTAATGTATTTTTCATATGTAGGTTTTTTGCATTTTTCGTGCTTATTTTGAGGCCTTGCATGAAGCAAAAAGTGGGGGTGATAACTCATTACCATGCAAAATTTAAAAATATAAAAGTATGAAGAAGAGATTTTTTTGAAAATACAGAATTTTGTTCACAACGCAATTTCAGCGAGAAGGTTCCTTGAGGAACTTTGAAAACAGTCCAAAATGAATCATGCAGATTTCCAAAATAATGACAAAAATGGTTTTCCAAGAAAACAAGTTATCAGTTTATAGGACTTGAATAGGCCATCACCTTTAAGTTGATGCTTCCCCTTTTCCCTTCACCCATTATTTTCTTTTAAATAAAAAGCTGCTTAGTTTTGAAATTAATCTCTAAATCCATTTGTCAATTAGTTGGCAATTGAAGAAAGGTGGAGAAGCATCTTATCTAGACAGATGAGGAGAATTTTAGGCAGAGAGGGTTTGTTTTTTTTTTTGACCAAGTTTGTTCATATCTAAAAAAATTAATGTGCTCTACAGGCTGATTTTAAAATAAAAATGCATTTGACTATAGAAAATCAACCTTAAGCATAGGACTGGGAGGTAACTGTGAAATATGTTTTCTCTTTTTACCTTAATTTCACCATTAGGCAATTGACTCAGGGGTGCTGTAAAGCTTTGCAGCAGTGTAGACAAAACAGGATGTGATCACCCACAGATCTGAGTGGCAGCCTTCAGCTTTTGCAGAGATGGTAAAGAGCAAACACAATAGGAAATAGGGATCTGGGTTGGAGGAATAATTCTGTATTTCTGCCCCTATTCACAATTATCTCAGAAAGCCTTTAAGGGCTGAAAGACCTTCCTTGTATTTGTTCAGAGGAGGAGAGAACAGCTGGGACGGGACAGAGGCTGAAGTGTGAGCTGCCCACAGGGCTGATGAGGGCTGCAGAGGAGCAGGGTGGGGAGTGATGCTGGGTGGGACCCTCTCTTGCAGCAAAGCTGCTGCCTCACACACAGCAGGAAAAGCCAAGGCTACAAAGGTGGAGGGAGAAATGAGCTCTCCTGTCAGCTCATGCTGCATTCATGGGGAGGCCTGCAGGGTAGCAGAGTGTGCTCTTTACATGCCTGCCTGCCTTGCCTGTGCCTGCTGTCACACTGGGCTTTCCATGAATTATTTTAGCTGCCTTTGATCACTGTTACTGCTGTGAAATTTTGTACCTTATTAAGCTCCTGGTAAAATGCCCGTTTTCCTCAGTGCAAACTGGATCTGGCCACTAAAAACTGTTAAGAAGTCACAGTATTCATATCAAAGATTCACGGATGTGAAAGTGAAATGGATAGTGGGAATACCTGGGGTATTTTTTACTCAGTTATGAATGACTTTAAACTCTCATTCTTCATCATCCATAGAGAAAATCCTGGTACCTGAGTTTGGCTAACTCGCAGATTATAGCCACAATGTAGTACTCCTTCTTTATGTGCCTTATTCTGCATGTAGACAATAAAATCCAGAATACAAATAATCTTTCACCTTTCTATCACTCATCACTTTCTTGCTGTTTGAAGATACTGGGATATATGAAGGAGACCTCTGGCATTCATCATTCACATATGGAGTTGTTCACAGTGATTAGCACTGGCAAAAGTAATCCCTGGGTCCTCCTGGCTGCTTGACAAAAAGAGCACAACTGACTTCAGGCTACTCTGTAGAAGCAGTACAGAAAATATTCATGGTTTCCAATAGGAAATAGGTAATATTAAGTGTGTAATTTCACAGCAGTTTGTTTTATCTGAGCATTCACTGGGCCAGTGCAGCCATACTAGGGGCACATAAATAAGGGGTCCTATGCAGGTAAGGATGAGGAACAGAATCCTCTCACGTACGTGCTAGCTGGTCAGCTGGGAACATGGAATATGTTCTGAGAGCAACCACCTTCACTGTATTTTTCAGTGTACAAAATTACCCTGTAGCTATGAAATAAGTGCAGTGTTAGGGATAATTTGTACATCATGCTAAGTTTGGCTGTGGGGCACAGTGGAAGCTGGATAGTGGGCTGCTACAGTGGTTTGCCTGATTCTGTTCCTTGTCAATGTTGCTGATGAATAGTGAGGAGGAAAGAAATCTGAAAAAGCCCTAAACCAAGTGATAAAATAGAGTATTAGATTCATATTTCTGGTGCCAGTTTGTCAGACAATCCATGGAGTTACTACACAAGGTTTAAAAAGGAGAGAATTCTAAATATAATTTTTAGTATCCAGATAACCTCTGAATGTAATAAAGCTTTTCAGCAAAATGAGACATTAAATGCAGACTGTTTTGTTACATTTACTTCTCCAGAAAGGCACCCAAAACCTGTGCTATTTGTGCTGCTCTGTTTCTGTGGAAACTGTGTGTTGAAGTGGAATAGAAAAAGCAGGGAAAAGAGAATGAGAGGTGAAGTGTTTTTGGCTGAAGTCCCATTGGCCAGTCACAGTTTGAGCTGGGGTAAGTCAGACAAGCAAGCCCTCAATACTGAAGTCCAGAGTTTTCTTTCTTCTTCTTCTTAGCTTGTGGTGAGGGAGGAGCCTGGTTCAACAGACACCATTCAGAAGGTGATTGCTTAAATTTTATCTGCGTTTTCCCCTGTCTTTTACTCATATCAAAGAAGTAAAATTTACAGATATTTTATGCAACAATAATTTTAGTCAATTGTGAATGTTAGAGAATAGCTCCCTAAAGCAGTAGAGTGAGATTTGCTCTGAAAGGAGCCTTCCATTGATGGACAAGTTTTACAGTCACTGCTCTTTTGAAAAGCACCATTGTGTCCTTGAAAGGACAGTCTCCTCTTCCAGGACTGAAAAAATACCTTTTAATCTTTCTAGGGCTTCCAACACATGCATGTTTTTGATGAATTGCTATAAAAGACAAACAGCCTTGACTAATAAACTCAGCTCCTTATTTTCTGTTCCCTGACAATTGGTTCACTGCCAGTCATACTACTTTTTCCAAGAATAAAACCCTTTCTTTAAAATAATATCTAAATGAACTTCTTAATATATTGTTACTTTTTTCTGTTGTTGACCAGTGTTTGCCTGCTGCCTGTGGGTGTGGGTAAAAATTCTGTGCTGATACAGTTGGGATTGATGGCTTTATTCTGTAGAAATAGAAGCAAGGGTGGATCTATTTCTACCACATACACACAAAAAAATGACCAGACTATCACAGCAGTCTGGTGCTCCAGTTTGGAAAGTCTGGGCATTTTCCTGTCTAGCCTCAGTAAATGATGCTACAGAAAATCAAATAGAAATGTGCAGCACATAACATTATGTCCAAAGTAATTCTGAAACTCCTGCAGGAACAGATAAAATAGTTTGGAAGAATGCAGATTCTGGAGGAAAAATTAACTAATAAACTGACATTAGCTTTTTAAATTCAGATATAAGTGTGTGCAGACTCAAAAATTTCTGAATAATTTCTTACAGAGAGAAGGTGAAAGGAAGGGCCAAACAGGGAGAGTACCTGTACATTTTCAGGCTTCTGCATGAAGCAATGAGCACCTACTTCTTTCTCTGCTGCTGCTTCAGCTTCTTAATAGACTTTTAAATCTATTCCAGTCTCCCTCTAATCTCTATGCATGGGAGTTAGCAGTCAAACATGAAGAGAGTTGACTGGAACAATTCAAGGAACCCTGCAGCCCTTTCCTTTTGTATGCTTGTAGTGTGTTACACTGTGCGTGGAAGCACCAGAAAGAGAAAAAAGCAGAAAAGCAGGGAGTTGTTACCAGGCACTGGTGCTGCCTTCATTCTTTTGTTTTCTTATGAAAACATTCTTAATGTTTTCATAAACTACAGCTGAGCTGCAGGTCAAGCTAACTTTTCAGTTTTATTTTATTTGTAAGCCATTCTACATTTTAGAAGTATTTATTGTTTACAGTTGGCAGGTCTGATTGCACTTCTCTTTAGGTTATGCAGGCTTTCAGTTTGACAGCTTAAGAAATACCTGTTTGTTGAACTGCTTACTGCTATTCACCAATTTGTAATGAATAGGAAGTTCAGGTCACACAAAGACATTATGGATACAGTCAGAACATGCCAGAAACACAATACATTGAAGCAACACTCCATTAACCCAAGTTAGGTAGTGCCGAAAATCACATTTATATCAAGTTATGCTTTAGGAAACAAATTAGCCTGTTATTCACTGTAATCCATAAAATTCTCCAGGCACAGAAGAGAAGGCATTAATCAGCAGCTATTTGGCTCTACACACCTCCTTACAATAGGGTCTGGAACTGCCTTTTACAAAGTGAGAAAGTGTGAAAAACTCTTTCCAGTGCAGTAGGAAAGTCCCATTTGAAAATCACGATACCAAGCTAGGTAAACAGCCCCCACAGAAACACTGTGCTGCCTGCTGCCCTGACACCACACAGCAGCCCTGGGTGGGCAGGCTCTGTACAGACACTTTCCTGTGCACAGCACACTCCTCTGCAGACAGAGTGTTCTTTCATAGGTCCATTAGGTTTTCGTGCCACTGTTAGTCACTGCAGGGCTACAAATAATAATTCCACTCATTTTCCTGGTGTTACTTTTCCCATTACAGACATACAGTCGAGGATAGAGTGGCAATTACGACATGAATAATCATGTACAAATGCATTGTATTTCCAATGCTTTCTCTCTGACAACCGTACAGTCTAATAAACCACCAAAGCTCCTTAACACATTGTGAAGCATCCCTCTACAGAGCTGTTCAATCACATACTTCCTTAGATACATTCAGAAGAGATCCCTTAAAAAAGCCTTCCTAAGTGTGTATTTTTACAAAATGCATTTATGTAGTGTGTGAACAGCATCTGCATCCTCTAGCAGCACACAGTATTTGCCATTGAACTGATACTGAGAAAAAAAAAATCTCCTAGAACACACTGCAGACAAATTTTCAGAAGTTTAACTCCAGGTATCTAGATCAGCTCCAGGTAGCTCAAGGTAGCCAGCTCTACCCAAGTTAAAAGAATTCAGTTTCAGGATTTTTCAGAACTTTTTTAAAAACTGCAAAAATTACAAGGGCAAGTCGCTTAAATCCCCCCATGGTCAATAACTGCATATTGATAAAGGCATGCTGAGTTTTTCTCACCAAAAATAAGACAGTGCTGAACCATGAAACCACTACTGTGTTTCATGAGTAGTAAAACTAATGCAGGTTGTTTTTTAATAAATTTGTATTCTGTGCTCTTTACAACTTCCCACCATGATGCCATCAAAATATTCTTTCAGCCTTTTTCTTTGCTTCCTAGACTTCCTTCCAATACCCTCAGCTCCCTTCTATATCTCAGATGCCTTTCCCCCACCTTGTAATTCTGGTAATTTGTACATAATTCCAGTCATTTGTACATCATTTGTACATCATTTGTACACCCTCTGCTTGCCTTTTTCCAGCTTGTTGCTGGGACCACAGTAGGAGAATGGGTTGACTCATTCAAATCCTGCCAAACAGAGTAGAAGGCTCCTCAGTTCCCCTTCATTTGCTGTCAAGAGACACATTAGTAGTGGCTACCCCAGTGTCCTCACAGTAACTTTGAGACTAATAAGGGGCAGACAATCCCAGCTTCATTTGAAATCAGGCAATTAATAAAATAATATATCAGAGGGAGTCCAGCCCTTCATACAAATCTTGTTTTCTTGGAAAATATGCTAAGAAAATACTATAGAAATCCCACTAAAAATTAAAACAGGAGTAAAAAACCAATTTAGATAGCTGTAGGGATGTTAAATGTAGATGTTTTACTTAACTTAGAGTATGGGATTGATTGCACTTAGTAGAAACAAATAATTTTCCACTTCAGAAAAAGAAATTAAGAAAGAGGTTAAATGAGTTATGAGATGAAAAAGTTATTTAGCATGAAAACTCTAAAAACTTAACTAAAAATTTCTGGCATTTCAAGTGTTCTGGTGCTAATGTTTCTTGGCATTTTGAAATTACTGTCTTGCAAGCTGTAGTACTTTTTCAAAGAAGAGCAATTTGACATATAACTCTATTTAGGTTCCACATTTTGGGCCCTACAAAAGGATATTTTTCCAATTTAATTAAATGCTACTTGATTAAAAAACTGTCTGTGGTTAACTGAGTGTTTGCTCTTCATTAATAGATGTCTTTGTTGTATTGCTTAGGAAACAAACATAAATGCAGCATGACAACAAACATGATACTTTTTAGATAGCTTTTTGGAAAGTTTTTGAACATTGCCAACAGAAGTTGGGACTTAGGGTGCCATGACCTCATTAATTAAATTAAACATTCCTTAAAAGATGAATGTAGTAAAAATAGAGTTGTTTAAAGTCTAAGTGCTTAAATATATGGGGTGAAATGTTGCGATATACAACGAGGGATGGTTATCCAGAGGTCAAGCCTAGAAACCTCCACAAAATAACTCTTAAGAAAGAGGAAATTAATGATAGACTATTCTAAGGAAAATGGGGAAAGAATCTAAAGTGTTTATGCTCTTTTACTGTCTGCTGGGGAAGCATGATTAAGCAGTCATTAAATTTAGGAAAGAAAAAGGTTTTTATACACACAGTATTCAACACATGATTAATCTAAAACAGTCTAAACTTTCCCAGTCCAGTCTAAACTGCAGAGTGTTGTGCTGCTCAGTATAACCAAACCCTAGCTTCTTAATTCCTCCTGATCAGAGACCATGCCAGAGCACAGCATTGCTGCTTGCTGGCCTCATGCCCAATTCTTATTCCACCCATGAAACCAGATGGTGGAGAAGGTCAAGCTTGGTTGGATTTCATTTCAGTGTAAGGCTGAGAAATAGCTGGGGATTCCAGGTCCTGAATTCCAACTCAGTGGTCTGCTGGCAATGAGACTGTAATATACTGTTACATGGCAGAGTGCAATTTAAGGTCCAAGATCACAGACACAGTTCTCAGCTTTGTACATCTTTGTAGAGTAACTACAGATTTTCCAAACAAATTTAAGCTAATTTTAACTAGTTGACTTGCATTTATCCAGTAGTGTAGCCTGCTCATTTTCTAGTTACTAGTTCATTAATTCACTAATTTAGCACAGAGTAACCACAGGGCCCCAATAACAGGCTGCTGCTGTAGTACCCAGACTGGCTCATTTAGAGCTAACATAGACCTGCTTATGCAAGTTGCACCTGGATCTTTGTCTGCTGTGGGCTTTTAAAAAACTTCAGGAAGGCATGTTTGTTCCTGACAACAAAAACCTAAAATTACTGTGATGAAACTCTGAAGTATTTCTTCTCAGAGAGATGAAAAGTTGAGAGTTACACAAGGCCAGTGTTGTCCAAAAATAGGGCAGGAGAGGAAGCATGGCTTATACTTTTATTCCTTGCAATCTCTTCCTGAAAAAGTCATATTAGAAAATGTTCTTGAACTCCCCTGAGTCTAGTCTTATCTGCCTAGCTAAGTGGATAAATTAAAGTCATTTGGTATCCATCCCACCTATTTAGTGGAGTGAACATCAATTGCAGCACTATTCTGTGGCCTTGCACACTTCAAGACAACTTCTATTTTTGTCTGTCTGCTTACCCATTTTCCATGAGCGACCATACAGCAGTTTAAGTCCCTGTTTTCACATTACTTTCTCTATTTCTTTACAGCTATTTCATTTAAGCAATGCAGAAAGAGACTTCTGGGACAGCTGTGCCTGGGCATGCTGTGAGCTAGCTGGAGACTTGCACAACCTTCTGGTGGTCCTCAGGGTGAGCACAGGAAAAAAGATAATTCAGGATGGCAAACTCTTACAGATAAACACTTTTTGTAAATCTGATAATAAAAGAATCAAGCAGGGAGTCATTCAATATCAGGAAAAGAAAATAAGGTACATCCTCATGTCCATTCACACTGGACAGCTTTTGAGGCAGAACAGTTTGGATCAGATTTTAGAGAGGGGCAGAAAGGGCTGTACTGTAAGAAATTCCTGCTGCAGAGGTTGTGAAGTGGTAACTGTGATGTGGAGCAGGTCTCAAAAACAACCAAATGGACAGACACCATGACATTACCAAAGGACAGACTGGCTCACACAGAAACAGAACTGATAACAGCCACTGGATGGAAGATGGATAGAATTACAGCATCACCACAACATAACCTGTGCAGGAATTAATTGGTATGGGGGATAGCAGACAGCATAGTATGACTGTTCCTTTGGTTATGGGCAGGAGTTGTAACTTCTGTTCCTTTTTCCCCTTGGGACCCTTATTCTGTTGGGTATGTGCACATAGAATCCAATATAAATTCCAATTGGTGAAAATTTACCTCTGCAATTAAGGATTTTCTCTAGGCATGGTTTAACTGGTAACTGTTAAACTTGCTGAAAGCTGGGATTAGATGCTTAGTGAGAACCAAGTGCCTGCCTTTTTATCTACACCTGAATTTTGTGAGTGTCACACAACTGCTACCATTAAAGCACTGTTCCAGAGAGTGCCCATGCTAAGTCCCACTTGTGTTAAGTGAAGAAATAATTTTGAATTTGCCTGGTCTCTTGTCTCTTTTAGTTCCAGGATGCCTTCGAGCCAAAAAGATAAGAATCTGATTTATTTTTAGCTAGCTTTGGCATTATAATTCAGGATCCTTTTAATGTTCAACTATGTATTTTCCCTGTTCTTGCTTGATGAGTCTTACAAATGACTGAAATATGAGGAAAATCACAATGGTCAGTGAAATTGTTGGAGAGAACTCCCTGTATCTGTCCTACAGCTTACTGTCTCTCTCCATTCAATGGCTGGCTAATTGCCTGCTAGACTAAAATGGTCTTTTACCAGATACTGGGAAAAGTTGTTTCCTCTTCCAGTCTGAGATCTCCAGCTGATTAATATATTCTCATGGCACTGCTGTTTGAAACCTTAACTGGTAAACATCCCTTTTATCTGACAGCTCCCATCCCTCAGCAAGGGCCTCCCTAACCATCCCAGTCCCTGTGTAAGAATGCATTAATATGAAATACTATAGGCTCTGTACACTGGCAGCATGGGATACAACTGTTTCTGAACAGAAAAAAGAGATGAAATGAAAGCAGAGTAAGCACATAAAATATTAATTTAAGGCTCAGCATGATACAAAGTGTTATAGGGTGACACTTTTTTTTCTTTCTTCTCTCTGTGGGCCAAATCAGATACACATTTGGTGAAAAGGACCCTTATCCAACAACAATTAAAAACTCCCAACAAAACAATACCAACAAAGATTCAAGGATAACTTGCTGCAAACAAACCTTGGACATGGGCCTAATGTGCATCTCGAGTTGTGAAAAGGGAGATGAGCAGTAGTTGCCAAGAGTTTAGAGAACAACTGGAAAGTTAGAATGCATATTACAAAATCAAGAACCATTTCTTGAGCTGCTCTTTCCCCTCATGTCCAATAAGCTGTAGCACCCACATTTTTACCAGGTTGTATGTGATATCCAGGGGACCTGTAGTTCCCATAATCAGGTTCTTCAGCTGGCTAGGCAATTCCAGATTTTAAAGAATAACAGCCAATCATTAACTCCTGAAATGAAAGACTATTTGGACATATGTAATCCTTTTATATGAGGACCAGAAAAAGATAATAGTATGCTGGCAATGCAGACTTCCATTGCAATTGAGATTAATTTCACTGCAAATAAGATTTCTGCAAATTTTTTATTTGCAGGTAAATTCCCAGTACTATTTCATACAATACTTCAGTTTGTAACAGAATTCTTAATCTTGAACTATGTATTATTTTGGGGAAAACAAAGGACAAAGAACCTTGTTCGAAAATTTGATCAGGGCAGGCAAAGATCATAGTCTCTTTGAATTGTTTAGGTTGGAAAAGACCTTTAAGATCATCAAGTCCAACCATTGTTGTTATAACCACAACAGTCTTAGATAAATTGCTGGCTACAAAAAGCCATCAACATCATCATATTTCCGCATGCTTTTCAACTACAGTTCAAAGGAAGAGACAGAAAAGGCCCTCTGTTCTCCTGGGTTTTCAATGATAAGAGGCATGCTGTGGGTGTATTGACTTCACAGTATAATTCCTTGCTTCTGTTCCCATATAAAAGGTCTAGTGCATTGTTCACTGAATGCAAATAGTGCCAAGCATGTTGGTAAACATGTTGATTTGGATGTATCCTACCATCAACTAATCAGATACACAATCTGTCACCATTTTGCAATTGCTTCTTGCCATTCTGCTTTTTCTGCAGTTTTCTGCAATTCTTTGCTTACTTTAAGAATAATGCATAAGTTAGAACAGAGGAGGAGGTTTTAGGAAATGGACTTATATACCTATTGCAACTAGTGTTTGAAGAAAATAAACCCCCTTATTTTCAAAACAAGTTAAAGTCATGTATCTGAAGAATGAAGAAATCATTGTCCTACACTGGATTTCTTCCTTACTAGGGACTGAAATAGCCATAATCCTTTAGTTTTGTGGTTTATCTGTACCAGGGCAGCCCAGCTAGTAAGGCATTGAGTATTCTGGAAAAAGGGTAAAAATCTTCATGGCTTAGAAGTTACTGTAAATAATACAGACTTGTTGTGTGAATATATTCCAACAGTGTAGGGATTTTAAAGGCCTGACTTGAGTAAACAGTGCAATGAAGACATACTCTTTGGTGACAATATTTACATTCTTAATGTTTATTATAATAGTTTGCAGCTCTGAAGGCAAAAGCATGTGAATATTTCCTACCACAGTCATTTGTGTTACTACAATGAATGGCAAAGTGGGCGTAAAACATGATTAAATCAAACCCAAAAAATCAAGCCCACGGAATTAATTTCTAAGAAACGACGCACAAGGCCAGATTGCAGTAGATTAATTCTCTGTGATTTGAATGAACATAGCTGACTGTTTATAATATTTTCACTGTGATTTGATGTTATGCATCTTTCAGTAGGAGCACAGGGAATTTCCCATGCCTAGAGGTGGATAATCAGTCTTTCTCCAGTTCTTTGAAAATAACAAGGTTCATTCATGAGTGTTCTTTGTGAAGGCTAACAATGTTGGCTAACAAGTTAAGCTATTTCTGCTTTTATTTTAACAATTAGCTGTAAGCTTTTCAGCTTTTGAAAAAATTCCTGTAGCTGTTTTACATGGTATAGATATGTTATAGACTTATCTAGAGAGAATGAAACTGAATGGCTAGTTCATACCAGTTATGAACCAGGCTGGTAATGCCTATGACTATGAAGCTGGCTGGCATTTCACTTTGCAAGATCCAGTTACTGTTAACTTTGTAAAACTTTAATCATATGGAATGAAATATCCCATGCTGAGTAATGAAATAATACTTTTAAAAGAATGCTGTTTTGATAATATGAAAAGAATCCTCAGCCACTTCTTGGAAATGCCTCTCTACCCCAGTTGTTCCTTGGATTCTGTATGTAGTTAAAACTAATTGAGCAAAAGAGGCAATGTTCTGTGCATTAATGGCAAACAATAGTACCCTGATAACTGTAGCTGCTGATGCATGTTGACAGTGTAACTGAGCTATCCTCTACCAAATGGTTGTTTCCTATGAAACAGGACAAATCTGCTGTTGAGATGAAGCTCGGGAACTGTACCCAGGCAAACTGGTTTGGCCAGTGTTGCTTTGCAGGCCATTCTCCCCCCAGGAGTTGATTTTATTGTAATCTGGAAGTTTGCAAAGGAGCACTGGTGCTCACTGAGTAGCAGTGGGGCAGTGGCTGTGAATGTCCCAGGAGGGAGTTGGTGAGGGCGTTGCAGCGATGTCACACTGCAGGATGTGTGAAGAAAGGAGTTTGGGGTACTACTGACATAACATGGCATCATCCTACTAGTCAGCTGGTGTCTGATTTTTCTGAAGGCTGTGAAAACATCTTGTATAAAGTAAAAGTACAGGGGAGGTTACAGGGAAGAAAGAAGCTTTACTCTCCTAGAGAAAATGAGTCCATTTCTTCCTCTATCATTGTGCTTAAGCTTATGGCTTCTCCCTTATTGTTTTAATTGTGACATTTGTTTGTGTAGTCCAAGTCAAGAGAAAGGGAAACAGGGTAACCCCTGCATCTGATTGCTAATGGATTCTCATCTCATTGGTTGGCAATCCCTACCTTTGAGTAGGAGGCTGAGATTTCATAGAAAAACGCCTTAATATCAAAGATGTGCCATTGAAATCCTTAGGAAAATCTGCTTAAATGTGGGCAAATGATGAGATTTTGTAAAAGAGCATCTTGTGCATGTTGGAGACCTGTGAGTGTTTAATAATTAAGTTTGAAAATATTCCATGCTTACTTAGCAGATGAATCTCTCACATGCACAACCAGACTGCATAGCTGCCAGTCACAAAGAAGTTGTAGGACTGAATCCAAAACACCACTGCATCACTGCTGAGAAACTTTTGCTATAATTGCTTGTGTCTAGGTTGAGCAGAAAAATGAGAGCAGTTGTTAATCTTTCAGTGATCCTTTCTTCCCTTGCTGACCTCTAATCAGCATGAAGGAAGAAACTATCCAATTTAAACAGAATTAAAAAAAAAAAAAAAAAAAGACAATATATTTGAAAAAGGAGCTGATGCAGGTCAAGATGAGAAGGGCAAGCTGGCTAAAGAGCTGGGAACCAAGAGTGGAGTCTAATGAGGAAATTTAAGACAAGGACCCAGGAAACTGGAGGGAGTTTAATTGAAGGGGTGTTTGGGAGTCTGCTGGAAGTAATGGGGGAAGCTAGAATGAGTCATTCTGAAAATCTGCGTGCTTCAACACTAGAAGAAATATTTTCATAAAAATATTGCCAGAGTCTGTTTTAATTCTATTTCAGATCTGAGTTAAGTCATGCCAGTTCATGCCCTATTTTAAACAACATTCAATACATATCTGGGTTGATGCAGCTATTCCTGGGCACAGGTTAGTCTTTAATTTCATGTCAAATTGGTGTTAAACCGGTCTGCTTTGTCCTTTATGTCTTTCTTCTTTTATTAGTAATCCAAATTAACTTGATAAACAAGAGTTCTCTACCAATGTAAACGCTGTGTAGCTGGCATGCAGTGTACCATTTTATAGATGAAGAAAATTAGTCAGCTGAGTCATTTAATTTGCTTTAGGAAGGGCACAATGAATCAGTGAATGAGCCAGGAATCTAAACTGAGGAATTTCTGACCTCCTGTTTTTTTTGGAAATCCCAACTCATGCTTCCTGCTATTTTTTCTCATTACACTACTGAGATAATAGACTACTTTTCTTGTTTAACTTGTGCAATGCTCCTATTAATGTTAACTAGTTATACTGAGGCACTGATGAGCCAATAGTCTTGACCTTACAAGAAACTCAGCTACTTAGTTACTGTTGCTTAATCCTTCCTATCTGTAAGTTTGTTGTTGTCTGTGTTGCTCAAAACCAAGCTGAGAATTGTCCTCTTTGCTTTGTTTATATACTGGAGAAGGAAAAAACCACTTTGGGAGATAGAAAATTCTTCAAGTGAGCAAGAGAAGGACAGACTCATTGTTTGTGTGCCTGCTTGGGTGTGTCATACTTAAAGAAATTCAGAGTGGGGGTGGGAACTGAAGGAACAAGAGACAACAATGAAAGGCAAGAGGATGAGAAGGCTGGACTTGCATATTAATGAGAGCTCGCCTGGAATTGAGAATTTCCTTTCACTACATTTTTCTTTTTCCTTTTTCCACCACTTATCGTTTTGCTGGGTTTTTTCCTTCCTCTGCCTTATGTGTTATTTCATCTTTGTTCCATTCTGTGCAAGAGCAGTGTGAAGTTGGCTCATATCCTGATTTCTGAGAAGTGCAGAAATAAGAATATGAGCCCATGCTACTACAGAGTGGGAAAAGCAGTGCTAAAAGGAAGTGGTACAGAAATCAGAGCAAAATTTTCTAACATCCCTCTGCTGAAGGAAGAATTTTCAGTTATTCTCAGATGGATGACAGTATCATGTTTATAGGACTGCTACTAGGTAACTTCTTATTCTGTACAAAAGGAGAAGTTAGTCTTCATATGTAAGGGAATATTGCAAAGCTAGGTGAAAAGGAAACAAACCAAACATCTCTGGGTATCAAAGCCAAGCTATAGACAGAGCCAAGCTATATTACAGACAGGGAAGAATACCATTCCATAATTTCATACTTAATTCTTCTTCTCTCCTGGCGTTTGCACCTAAGATCACCTAAATCTGCTGTTGTCCCTCCCTTCTGCATAGGTCATGTCGCCTGAACCTCACAGTGCCTTTCCCTGAGGGAATGAGCTCTGTGGTAATCCCTGCAACCAGACAGTGTTCCCATAAAGTGTTCAGAGAGAGAATACAGGCAGATACATTCTGGCTCATTCCACCTTTATGTTGAACAATGATTTTGCAAATGCTTCCTTTTGCTATTTAGTCTTCTTCTCTCTTGGTTCATCATTTCCTTTTGAAAAAGATGTATATTTAAATAAAGATGGAAAATTTCCCTTAAATGAGTGGATTCAAATAAACAGGGTAGACTCTTTCTTAACAAGCACATAAATAAAATTATTCTTGTGATTTAAAAAAAAATCGTTTACTATTTGTCTTCTCAGGGAGTTATTCTCTTGTGTCTGAGAAATAGGGTGGGGACTTGTTGGTTTTTGTTTTTTCATTTTCTGAAATATGTTTATCCTCTACTGACCTTAATTTATTCTCCAGTCAGTTAATTGCACATGGTAATCCTCTATACATACACAGAGAGTCTCAGTGATTTTTTGCACTTCTGCATGATCATCCTCTGAGTGATGCTTGGGAGGGTTGGGGAGGAAGAAAACAACAAAACCCCGATAAAATACAGTCCCAAAATATGTTTCCACTAGAACTGAATGAAATTGTGTGCATAGTATACTCCCACCTAGTCCTAACAATTCCTTTCTCTGTGTGCCGGCAGATTGTTCCCTTGCCCTGATTATGTTGCTGACATTATGCTCGTGAGGGAAATTCCTTCCTGACTCCAGATCTGGTGGATTTATAATCCTGTTGATGTAAGCAAAGCTCCCTGTACTTATCTAAGACACAATTGTCCAATCAGTTCTACATATAAAACTCCTGTTAAAGCAAATAGAATGGCACAAGTTGCTGAAAAGATGACCATGACCCTTGTTTGGTTTCTGCTCTAGAACCATAGTTAATGCAGCACTGCCCTGACAAAGAAAAAAAGCAAGTCTTACTATTTTCTCCATTATCAGCTGCTCTTCTCTGTCATTCACTACACAGGAACAGGTATTCATGCACACACAAAATTTAACCAGTGAAGTTAAAATTTGCCTGGAAATAATGAGTAAATACAAAATCTGCTTTCTTAGCATTCAGCTCATTAATTTTCATGCACCTAAACTTTCTTAACAGAAAGCCTTCAAAATTTCAATAAAGCCTTCTGTAACCTAACCCATCACACTGAACTAAAAGACTAACTACAGTAAGGGAGAAATGTAACCTACCAGTGTTGCATATTACTGGTAGCAGTTTATACTGAAAATGTTTATTTCCTGTGTACTTTTATGATGGAGGATGGGACACAGAAAATATTTGGCTTTAGAAATGCAGCTGGGATGCCTTATGAGAGCTGCAGTTTAGTAACTTCATGGTCCTATTGTTTTCTGTTCACCAGGCTCTCTAGTCAGACAAAAAAACATTATACAGTGTAGTGCCTCCTTTTTGGGTTGTCTAGCTTCATGCTTCTATGGCTTTACCCCTCCTAAGCTGAACTAACCAGACCTAGGGATTCAATTTTCTGTCTAAATGAAATCTCAATGATCCAATTACTTAAGACCAGCAATTACTGCTAGTTCCCTTCACTCTCATAATGTCTTGACTGTAGCTGTTTTTAGGATCTTCATCCTTGTGGATTCTTTGAGTTGCCACTTAGGGAGGCAGTTCTGCCTCAAAATTTAATGACCATCCCCTGTTCCATTTCAGTTAGTATGCCTTGGAATTCCACTGGCATGGGAAGATAACCCAGACAAGCCTCACTCTTAGTCTGGAGCTTTGGCTATGACCCAGATCATGTTGGCCCCAGGCACTAAGGTATAGATGGCACAAAATTTCAGTCATAACACTGTCAAGCACAGCTCAGGTAAGAAGTGACAGTGTTCACTGGGTCATTACTATGCCAAATCAGAGCAGCGCCTGGCACCATCGGCAGCAAGATGCCTTTGGCAGGAAAAAACCCATTGCCAAGAGCTGTTCGTCATGATAATCAAACAACTTAGTGAGAATCAGAATTAAGGAAATCTAATTTCCCTGGATTTGGCCACGAGGTTAATTGGTTCTGGCACCTCACCCCACACAGGTTTCGGGACAAGCTAAAGCTGATCTCGCCCCAGCTGCTGCCGTGGAGAGAGCCCGCCGCCTCTCTCCTCTGCCCCTTCCCACAGCTCCCAACGTGGCACAGCACCAGGGCGGATCGCTCCGCTACTCCCATGACGACCCAAAACTTGGCAGAATTCATTTCCCTTTGGCTCGGCCGCCCGACAAAGCCCCACCTCGGCGGGGCCGCTCCCGCCTCAGGTGCGCCCGCCCGCCGCCACCTGCCGCGCCCCGCCCCGCCCGCGCCTTTCCGGCCGCGGCCCCGCCGCTCCCCCGCGCCTGCGCAGCGGCGGCGGCGGCGCGGGGCGGCGGTGCCGATGCTGCCGGACGGTGCCGGGCGCGCGGTCGCGGCTGGCGGCGGGGCCGGGAGCGGAGCCGGGAGCGGAGCCGGGCAGCGGCGCGCCCGCCGAGCATCGCGCGGCGCGGGGCGATGAACTCGCGCAAAGGTACCGCGCTGCTGTGCCGGGCGGGAGGGCGGAGCGGGGGGGGGCTGCGCGGCCGCCGCTGCTCACGCCGGCTCCCGGCTGTTCTCTTCTCCCGGCAGTGCTGGCCCTGCAGGCCCGCAGGCGGCGGCCCAAGCAGTCCGCGGCGGCCGGCAGGAGGGACAAGCACCCGGCGTCTCACAAAAAGTGAGTATGGGGACCCCCGACCCGTCGGGACGGAGCGTCCCCCGCGCCCCCTCCGTTGTCTGTGCTCCCCTCGCGCGTCGCTGCCGTAACCCCCGGGCCGTCCCGGCTGCCGGTCCCGCGGACGCACCGCGGCTCCCCCGGCAGGCACGGCGCCCGCCCGGGCCGGCTCGCCCACGGGGGTGTCACCACGGCCGCTCGGGCACCGTCCTCAGCCCGGGCGCCGGGCTCAGCATCCCTCGGGCCGGGCCGCCCGGTGCCCCGTGGAACGCGCCCGGCGCTCCGGCCGCCGGCCCTGAGAACCCCCGGCTTGTGGGGGATCTGCCCAGCCCACGTGTCCCTCTTGGCTCTCCCTCCAGTTCTCTCATCTTTGTGGTCTCCTTTCCCAGTGCTTTCTGTTCCGAGGTGTCTTTCTGCATCATTGTCCCATCTGCAGGCAGTCCTTTTCTCATCCTCCTCGGTACCATCAGACTATTTCCCCTTCCCAGATGTGTCTAATCGCCAGCTATGCTGATACCAGTATCTCTTTGGTTTAAGTTTCTGTTAATCCTACAGATAAGAACAGAAGTTGTTCTTTGTTTTCCCCTTCTTGTCTTCCGCTAGCCCTTCATGTTCTTGTCACTGTCCAGTTATCTTTTCTCATGATACTTGCTCACTGAACCACATAGGAACATTCTTCCATCTTTACAGTGTTCACACTTCATTCTTTCCTACGACACTGTGGCTTTGGACTATTTTCATTTTTTGTCCATGAAGGATTACATGCTTGTGTCACTAACTTTCACTGTGTTTTGGGCAGTGGGACTTTACTGGTGACTCATTAAGTTGCCAATAGGCTCTTGTCTTTGTTTTCGTTTCTTAGGAATTCAGTCTACCTGCTTTGTTCTGACAGGGAAATACATCCTGATGTCACTCATTGCTCTCTCCTCCTAGCTGGCTAGTCTTAGAACTGGGAAGCAGTGGATGGTGGATGGATGGCTATATGTGGTGGGGAGAGATGCTGCTCTCTGCTATGGCAAGTGATTCAAGGGGCAAGGTCTTTTTGTGACTTCTGCTGGAAGAAATAACAATTTATCTCTGACCATGAAGTGTTTGGTCTGCTTTATTTTTCCTAGTTACAATGAATGAGTGTTTTTTTTTTCCCCATTAGGATGGGGAAAAATAACATAGATGAGGTGCTGGTATAGTGGTGATTAGACTTTGGCAGCTAGACTTTTGTTCACATCCTGTTCCACTCATGCTGTTTCCTTCAGCATTGTGTAAAAGCTGTATTGTGCTTTCAGTTGTTTGAATTTGGAGTTACTGCAATGGAAACAAATGTTATGTGCGAGATATGCAGTAATTGATTCCCTTGTTTCCAAAAACTTTGAGTTTGTAGTGTTACATGGATTTGTCTTTTGCCAGTTTGAAAACAGAAATAGGTTAAATTTCATTGTAGCTCTAGGTTCAGAGTTATTTTTGAAGCTTTCAGTTAAGTGTTAACCACAAGGTTGTTAATAAACTTCTACTCATAGGTGATAAAGCATTCAATACGCTTCTTAGGGGAGCTAACATCACTTCTAGGGATGTTTTACTGAGTGAGTTTGTTAAAAGTTTGCTCTCACAGAGACATAATAAGTACAGAACTGGTAGTCTTTTTGTTTGCTGAAGAAACTGGCTGCTGTTAAGTGAGGGTGCACAGTCAGGAGCTGGCCATTTGCCTGGCTGAGTCGGCGTTTCCAGATGCAGGGCTCCAATCCGATCAGTTGCCTTATGAAACAAGTGGTTTTGCTGTAGCTGACAAGAGCCGTCTCTTCTCTTCTGCTGTGTATGTTTTCTCTTCATACCACTCCTGTGCTCTGATGACCTACTCTGTTTTGTGCTTCTACATGAAAGCAAAACTCCTTTCAAGTTTTTAAGTCTCCTTGCAAATGGTTGAGACCCCCAAGTAAAAACAGTATCAGACATTTTCAGTATCTCTTTGGTCCTGTTTCTAGCTTTACTTTAAATTCAGCTGCTACAGCATATTCTAGTATTTTAGAGGCATATGGTATCAGTGATGCACATCAAATGCACAGTATCTGCAAATGAAAATGTTGATTTGAGGGGTGGAGATTCTATACCATAGGTTGTAACTTAGTTTTGAGTCCAAAGCACTTTTTTTTCTTTACTGTGGTTCTTATGAAAACTTTTCTATGTCAGGCCAAAGCTTTATGGAGTAACTTCCATTGTTGCTGTTAACAATGTGCTTCAAAGGACACTGCAGGACTTCTCTTGTAAAATTGGCTAGGAGAGTTACATCTTATTGTAGCTTACTTGCAGGCTTTTGTTTGAAGAGTATGAAGCTGATGACACAAGAATAAAAAATTGCAGAACTTTGAATAGCTTTTTGTCAGTTATGACCTTATTTGCCAAAGAAGGCTGTGAGATTGGTCCTGTAGCTCCTCAGTGTTGACCCCCTAAGTCAATGAGAATTGGTGGAGGTGAATCTGGGTTTTTTTTGTTAAAAAAAAAAGAAAATAGAAGCTGAGTGCCTTATATTTTTAGGAGGAAGCACTTTGTCTTGAATCAAGGCTATACCTATTACCTTACCTGTAATAATAAAATTTATTTGGATGGCTTTACTTTGAAATCAAACATCCAGGCTACTGAAACAGAGTATCTCACTGTACTATTATAAGTTAGCACTTAATTTTGGTTGTAATAGATGAATTTACATGCAGTGTGTTCAAACTACTCACATATATTTTCAGCTGGACAAAAGATTAATCGAAATTAGTTTGGATCCTCTGTGATTTATTTCTCCTTAAAGTGGAGGCCTGCATTGAGAGAGGTCTGTGAAATAGTGATTTTGACAGGTGCCTGAGTCTGTTCAGAGATAAACTTGCTTACAGGCAGACAAGCCTGTTTGGTGTCCTTCACTTAGTGCTAACAGATGGCCTCAGGTGCATCTGCCTTTTGCATTTTGCAGAATGGTAGGCTCTTTATGTTCAGAGCAGTACAGGCTTCAACTGGGGTAAACTTGTACCTTGGATATATTTTTTTGCTTGACTTTATTTGTAAGTGAATGTGACAAAACCCAAGTGAATACCCAGTTAGAGTTGTCCTCCTTGGCATGTCAACTGTACGTCTTTATTCAAAGTTAAAAGAAAGCATTTGGTAAGTAAAAAAAACCATAATCGAGATGATGGTGTGTGAACCTATGGAGAGAAGATTAGTGTGCTGCATATTTTGATACAAAAGTATAAATCCGAATACCAAGGTTGATTTTGGTTTTGTTTTTAAGCAGTACTTTAGAGCAGGTGGAATAGACCATGGGCTGTTACTTTGCAGTGGTGCAGCACATCTGTGTTGGCTAACATGGGAAGTGCCAGATTTCTGCACTGTGCACTTCCAGATGTCTAACTTGAATCCACAAGTATTGTACAGCTATCAAGACTTCGGATATATTTCATTATTATGGAATCTTAAATGTGTAAAAGTCATGCACTGCTTTTGTTTGTTACTGTTTCTCTACCACAGTGTTTTCCAGTCTCTTAAAGTATTTTTTTTTTCTTAGAAGCAGCATCTATGAGGTAGTTGTTGTTCCCATGAACACTGGCTGAATGTATTCTGGGCACTGACCAAAGGCCATGGGTGTAGCTCTTGGCCTTTCTGTGTGAGAGTGGCTGTACACTCCCACAGTCTGCAGTGGTTTTGTATCTGCCCCTCAAGCTGTTGTTTTCTTTTCTTCTTGGGATAATTTACTGAAGAATGTCAGAGAAACTAGCGTTAAATTTTTAAAAGCTTTTAAAGAGGAGGATTAGGAAAGATTCAGAAGAGTAGAACCCAAAGTTGTGCCAATATCTAATGAAAGTGACCGAGGTGACTTGAGTTCTCTACCAAAGAAAATTAAATGATAAAATGAAAATGTAACTATATAGCAGTTGTATTCATAATTGATCCCTTCCCTTTTGGTAGTAATTGCTTTTGTTGTGATTCTACTAGACTCTTATCTTTGCAATCTAGCCTATATTTTAATAATCAATAACTAATTCTGTTCTGATTGCCTATGGGGACTTTGTGAATGGGCATTGTTTTACTGGGTTGTTTAAAAAGAAAATAAAAGTTACTAATATTTGAAGAAACAAAACATTGTCTCTCTACCTGTCATTACAGTTCCCAGTATTTATATCTTTAAAGTTCTGTTTGTCTCATCCTTCATATATTTGAAGTGATAACCCTTGCTTCCTGGTTTTCCTAGCAAGATTTTATTTTTCCTCTTCTCCACAATCCTTATCCTTGTTACCTCATTTTTCACTTTTAATCTGTTAACAGTTACAGCATATGGTAAGTGTAAGAGGGATGGTCCTGTTTGAAGTTGGCAGGGCTTCTTGTGTCCACTGTCTACCCCAGTAACACACCTTTTAGGATGTACTCTGCCTTTATAAACTATTGTGTTTGGATGGATCTCTGATAATCTGCAGAAGTGGCTGGAAAAAGAAGGCTAATATAATAAAGCACATGTAACAGAACAGAATTGCAGCAGTCTGCATCTGAGCCTAAGAAAACCATAGAAGAACTTTTTGTATTTAAAGAAGGTATTCTGAACAAGCTTTTTGGCTGAAAAGGGTGGTATAAATTTCAAAGTGAACCTCTGTAAAGGTGCTAACTTTTTCTACATTTCATGTGTACTGCTTTCATTTTAACTTATACATTGGAAAATCCTATGATTAAAGTAGTGTGTAAGTCTAAATACCACGTACTCTGATTTTGTACAGCAAAGCAGCTGGCAGACTTTTGACTGTTGTATCGATGTCCTCCATAATGAAGTAATGTTCTGCTGAGGAAGTCTCTGAGTGTTAATGCTAAAGGAATCTTATCTTGAGCTTCTTGGTTAAAGGGAAATTACTGAATACACCTTGGTGAAATAATGCTTCTTGATAGTATTGGTGCCTCACTGTTTTTCCTCAACAGAAGTTAGTTAATTAGAAGTCGATCATTTGAATGTAGGAGATTAAAAGAACCAAGGGCTTCAGTTGCCTTGAGCTATTATCAATGCTTAGTTTGCAGTTTTCTAAAATGGAAGGGAGTATTCCATCGCTAGAGGTCAATTATATTTTCCTATCCCTGAGGAAAAAAAAATTATGTCTCTACTGTTCTTGTTGCAGTGATAAAGGTCAGAGCAGTGTAGCTGCAGTACATGTACCTTAAATTCCAGTGTTAAAATCGCTTGCTTACTACTTTTCAAACGGTATTAAAATTGTATTGATTTTGTATTCATGTTTGTAAAGAAAACTCTTTTGGGACATATTTCTTCCCTTTGCAATGCTCTGCTTTTTCTGGTCTCATGTTTCACCCCAGTAATTTCTCTGTGTAATAAGTGTTTGTCTGCTGCCTGTTACGTCCCTGTTGTTGCTCACCTGTATGTGATGTTATTCCTTCATCACAGACTGGGATGTCAATTTTTTAAAACATTAAAATCATTAAAAAAATCCAAGTAATTAATAAAAATCATTAAAATCCAAGTAAGAAGTAATTAAAAGAATGCAGTTAAGTGCAGCTGAGACCTAAGTAAGGTACTTGACTAAATATGTAATAAATAAAGTGTACTCTTTTTTATGGCCATTTTAATGTTTGAAAGCTAATGGTTTAAAATAAATTGTGCTTCTTTATAAATGGTGGTTTACATTTATGATGATTACATCGTTTACATTGTACTGTTTCAAAAAAGATTATGTAGAACTGAAAACTGCTCAAAGAAGAAGGTAGTAAAGGTGATTGAGGATATTGGGCAGCTTATCTGAAATGTACTAGTCATAAATTATGTAAAGGTGATTAAGAATTATTTTGATACGCCTAAGAAATCATTACAGGTAGAGAAATGGAAGAAGAATAACTTACCTTTACTCATTACAAAACAGTGATATTCAAAGAATGACTCCAGTGGGAAAAAATCCAACCCAGCTTCTTTTAGTGCAGTATAAGAGACAGAGTGTGGCTTTGCAATATGTTGTACAGTCTAAGTTACAGCTGGGTTTAAGAAGGCTAAGACAGGTAATCAGCACCATCAGTAGTTTTTAGGAATGCTATTGTCAGTGCAGTTTGATTTTCCAAGCCCCTGTTTGCTGAAGACCTGTCAAGTGAATTTGTCCTAATACAGAGTGACCCACCTGTGTACTCATCTCCAAGCACGTTTCTGGCACCCAGTGGTACAATACTGGCCTGGGTGTGTGTTTGACCTAAATTAGTGTGGCAGCCCTTAGATTTTCAAGGCCACCTGTGTGGATCACTTGCAGCATCTGATGGTATTCACAAGCCTGAAGGATCTGTGAGCCTGGATCCAGACAGGGTGGCTAATGTGTGACACTGCTGTACCTGGCTCAGGAAGGAGCTGTGAAACTGGACTTAGCTCCTAAATCCCAGTGCACAGGGAATGAGTAGAGGTGTGTTGAGAAGAGCTTTCATGCCCAAGAACAGGAGGGTTATGATGATAGGGTGAGAGGCTTTCAGGGAGTGAAAAATACTGAAGGAATGGGCATGCTTGAAATGCTTCTTTCCTGTAGGCTTTGATGCCATCTGCAGGTCTGAGTTTGATGCCAAAATGAGCCTGGGATTGATTTAAAATTGTGAATCTAAGAATGCAGATTATTTCCTCAGTTGCTGTGAACAAGTAGCTTTATTTTCAGGTTTCAGTTCTCATGGTTATGTAACAGCTCAGTAGCTCACTCACCTGTGAAGTAAGAGTCAACATGCCTCAGGAATTTCAAGCCTATTTCACCCTGCCATGTGCAAGTGTCAATTGTGAGATTATAGGCTGTGCTAGGCTTTGGTATGTAAGGGCTGGCCAGTAGCTTTACAACCCTTGTTAGCATGATCAAAAGCAGCAGACTGATGGAGTTGGAAGGTGAGTGATTAAAAGGGAAGTGTTGCTATCAAGTTTCACTGACACACAGGTATCAGCATGCTGCTTGGCTGCTGCCAGGTAACTGAGTTACAAAACAATGGTGATTGGGTTAGAATGAGGCTGTATGGGTCATTAAATGATATTTCTTTTCAGTGCAGCAGTCACAATTCAGCACTTTTATGAAAGAGGGAGCCCTGAGGAAATCAGAGGCTTAAGCTTTCTTTCAAGTTTCCTTCCTGGTGTCAGAAGGCACATTATGACAGATCCCTTTTGCCAGGATTTATTCCCTGGTGAATGTTGTAAAGTGTCAGGGAAACCTGCATACAACCAGGAACTCCATGATACTATTAGGAGTTCTGGCTCAAAAGAATAAAAATCATCTGAATGGATAATAGTATCTGAAAAAACATCTGAAAAAGCATTTGACTTTTTTTTCAAGGTGTGACCTGTTTTGTATATTAGTAACAGTGTCTCAGCACATGTTGGTGTCCAAGTCCATTATGCTGCTCCCTAGACATCTAATCACGTTCCAGTCAAACACTTTTAGGGCATTGCCTCTCTTTTTAAAGTTAATTAGAGATTTTAGTGTTTATTTTTTTGTTTCCCAGAAATGTTTTCTATATAGTGATGTGTAAGTTGGATTGTGTCAACAGTGTTGAGAAGATGAAACACAGAGATTTTTGATAGTTGCTTCCACAGTGTGCATTTCATAGAGACACTCTTTAATGAGGAATGAGCAGTGCTGGGAGTTGGGAGCTTTGTGCTGAACTCAGCAAGGCTTTTGTGGGCAGACATGGTTTGGGCACACCAGCCTGTCCAGGCTCTTGGAGAAGCAGGATGTGAAAACACAGTGTGTGAATCTCAAGTGGACTTAAAATGTGAGATAAAGCTTTAAAGAATTACCAGATACCTGTTACATAAGTGCTTTGATGTTTAGTATGGACCAGTTACTTCTAATTGTTGCATTCTCACTGCTAATCCAAGCTGTTTAGTAAATCCAGCATTTAAAGACAAGGTTGAAATGATTTATACCAATAGACGATACCAATTTTTCTTAATTTGTCTAAAACAAGCGTTTTTGAGAATTGGTTAGTTTATCTAAAAATGCTGCAACGAAGTTTGACTAATTTTTAACATATTGTATAAGAAACATGGTACAGGAAATAAAATTATTTATCCTGTTCTTATAATTGCAGAGTAGGATACTTGTGTTCTCGAATGTTTATTTCTGAAACCAGAGAATCAGTTTTGTGTAATGAGAATATTTGTCTTGGGAGTAAAGATGTTACTCTTTTAGATGTTATCATTTTGATCTAATTTTGTGTTTCCAGAGTGACTCTCAGTAGCTTGTATCTCATACACTGCCATATCTTGTCCTAATTGTAGCATTATGAAAACTTGAGATAAAGTTTAAGTAGATCAGACTCCCTTTCTCTTCCACTTGTACCTTCTTTGCACAAGCTGCTTGTCCTAATCCTTGACTTGTGCTTTGCCATGCCAGTGAAAACAGAGTATTTTTAATAGCTGCAACTAAAAGGAACATTAAAATAAACTACAGCTGAATACATATATTGAAGCAAAACCACAGATTTATTTTTAAAGTTTTTCTGTTTCTATACATCAGTGTGTGGGATCACTGTATGTATCAGTGTCTGGTGAGTGGAATTCATTTTATATTTAAAATTCTAGGCCTTTTAAAATGGATTTGTCTGATAGTCTGCCTTTGCAAATGATGAAAAAGGAACATGATAACTTGGGGCTATACATGTAAAAAGGAATAATTCACTCTTTCAGTTGTGCTGAATCAATGTGAATCAGACAATTTGATATATTTGCATTGTTATGCTCCTTTCCCACTTAAAAACAAACAACATTTTCGGTAAGTATGTCAAATAGTAAAGCCACTTTAAAAATAAAACTATGAAATGGTAAAAGAAAGTCCTCTTATGATGGTTTTAACACCAGAAAGTTAAGTGTCAGCAAATAATTAGCTTTTCTGTTTATTTGTGAGATGCATAGATTGCTAAAAATCACTTCATCTGATTTCTTCAATAAGTGGGAATTCTTATGGAAGACATGCATTTAAGTAGAAGAATTTGACTGAGATTTTAAATCAGAAAGTGGCATTATATGTATGATGACAATGTCTCTCTTAAATCTATACAGTGTATGTTTAATTATGGCAAAAATAATGAAAATAATGTAAGAGTTAGCCAAAAAATTTAAAAAGCAAACCAGTCCTCATGGGACCTCTGTGAGTTGTTTCTTAGCATCAGGACCTGATGGGCAAAGTGCAGAGAACATGCTTGTCCTGTTGGTTTATTCAGAATGTTTTTAAAGCATAATGATGTTAATGTGCAAGGGCAGTGGAACTGAATATGTGCCAGCTTTTCCCTAATTACAGTTCACAGCCCAAGGTGTTAAGCTGAATTGAAACTGTGCATGGTTTAAATGACTATGTTAAACTCTGAACTGTGGTGCACCAGATCCTGGCATGTTTGACTTAGCAAAGATTGCTGCAAAAGAGCAATATCCAGCAAGAAAAATCTTAATTCTCAGAGTCGGCTTTTCAAACTTTTTCTCAGATTTTGTTCTGGAGTGATAGTTCAATGTTGATGCTATGAAATTTACATTGGTAATAAAGGAGCTGCTTTAAAATCATACTGCAGAACTAAGTAAAAGATTTTATTGCTTTTGGTGCTTGTATCCTTAATTGATTTTTTTTTCACAGTTTGTGTCAATTCTGCCAATATTTTATTTTTGAGAAAATACATTATACTTCATATTTCATGGCTGATTTGCATTGGTAGCAGTAATGAGTAATAGTTATGTATGTGCATGTACATAAGCTGTTGCCTTTACATAGGAAACTTAATTTGTGAGTCTTTAAATATCATTTAAACTCAGTAGATAAAGTCCCTTTAATCTCATAGCAGGATTGAAGTGTGTAATCTTAGTGTTCCAGGAGAGGCTGAAAACCACAAAGTAGAAAAATTGGTCCCCTCTCACTTCTTTGCCCAGTATCTTCACCTTTCTTCTTGTGTTTGCTTCTTGTGGTGCTCTCATCAATGTATGGCAATTATAAATAAGTGAAATAAAAAGGAGTAAGCTGCCTTGTTTTTAAGATGATCTGGTTTCATTCAAACTGAGTTATTATAGATTACATGCAAATAAAAACTAATCAAGAACTAAATGCATATTCACCCCATTTCATAGGAAAAAATTGAATTTTGGCTTTTATCAGCAGCAATGGAAAGCAGCAAAGGCCATATTTGCTGCCAGTAAACAGAATATACCTAGAATATCAGAATGAAGAGTCAGTGAGTGTATATGACATTGCCTTATTTTAGCACATATACAGGAATATAAAGGGGGGTGTTTGGAGAAAGGAAATAGAAGACAGGGCAGAGCCAGAGTAGGGGGACTGTTACTTCAGCGGAGGAGGGAAAGACTGATGTACAATGCAGGGTTTCACTGATGGGGAAAATATGTGCATGTGCTCCAGTTAATGTGAGCAGGCGCCCAAAATGCTCTAATAAGTAAGAAAATTGGAAATGGGGACTTAGTGAGGTGAAGAGAGCATGTCTGTGTGTTTGCATGTATAAATAAAATGGCTTGCTATTTCCCCTCCAAGTAACATATTGTCTTATTTACAGGATGATAAATTAATTTTGAACTCACTCTTTTGGAGGCTGGGAAGCAGGGAGTCTAATGAGTATTCCAGCTGTGTGCTTTCTCAGCCTGAAGTTCTTGACTGCTTGTCTCCCATGTTTGCAGCATGATCTGCATCCACCAGCTGCTGAGGTATTCTATTAATGCAGCTTGGACATGTATTGCTCTGCAGATTAAATAGCTACTAATGGATCCATCTGAATCTGCCCTTCCAAATCTCGGAGTCTCTCCTACTACTTTGTTGCAGTCAGGTTTCAGAGAGGTTGCTAGAAGGTCTTAAAGGTCCAACCAAATCATCATTGATAGTTGAGTTACAGTGATATCAGTGTTTGCTGCTTACAGACAAGATGATAAATTCCCAAACTTTGTACTACCTGCTCTTTCCCCAGTGCCATGCCTACCCTTCTGGGATGGATGCTTTCATTTGGGAGAAGGGAGGGATATCACCAGTCATCAGCCTCCTGGCCCTGCTAAAAGGTCTATGACCTTGATGTTGGTAGCTTTTGACTCCCTATTCTGAAATCCATTTGAATAATTTTTATGTGATTCTGCAGGTTATTTCTGTGCTGCCTTGTAAATCCATGTTACAATCAGTGTCAAGCCATCCAGATTTACTATATAATGTTGCATTTCACAACAGTTTGATGCTTGTTCTTTGTTACTTCTGTGGGTGCAGTTCTGCAGCCAGCAGAACAGTGGTGAGGTGTTTGTAGCCCCAAGTCTCTGTATCATCCTGTCACACTCTAGTCCTCTGCAGTGGTTCCATCTCTTGAACCCTTTATACTGCGTTTTGTTCCAGCATCTTAAATAATTATTTACACAGAATAATTATTATTGCTCTATTAGTTCCAGATACATGTATAACAATGGGTGCTATGCTGCACAACTGTACAAGGTGAAACAGTAGCTGAAAAAGTAGGGAATACTCCTTTGATCAGTGGTCTGGTGCTGTTTAATGCTAAAACAAATCTCCAGACAGGCCAAACCTTCAGTCAGAATGTGGAAAGTCCCAAGGCTCACCTTAACACAAAGCCTCTGGCCCATTACAAACAATGGCAGCAGCATTTTTATTGGCTCCATGACCTTGCTTAGTGTGATCCGTGGTAAGCAGCAATCACTGTTCTGTTCAGGTAGCCTGGATGCTGCCAGAGAAAGAGGTTCTTCCTCTACATTTCAGAAATTTTAAGAGGGTTAGCTTTAAGATTCCAATACAACCTGCTTTGTTTTTACAGAAAGTCTCTATAATCCTAAACTATTTTATTTTTGTCCTGAATTATTTCCTTGCAGGGAGCTGCAGTAGTAGCTAGTGGGAAAATCTGGGTAGTGGGAAAGTTCTCACTTGCAAATAAGCTTTGGAGAGACCTTTGAAAGCTGCATCTTGTTGAAGTAATGTCTTTAAATTTTGGTGGTTTGCAGAGTAGCTTTTGGTTTTCTTAACATTTAACATGTAGTTATTCAGCACCTCATTAGAAAGCTTTTATTTCTTCTTGCAATAGAACTTTTGAACCTGCAGTCACGAAAGAAACTCTAAGGGCTTTGAGATATAAGAGGACAGAGCTATGTAGCACTGAACTGACTAAACATTGGATAAACTTTTTAGCTAAATATAGTTGAAAGGGCTTGAACACATTTTCAAGGTATTAGCTTCATTATAGAAATACTTGGTGTTCTGAAGCAGATCAGAAACATGGCAGGAAATAATGGAGAGATCTTTTGAGTTTTTTAGAGGATGATAGTATAAGCAAAAGACCTGGTCTGTGTATCTCCCCAAGGTTAAGGAAAATAATAATTTTTTTTCTGATTATGACATCAGTATGGTTTTTATATAAAATGTATAAAAATGTGGAGTAATAACCAGTCTCTCTCTCTCTATGTGTATGTAAATATATATATATATTTGTGAACTATGCTATAGTAATACCATTGGCCTTCTTGGCCACCTGAGCATACACTGGTTCCTGTTCAGCCACTGTACACCAGCACCCCCAGGTCCTTTTCCGCTGGGCTGCTTTCCAGAAACTCCGCCCCAAGCCTGTAGTGCTGCCTGGGGCTGTTGTGACCAAACTGTAGGACCTGGCATTGGTCTTGCTGAACCTCATGCTGTGAAAAAAGCTTGGATGCACAGACACATGAAAATTATGTAGGGTTTTTAAGCAGCAAGGTAAAAAGTAAGTATTTTTGTCCTTTAGAAATAGGTACATAGAAGCAGAAAGTATGAAAATTACTGTTTTATCAATCAGTTTTTACTAATGCTACATGATAAACACCAATGCTTCCACGAGATACTGAAGATGGCTGTGGTGTGAACAAAGAGCAGGGTTATCTGTGACTGTAGGACTGTATTTTGTGTGTTGGTTTGGATCACAGTGAGCTGTGTGTGCCTGGCTGAGGCTGCCCAAGAAGGCCAAAGGCACCCTGGGTTTTACAAACAGCAGCGTGGCCACAGCACCAGGGCAGGGATTGTCCCCCTGTGCTCGGCACTGGTGAGGCCACAGCTCAATCCTGTGCTCAGTTTGGGCCCCTCAGTACAAGAAGGACACTGAGGGGCTGGAGGGAGTCCAGAGAAGGGAACAGAGCTGGGGAAGGGTCTGAGCACAAGTCTGATGAGGAGCAGCTGAGGGTGTTCAGCCTGGAGAAAAGGGGGCTCAGGGCTGTGACCTTATCACTCCCTACAGCTGCCTGACAGGAGGCTGTGGTCAGGGGGGTTGGCCTCTTGTCCCAGGGAACAGGAGACAGGAGCAGAGGAAATGGCCTCAAGTTGCACCAGGGGAGGCTTAGATTGAGTACTAGAAGTTTCTTCACTGAAGGGGTGGTCAGATTGCCAAAGGAATGGACTGCCCAGTGAAGTGAGGGAATCACCCCCTGTGGGAGTGTTCAAAAGGCACATGGATGTGGCACTTAGGGACGTGGTTTAGTGGTGAACATGGTGATAGTAAGTCAATGGTTCCAGTTGATGGAACCATTAACTTATGCACAGTCTTTTCCAACCTAAACGATTTTATTATTATATGAAATAACAATGGAAAAGCTGCATACATACTAAGAACTTCCTGTCTAGTTTTTCTTTTCTCATATAACTTGTTGCCATGATATTTTCTGAAAAATCCCTTTGCCATGATTTTTCTCCTGAGAAGCCTCAGAGGAACAGAAAAACAATAATTATCTGCTGCTGTGGAATGCAACAGGTGCATCTTTGATTGGTCTCATGTGGTTGTTTTTAATTACTGGCCAATCACAGTCCAGCTGTCTTGACTCTCTGGTCAGTCACAAGATTTTATTCCCATTCCTTTCTTTTTCTGGCTAGCCTTCTGATGAAATCCTTTCTTTTATTCTTTTAGTACAGTTATAATATATAATTTTCTTTTACTATAATAGATATCATAAAATAATCAGCCTTCTGAAAATGAAGTCAAGATTCTCATCTCTTCCCTCGCCCTGGGACCCCTGCAAACACCCCACATGAACTAAGATGCACTTGCCAGCAGAATTGTTTTGAAAATTGTTTTCTTTTATATTAGGACTTGTTCTGCATTTTAATTTCTGTATTTAGTCTATTCAGATCATCTTGACATGAAACACAACAGCAGACCTACATTAAACTGAGGACCAAAGAGATGGGAAATATGTTCCTTTTCTCTATTTTGTGCTCAAGAAAGTGAAAAAAGTAAACTTTATACATAGATTTTCATAGTGGTACTTCTCTGGAATCATGTGCTTGGAAAGTTTTTTAATATTGCATTATTGCGTAACACAAACCAAATGATTTTATGATGCTGTTTTATTCTGGCCATAGAAATAATTTTATTTTGGGGAGTATGTACTACCTTAGGCTTAATTCTGTATGTAGTCATTTAGGATTTCCTTTGTTTTGGGTGGAAAGCAGAATCAGATTTTTCTATACTGATGAAAAACTATATTTGATGGGTCTTGGGAAAATTCTTGTAGATGTTGATGTTCTCCTGCTGGCTTTTATGATTATTTAATATTGTTGAAACAGGCCGCTAGGTGGCAATATCAATTAAAAAATTTCCAATACATGCAGTTCAAGTTGTCATCTAAAATGGGGCACTAAGGAGTAGGTTTGATTGAAGTGAAAACATTACAACTTGTTGTATGCAAAATTTTCTTGATGTAGAGAGGAAATGTTCTTCCAAAGCACTTCGTGTGGGTGATTGGTGACTGAGGACAGCTGGGTGTATTTGCTTGGATAGAGAGGAAATGTGGTTTTCTCTTTTTTGTGTTTCTGCAATACCTGTTAGACATTTGCAAAGGTGAACTATTATCATACCACTTCTTGATGAAGCTTGTTTTAACCTACCAGTTAGAATAAGTTGGGTTGTATCAACGTTACTTGAGAAACAAATCTTTATTGATGTGAACACGAAACATTTCAAACTACTCGATTTAAAATCAATATGAATTTACTTATGGCTGTGGGTGAAATAATGAAATATGTAATTGTCTCTTACAAGCAGACACTTACTAATGGGTGTGCTGATTTTATCTTCTCTGGTGTGGGTGCCCCTGTACAGCATACAGGCTGGGTGTGTATGTGAGAGAGAAGAGACTTGCTCAGCTAAGCCATACAGAAACCATTTCCCATGTCACAGGGCTTGTCTTATCTGAGGTGTCTGCTCCTTTTATTTAGATATGTATGTCTTTTTTCAGCATGGTGATTGAAGATGCTTTTGCTGGTGTTCCTGCTCAAGCTCCTGTTTGGGTTATTACTTTGGGAATACATATAATGAAATTGCTGGCATGTGGTAACAGTGACATTTCTGCTTCAGTGTGGTTTTACTGGAGCCCCTGTCTGCTGCTCCATCCTGCCTGCGCCTCTCCACGTGCATTTTTGAAACATCTGTGTAGTATGCTGTGCTCTTGTTAGGCTTTATTCCTGGGTGTTTTACCTTTTTGGGGTTTGTTTCCAATGCTTTGTCCTGTCAGTAATGGGCATGTCAGTAACTCTGCTGTGGCCCTTGGGTAGTTCTGAGCAGGTAATGCTGTCATTGCTTTAATACTTAGCCTTTATTTTGTTAGGACTTATAATCATTTAATCAGGCAGGTGCTCGAGGAACTAATTTATCTTGGAGTGATTTATATTTTGCCTTTCTTCTTTTTGTCTGCTGTCTATTAGGGTTTTGCAGTGACTGTTTCTCAGTCCTTATGTCATGCAATTTCTCCTGATCTATTTCTGGTGCGGTTGATACAGAACAAGCATTCCCTTCAAGTGCTGCTTTTCAAGTGGTATTGAAGATTCTTGATTTGATGATCTTTGTGCCCAGTAAACTGTCATAGATCAGACTGGGCTGTTTGTTCAGAGAGGTTGTGAGTGGTGCTTCCTACATTCAGGGGTGGTGTTCTCATAAGTTGCTATGTGTAGTATATGAGGTCTAGGCAATTAAGGATTGTGCCATTAAGGATTTTTATTTTTTGTTTGGTTAAGTTTTTTTACAGGTTTAATTCAGTTTTCTTTTCCATTTACTTTTTGAGGTAGGTAATTACATTGTACATGGTGGTATTGTTGCTCTAACATGGTTCTTTGCATGCACTGCCTCTGTAAGAGTGGGTGGTTTAATCTTACTCTGTTACAGTAGACATTTAAACACTACTGGGATAAAAGAAAAGTATTTCCAAAACTTTGTATTGTGGTAAGACCTATGCCTGTAGAGTCTGCTGCTATTAAGGTTTTTATTAAGTTTAATAATTTATAATTTATGCAGTATACTGTTAGAGGCTGTGTGAAAGTGCTTCATGGCTATAGGCATAGGGATCAGTAAAGCCACATTGATATTGTCTGGGATAACTGAGCAGGGAGTGTAAATGCTAAAATTCACTTAGCAGGCAGAATGAGTTGGCAAATGCTGTTAAAGGTTTTTAGACTCTGATCCAGAATCCAATGCTGACTTTCTTGCTGTTATTCCTCTTCCTGGTAATTCATCATTGCATGTTTCTGTAGGTGAAGTACCTTGGTTATGTTTGAGGTGGCCTGTGTTAATGCAAGGCAGAAACTTGCCTGTGTTATGTATTAAAGTGTATTTTCTGTCATTGTGTCAGTTTTGAATCCTGATGGTATTTCTTCTACCACGAAGAAACACTTGGAATTCTCTTAGCTGTCCTTTTTCTCAGGGTTTATTTCATCCAAAAATAATGTTATGTCATTGCTGCTTAACAGTTTTTCTTCCAGGTGTGGCATGTACTTTGCACAGTGTGTCCATGCCCTCCTGGCATCGTTGTTCTGAGTGCTTTGCTTTCTGTGATGGTCTGGTGTCTGTGTTACCACAGGCTTACCATATCTGAGTCTTTTCAAAAAAGTCTCCCTTTAACAGTTTTCTAATACTTTTCTGTGATTTTCTACCTTAGTGTTGCTCCCTTGCCTCTTGAGGCAGCTCCTGGTTCTATAGGGACAAGGACATCCATGACACAACCTGAACATTCCTTGGACTTCAGTGCCATCAGGCTTTCTTTATTGTGAATTTTTTTCCTAATATTTGAATTGTATTTCATTTGAGTATTTTTTTCCTACTGATTAATCCTATTAAGAGTGAGTACTGATTGCCTTTGTTCTTGTAAAAGCTGAATTGTCTTTGACTAATTTCAGCTGGATTAATCACTAAGCTGGTCCCTGATCACATTTATGTCTGGGAGAGTTTTTTTCCTTTGGAAACAAGAATCCTCAGATAATTTAAAATATCCAAAAACATAGCAAAAGCCAAGAGATGGACTGCTGGAACTACTTGCCTCAGCAAGTATCCCATCAGGACTGGTGCTCTGTAGACAGCCCTGTGCTTTTGTCTAAGACAGATCAGAAAGTGGGATGCTTTGTGGGATGTCTGTTTTCATGTCTGCCTCGCATGCTGCAAATGCTGGCTTTAATTCCCTTCATTTAAGGCAATTTTAACTTTTTTTTTTTTTTTTTTTTTTGCTGTGCTTTCCACTTTAAAGTTTACAGATTTCACATGCTTTTAATGTTTTTTTTTTTTTTTTTCCCTATGCAAATAACAGTTTTGTTATTTTCCCTTCTGCTTCTTGAAGACAGAGTAAATTCTGTAGGTGTGCCCTTGGTTTGTGCCTGCCGGTGACCCAGCAGAGCAGTGCCTGGTGTTGTGTCTGGCGGCAGTACAGCCCTGGGGAGCAGGGACTGCAGCTGCTTCTGCCCTGGGCCACATGTGGCTCCTGGAAAGCAGCACAGGTTGAACGCTCAGCACCCAGGCTAATTGATCTGTTGTTTCTTTAAAATCACCAGAAGTGTGTAAAGTAGTTCAGCGATTCTTCCTGTCCCTTATGATTTGTGCTCAGGAGCTGCTGCCAGTATGTGTGTTTTTGTAGACCCTGAAATAAAAAGTGTTTGTGGTTTGTCTGTTTTTCAGTGGCCCCTTAATTGTGATATGACAGGCAGGGGAAAATGACTTGCTGTGATTTTGCAGAACTACAATAAACACAAAGTTGACAATGAGTTTTGGTGGTGATCTGAAAGATTTTGGAAGATGGCAGTGGCTTTTGCTCCAAAATCATCTGAATCCATCTGCTGCCTTTGTGGATTTTCATTCCTATTCAGTACTGCATGCTTTTGAAAAATGGATTCAGCAAAGTGGATCTGTTTTGGTAGCTGCAATACAAAAACATTTATTTGTGTGTAGTAGAATTATTTTCCTTACTTGTTTTTTACTTTGTAAAAGAAGAGCAAATGCAATGCAGTTTGGCTACAGGGCTCATTTAGTTGAATCCTGAATACAAACTAAAATAGTGTTTCTTTTGTATTGAGTTTTCTCCTATATGTTTATGTTGTCTCAGGCAAAATTGTCCAAGTAGCCTAGGTCCAAGATCTTGTCTGGAAAGTCAACCGAGTTACATGCTATAGAATCTATTGTGTTCCCATTATATTAAGCTTTGTTTCCATTTGTGTCCAAGTAATTACCTGTTTAAAAACTACATGTTGATTTCATTTCTCCTGCAGTGAAAGGTGTCTGCTCTGTCAAGCATGAATGAAGTTTGACATATCATTCACACAGCTCTTTATAAGTCCTGTTTACATGACACAATTGAAGTTTTAGCTGGCTAAACAGCTGATTATCTGTGTGCTTATGAACAATTTGAATATAAACACAAATGCAAATAGTAAAAGGAAGTCAGTTCCACAACCATAGGAAAAAAAAAGCTGCGTCTTTTAGTACCCTTTTGTGTATTTTAAATATTTTTAAAATTTTTTTTCCAAATCTTTCCAGAAAGGTTTGGCAGTTCTGTGGCAGCAAGCAGAATACTGGGCATTAGTCAGCTGCATGCTTGGGTTTGCTTCTTTCCACGTTCTGTTTGTATGGCATGACTGATAAAATCAGTCAAAAATGCACTATTTAGAGTGTTTCTTAGAATTAGATTTTTTGTAGTTTGTTGCTAGGAGCATGGGGACTACGTAATAAAAATGCAACTGGCTTTGTAACTATTGAGATATATTACACAGCCTGATTTTTTTCACTTGAAGAATGAGCAACTTAAGTAGTGTGCTACTTTGAGATGGGTGAAATATCCCTCCTATTGTCCTGCTCAGATTTTCTGTGAGTGCTGCCCTCTTCTACAGTGAGGTTTTCTTTGAACAAAACTTTTCTTTTCATTCTTCAGTGTAAAAATTACATTTTGCTTTGGTGGATTTTAGTGCCAAGAGGGCATTGGCTTATGCTTTTGTCTAAAATAGTCTGTGAGGTAAAAAGAGGTTTCTCTTCTTCATGCTGTGGTAGGTTTAAGACATTATTTTAATTTGCTTTAAAGTGCATCACCTAATGTAACTAAATCTCCCTGTTAGCATGTTGAGGGGCTAAGATGAGCTTTGCATGTTAAGAAATCCCTTGATGTGCATATAAATCAGTCCTAGACTGAAAAGAGTGTGAATGCTAGAATACATGTTTTTGTAACTTCTAAGTACAGGTGGTATTCCAGGGAAGTTGAGAGTTTCACAATCTTCCAGGGACCTAACAGGTTTGCAAGTGGCTAGGACTGATCTTTCTCTAGACTAGTGTTAAAACCAGATCAGGAGATCTGGGTCTCAAAGACAAACCATGAGAATGCATTGGAATTTCCTGCTGGGCAGGGAGTGCTGGATGAACACTTCTGCTTTGGGCAGGTATTGGAGTTTTGCTGTCCTGTGTCAGAAAGGTGTATTTCAAGGGTAGTGGAGAAGCTTGCAGTGACTGGAGTAAGACAGTGGCGAGGAAAAAAGCTTAAATCATGGGCAATCAGGTTCTGTTAATTATGTAATTTGTTTATGATAGTGTACTTGTGATTAATTATTTTTGCAAGTTATTTCTACCCACTCTTTTGAATTTTTGTAGTTAACATACTCAAAATCTCAATATTTTAACAATTAAAGAATATAATCCAAATATATCTTAATAAATATTACTAAATGTGAAAATTAGTGTGGGAGGGAAGATGCAAAGGGTACTTCTCTCTTACTTAAATTATGTAGTTGGTTAAATTTTTCCCGAAATCACCATAAATACTAATCAGAATTGTCATTAAGAAAAACTACTCCTGGATAACCTTGTTATTCCATGTCCTGCTGTGGACTTACGTTGTGCTGGAGAGGGAGCTGTGCTGCTGTGAAGATTATTATTATGCTGTGCTGCTTTGGAAAATGGCTTTTGTGTTCTGCAAACCTGGAACTTGTGTCTAACAGGGATTTGTGATTTGTGACTGCATTTGTGACTCACTGCCAGGCTGTGGTGGAATGGCTGTAGAAAGCAAAGCTTATGGAAATGTCATCATTGTGCTTTTAAGCCTGAACTTTAGGCAAGAATTAGGTGTTCCTACACTGCTTTATTTTTGGCTTTAGACTACAGATTTATCTGCATATCTAAACTGCAGTGACCAGGGGTGTGGATATGACTTTGAAGATGGGGTGTTTCAGGACTGCAATATGTACGTTAAGGTGCCCCAGTGTTAGAATTTCAGAGAGCCATACTTAGGAATTTTATGCTGCTCTTTAGCTTGTGTGGTATTATTTAAGAATGCATAAAGAAATCACTAGTGTGAGTGAAGCTAATACTGTGTTACTTAGCTTTTCAATACCATTAGGGTGATGGAACTGCCTTAGATGTGGCATTTTGCACTTGTGCTGAGGTGAGAGGTATGGAGTGGGCAGAGGTAGTTGGAAGGCTTTGTATTCAGTTGTGTGAGAAGAGCAATCCAAGTGCTAGTTACCTATATCAGGTTAAAACACCAAAACTGCAGTGGGACACAGCTTAATTTTAATGCCAGAACAACAGGGAGAGAAAGCTAATTTAACTTTAAATAAATTAGATCACTAAGGTGGCTGCTTGGGAATTTTTAATAAAAAAATTAATCATAGAAATTGGCATATTAAGTTTTTCTGGGTCAAATTTGGGGAATGACGTTATAAGCCAGGCATTAGGGCATTTATTCATATTTGTAGAGGCTTCCATGGAAATAAAAACCCAAAGACTACTCAGCTACTTATTTAGACACTGACGGGAGAAAAAAACCCCTAACTTGTAAAGGAAAACCCTACAGTAGCTTATAGCAGGCTGAAAAATGAGTAATTAAAGTGCAAACTCAATGTGGATTATTCCAGCATGAGCCAGTCTGAATTTGCTTCATTATATGATTGTGCTGCTGCTAGTGATGAACTGAAATCAAGGCCTTTGGTAATTTAATAAATCCATATAAGGAGATGAATATGATTAGATTTATAATCTCAGTCTTGTACTGATTTTTAGCTACTTGCTAAAAATACTTGAAGTATTCAAATCAAGTGTTCTTGAATCATTATTTGAAAGACATCAGTAAACCAGACAATTTTGTTTTGCATGAGACCTACATTTAATTTTGTTTTGGACTCTACATGTTGTTCATTTTTGATGTTACTTATAGCCCATTTGATATTCTAAATTTAACAAACTGATGTTTTTTGGAATAACTTATGCTGGGTAAATTCCAAGTCTTTAGCAAAGGTCACATAGGAATATAACCTCAGATTCATGAAAGCTTCAGACTCCTCCTTTCAATTTAAGTGACATGCCAGAGGTCACTTGGAAAAACATCTTTTAGGTAGACAAAGGGGACCTTTCATTCCCATTTCAGACATCAGCTGATGGAGCTCTCCAAACAAATTCTTTGTTTATGTGCATCTCATTTACAGTTATTAAATTACCAAATGAAAGTTAAATACTGTCTTAGGCACTCAGAATATTTGTACAGTCAGGTTCTCCATCAAAGCAGGCATTAATTGTAAGATCTAACGCAGATCAAAAATGAGAGAGTGGGTTTAACACTTGTGATGTTTTAAACAGAACAAATATTTTTTTATTTTTTATGCCTTCAAGTGATAGATCTGTCTACTACAGAATTTCCAAAGTGGAATTGTTTGTCAGGTTCACGTGCATTGACAAAGCTTTTACTTATCTTTTACCATATGTGCTTTAAAAATAATTTGCTTATTGTGCAACCTCTTGATACTTATGTTAGAGATGACTGAAGATGTCAGTTCTTCTATATAGCAGTACTTTTGCATGAACTGTATAGTTATAAACTTGAAGCCCTAATACATCATAGGAGACAGGAAGCTTTTCCAGTGCTTTGGTAAGAAAATAACTAACTAATAATAGCCTGTAAGTAAAGGGAAAAGATCAATTCTTATAAATGTTCTCAAGGTGTTTAAATTTGGAGCAGTATTTGATTGTTAGTCTGCCTTGCAAGGGAAAAAATTTTGGTTTGAACCTCATTACTTCAAAGGTTTTGTCTGAAGGATTTCCCTGCTGGCATTGATGCTCTTTCAGAACAGAGGCCACTGATATAAGGAAGAGGAACTTATACAGGACCTGCAAGCAGGGTCCTGCCAGAGCACAATGCACAGGCTTGCAGAGACACATTGAGCTGTCATATTGTATATATGGTTTTTGCTCTAACATGGAGAATGATGTAATTTTTTTGTTTCATTTTTTTTTCCTAAACCTGTATTTCATTTTGCAGAAGTCTAAACCTGATATAGTAACTTATCTTTCAGATAATGGTAAGGTCTGTAATTGTTTTCTGTAAATAATACTGAACATTGTGATAGCTCAGTATATGCCAGCTCTCCAACAGAGAAAATTACTTCACATTCTCTAAAATTGCCATCTTAATAGGTTTTAGAATCTCTCTTGTGCTGCCTTCTTGAAAGAAATTGTGGGCTGAGGGCTCTTGAAGCCCTGTTGGACATTTCTCACTCAGGGTAACTCATGAACTCCCTCATCAGTATCAGTAGTTCTGAATTTTGAGATTTGTCCTTCCCATAGGAAAAAATACCTCAAGCACAAACCCAATCTGGGGATTGCTTGTGATATTTAATTCAAAGAGAATGACAATACTTCTACATTATTGCATTCTTTGACTGTAATGGTTAAATATACAATAGTCAATTTATTCTTGGGTAATTGAAGGAAGTATTGCCTTGAAAATGAATTCCCTTAAATATGGCCTTCCCTGTTTCGATTGATGGTCTACAAATATTAAAGCATTATCCTGTGAAGCCCTGTCCCACTAGGTTTCAGAAGTTACATCTCTGCCTTTCTACTTACCTTCTTCATTTTTAATGGGATATAGATTAAATACACTGATCAGTTAGGACCTCACTGAAGAGGTGGGACCTTCTGAGATTCAGAGTTGTACGCACACCACATGCAAACATAAAGCCATCAGAAGCTACATAAACTTTTCAACATAAATGTTGCAGATGTCCCTAAGGCTTTGATGTGTGTGACAGCTGCACTGAAGACTCAGTGGTTTGAGTCAATTCATTCTGTGTTATTTTTCTCACTTCTGGATCTGTTCTCATTGAACTTGTTTTACTCAATTGTCTTGAAGGTAGAAAAGCAAGGACCTTGAACTGGTTTGTCCTGATGATTACACAATCATCCCTGTGTTGATGACTTACAATTTGAAGTCTTTGGGGACTCTTCTCAGTGAGCAGGTAGTGGTTTTGACAGTGATAATGCTATAAGATCATTACATTTAATTAGCAGAATTTTACTTAAAACAGGACTTTCTGATCAAGAATGAGAAGAAAAGCAATCAACAGACAAAAAAGGTTTTGATCTTCATTTATTAGCTGGTGTTTCTTTCTAAAAAAGCATTAGGTGTATGACCTTTGTTTTTTTGGGGTTTTTAAAGATAAATAAAGTTGTTTAACCTTTCTTCTGCATGATTTGGCAAGCCACATAAAGTTAGAAATTCTGCATACCAAATTTGTCCTTCAAATGATGCCTAGCACCCTCTCAGAGTAGATTCAGAGTGAAGGTTGGAGTGGGTGGAGGCTACTTGGATCTCTGAAGTTATTGGAGAATCTGGGAATGAAAGCTGTGATTATCTTTTGGAGAACTAGTTGAGTAATTTAGCATCTTTTGTGTTTTGGGTTCAGCTGCAGAAAGGAAATGTTGACTGGTCATGTGTCATGGTTGATCATTACTAGCAGTCAGTGGCACTGTGCAATTGCCCAGTTCATGATACAGAAATGTGTGATTCAAGAAAACATTAGAATATAAATGATGGTTAGCAGTTTCTCTATATTGCTACATACTTAGAGGCAAAAAACAGATATCCATAGTGTTAGATGTATGCACTGTTTTTTAAAGGTTAAATAATCCTGACATATCCTACTATTCAGACATATAAGTAAGTGAATACAGAATTCAGTAGAGATGTAAAGAAATACACGTTTATTTTAGAAATCAGTATAGTTTTATCTAGTGAAGTCATGAAACCAACAACAGGGAGGTATTTTAAAGTACATGGTTCTAGAAGACAGTCATTTAATTCATAGTATTTTCCCATTCCTGCTCTCAGAGGCATTGCAGCAAGATTATTACCAATCTCTTCTTCAAATTCTGCATAACATTAATTCCATATGTTAAAGAACATTGTGCTGCTAAAGATAACATATTGCAGATGAAGTTGTGTTAGACTGCTGGTTCATTCCATGTGAAGTTGGTATGGAATCATGAAAGCTCTTAAAAGAATTAAGAAATACCCCAACCCCTCAAAAAACCCCTCAAAAAAAGTACATGATATTGTGCTGTGACTTAAAATACAAAATGCAGAAGAGCATCTTGATTGAGGCTGGGAGCAGTAAAATATATTTATATACTAAAAGGCAGCTTCCCAAGCAGGTAAAAAAATTTATGTGAGAAAGGAAATATGTATACCATATCTACCAAGTCAGTCACTGCAGGATCATCCCTTTGAGTCCTCCCAAGAAGCACACACAATGAATTCTATTTCTTATTTTGACTGAAGTATCCATTCAAAATTTCTTCCATCAGCATTTGCTCTAAACTGAGCCAGATGATTTTTTTTCCTATTATCTGCACTTGCCCACTGTGTTCCTCCCTCATGTGCAAATCTGATTGCATTTTCTGTCTCTTCGTATCTGTCAGCCTTGTAAACCTTGCCCACTCATTCCTTATCTCCTGTAAACGCTCCATTCTTCTTCCTGTGGTGTTCCTGTCCTATAAATACCCTTCATCACGAACATTTGTAGCTGCTGCACTCCTCTTTTTCAACCTCCTTAGCCATTTCTTGCCATCACCGCCATGAGGAGTTGAGGAGAGATGATGGATTTGGTTGGCAATTGCATTACTCTAATGATAAATGTTACTTGTGCAGACGCACTTATGAATGTTTTTATCTTGCCATGCTTGCCTTCTCTTCCCCCATGGTACGCTCCTTGTGTTCTTAGCCCATAAGCTCTCCATCAGGGAAGCAGTTTTGTCTCTATGTTTTATATGGAACAGTGTGTTCTAACCCTATCTGAGGGTAATGTAATGTAAACTCTGTATAAGAACACTTCATTATTATGTAAGATGTTTTGGCTGGTGTAGAGGGGATGGATCCTCAGTGTTTGCTGTGAATTGTGTCTGATGGCAGTGTTGGAGCTAGAATATGAAAAACTGGAGTTTTAGTAAGTTTTGAAGTCTGTCAAAAATGCTCCATGGCTGCTGTAGTGCTGTAAAAGGTAAAAATAAGGACTTAGCATGAAAATGTGTCTCAAAAAGGCTTTAATACCATAATGTAGATACATATTTGGAACACACTTATCCTAGCATTTCTTTGTGAAGGTACAGAAAGTACTCACTAATGTGCAAAGAAAAAGAAAGTGATTTTAACTGGAAGGCAGTACAATAGTCCTCAAAAGGGAAACATGTCTGGGGTCTCCCTGACAGATGACACTCTGCACAGTCACTGGAAAAATGTGCATTTTGAATTTCAAATGAACTTAACAGTGCTGTGTCAATAAATCACAAATGTATCCTGGTACTTACTGGTCCTGATTGTGGTTTTGTGAGGAGCTGTGTGCAGTACAGCTGTCTCTGAGGTGAGAGGAAAGCAGTGCTTCAAGAGCACCATCAGTGCCAAGTCTCCTCCACAGCATTTTGCTTACAAAGAGAGAGAAGGCACTATTATAATCAGTCTGCCCTGAGGAATGCTGCAGGAAAAAGATGACTAATGGGTTTTTTTTTTAAACAGTAAAGCAAACTGCAAAGGAAGAGGGATTACTAGAGGGATTTAAACACGGGCTGTAATAAAATATTGATTTCAACCCCTTTTCCTCTCTGCCAAACTAATGAATGTTTTCATTATACTTTGTCAGAATGAGTCTTACAGGGCAGAACTCAGGTCAGTGATGAACATGTCCTCCTTTTCTAGAGAGCCAGTCTAGTTCTATGGGTAAAGCAAGACTGAGATGGCTCTTGTGTCAGCATTGTTAAGGTGTGGTGAAACCTGCTGTGAGCTCTTCAAACATGGAAACACCAGGCTGACCCACAGGGTCAGGTGAGCTGAAGTGAATATGACTTAATCTGGAGCAATATTTTCAAGTAGCTGTGGGATACGTAGCTTTGTGTTCAAAAATGGAAAACACAGCTATTCACCATGCTTGTCCTCATTCATACATAACAATTTACTTATTCTTTTAATTTTTAGTAGAAAGTGGCTGCTTTTTGAGCCAGTCACAACAATGCCACCATATAATGAAGCTATTTGAGAAAATGAACAGTATAAAGGAGACTAGTATTTTAAAACATGTTCTCTGAGCACATTCTCTCTGGGCAGATCTTAATAGGTTAACACACAGCTTAAATATATAGAGATAGTCTATTTGGTATACAAAAATAGTCTTAAGAACAAGACAAAAAAAAAGGAATCCTTGATGTGATTCAAGACTACATACTCTCAATGAAGTAAGGAGAGATGAGTAAAAGCCTGACAGAGGGTTTAAACTGGGATTGTGGTTCATGACACCACATGTGAGTAAGTACATGCAGATCACGTTTGCCTTTGTCATGTGTTAGCAGCTAATGATGCAGGATTTTATCTCTGCTAGTTACCCCCTAAGTGTGGTTAAATTTCGGTCTCATACTTGTGCCTGTTTTAGCTTTGCCAAAACCTCCTTGGCTGGCAAAGAGGGACAAATCTTGGCTCTCAACTTTGAAAGAATTAAGGCAAAATTTGTGAAATTAGCAGCAGTCTTGAATATTTGATTGTTGTGTCTGTCCAAGGGCAAGAGGGAGGAGACAAAAAAAGGCTCTGCACAAGTTGCACATACACCAGCCCTCTACAAGTATGCCCAAATGGTCAAGTTAGGCATTTCTGGTGTTCTGTAATGACTTAAATGACTTGCAGTGACTTCACTTCGCCTGTGTGAACCCTCTGCTCTTTCAGGCTGTTGTGCAAAATACTGATGTCTCCATCTCAGAGGAGAAGTTAAAAAAACCAAAACCAACCAACCAAAAAAACAGAAAAGGAAAAAAAAGTAGAAGGAAAGAAACTCTCCCCATAATCCTCCAGTTGACTGATTCTTGTGGGTGCTGTGCCTGAAATGCACAGAAAGTACTTGGGGTATGGTTGTATGTTGTGTGTGTTTGTTTTTAAACTCTGATTATCTCATGCAGTTATTCTTGCTTGGACACTCAGTATGTGCATGCTATTGTCAGCAGTGTGATGGAGAGGTAATTTTAGCTGCTGTGGTGCCAGTCTGTATGCATGGCAGCATGCCAGGCATGAGCCAACCTGTGCCATTGCTAGACAGTCTCTCATTATCTTCTTTAAAGATATTTCACTGGTCTGACACTGCAGGTTAATTGGCAGAATAAAATAATTTATACTTTGTGACATGGTTTAATAATAAAAGCTAGCTATAAGAAAGGTAATATTTTCACTTTAATGATCATACTCCTGGTTTGAATTCTAATTGTATATTTATATTTTAAAATGTTGTGTTATTTATTTTAATATAAACATTTATTATAAAAGTGGTAAGTCAGGACAAAAAACACTATATGTCAGCACTCTGGGATAGATTTTGCCACACAGCAAAAGATGAGATCTTTGTTGATTGACCTATTTCTCTTTTGCCTGTTACTTGGACTGTGGAAGATTCAATTTTATTCTATCATTCTGCTGCCTGCTAGTAGATTTGTTGAAACCTTATTTTATGGAATGGTTACAGGATTAAGTTTTCTACTGTTTAACTGTTCTGTTCAGCTACTTTTCAACTGATGTTTGCTAAAATATGCCCTATTACAAGATGATTCAGTCTTTCTGATGTGGATTCTGCTCCTTGAACCTGCTGTGTGTCTAAAACTTTGTCTTCTGTCAGGAATTCACGTGGTTGTATGTGAACAGATAGTGTGGTATTAGCTTCAAAGTTTAAAAGAAAAAAAAGAAAGCACAACTGAGTTGAAAATGGTCCATAATGGTTCCTATAATTGTGGCAGCATCCAGAATTTTTCAGAGCCTGGCCCTGCCTGCAGAACTGTGGCCATACCTGTGCTGGATCACTCATGCTCTGGAAATAACACAATGGCTACACTGATAATTCTCTTGTGCTGCCAACAGTAGCAATATATTTATTGCCCTTCAAATTTAAAATTTTCTAGGACAGTAAATAAAAATAATGATTCTACAATGGCCTTTACCCATCACAGGCTTTAAACATTTGGCTTGGTAACCAGGAGTTTCATATAAATAGAGATTAGGGGCATTATGTGTCTGAAAATGTTCTTACAGTCCTGTATGTGTCTCTTAATCCACAAATATATCTGCTTAGATTTATCCCATTTAACTCTATCAGCCTGAGTGCATTCCCATCAGTATTTAAATTTCTCTGTGCTGTTGTGTAGTTCCTCATCTATCTTGCCATATTACTTAAAAAAATTAGTTCTTTTGTTTCTTTGCATAAATATAAGGAGGAAATACAATAGAAATTTGTTTTTCCCTGTCTACTTTTTAAAAATTATTTTTCTCAGCCAACATGCCTGTGTATTCTTACAATTTTCTATGAACTTTTTAAAGCACTCCACTTTTTCTCCACTGATAATCTCCCTGGTTAGTTGTGTGTTTCCTGTTTTCAAACTTTGTCATATCCATGTTATGTCCTTTTTCAATCAAGATGAAATGTTAATGTGATTGATGACTTGTGTCTGTGTAAGGGGATTTTTGTACTACTGGAGGTATATTAGTACCTGTTCTAACTTTTATTTTGTGTGGATTGCAATGAATGACAGCAATTTAAAAAATTGAACAGCTGAGTGACTGTTCAACAGACTAAAAAACCATCCAAACCATAGTCTTCTTTCTCTGTTTATACCTTATAGAAGGAAAGTGATTTGCTGTCATTAATACACAAAGATGAGTGATAAAGTGATATTTTAATCCCACATTAAATGGCAGCAGAAGTTGGTAACCAAACGGGTGAAGATTATCTGAATTGATAGAAGCACCTGAATCTGTGCAGTAGAAGTGGGATTCACTTGCTCTCATGTGGCTGTCTTCAGTGTAGGCATCCACATTCTGTCTGGTTATACTTATGTAAACTTCTTTATTGCTGGTGGGGAGATGCTGGCACTTGGGGGATTCAGCCTGTTTGGGGTTAGATTAACCAGGTAACGAGCTCAACTCTCAACACAGGCAATTTCCCTGTCTGTGGTAAAAGAAGCTTGGTAGCTCAGACGAAGACACTAGTAGGCAGAATTTGTTTAATCTGTCTAAAAGTCAGTGGTTGAGAATTCTCATTGTGCCTGTTCAGCCAGTGGAACAAGTAGAATTGTAGGAAAGCCATTTTTTCCTTCTTAAAAATAATGCTGATATCCTTAATGATCTTGACAGTGTGCTAGAGATTTATACACCTACAAATGCTGGGTTTAGTAGCTTTTGCAACTGTTCCAGCTAGATTTTTAAGAGGACTGTTGGACATACACAAGCTTAACATAAAATAATTTAATTTACACTTCTTCTGGATGTGGCCTTTTCTTTATCTAGCTCCCTTGTGTGCTTTCTCAAGGATATTAACAGAGGGATGAAATAATTGTAATAATTATCTTAGAGGGATGAAGTCTGAATATTTTATCACTTTCAATCATTTTTTCCTAATGATATTTCTAAGTAAAAATAAACCAGGGCAATGTTAAGTCTTGCCCTTTCTTTATTCTTGTTGGAGGAATGGTTTGCTGACTCATTTTGCTGGGAAGTTTTTCCAACTTCAACGTAGCAATTTGTGGGTGTTGCATATTTAAAAAGTAAAAAAAGCAAGTTCTTTTCCCTAGTCTTCTATATAATAAGCACGAAGAGTAACTAATCAAAACTCTGAAGAAGATCCAATTTTTAAATGTATGTTTTACTTCTTGTTTCCATGATGTTCTTATACTGCCTTATTCACAATGGGCAAAAGCTGAATTTTGAATGTAAAAAATTAGATGCTGCAGGTTCTCTAAATACATTTTGTACTCAAGATACCATATTTTCCAGTGTATAGACATCTCCAAAACATGGTTTTAAATGTAAGATGATAGGTGCAACTTGCAGATCTGCCATGCCTCAGCTTTTCTTGTCATTGCTTGGGTGCTTGTTTGAGTAGAAGCAGCAGTGCAGCCATGGGGGCAGAGTGGTAATGTCCTTGCTGTTATGTCCTTTTGGGTGGAAAGCAATGTTATTTTCCAGTGCATATTCTGGGGTACCCTCTAGACACTGGATAGGAAAGCTCACATCAGTCCTCTCTAAAATATTCAAAATGCTCTTGTTGTCCTTCTCCCTAACAACCTCACATCAGCTCACTTGAACACATTTGCTGCATTTAGTGTTTTCCCTTGCAAGTTTTAGTCCTCATCTTTTTCAGTTTGGTTTTCTTCCTACACTCTCCTGAGCTTTCTCATCTTTCTTTGTCTACTGTCTTCAGCTGTCTATATTTGCCTTGGCAATATACCTTTTCTCTGTCAATGTTCCTTCTCTTTCTTCCAGAAATTTTGCTGTATTTTTCTATTGCTTCACTCTTTTTCTGCTCTCAGTGATTTCTGCCCATTTTCCCAACTTTTCCTTCATGTTAACATTTCTTTTCCTTCTAATTAACATTTGAAGCTATACTGGTGATTCTCATAACTTAGGAAAATCACACTATTTAGAGTCAATTTGTTATATGCTCTTTTCTTATGATGCTTATTCATAATTTCTCCTTATGGGTGTTAAATACCAGGAGCAAATAAAGGTGATATAAATGTAGTCACATTCCATGTTTCCCAAAGATAAGTTGAAGTAGTAGTGGCACTTAAAAATACATAATCTTTGAAATATGTTTCCTTCCTTGTATGGGAGCCAGGATGATCATTGGTGAGGTTTGTCTGGGCTAGACCTGCCAGTCCTGTTGAAACTTGAATAATCTGATTTTCAAGCATGTATCATCTGTGACTGTAAACTTAGATACGTTAGGGAATGGTGAATAGGATAGGGAAACTGGAAGAGAATTCAGATAGTACAACTTATCATGCTCTTTCATCAGGTTATTTTATTTTATTCAACAAGGTTTTCAGTTTGTTCACCTGTGTTTTATATAAAGGGAAATGCGGTAAGGTTGAACCCTTGCTCTGAGTCCTCAGCAAAATCTAAAATAGGAGGTAGAGTGTTATCTGCCAATCTGTCTTCCCATTTTCTTTTTCCTTTTGATGTCTTTGTGATTATCTGCACTGATCAGTTTCTAAAACGGTTTCTTTTAGTTCAATAGGGTTTTATTTTTATGAAAGACGTAACTGACACTGTTGGCAGCCCTTACAGCATTGTATATTGTTTAAATGTTGCTCTAACCACTGCCAAACTTAGGACTGTGCTGTTGAAGACCTGTCTTGCCAGGACATCCCTCTGGCTGTCCTGGATGGCTCCAGCCCCTGCCCAAGACACCTGCCACTTTGATTTTGACCCATGGAGCAAATTACCACCTTTGTATGAAGAATTGCAAGTCAGGAGGGTTTAAGTAGAATAGTAGTTAGTTTATCACAGGTTGAAAAGTAGAATTTTAAGATTTTTACAATGGAGATTTGGGGTCCCAAGAGGGAGGAATTTGGGCATGTTTTGTCCTTCTTTCTTCTTCTTCCTAGCATCCATGTTCTGTGTGATGCTGGCACTTTTGGGTTGGTTTAAGGTAGGAGCATACTGTCTAACATAGGTGATAGGTACTGGGAAGTTATTGTAAATAATGTACATGTAGTTTTTAGTATAAAAGACAGCACCGCCTCTGAGGGCGGTCAGTGTGCCTTGGACTGACCTGCTGAACAGATCTCAGGATGTTACAGAAAACAGGAAAATAAACAACCTTGAAAACTACAGCTGAAGAATTCTGACTCCTCCTTCAACTGCCGGGCTGGGAAAAGAGACTTTTAACACATGTCGGGGTCCCTCTGAGCAGCAGAGATTCCCAGAAAAGACGGGCACGTGTAGAAGCCCTGAGTGCCTGGTTTGGAGATGCCAGCCATCAGTTTGGGCAGGTGGCACTGCTGCCATGGGCTGGGACAAAGATTGCAGGGAGGAGAAGGCTGGGGACAGGCTGGCTGATGTCCTGCGCCGCCAGCACACCCTGCAATCAAAGCTGCACCATGCAGTCCTGGAGAGGATGGAGGTACCACAGTGACATCAGCACACGCTCGAAGAGCACGGGGTGATTTCTCGCCACCTACATCGCTGTGTCTTCACTACAGAAGAAACTATTTGTAGCCAGCTTTTTAGGCAAGACAATAGCAGGTTTCTCATATGATTGCTGAATAAGTGATGGGGAAGTCAGATGGAGAAGAGGAGAGGGTGTGAAAAGAAAAAAAGCAGAGCTAAAAAAAACCAACCTTGAAAGTCTTATTGTTTAAGAGGTAGTTTTGCAGGCCAGCCAAGAACACTTGTAATTTTACATCAGCAGTGGCTGATTATGATACAGTGTAGATGAGATATTAATGAACAACAGGAAAAAAGGCAAGCAGCATAGACCTAAATAGCTTTACTAATTGCAGGATCAGATCTCATCAGGTCTGGACAAACCTCTGTTTTATGTAAATACCTCCCTTATTGGGATTGCTTTCAACTCTGTTCTTTCCTATAAAAATATTTTGTCCTTAGTAGCCAGAATTTTCTTCTGATCAGATTTTTAAAAATCTCACATCTTACAGAAGAATTTATAGATACTTCTCCAGATTCCACTTCACTCATTTATTGTTTCTGCATTGGTATAATTTTTTTTAAATCATCCATTTTCTTTGAAGAAGAGAGCAAAAACAAAGCAAGGGGATATTTTGACATGTATTTGCATGCATGTTGTATATTTTATGTATAATGTTAAAAATATTCCTAATAGAAGTCCTTCAGGACTAGAAAGCTTTCATAGCATTCCTTTACCTGGAAACACCACACATTTTCTCTTTCCACTTTTGTGAATGTAGTATGTCCTTTCCAATATTTCCAATTACAGATATTCAGGATATATATGTATTATGTGGTAATTACAGTCAGACTTCACAAAGACAGGCATCTGAAGAATGAAAGGTATTTCCGTTCCTTAAAAACGGGAAGTGTCAGCTGGCTGAGTGCCAAGTTATCAGTGTGGGGTTTTTGTTTAAGGAAATATTTTCCTGTGTTACTGCTATGTCCATTGCACTCCAGAGAAGCCCAGTAGAAAAATCCCCAGTATGTTCATGTTGCTATGTAAATCCAGAGCATTGGCAATTAAAGAGTGAAGATGGTATGTGTGAGAAAAACACTTGCAATATAATTAGATGGTCCCTCCTTTTGTGGGCACTGCATGCATATTTAAAATTTGTCATCGTTACAATTTTATCTTGTTACAGTTTTATCTCCAGTAATAATTCTGAAATTTAATTTTTCTGTGTTACAGCTTTACTGACGATACTGTTTCCAAAAGATTAAACTTGATCAAGATGTAATTTAAGAATAGGTAGATCCATTTATTTAACGAAAAAATCTAAGGTAATAAAATGATGCTGTGTTAACAGAGAATTGTCTTTGTTCCCAGGTGTGATCACTGCAGCTTTATCTGTTACTGGGGGTGTGTGTTACAGCAGACAGTGATTTCCTTCCAGGCAGTGTCTCAGGGTTTTCTTGCTGTCAGTGTGGTGCTGGCAGCAGGAGGGCACATGCACGTGCCAGAGGCAGGGATGGCTGCAGTCACTGCTCCTGCATCTCCAGTGGCTGGGAAGTGGTGGTGCTTTCATGTTGAATTTCTTCTGCCAGTTGTGTGCTTTACCTCCGAGATAGCAAAGGTGTGTGCAGGTGCCACAGATCCAAAGCCTTCTCTTGCAGTAATTGATGTTGGTCTGACAGGCTCGAGCAGGATTTCAGAGCTTGCATTGGCCCTTCAGTTGTATTTTCAACAAGGAACAAACTGCAAAGAACATACTTGAAGGGTGGCTGACTGCTCAGATAGAGAATTTCGAGGTTTGTTTAATATTGTTTAATATTTGCTGTGAGACAAATCCTTCCTGGTTTGAGCCTGTACTGCTGAGTGGACATGGTCAGCCTTATTTACACAGGAGTTGTACTGTGTCCAAACGTAGGAACTAGAGGTAAAGCCAGGAGTATATGATGTTACTTGGTGAGTGTGCCATGGTACAGCTGGCATCAATATCTTGATTTTGGCACTTTTAATGGCTGCTGAGGATGCTTCTCTTGCTCTTATTCCTTCATGCAAAACACTTTTTGTTTCCCTATTCTGCCCCTTGTCTCTGTTATAAACAATATGAAACATTTTATGTGAATTTTGACAGAGATAACTCTGTAACCTGTCCAGTGTTCCTCAAGACTTAGACTTCAGGTAAGCTGATCACCATATGGGCCCATGTCCCAGTGGGGCACAAATCACTGCTAAAGTGGAAAGATTTTTAGCTTGCTTTGGGCTTGGAATGATGTGATTTTTTGATGGAGCTTTTTCTGAGAACTGTGTGTACTCTTATGAACCCAGGAAAAGGTGAAACAAGTCCTTCCCATGTCCTAGAGGAACAGGGCTGAGAATGTCTTTGCATCTGAAAATTCAAGGAGTATAAGAGCCTGATGATGTGCTGGATAAGAAATGTCAAAAAGCTTGCAAGAATATTTGGAAAAATCAGTTGTGTAGATACTGTGATAATAATCACAATATAAAAACATATTGAAAAGCATACAGCAAATGTGCTAAATATCTCAATTTAAAAACATTTCTACTGTAAGGATTTCTATCTGTAAATTTTGTTAGGAAAAGTAAAAATATAAGGCTTTTTAGAACAGTGAATGGTTCTGAAAAATAAGACTAAGAAGAAATTCTAACCTGAAGTTTAAGGTTATAATATGTATTCAATAACTGTGACCTCATTTAATCCTTTTGGGTAAATCATGTAGCTTCATCTCCTAGGAGAGGGAGGAATCAGTGTGTGCAAGGTTCTATGAGTCACTGCTTTAGTCTTTATAAGGTAACATATGCTTGACTCAGTTTGGATGAATAGAAACCTGTTTTTCCTTTAAAACTGGAATTGTCAATCTGCTACATTAGAGCAATTTTTTCTCCTTGAATTTTGAAAATAAAGCACATAACAATGATGGAAAAATAATAGCAGTTGAAAATTTGAACAGCACTTAACACATTCAGGCCAATTATAGACCTGAAAGAAAATGCTATTATCAGAAGGATCCTAACACAGTAATAATTGTACTCAAGAATATAAAGGGAATAAAATAGAAATATTTTGGATTAGAAGTCAGAAATCATTCACTCTGTCCATTGAGTTAAGATAGTGAAGATATTAGAAATTCTGTAGTTTGAGGGTGTCTAACACTGATTATTTGGCTGGAACTTGAATTTTTTTCAGCTTCAGCAGAAAAGCTGTCCATGTATGCTTGGCAAAGCACTTGCCTCTAGACAAGATTTGGAAATATAGCAAATTACTTACTGTGTTTTATCTAACAGAGTAATAAGTTTTTTATTCACTCTGTCTCTAGCTACCTTGTGTTCAGCTATTTCTGTATGGAAGTATGGTTTTTTGCCTAGTAATAGGAAGCAATTGGCAGCTGATTTTAAAAGGACAAAGGATATCCTTTAACATACTTAAGAATATTTTGGCTTGGGTTGTTTGTTCTTTTTCCCCTAAAATTAATAAACTTGTAGGAATAAGCTTTCTGTTTTCTGGCAGCTCTAGGAAATGCTCTCAACTCTGTCCCTGTCCCCTCCAAACAAAACTGTTCTCATAAACCTTAAACATGTATAAATAATAAAGTTCAATACATCAGTAATTAGGAAGTAACTACCACAGATACATTTGGGGTGAAGAGTGCTTTCTTTGGTGTGCTTCCTGGTACTTAATCTGACAAACAGTTATGCAAAATGAAGAATTTTTTTTTCTTTGCAGAATGGCTTTTTGTAAAAGCATGGATTTTCAAAGAAACTTTGGTCAGAGTTGTTTATTGGCCTGAGATGGGAGGAAGGAGGGAAAAGCAACGTGGTGCTGGGCATACATCTGGTACAGCAAATGCTGCCAGACCCAGCAGAACTGTGAGAATGAAGAATTCCTCTTATTGTCACCTTTGTGTTTCAGTAAACACTTTATTAAGGAATATTACAGTCTGTTAATAGATCAAGTACCAGATCATGTCAACCAGGCTTAGTTATGTTATGTGAATGACTAAAAGAAATTCCAATTAATAGTTATGTTTAACTAGTTAAACATAAATAATTCTGCTTCCCTATGTTCATAATGGGCCATTTATTGAGTAATTGTAGCATGTAATAATGCTTTTTTTCTGAAATATCTAATGCTTCCTCAAATTTATCTACAAACTTCCTTCAAAATTATTAATATATAATCTGACTGCATTAAAAATTCTTCAGAGGTCTAACTTACATCAATTATGTATATTTATATATTTGGAAACTAATTATTTAAACAAGTAAAAGGCAAATTCTTCTGTGCATTTTGCATTCCGTTTTTCCTTTTTGGAGAAGTAGAAACAAGCTTGTTCTCAAGCTTGTTTTCACTCTTGTGATCTGCAGTGTGTGCTTCCTTCCTGCCACGTTTCACTCCTCTGTGTATTCTGTGTTTTTCAGTGTCCTCCTCATGGTGAAGGTTCAGTGAAATGAAGTTGTAAAAATAATACTGCTGTTGTAATTTTTCTTGAATGAAATACCATTTTTTGTAAGTTTTCAGTAGATAGTCTTCCATTTTCTTCTGCAAAAGTAAGGCAACAACTACCATTTAAGCTATGTACTGTTTTTCAGAGCAGCTTTGGCCTCTATTTCTGTTAAGGAGAACTCTGCTAAGCAACTGGCAGTGTCATCTGCATGTGAAGGATGCCTGGCTTTAAGAATTAGGGTAGACTTAACTTCTGGGTACTAACCAAAAGTTAGTACTGGGTGGGACTAGCAGCCATTTTGAAGGAAGATATTTTCCTCAGAATATTTTGTGAAGTATTATTTTTCAACCACAGCTCATGTGTGGAAAACTGTTTAGAAGGACAACAAAGATATTACTATGAATGTGTTTTTTAAAATACCTGAGCATATGGTTCTAGTACTTTTAAGTCTTATCAGAAATGTAAAAGGCAGTGGCTCAGATCACTAGGAGAAGATTAGATGCAACATATAGTTTCTCAAAAACCCCAAAAGAGTGTGTACTATTAACATGAAGTCCATTGAATGTAGCTGTAGATACTGAGTAAATCCATCTTCCCCTTTATGCAAGAGAAAATGAAAGACTTAAAAAAAAATTCTGTATTTTTTTTTCCGTCATTAGGTCTTGACTCTAGATATTGTCTGCTGAGCTGAGCATGAGTGGGACTGAGCTGTAGTTGAACTTGTGTAGTGTAGAGAGGAAAAACTTCCCTTTGTATCTGTTATCTGGTCTCTAGAACTTGTGTGTGAGACAAGGAAGTGTTGTTTTCAAAGCATTCTGTACATTCAGCGCAGTAACTAAAACACAACTCTTACAAAAATGGTTAAAAATTAAAATGCATTTCAATATTACTGACTTTTTCTAATATATTTCTTTAGGAAAGGAGAGAGTTTGCTTTATCATTTGGAAGTAAAGAGTTTCTTAAAATGGTGATTTTAATATTACAAGTATGGCATAACCTTAAAAGTTCTAATTTCCTCATGCTCTGAGCAGAAATACTATTTAACATATTGAAGAGGAAAAATACTAAGAATATTAATGTAATCTCCTCAAGAGGAGATCGTAAACAGGTGTTTTTTCTGTCACTTATTCTTCAGTGAGGCAGTTGCTGGCTTGTGTCTCAGTATTGATGTGAATGTTACGCATGAGAGACCTGAAGAAGTCCATAAACCTTCTATTTTTTTTTCATCATTTCAAAATCTTACTAACATCTGGGAGAAGATTTTATTTTAGGGCAGTTATACTCTTTATGCTTCAATACTACCTCATTTAGTATTCATATGCTTATCAAATTTAGGCTTGCTCTGTGTTTGTGCCATTTTGAATCCCATTTTCATCACACAGCCTGTGATTCCAGCAGTCTTTTGGAACTATTTATTTTAAAAGTACGTGATCTAAAACATATAAAGCAGTGAATTTCTCAAGTTGTGTGCAAAGCTGTCTCATTTTGTCTAGGGCCCAGTGCCTCATTGGGAGAATTTAAATTTATTGCCTTTTGTGCTGTTTAGCATGTCACTTGCACAATTATCCAAAGCTCAAACATAGATCTGTCCACATAAAATCACATTACTGATACCAAGGTTTCTAGTGCACTTTATGACTTCAAGGCTGAAAAATTACTTAGAATAGGCAGTTTGATTAATTTGATTTGTTTAATAGTTTCAGATCTGTCTTCATAGATTCATTTGGGAGGCAGGACTATTTCTTTTAAGAGTAATACTGGAAGTAGTCAACTTGCAGTAGGATTAGGGTTTTATAGGCAAATTGTAAGATCCAAGCAGCTGTAATTGTGATGCAAGGATGGAAAATTCAGTGGAGAATATACTAGGATGGATATTGATAAGGAAGTACATGTTTAAAGATAGCGTAGGAGAAACGTTAAAAGCACCTCAAGCTTGTGTCCTAACATACACCACACAGAAAATGGAAGAAAAGCACTAAACCTGCTAGTTTATGATCTGATTTGACTAACAAAATGGGTGGACGAGCCTACCTAGTAATTAAAAATGAAGTATATTTAACTCGCATCTGTTTAGTATAATATTTATTTTAAAAAGGGTATATGGAAACTTGTATGGCATGGTCTACATTGCAAAAAATTGAAGGTATTTATGTTTAGATGCTACTTTGTCTCTTCTTTGCTCCCAAAAGACACGGGGGTGGTGGGAGGAAGAAGCTGTATTAGTTGAGTTCTGCAACAGTGGATCTCTGCCCTGGATAAATTTAATACATGCACTGTCATTAAGATACTTTAATCTTGACTGATGAACATGTTGTAGACCATCAAGATAATCTGTTTGCGGTAGACATGAATAAATTTTTAGTGAAACAGTGACTTCTGTCAGTTGACTTTGAGATCGTGGTGACTCTGATATCTACCCATATGTCACAGGGAACAGTTTGTGCAGTGCCATATACCTTGTCCACACTTCCCCATCTGTGCCTAAACAGCTGCTAGGATTTTTTATTTTCTTTTATTGTGGAGAGTTCTTGTGTATTTCTTTTTAATTGACAGAACAAATAAACAAAACTCCAGGCTAATTCTGCTCCTCTCTTCTTTTTTCCAGATTATGTAGATATCCCTAGTTCCCACATAATTTTCTTTTGTTCTTCTTTCACACTGCTGAAATAACAGAATTTCTCTTCTTCATCTTGTGTGGAGAGTTTCTTCCCTTATTATTTCTGAGGTGGTTTGTTCTAAATTTGGTATGGAAACTTCAGGTTGCTCGGAGCTTTTGATATGATGCTCTCCGACAAATCCTCTGTGAGTTCAGAAACCGCCAGCATCTCTTTCTAGGACTCTCCTCTCCATTTTTCCAAGACTCTGGTCTTTTTATTTTTTGGCTTAGCAAATGCCTTCTTGCTTTAACTTCATCTGATGCCTTTTTCTCTAGGTCTTAACACACAATTTCCACTTGAATGTATCAGAAGAGGCAAACATCTAGGCTAAGAAAAAGAAATTTTGGTTAGTTTCGGCTCTGCTTTGGTTTGAAAGAACAACAGTCATGATGATTAGGAAGCCATTTTGGGCAGTGTAGAGCCTTTCTGGTTTTTGTTTTCATTCAATCACAGCTTGAATAGTATGGCTTTAGAGACTTAGTGTATCTGCTTCTCTCAGGCATTGGCTGAGAGCCAGTTGTCTGCCACTTGATCTGTGCACAGTGCAAAATGACTCAAAGTGGGCTGATGAAGTGCATGCAATGACTGAGGAGTTGGTGACAACAATACTACCCCATACCTGAATTTATTGGTATTTTGTAGCCGAAAAAATTTACTGCATTAACTGCTGCTTTGAGATGTGCAAGCTCTAATTTTCATTCATCTTCAGCTTTTATTCAGTCAGTGTTATGATCTGTTCTGGATGTGGTTCTATATAGAGTGCTATCTTTTTTGTGGCCTCAGAAATTAGGACAACCCAAAACTCCTCAGTCAGGATGTAAATGGTTGCTCACTCAGCAGAAGTTCCCTGTACCTCTGGGTGCTGATCAGTACAGTTATTGAATCTACTCATGAAACCTTTTAAAGGTGTGGTTCCTTGAATCTGTAAGAGGTGCAGGTCCTGAACAGCCCAGCCTTTGCCTTTGTGGCACTGTACTTGAGGTAAAGTGGAAATGTTAGTGCTGTGTTAGGTTGGGGGGGTCTTGAACCAAGAAACCTCCAGGAAGACCTGTTCAATTGTAAAACTTTCCTGTTTCTTCTCTTTTCTTTTTCTGTTACTTTGAGTTCAACAAATACTGCTATAATTTGCATTCTTCTAGACTCAAAGGCCGATAGAATGGTGCTGTGGCAGCTGCAGTGTGAAGGGATTTTTCTGTTGTGTTATTTGGACTTGGGATATAATTCTAAATAAATTCTAATATTCTAAATAATTTCTAATAAATTCTGTAAATTATCCCAGAATTCTGGATATGTAATTTATAAATAATCAAAATAAACAAATGAGAACATTGCTGTTTCTGCAGCCGTTATTCTCCTATGGCCTAAAGGCACTTAGTGTAAAACTCATGTGTCGTATTTTGGTAATATTCCCACAATCAGTTTTGTATGAGGAGTGATAGTGATGGTATCAGCTTGAGTTTGCTGGTGCCATATGGATATGTAACGGTACAGATTTGCTTTTAAAAATGAGCAAAAGGGGTCCACTTGAAAAAATCTCAGGTAGCAGAGACAGAAGATTGGTTAATCCAAAATAAGAAAATATTTCAAATTGACGGAAGAGAAACAGGAAAGAAAAACCCCCAAACCTTGTGATGAGTGTTCTCTAATTGTGGAGTAGAATGCTCATTAAGACATTGGAATTTTTTTTTCCTATGAGGTCTCATTTTATTGAAATTCTTCTTGCAGCTATATTGAATAAGTCTTTGTTGTCACTTGGTTACTAGAAGTAAAATTAAATTATGTGGTTTAATACCATCATGGAGAAATGTCTGTACATCTTATAGAGAATCCAGGGACTCAAAGTTCGTGGTGAAATAACTTATATCTTGGATTTATTTTTAGCATCTTGTGGTGTACTGTTAGCAATAAAGTCTTAGTATTATAATCTCTGGACATCCATTGCAAAGCCTATGTGGAGGCTTAGTTATGGAATAAATAATTTGATCACTTCCTTCCAAACTCTGGGGATTTTGTTTTGCTATGAAATCCTGCCTTTTTAATATCTGTTTATGTAATCAATTTTAATTTATAAGCATCTTCAGAAGGAATTAAAAATTTATTGGACTTTGAAGTTGAGGACTATATTTATAGTCAGTCGGTGTCAGGGCTCTGTGGTAGAGAAATTAACTTCAGTTCATCCCTGCATTGGGATGTGTGTCTGGGTGTGCAGAGAAGTATCCCAGTAGCTGTGACTGTAGGACCACTTGCTGCCTGGGATGGACAACAGTAAAAGAAGTTTTTTATGGTACTTGCAGTCATGTAGTGGAGCCAGCTGTGAACATAATGACATTTCACAGATATGTTTTCAAAGATCCAAGAAGTGTCTGCTTTGGATGTGAGAACTGAGATACTTGTTGGATGTTCTTCTGATCAGTATGTTTTGGGAAGAACAAGTGGCATATGCTTAAAAAGGTGATGATCACTTGCTAGCTTGCAAGCCTTCCACCAGAACATGAGAGTTATCATTCAGATAGTAATAATACTTTTGTAACTGTGGTTGAAAAAACAATTATCAATCAAATTACACAGCTTTTCTTCTTCTGTTTTCAGAAATTTCAGTGGCTTTGTACCTGAGATATGTATGAAGAGAGGAAGAAAAGTCAGATTGGAGGTCTTCCACTGTGGAATGGTTAATCCCAAACAGTTCAGGTTTACTGTGGCAGTTCACAAGTGGACATAGTGTTGCTCAGATCTTACCAGTATTACCACAGGTGGCACTACGGTCTCCAGCGAGGATATGGTCTTAAAATGAGGCTCACATCCCTTTGTTCTTTTGGGTTTTTTTGGATCACAAACCTCGACTCCAGAGCACCTGGTGAATTCACTTTTCAGCAGTGTCTGTTCTGCTTATCTGGATCTTGTGAAGCGGTGGCAGGGTGCATCTCCCCTTGGTGACAGCGCGCCGGGTGTCCGTGCCAGGGTGTGCTGCCAGCATTTGGGAACGAGGGACCAGCCCAGGCCTTACAGGTGCTGGCCTGGTGATCACAGCATCACAGAATGTGCTCAGTGGGAAGGAACCCCCCTGGATTGTCAAGCCCAGCTCCTGGCCATGCATGGCCCCATTCCCCAGAGTCACCCCATGTGCCTGAGAGCGTTGTCCGAACGCTTCTTGAGCTGTGTGAGGCTGGAGCTGTGACCGCTGCCCTGGGGAGCCTGTTCAGAGCCCAGCCACCCTCTGGGGGAATCACTAGGTGTTAAAAAAAAAAAAGAAAATAAAAAGAAAATATTACTTTTCAAAGTGTATTTGGGGGCATTAGAGGCAGACCACTAAAAACAAAAATCCAGGTGTGCCTAGCGTTTTCCACGTCTGGTTTCTTACCCGTGTGTGAAAGTAGTGATTTGATACCTCGCTTTTTGTGACAAAAATGATTCAAAGAGCCATATTTTTCAGGGCTTTAGATCTGGAGGCTTTGGCGGGTGTGCAGTACCTCCTAGCACGCTACCCGGGAGGACGATCCGTGCCGGGAATCTTTTGTTTCGGGGTTTTCTCCCTCGGCGGGCACCCCCCGCGTCCCCCCCGCCGGCGGCAGCGGTGGCGCGGCCCCCGCGCTGCCCCCGCGGGCTCGGGCGCGGAGCGGCGCCCCCCGCTCGGCGATGGTTCCGCCCGCCGTGCGCGGTCATGTGCGCGGGCCCGGCCCTCCGAGCGCGGCTGGGCGGCCTCGCACAGCGCCGCGTCCCGGGCCTCCGGCGGACAAAAGGGCGCAGGGAAGGGAGACCTCCGGAAGGCGAGGGCAGGAGGCGTCGGTGGTGAACGTTTTCTGATTTTTCCAGAAATCAAGCAGAAGACTGAGCTGCTGATGTCAGTTAACTCTGAGAAGTCGTCCTCTCCAGAAAGGTACGGCCGCATCCCCGTCCGCATGAACGCGGGGCTTCTCCCTCTGCCTCCGCGGGGCTGCTGGCATTGTCCGCGTGTGCTGCATGCTGGATCTCGCACCGTGCCCACCCAGCCTGCCCTCCCGGCCCAGCTTTGTGCCTTCTGGCCGCGGTTGCGGGCGGCCGGCCGTGCCCGGAGCCCGGCGGGCTGCAGCATGCGGATCGCGGCGGGGCTGGCTGGTGCAGACCCCGCGCCTGTCAGGCGGGCGAGCGGCGCCGCGCAGACCCCGCGCTGCTCCTGCCCCTGAGCATCGGTAGCAAATAGAACTTGGCCGAGCGCTTCGTGCCCGGGTATGTGGAAAAGGGAGTGTCCTTTGGAAAGTAGCTCAGGAATCGCAAATCCCCCCTATTAGTCACATTCTGTAAGATAGATGTGATCCCCGTTCAAGTCTGTGCTAGGAAATGGAGCAGTCGCTGCATGCAGTAATGGTTCATGCCTGCAGGTAAGGACAAAATGACTCAGAAGTGTTTTTAAAGCAATTATTTTATCTGTCAATCAGATTAGTGCTATTTCAAGTAGCTCTTTCATTTTTAGGGAAATACTTCAAGGTACTAAATGTATATTTAAGTGTTCTGACGTGGAATAGCCTCCTGGTGATTATTTTGTTGATTTTAAATAAACCAGCCCTGCTCACTTCTGTTTTGCTTGCAGCTGCATTTTAGGGCATTTTTGGTTTTGAAACTGCTTGTTTAGAGAAACATAATACCATTTCCCCTCCATTATTTACAATAAACATTTTGGCTGTATGCAAAAGACCCTCTCAGTGTTCCATTTCACCATTTTAATATTGGATGTTGGCAAAAAAATATTGTTAATTTTAAGCTCTCAAACTGTGTTCGGCTGAAATGATGAGCTGAAGTTTATTTTATTGAATGGCTTAGCACAGAGAGACATGATAAGGCACTAAATGCTATCTTAAGGAAACAGACTAAAAGACATCTTTCAAAATGAATGAGTGCTGTGTGGCATGGGTGGTTTGAAAAACCAAAATGAGCAATTTATTTTGATTTATAAGTATATTTAGGTATGATATGTAGAAGCAAACTGCATTGTCTTTCACCAGCTGTGGTTATAACAAAATACCAGCAATAAGAGATTCAGAAAATGGTGGGGGGGAATGGGATGTTAAGTCACCTTTCTAAAATGGAGATATATAAGAAGAGCTTTGAGAGATATTTTAGTATTTACTTGTACAAAATTAAGAATGAGAAGAGAAAATGCAAGTGTTTATTTTTTAACCTTTATCCCACTCTTATGCCTAAAATTTTTAAATACAAGATTTAAAATGGTGGTGGTAACAGGGAGGATGATGGAGTGAAAATAGTAAAGGAAACAGGTGTTAACTTGATTTTTGGAGAGACTTACGTTGGCATTGCGTGTGGGAATTTGGCGTATAATACGGATACTTATTATTTTAGCAATATGAGTGTTATGCAGCACCCGACATCTGATCAGTCTGGTTTTGAGCAGAACATGCTCATGGTTGTACTAATGGTAGTCCTAGATGAAGAGGTCCTTTAAAAAGATCTTAACACAATTAGAAAAAGATGCATTTGTCTGAGATTCATTTGAATGAGATTCATTAAAAAGTAAGATTTTTTAAACAGCATGATGTGTTATCTCGCAATAAAGATTAAAATGTGGCTGTTTTATATGCACACAAATTTATTTTGAGGATTTAAATATATGGTACTGTTCACCTGGAGATTGGTTTAACATATCAGCTGCATGGTCAGTTATAAATGAAAACATCTTTATTTCATAGGAGGGTTTTTGTTTTTTTTTTTTTTTAAATAACCACATTCTTTTCACCCATCTAAAAATAGACTGAATTTTTTTGCAAGCTGTTATGAAACAGTGCTGTCTATCCTATTAGCTGCCAGTTCCTTTCAAGGCTCTTTGAAAATGAATATATAAGATTTTTTTAAAAGAAATAATTATAATATTGAGTGTCTGTACTGTTAAACTGGCCTAATCTGCTCTGTAGAAGAAGTGCAATGTGTGTTTATGCCATACAGACATGAGAATATTCATGTTCTTGAAAATTACAGAAAGGGAATGAATTCTTGCCTATTTATTTATTGCTGGTTTTAATCCTTGCTCCTAGTGGTTGTGCTTCTTGTGAAGCTTGAGTTCTCCGTGTGGGAATGCTGTGTGAAGATCTGAAAGAGTCCATGGCTTGTTGCTTGTTTTCCACGCTAGCAGAGGCTGCTAGACAGCGCTTGCATAGCCAGAGGGGAGGGGAGAGGAGGTGCTCTGTGCATTTACAGAGCCTGATGAAATGGGAATACAGGAGGAAGGAGAGAGAAGCCCATTACTTGCCTCCTTCTTTGGCTGGTCTTTGTTTTTACAAGACAGTTCAGTGTTTGTAGGTTTTCCTGCTCATTTGGCAAGTTCATCATGCTGTCACATCTTACTGATGAGAAGAAAGCTGGGATATAATGGATGGTTTTGCTGTTATGGAGGCTCAGCATTTTAGAAATCCTGCAGCGTTCTCTTAGGATAGTTGTTTGTTATGAATTTAAGAACCTTTTAGAATACATTAGCAAGAAAGTTGAACCTTTTTGTTGAGGAACCTCTGAGATGTTTGGCAGCCTTGAAAAGTAAATTAATACAAACCTGAGACATTTTTCAAAGATTCATCCTTCCTTTCCACTTACCTTCTCCCTAGAAGAACTGAAGTTGCAGAATTGAGGTGATGAGATTAAGATACTTGTGTTTTGGCATGCTATGGGATATTTCCTGAGCAGACACAATCAGGCAGAGTCTCTGTGTCCTGAATTTCCAGGTAGTTAATGCTGCCCTGGGCCAAAGTCCTGTTCCTTGTTGATAAGGTAACCCAGGTAACTGGGGATGTGAGCGTGCACGTGGGTGGGGATCAGGTAACGCACTGCAGCTGCTGTGCTGAATTGATTTGTTTGGATGCTGGGCCTGAAGGAGACCATGGATGTGTTTGATATGTTTTCCTACAGCGTGCTTACGATGTGACACTCACCTGGTTTCCTTATCTAATGAGTAGTAATTAAACATGTTCTTAGTGTTTCCCCGGGGGCTGCATGAGGTTACTGCTCCAAATGTCCTGAGGGAGCAGGTAGCAGCCCCCAGATGGAGATGGGATGGTCTTCCAGGAGCCCTCCAGGAAAATAAAAATATTTTTATTTCTGGTGTATGAGTTGTGCACTCTTCTCATCTGCAGTATAAGGAATGCTTTCAGCTGCACAGATTTCCCCCCCTTTTTAGGGGCTGTGTGGAACTCTTGGCAAGTTTCTGTTTCTTTTTGAGGAAAGTTAATTCTTTCACCTGGATGACTTGATACTCTTAAGACTTAAGACTTCCTGTATGTAGTACTTTTCTTTTTCACATTTAGGACAAAGAACTTGTTATTTCTTCAGCTCTGATTTTGGATTCTAAATTTGTGTCAGTAGTGTAGTTTTACCATGGAGCATTTTCTCATAAAGGTTATTAGCAAGGCCTGATCAGTCTGAAGTGTCTGACCTGCTCTTTTTCTCTCTTCATACAAATGCTGCATATGCATGTTTCTTTGAAATGAGTTTCTGCTTCAGTGTTTTTTGAAAAAAATAATAGCAGCCACTCATGAATAGTCTTAAAGTAGGTAGCTGGTATGTGCATAATTCAATTTTCATCATTTTGGGGGGTTTCATGAATAGCAGTAAAGGGAAGATAATTCAAATGACAAGTTTGTGTTAATCTGTGTGGATGTATTTGATGTCAGGTGGTGCAGGCAAGTTTTAAGGAATAATGGTGGTTTTGCTTTGGCTTTTTGTTGGGTTTTCTTTTAAGCCTTGGGGTATGTATACCCCTCTATCTTTGTAATTTATCTTTGCAGAGCAAATTAATGCATTTCTCACTGCTTTTACATAGTTTCTTCATCAGGTCATGCCAGGGAGGCATTCAGGGATAAAGTAAAGGAGGAAGAAATCTGAAATAATGAGAAAGAAGGAAAAAGATGGAGGCTGAGTACTGTCTTCTTCCTTTTCTCACAGACCTGATGTTAGTTTTTAGAGGAGGCATTGTGAAACAAGTTATGATGTTGAAAGATTCCTCCGGGTTTTGGAACATCAGTGATTTTTTTTATTCTGTTTTTGTGTGTGTGTATTTCTTTTTTAAATTTAGTCATGGATGCTACTACTTTTAAGGTAGAAGTGTAACTTGTAATAAATATAGAAGTAATGTTTAAAAGTAGAACCATCAGCTAACAACATGATGTGTAAGCTGATATTGCTGTATGTCAGATAAATGGTTTGGAATAATTGTTAGATAACAGGACATTATAAGATAATGATTCTATTATTTATGTAACTTACACTGGAAAAAAATAGCTATCAGAATAATGCAACTATTTTATCAGTTCCAGTAACTTTAAAACACATTTTCAAAATACTGTATTTTCTTTATCTCTTTTTCTGTTTTTTTTTTCTACTGGTTCTTTTTAGTAGGATAAAAGAAATTTTGTACATCTTCCATTTCAGGACAGTTCAAATCTAGTTTTAGTGGTCATACAGCTATAACTTTTCTGATTTTTTTAATAAATGGTAACAGTGACCAATATATATTTCGTCCCCCCTTTCCCCCCCAAAATTACAAGCTTATTCTGTTTGTTGTATTTTATCTCAGAAGTAGAAAGAAAATCACCCTAGCTGAGTGTGGGCCCTAAGCTGTTTGTCCAGGGAGGCACTTTAGTCCAGCACCAGCTCTGTTGGGTGACAATGTACCTGTAGAGCTCTCTTACACTAGGTGCTTAATTTTAGATTGCCAGTTCTGGACCAAAATAAATCCTATGTTTTGTGTGGCTTTCATATTAAAGGTTCCACAGTCTCACTTGTTTTAGCATGTGAGGCTTTAAAGTGAAATATGAAAGGGATGTGGAGGCAAGGAATGTTGCAACATGCCATTGTCCTTGTGTAGGAAAAAATGGAAATAGCTTATATAGAAGCAGCCACTTGTGGAGCATGTTGAGGTGATATTTTTAGGGGACACTGTACTTTTTTTTTTTTAAAACTGGTAGTGCCTCTATCAGTAGGCTTTGAAAAGATTAAGAATTTTAAGTGTATTTTGCTTTCCAGGGATAGACTCAGTTTATTTCTGCTATAAATATATTTTCTGCTCGCTTTATTCTGTCTGGTATTTCTGCTATAGGTAAAAAAATTACAAGTGAAATATATCCTTAGTATCCCTACTACTCAGATGGCCTGTGCACTACTTAATTTTTTTCTTCAATAATTTTTTAAAAATTATTAGCAACTTTTCATCATGCAGGTATTTGTGAGGTATTTATTATAGGGAAATTTCTAATACACCTTCTGAAAAGTAAAACCTCAGATTTTGTCAGTTCCTGTTGGAACTAAAATGAGAGAATTTTGTGAAAGGGAGAGATGGAAAGTTGTGGGGTGTTGTATCAGGTTTTCCTATATGAGAACTATTCACTGGAAACTAACTCAAGCAATCCAGTGGTGGTTTGAACACAGTTATTGAATGGCTGAAACAAAAGGTATGTAAAAGACTGGAAAACCATGACTTGCACAATATACTTTCTAAGGTATTCCAGTTCTATCCCAGGTAAAATGTCTGGGGAAAAAGTAATGGATAATTTTAAACAAAGCATTTTGTATTACGGGTTTAGTCTGTTTCATGACCTGAAACATTTTGCCTAATCACTGTCTCGGTCATGCCTTCACTAAAATGTCCACTCCAGCCCCTAGGTGGATGGTAAAGGAATGTTACCTGATAGATTGCATAAAACAATGTGTATTTATGCCCAAAGCTTTCATTTCTGTAGTTGCTGTAGTATGTTACAGGATAAACTAATCTGTGGTTTTCTGTGTATTCATATTGTATGTATATTCATATTATATACTTAAAAATTAATAATAAAATGTTTAGATATTAATATGATTCAGTGAGTTTACTGTGTGGTGATACATGTGTTTTCACTGATCCAGAATTGATGTAGTTACTGAGGGATGCTAAGAACATATTAAACAAGTGCATGCAGATTTAAGCATTCCATTTTGTTGCATATTTTGTTTTATATGCATATTATCAGGAAATTGTGCCATCTCTCAGCTTTTGACTTTATGTGAATCCTGCTGTACAATTTGGAGGATATCTAAACTTTCCAGTGGACTGAAAAATAGCTTTTCTGTCCAAAGGGTGTTGTGACCAGAAGGTCTTTTACTAGTTATTTCTTCAGGAATTTTACACTCCTGAACCAGTATCTGCCTTAGGTGGTTCTCTATTTTCTTCAAAACTCACCTTTAGTCTTGGGTGATCTCTGACAAAATCTAAGCAGTCACTGTTACCTTAAAAACAGATGAAATTTATCTCACCTAGGATGCCTGCCAAACTCATGCTGATATTTGTGACTAGATGGATAGTGAACTGTGATTTCCTTTTTTTTCTGCTTCATTCCCTTTCTCTCTCTTTAGTCTTTAAAGCTTCAGTTACCAAAGAAATGTGTGCAGCTCCAAGCTCTGCCTGTGTTCTTCACCAAAATACATCTACAGAGCTTTCCTTGTCTGGTTATAGCTTTAGGTCAGCTGGTTGATTGCTTCTTTTTCCTGACTGGACAATGTTCAAAACCAGAACCACATCTCATGTAGATGTTCTATTTGTATGAAGTTTTGACCATTGTGTTTAATGAAGGCACTTTAAATAACCTCTCTGTATTAATAAAAGTGTCGTAATTTTGTCTTGATATCTGCTAATAAGTACCATAAATTGGTATTTTCTTCTCTTGAGAGTTGTGAAACATTTGTAATGTAGTGTTGGGCTGGTTGGTCTTCCAGACTTGTTTTCCCCAAGCTTGGTGCAGTCTAATTCCATGGAAAGGAGTATTTCTTGAACCTACTTCTTATTTGGAGTAACATGAAGCCTTTTAAGAATTCATTGCTTTGTTTTCCTGAAGCAACTTCCTGTGCCCCAAATCTAGCGGGATGGTCGCAGCCTTTCTAAGAAGGCAAGGGCTCATCCTTCTGTGGTTCAGTTCTGCTGTGTGTGGTGATAGTGTTTGTCTTTTCTGTGGGCAAAGAAGGTCATATAATTGCAGCAGAAACTCTTATTAAACTTCATTTCTGTCCTGTGTTGTCAAAGCTTAACTTTTACTAGTTCTGGCAGAAACTGGGAGTGTTATTTTTGTCATTGATACTACTATAAAGAGACAGCATTATTTTCTCTTGCAACTGCTGTGTCAGAAAATACCCAGCAGGTGTTTGTGGGTTTTTTTGTTTTGCGTTTTTTTTTTGGTGCAGATGGAAAGGTGTTTGACATTTCTGTGGGTTTCAGTGGACAGCTCTTCTGTTATTCTCTATCCAGCACCAGGACCTACAGATTCTCATTGTTGTCTTCAGCTGCTGCAGGCACTGTCCACAGAAGCGTTCAGTTCCTGCTGTGCCCACATACCAGACACCATCCACCTCTGTTTATTTCATGCCATGAACTAGAATGGAAGATGTTTGGCATTAGCTCTGCTCTTTATGAATCCTTCTATAAAAGGATTACCTTACCCTTAGGAGACCACGTGTGGTGGTTTCCTCTGAGTGGTGCTTTGTCATCCCCAGTGTGACAGTGCAAAGCCTTTCTGACAGCTCCTGTTTCATATGTGACAAGAATCAGGAATTTCCACTGCTGCTGTGTGCCTCAGCTATGACAAGTGCCAGCTTCCAAGAAGACTAATACAGCTTTGGACCAAGACTTCCCTAAGGTATGAAAAAGATCATCAGCCATAGTGATTCTGAAGTACATTTTTATCAATTAAAAGCTTTCATTCTGTTGTAAATAAGAGTACAACCAGTCTTCATGGACTTAAAAATCTCACTCGGCTCTTTTCCAGGTAATTAATGTTTCAGAGTATTAGTCTAGAAAGCCAAATAAAGAGAGATACAGCCATCCTCAGAATGCTTATGTTCCAGAACTAAAGTAAAAGAATGAACTTACAGAGACATTATTGGTGATCAAGGAAAAACTCTTCCTCTTTCTCTCAAGAACTCTTGATATTTGTGAGTGGATTACTGACACAATGAATTAGCTTAGATCCTATTCCTTGGGCACCTCAACTGCAGTGTGCTGTCAGTGACTACATGGGATTTTTTGTGCAGACCATTAATATTTAAAGTGGTGTTGTTCTTTATGGAAATCTCTTCACAGGTTTCTCCAAGGCAATCTTATTGAATATATTTCTATAGTTTTATTTCTATGTACTTTGTTTCACCTGTATGTCTGCTTTATTTATGTTACTTTTCGGTTAAATGAATCCTGGCTTGGAAAGAAAACATAAAGGAAAGAACTGGTCAAGATTCTTTTCAAATGTGTTTAGCACATAGGAATTTCAAGGGCTATTAAAAGAACCAGAAGTCATCCAGTTGAAGCAGGACAGTGTCCGAGAATGCCAATGCATTTTTTTTACTATCATTTTAATACTCAGGGCTTTAAAAAATGCCTTAGCAGAACTGCATGGAGTGTGTTCCAACAGATGCCAGGACAGCTTAAACAGTCTGCAACTAAAAGTCTTAAAGACTACCCCAAAGTCAAACCCTAAGGCAGATTTAGACACTTCACCTTCAAAGTGTTACTGATAGCTTTGCTAAGAAACTTGCTAAAGGTATGTGTTCTTCTAGCCATGCCAGTTGTTAGAGGTAGCCAGACATGGAGGGCTCTGTGTCCCAGGGCAATATCTCCTGTAGCTGAATAGGAGTGCAGGATGCTGTGTCCCAGGGCAGTATCTCCTGTTGTAGCTGAGTTGGTGAGTGCAGGGTGCTGTGTCCCAGGGCAGTATCTCCTGTTGTAGCTGAGTTGGTGAGTGCTGTGTCCCCAGGGCCAGGCAGTGAGGAGCATGGCCTCCCCACAGGTGTGTGTGCATGCACACACTCACATGCAGAAAATGTATCCACAGCTGACTGTGCAGGGCAGCAGAGACTCAAACTAGGCCTTTTATTGGCACCCACATAGACACAGAGCATTGAGGCAAGAACTGCATGGACAGCCTTGTTGTTTTCCTCCTTTCCAACTCCTCACAGTGGAAGTCCACTGGTGGAATTTTCACAGAAACTCGCACACAAAACTCTGTGTTCTCTCTTAGCCAATTTTAAATTCTTTAAGTAGTTTGTAGCTCTTAAACGCATGAGCCCTCAAGATTCATATTCTCACTTGAGTTGCTGGTACTTGGACCTTATTTACTGGCCAGTCTGATTTGAAATTGGCTTGAGTTCACACACTCAAAATAGAAAATGTATCCACAAAGAAGACAGGTATAGGGTTTTAGTGACAGTATGGGATGGACTGTCATGATCACGGACAGGTGCAAGGACCAGATGCTTATTTGTACTGGACCTGCCCCATTTATCCTTTTTGCCTGCTATTTTCTCTTACTTATTTCTCCCTTAGCACTTCTATGCCAGTCTTCCTTCATGTCTAGTACCTTCCCCTGAACATTTCATGGCATTTTGCTTATTCTCACAGTACTGTGGTAAGTTTTACACAATCCCAAAATGTTCTTTCTCCCTACATCCCATAATAAGTCCCATACCCCTTAAGGCAATAACCTTTAGTTTTCAGGGTGTTTTTTTGGAAGAGTTTTGACTCATCTTGGTAGGTTTTACACTGGGGGAGTATGGTCTAATTGATAGTCGTGGGAGTAGCTGATTCACATGCTCCATTTTTGCTCTTGAGGATGTTAGGGTTGACCTGTTGTTTTGCTTCTGATCTTTGCTGGATCTGTTTCTATGCAATCAGATAACCTAACACTGGTCTCCCAGGGACCTAGTACCATCTGTCAAAAGTGGATCTAGGTCTGTTTGCATTCTTGGTCATCTGATATGGGCATCCAAGAGATTGAAATTAGCTGAGGATATGAAATGCACCAGTGCTTTGCTACTCCTTCTCAGTCTCCTGGAAGTTAGATATTACAGAGTTTTGTCTGTTGTGTAACTCTATTTAGTTTTTAGACCTATGTTTCTGGAAAGGAAGAGTGATGTATATTCTTACCATGTGTTAGATGCATACTCTGTGCTTCAGACGTTCAGTGCTGGATGTGTCAAGCTCATACCTCTAATGAAGGCAAAGTTCAGGCATGACCAAAACCAAGCAGTGCTCCTTCCTCTCCTGGCCTGGTATCTGTGCTTGTCACAGAATCCATTTGAGGTAACACAGGGATGCATAGTAATAGTAAACACCTCTGAACCATAAACTGTCTCACATCCTATGCTCTGTGGTCTGGTCCAGAAAGGAGGTGGCTGGTAATAGTGGTCAAAAAGTGCCACTTTAAAAAAGGCAAAAAGCATCGCATTACTCTCATTCTAAACAAGGCTATGTCTCTGAGGTGGACTGGAAGGCCAGTTGTTAATCTGAGTTGCAGACATCGAGATACTGTTCAGTTCCTTTGCAAGGTAGCTGAGCAGGCAAAAGACACAGAGCCACAATGTGTGTTAGTCAATATCTGGCTATCTGACATCAGCATTCAGAAAACCTGGCATGTATTACTTCTACTCTCAGAGCCCAGGAGATAGCTAATACTTGAGACTTTGCCAAGTTGTTCTTCTCAGGAAGTGAAATATATGATTTGAAGGTTGGGAGTGTTTGTGTGTATATGTGCAGTGCTGTTTATTTACACAAAACATGTAAACAGAGCTCGTTTGCTTGAGCAGAGTAGAAACAAAGTGCAACAAGCAGCTATTTTGCTGATGTTTTCAAGTCTGCCTGTCTAGCAAGTACTGTACTAAAAAAACCCCCCTTAAAATTCAAAAAACAACACCCAAAAAACCCCACGCAACTCTCTCCTGAAATCACAGGCACAGCATTTTTTTTCTGGTTTTTTCCCCTGCTTTTTCAGCTGTTGTGTAAAAGACCTAATGTTCCTTTTTTTCTGAGACTGAAAGAAGGGTATTCAGCCCAAGTCTCAGCCTTGACTGCAGCCAAATACTGAATGCTTAGAGAGTACCTCAATCACAGACATAAAATTTGGAGGATAAAAATACTATACCTAAAATACAACTTAAAAAAAAATAATGTGTGTACTACACTACTGTATTAGCTTCTTGGGCGGTGCAGTTTGTTTCCAGCTCATTCTGTATCGTATCTGAGGACTCTTGCCCTTTACTGCAAATAGTTCTTGTCAGATCTTTCCCGTGGACAGGTGTGAGCTGCTTTAAGATCTGTCTTTCAAGGCTTCTGCCAGGTTTCCACTGGATTCTCTATGGCAAGAGCGTTTAGATTAAGACTATCCTGGGTTTTGGTTGTAGCTTTTATTCCTCCTTCTAAATGTTGCTTTTCTTCTTTAGAAAGCTTCGCTAGGTATTCATGTGGTTTTTCATCACCCTGCTCCATTGGTCTAAACATGTAGGAGTCAGATGAAAAAAACCTATCTTCCTTAACTCCTGGAAGCTTCTGAGAGTAACAACTTCTTGGTTCTCTAAACTTCTTCTGAGACCTTGTTTTGTTCACAACTAATAGTTCATGTGTGTGTAGTGTTGCCTGCAGAAAGTAATCTGAGATTCAGTTGCAGTGGAGTTCTGTGTGGAAATAATACAGTGGGAGATTTATTGTACAGCTTTCCCTTTAGCTCCCACTCCAGCCTTCATTCTTCTTGTCTCTCCTTTTTACCATCCCAAGCCAGACACGTCACTGTAGGAGGGAATCAGATTGGTCACACATGGTTTCCTCTTGTTGAATCCATATTGTTTCCTCCTGATAACCTTCCTTTCCATGCTTAGAGATGCTTTAGATACTAGTGCACTTTACTTGTAAAATGCATAGCCATTGTGTGTTTGTTAGGATAGGCACATTACAATAATTAGTGGGCTACAGCTATTTTTATTGAAATGTAAACCTTGGTGATTTGTATTGTGCGTGCTGCAATCTGTAAATGAATTCTTGTGAGTAGTTTAATTGATTGGAGGAGGAATTTATTATCATAGAATCTTAGAAAATGCTGAGTTGGAAGGGACCCATCAGGATCATTGAGTCCAACTCCTGGTCCTGCATAGGACACACCAAGAGTCACCCCATGTGCCTGAGAGCACTGTCCAAACACTTCTTGAGCTCTGTCAGGCTGGTGCTGTGATCACTGCCCTGGGGAGCCTGTTCAGAGCCGAAGCACCCTCTGGGGGAAGAATCCTTTCCTGATGGCCAGCTTAAACTTCCCCTGACGCACCTTCCGGCCATTCCCTCTAGTCCTGTCAGTGGTCACAAGAGTGAAGAGATCAGTACCTGCCCCAGTTTCCCCTCTTGAGGAAGTTGAAGACTGCAGTGGGTTCTCCCCTCAGTCTCCTCCAGAGTGGCCAAACCAAGTGACCTCAGCCTCTCCTCATGTGGTTTCCCCTCCAGACCCTTCACCATCCTCATGGTCCTTCTTTGGAAGGGTTCAAGGCCAGACTGGGCTGGGCACAGAGCAGTCCCCCCCAGTCAGAAGTGTCCTCTTTGCCCATGGCAGGGGAGTTGAACTGGATGAGCTTTAGTGTCCCTTCCAACCCAAACAATTCTGTGAGTTTATGATTCTGTGAAGTACAGCAAATATAAGGTATTACAGGAAGCTACTATTTGTTTACACACTGTTTTACAGGTGGAATTGCTTAAGAGCATAGTTGACCTTTTGTCCCAAAGCCATGAGCATTATACATCTAATTTTATCTTTTGTTCCCAAGTAATTTAATGCTTTTTAAATCAGATCCTCCAGAGCTGAAAATCAGAGTTTTCTAATTTAAAATATAAGAGAAGATTGGGAGTTTTCAAGTTTCTTTCTAATTATATTTTGGCACATTTGTTGCTAGTATTCAATCCCATAATTCCATAGCAATGCAAAAGTCTGCTTTTAATTAAAATGTTATTTTGTGGAATGTAGTAGAAACTGTTATAACCGGTGAAATACAGATTGCTTTCCTTGTGCCAGATTGGAGGATTTAAATTGCTGTTTTGTAGCGGTTATGGGTGATGTCAACAAAATGTCAGTGGAGGTGATTTGTTGGGATTGAATCATTAACTAGGTAGGAACATGTAAAGTTGAGGGTTTGTAAGTCATTTTCTATGTTGATTTGACTTCAGAATGCAAAGGAGCCATGAAGTGCACAGTTTATTTTACAAAGGAGTAAAATGAAATATAAGGGAGAGTAATGGTTAGGGAATCATAAAATGCTTTTGGATGGAAGAGACCTTCAAGACTGTCTAGTTCCACTCTCTCTAAAATGGGCAAGGACACATTCCACTTGAGTCCAGGTTGCTCAAAGCCCCATCCAACCTGGCCTTGAAGACTTCCAGGTTTGTGGTACATCTTCTGGATGGAAAACCTGTTCCAGTGCTTCAGCATGCTCACTGAACCTGCCCTCTTTCAGTTTGAAGCCATTCCTCCTTGTCCTCTCACAACGTGTCCTTGTAAGAAGTTCCTCTTTAGCTTTCCTTCAGCTCCTTTGGCTACTGGAAGGTTCTCTAAGGTGTTGCCAGAGCCTTCTCTCAGCCTGTCTGCTTAGCAGAGGGGCTCTTCCAGCCCTCTGACCATCCTGGTGGCCTACTCTGGACTCCTTCCAGCAAATCTATATCCTTCTTAAGGTGGGTGTTCCAGATCTGGACACAGAACTCCAGGTGGATGTGGAGTAGGGGAGGAGAAGCGCCTTGACTTGCTGGCTGTGCTGCTTTGGGTGCAGCCCAGGACACAATACACCCCAGCCCTCTCTGCTCCCCTCTTGGACCTCGAGCTGTTGATCACCACCCTAGGGCTGCATCCCTCCAGCCAGTTCTTATCCACAAGTGGTCCATCTGTCAAGTTCATGTCCCTCTAGTTTAAAGTAAGGGTATTGTGTGGGACAGTGTCAAATGCTTTGGTTCATCATACTATTGCAATAAATATTTCATTGGGCAGTATAGTTTTCTTAGTTTTATGAGCTTCCTGCCAGTTAAATTTGGCAAATGTCTCAATATTACTTATTACTGTTCCAGTGTTGCTGACATGACTAGTTTAATTTTTCCAAAATCTGTTGAATATACTGTGCTTTGCATAGGTCATATTGTGTATTGCTCAAGGTTTCTTTTTGTTTTAGTCAACTGCAAGTGGTTTTATCTGCATATTTCAGGACAATCCAGGCTCTTGTTGAGCTGGAATCCATAAACATAATTAACATGATGGTGGTGTTGTAGTGTAATTAGGTTCATTAACAATATAAACACGGAGTGTTTTATTCACAGGAGATTGCTAGCATGTCTTTAATTGTATGACTGTGGTTTGTCTATTTGGAACTTTCCTTTCAAGTGATTTGATTTTTCTTCAAGACTGGGATTCTTAGTATGAAAGATGCATATATATCTTTTTTGCAAGCAAGTATGGAGGGATTGGATATACATATAATGATATGTATATTGTCTGAAGAGAAGGGGTTTTTTCCTCAGTTGTTTTTTCTGAGAAATTTTTTGAAATGTAAAGGCACAAGATATATATTTAAAATTTTTATGTGTTTAGCTTGGTTTAGTATATTTCAGTCTTTTTCAAACAAAATTTGAAAATCCACCTGATATTCTCTTGCCCTTGTTTTAAGTCAGTCCTAATACCTCAGCATTGTTTTGATGACTCCTTATCTTGTTTCCACTGTTGTTACACTTGCAGTTTGCAAACATTAAAGCATTGGCTAAAAGAAACAGATACTGACTGAGGCTGGCAAAACTCTGGTTTCAATGAGCAGCATTAATTTATGCCCACATTGATTGAAGCTATCTGTCCCCATCTAATACTCTTGTTTCTAGCTTACTTTTAGCAGGCTGATGATTAGAACATCCTTGCCTGAGGAAAGCTTGATCTATCTCCCTCCAGGACTCATCAATAACTATTTATTTGGATAGTCCTTAGGGTTTTAAGCAGAGCACCAAAAGTCATTACTGTCCCTCAGGATGTGATTGTGCTGTGGCTGAAATGATGCCAGCCTGTGACAGTCAAAGCACAAGGCCTGTGTTTGGTTCTCAAACGTTGTTGTATTCATACTGCTTTAACTTCTAAGCCATTTTGATCACTCTTGTGTCCATTTTTACTGTCATTTTTATTTCTCCATGTTGTGTTGTGCAGTTATGGGTCAGTGAGGAACTAAGGCATGATTATGATAATTCTTTACTGGCTTTAACGTACTTTGATTTACCTTTTAATGAGGCTTGTTCTTTCTTGGAATTTTTGGTGTAACAGCAGGAAACAGCAGTTGTTCTGTAGCTTTTGGCAGGTGCTCACTGTGTGTGTGCACACCGTGACCGAGCCATGCTTGTGAATGGGAGGATTGCTTGGTTAGTGTGGCAATGCTGCTGCCCTCCTTGTTAGGCAATTAGTGTCTGCTAGTACTGGGATTAATGATTAATGAATTGTGGGTATAGTATTAGTTCCTTGTTCTGTTTGCTTTGCTACAGGAAGGCTGATTTCTTGCACAGAAACAAGTACCTACAGAGCTGGTGATAGCTTACACTGTCCCAGCTGTCTTTGAGGTGGATAGTTGCTGCATTTCTGCTTGGCAAATCCTGTAACAGGATTTTGGTGCTGGTGACATGACAGGCTTACTCAGATTCCTTATGCTTCCCACTGAACTAGCAGGGATTAATCCCTGTGGTGTGTGGCTCTGTGGGAAGGGCTCACTGCAGCCTCAGTGCTTTGCAGCCAAATGAGTGGTCCAGCTTTCCCCACTAGCCCCAACCTCCTGAAGTCCTCTTTGCCCCAAAAAGTTTTCACCACAATGAGCTGAGTTAGTTCACTAGGGAATCAGGTGAGTGCCAGAGCCTGAATGCTGTATGGGAGCATAACATTCGTGTTTAGGTTTTTAGAACTTCATCTAGGATTCTCTTGTTACTATTCTAAGGCAGCCTTAGTGCTTCACCATTATTTTGTGTATTTTTTCTTGTAGTCCTTGCCATTATAGCTGCAGTTGGCAATCATTATAGCAGTAGTTAAAAGAAAATGTTGCAATTGAAATTTCAGGTTTTAACAGAAATTCTGGCATAACAGAATATGATGATCTAGATGGAACCTCATTTGTATTAAGAATATGGAATGTCTTTCAGCATATTGAATAATCAAATGCCTAATAAAGTTCATGCACAGTTCCACCTAACTGAGTTATTTAGCAATCCTTCAATGTCTACCTGCTACGTAGGCAGACATTTCTTTCATCTTAATTATTAGATAGTGCAATCTTCACCTTAACATACTGCGTGGGTATTTTGGGTTTAAGGTACATTCAAATGAAACAGCAGTAAGAAAAACTATGAAATATTCTTGGGTTCATGGTTCCCACTCAGGAATTGCAAAGTCAGCCACTCCTTGAAGGCTGATGTGGAAAAAGAACTCACCTACAAAATGGGCTCATTTGGTCCTGTAGAGCTTTATCACTCAGTTCCTTCCAGTTTGGGGGGATGAAAGTTGAGACTGTCATGGGGTTTTTCTTCTGGATCCTCGTTGTCTGATAAGAACATCGTGAGCATGACCTTTTATTACTTCTCTCCAGAAGTGTCCAGGACAGCTGCTATCCTTGCATTTTGATGGTTTCCATTTTTATAATTTCTTTTCAGCATTAATTTATCCAGCATCGTCTAATTCACAGATCAACAGCAACAATCAATATGTGTGGTATAAGGTGTTTGATTTCTTGTCTCAGCAGTGCTTACTGACAGCAGTGGAACTTTTAAGGCAGTCTGTTTCTGTTTGATAAAGTTTTGACAATGTAGTCATTGATATTTACAAAAGAAATATGTGACATTTTGACCTACAAAGATTAAATGTCCAGCACATGTGATGCATCACCTCTATATTTCTAAAAAGGAGAATATTGCCAAAACAAGGCATTGGCAGTCCTGTTAGAATGATGTGTTCAGTGTAACATCCTCCTGGAAGTATCATGCATGGCAACAAATAGTTATTTGTGGAATGAGAAAATGTGTTCTGATCTGTAATCAATATAATGGCTTTTTTAGACCAGTCTTGGAATTAATTTTTTTCTGAATTTCAACCCTAGTTTAACAGTAACACTGTCAAGAAAATTTTTTTTCTGAATTGTAAGAGAAAACCCCACCAAAATACCCTAGAGAATTACCTTATGTGGTTTTGCCTGTTTCAGTGAGTTGGGTATGTCAGCCAGAAGCTAGAGATGTAAAAGCTGTCAAAGACTCATTTGAAACATGAAGGTAACTGCCACAGACCATAATAATGGTTTCAAGTTCACTGTGTCTAAAATATTATGTTTTTGTTCCAGGAAAGGTGTTTAACTTTAAAGTTAGAACAGTGCATAGCTAGATCATGCTCGTATGAAAGGACATTTGATCTAAATTTTAGTAACCCCAGGGGACAGGGCAGCCTTGTTGATAGCTCTTTATGGAGATAGAAGAAAAATGTGCACGTCACTGAGCTTTTGACAAGGTGACTTAGGATGATGGCATTTGCTCTCTCTGAAGCAGTTTAAAAGCAGGGACCTTCAAGTACCAGTGACTAAAAATATTGCATGATTGGGTTTCATCCTGAGATGAAAGGCAACACCTGGCAAAGGAACTCTGTTAATAAAGTAAAATGTAAGTTTTACGTACTCTGAGTAAGTAAAGTTTTACTTTGCCTCTAGTAAGTGTTTTGGCTCAAGTGCCTACAATATCTGTCATTATAAAATATTCACCTGTGTATATACTCTCAACATTGTTCAAAACAGTGTCTATTCAAAAAATGCTGCATTCCTTTATTGCAATTTACAATAGAGAATGTTGAATTAATCAGGTCAAATCTACATAGAGTGCTAATGATTTTCAATACAAGTCATACTGCACAGATCAGGAGTATGAGAAGATTTGTGTGTATATATATTTATTTCAGTATCATTGGCAGGAGAAATGTTAGGGTGAATCATCCAGCTCACCTGAGTTTTGCTCTTCATGAGTCCATAATGATCTGTGTGTATTTACCCTTTAAGCCATTTGTACTGCAGTGTTACTGCATAGTTCTTAAGATTCTGTATAAAATTTTGCAGAGAAGATATTTCATGTTTAAAAAACAACACAAGGCCACAGTTTCACAGTAGGCTTAAGCCAGTGATTGAAGTGTTGCCTTATACCCAACACTGGTTTCTTCTGTTTATCTTTAGTGCTGGCACTGGTGCTTTTGATGTAATCAGTTGGATAAAGGTTTGATGAGCCTGAAAATTGCCACAGAGGATGGGAGCAGGTTTTTGTGTGGATTAGGGAGCCACATGCACAGTGGTGTGAACACAAACACAGGCAGAGGAAGTGCCTGGAAAGAAGCAGAAGTCCACTGGAAGAATTGAGCTGGATGCAAGTGAATTGTAGAGATTTTAGTGATAATTCTAATAAATATCACTCAAAAGATACACTGAATAGCAGCAAATCCAAGAGCTCGTTGCCATTGAAGTAACTTTTCCATCCTCTGTCCACATCAAGTTATTTTTTTGTGCTTACTTTTCAACTGGCCTGTTATGTTTCAGGCTGTTAGGACAACTTCCAAAAGACATGGATGAAGGAGTGCTGGGACAGAGGGCGGGTCTGTGTGCCCATGGCTGTGAGAGGGAGGAGCAAAATTGCCTCTTTGACAGCAGCTCTGAGTTTGGATTGACCTCATATGTGTGACTGAGCCACAGATCCACTCTCAGCCCCAGGAGAGGAAAAGGGGAGATTGGTTTCTGCCATCAGAAATGGGAAGGAGGGGCAGGTATTGATTCCTCCTTCTGGTGATGTTTATTCTGTGTCCTATCTTGCCTCAGCTGTATCACTGGTGACTCTTCTGTTTGCTGCATTAAACCTGATTGGTTTTGCTTTAGGGGCTTTTTGGTGGATTGAGCAAGAGAGAGGAGGGAGGTGAAAAACTTGAAGTAGGGAGTTTGACCATAGTCATACTGGTAGGGTCTGGATGGTAAAATTGAGGGATTGCTGAAAAAATTTCAGAAAAAAATGCTATAAGAGGGAAATAATGTGCATAAAGGAGTAAGAAATGTGAAATGAAGCTCGTGGGGGGAAAACCTTTGACATCTACTGATGGGATCTAGTGCAGTTATTCTGTAACAGGATTTTGGTGCTGGTGACATGACAGGCTTACCCAGATTCAAGGAACGCTGGGTCCACAGAAGTCGCAGCTCAGTGCTTTAGAAGGACTGTAAGGATGATGTTAGAAACTGTCAGGAAAGGAATTGGTGAATAAGCACTATCTTGTGCCTTAAAAATGGGTTTCATCTCAGAAAGAATAAAATTATTGAGAGAAATTACATAGAAAATATTAAATGGTGAGCGAAATTAAAAAAGCAAATAATTTTTTTCCTATATCTTCCCACAGAGGAAGCTTGCATGCAATTTTTGAACAAACAGAAAGGAAATTATTCTTCAGATACGGGCAGTTAAGTGGGTAGAAGTTCTTGGCGCAGAATGTTAAACTTTTATCAGTTCAAGGAGTGACTGAGCAAGTTTGTAGAAAAATACTTCACTGAAGACTGATAAATATAAAGATTTTATCTGTGGCCCCTATAGCAAATTGTTGCAGAGTGGGCCAGTGTTTGGCTGTTGTTTTGATCGTTCCTGTACCCTTCCCAAGGTGTCCACTTTCAGCCACTGTCAGGAGCAGGATAATGGACAAAGTAGATGGAACTTTAATGTGACTCAGTGTAACTGTTCTGTTAGCAGAACTCAAAGTAGCTACTTGGATTGTCAAGATAACTTTTTTTTTTTCCCAAAATAAAACTTATAATCTGTAAATGGCATGAGTAAATCTATCTTTTTTTTTTTCTTATTGAACATTAATGAACTACACTTGGCACTGATAATGTTTGAACTGTTCAGGTAAGAAAAATGTTTTTGAAGTTGATTATTGTACCTCTACAGGTAGAATAACAGTTGTGCCCTTTTATATTAAAATTGTACAAGATGGGTTAAATCACATATGGAAAGTGATTGATATACTTAGTACACAAAGTACTGAGAGTTGCAAATTCATGCTGTATTTTTCAAGATCTTGGTTAATGTCGATCTTCAATTACAGTCTCATGTCTGTAGATAAGAAAAAGTTGATATGTGTGGGTTTGGAAGTGATCAATAGTATATAGTAAAAATCACAAGCTTGGTGTTCTTTTTCTAGAAAATATTTCTGTCCTTGTGAAGACTGTTTTGAAATGGTGAGCAGAAAGTTGTTGAAGCCATTTCAGGTGCTACACTAAAGGCAGTAACTATTCTCTGTATAATGATTGTTCACTTGGACATGCCATGTACAGAATAAAGAAGAAATGAACTTGTACCTCATTTTTGAAATGAATACAGAAGTTATGAAGGTCTTCTGAAATGTTCCCTTCCTACTTTCAGAAATGTTTTTGAACTCATCCAGCTCTTTATGTTTTTTAAATAAAATTTATAGTCTGGTATATTCTCTGTTTTGCATGAGTCAGATGTGCATTACTAGTTCTCACTGTTTTAATTAAAGTGGCAGAGTTGTTGAATCCTTTCAAGGCAGACTGAGGTGGAAAGGACAAAACAGAACAAAACTTCACATCTCATGTTAAATCGTAGGTTAATCATCTAAAGGCATAATCACATAGTTTTAACCACCTACAGAATCTTCTGACATAGATGGTAGTTTTATGTTGAAAGTAAGAACCAGCAAGGAAAATATTTAAATTCCAAAAGGAAGATGTACAGGTTTTCAAGCTTCATAAGGAACTTGCAGAAGGGAGATAGGTAATCCTACATCTTTCTGTATTCTGAAGTTGTTCTGTTTTAGGGGCATGTGTGTGTTTCTAAGTAAAAAACTCTTAAATGGGTGCAACATAATTCTTGATTTCAATGGCAATGTAACTAACAGTATATGTGAGATTGATGGAGGGTCATGGGGTCCACACAAAACCGGAAAAACCCTTTCAGCATTTACCTGGTTTTGAGGTTATATATGCATGGTATACATTTTATATGTACTTTATAGAAATAGAAGGGCTGGGAGTACATACAGAGTTAACAAAGTCATGACAGTGTTTTGGAGTTCAAGAGACCCAAAGCCTGAATTTAGTGTTGTGAGATGAGTACTAATTCTTGGAAAATTTCTATTCTGTTGTCTTTCTAATTTACTGAATTAACCTCAGGGCTTAATGGCTTTAGGTTGCAATCCTGATTTTAAGTTGGCTTAAAAATTAAGAATTTAAAAAATTCAGAAGTTCTCTTTTCGTTTTAATTAAAGATTTGCTTCTGTTACAGTAAAGAAATTTCAAGCTATCCTATAGCCTGTTCCTACAGATGAATGGAGTCCATTTTAAATCTAAGTAGATTCAGCTATAGCTTTCCTGTTTTCATAACTGGTGTACAAATTCCGTTCTCTGATTCTCGCATATGGTAGCTGACATCACATTCATCTTGTCACTTGTGTGTGTTTCAGATCTCTGTTTTGATTTCCCAGCTTAGTTTCAATCTCTCTCACTGAAATGTGACTACAGTCTTGCAATAACTTCAGTCTCTGTTTGCATAGTACTGCCATACAGTTTTTGGTTGTACCCACACACTAATTTATTTACTGAATGCTACAAGCCATTTTCAATGATGCATTGTTTGTCCAGAGCAAATGCTCTTTAGCAATGCTTTAGAATGCTGGAAATAACCTTGTGTAAAATGTTATACCACTGCTTTTTTGTAGCAATAGGAAAAGCCATTTTTATAAGCTTAGTTGTAAAGTTTTTTATAGATGTTAATAGTGCCTTATCGACAGCTGAGTTCCCTTTCACCACTGTGTATGTGTAGCACATGCTGCCTGAATGTCACACCCACTTGTCCATATTTTTAATTTTATTATTTTTTTTAATTTGAATGGCAGTTCATGAGCAGTACTGAAGAGTAAGATTATACTCAGCCAGACCCATTTGCAGCTTTGAAGGCAGGTGGTGTGAAATTGGATTTAGGTGTTGTAGAAGTTGTGTGACCCTGGTCTGCAGTTTCTTCCTTCTGAAAGAAGGAAAACACAGTTAATTTGTTCTGTTTTTCTGGACTCTTTCTCACAATATTCTAGTTTATCTTTAGCCTGTTTTTTACACAGACTGTTCTGCAGTGTGGTTACAAAGAACCTCCTTTCTTAATCAGCCTATTGACTGTCAGGCCCTGCCTGGGATACTCGCTTTTACTTAAAAAGAACTCCTTTGATTTTGGAGAGAGTGTAATATTATGGCAAGTGACTTAAACTCCAGGCTTTGTTTTGATGTAAGTATACATTCAGTAATTGTACCATCTCCAGGAAATGCAACAATCCTGTTTCTTAGGAGAACATTTTTGTAATCTTAAGTATAAGATGAGAGTCTGAACTGGATGCCTTCATGTTATAATTTGTTACTATAGCAATTTTTTTCCCCTCATACTGTAATTTTGAGAGGAGAATCCATAACATGAGCAATAGGTCCTTCAAAATCCATAATATGAGCAGTAGGTCCTTCAAAAGCACTCAGCTTTTATGTTCAAAGGTGGCATCTCCACTTTTCTGCTGAAGCTCCCTGGTTGTGCTGATAAGGCTGCCATTATCTATAGTGGTCTGACCTTACTGTGTGGGTAGAGGAGTAGTGACAGAACCTCACGGGCACTCCCTGAGCATCCCTCCCTGTGCCTTCAGAGTGCACCCTGGATACCTGTGCCACCTCTTCAGAGTGGACCTGCTCAGGCACTGCTCACATGTACCATGCGCTTCCCAAATTGCTGGCACCCAGAGTGGGCAAGGGCTGTGCAGGTCTCGCCCTGCTGGGCAGCCGCACACGGAGCTGAGCCCCAGGGCTGGCAGCAGCCTGCTGGAGAGGTCTCCCTGCAGTGAACATGGGGTTGTTCTGGGGCAGCTGGCCCTGGGGAAGTGCTGAAAGGCATCTCCTGGAGAAGTGAAGTCAGGTCTGTGAGCCTTCATCTGAAGATTTCTGTGTTGTCTCTGTGCAGAAGGATCATTGTCACAACTATGGAGAAATCCTTTGTCCATCTTCTGGACAGATAGAAGCAAGAGGGTGTTTTCCTGAAATAACTTTGCAATGCAAACTGTTGAAATTACAGAATACCTTTTGCTTTCATTAAATTAAATTACTTTTAAAAAGTGAACATATCTTTGGGCTTAGAACTTTTTCCTCTTTTTCTGCCTTAACGAGAACCAGCTCACTGTCAGTCTGGTTGAGCAACTCTTAAGCCTGAATATTAGTGTGGTTATCATTCCCAGTATCAAGAACTGTTTATGAAAAGATTATTGCTGTTTTTATCTTTAGGCCTTTACAGTTTTAATACCACTGTGGTGCACTTGCAGGTGAAGGCTGAGTCTGATAAAAAATGCTGAGTGACTTTATTTTGCATTCTGTTGTTTGACTGTCCTTTTAAAGTTTTCATGCAATGTTTCTTTATCCTACCATTCAGGATTACTTGTCCTTTTAAAATTACATAATTATTTGCAATGTTCCCGAATTGTTGTAGATTAGGTGTGAGGAGTAAAACAGATAACACTTTAAAAGCTGTAAGTGTTAAGAGTTAAAGTCTTTCTGAAAAATGGCCTATCATGGCAGAAGAGTGTGCCCACATCTATAAGCTTCAGAGTGGATTAGACCCTGTATTCAGACGTGTTTTGATTTAACTACAGGCTGTATCCTGGGAGAATTGAGGGCAGATTCTGCTGTTTGGAAAGCAGACTTCCAAAACTGTCACTTGCTGTTCTATTCATACACTCTTGCAGCAGTAATTTCTGAACTTTCCTGTCCTTTTTGCATGTTTATTTTAGGTGGCTGGTTCTGCAAAACATGGCCTCCTTTGGTTTGAACTGGTTATTGAGCTGCGAAAGTGGGACCTGCAGGAGTGTATTTCTAAGAAAATACATTTTTACTTGATTTTTTTAATTTAATTTTTTATTATTTTGATTTAGAGGAAAAATATGGAAGAGCACATTGTTTATAGCCACATTTTCATTTTGGGCTTAAGCATTTAACTTCTTGCAGAGGAGTTTGCCCAGTCTTTGTGGTCACTATTGCAGCAGCATAGTTAATAATGTAATCATTACATGCCCTTTTATTTGATTTGCAGTAATTTTTAGCTTGTAGAAGATGAACTTACTAGTTGTATTTAAGCTCATGCAATTTTACAATTAAAAAAAATTCTGTGAAGTTTTAATTTGAGCAAATCATTTGAGCATAGTTCCTAATTGTTATTCTGTCTCAGAAGAAGGAAGCAGGCAGAAGAACTGTAGATTTATTATCAGCCATAGGCTAAATATACCCTGTTTCAAATACCTGTGGTTTTCAGATAGATTGCTTGGTAAATCTGGGGATTTTAACAAGAGTTTTAGCAGTTTAGGCAGTCTGTTCATTTTTAGAATTGATCTTTTCCAACAGTGAATTACTTCCCCCTAGTGAGTTTCTTCCAGTGTCTTTCAAAGAGCTATGTAATTTAAGTTAAAAAACCAAAATGTCAGTGTATTACCATCATTGTAGGGATTTCTATTCAACCCAAATCTATAAACCTTTTTTAGGCATGGAATCATATGCTCAGTTATTTAGCCTTGCAGAACTGTTAGAAGCTGAAAAGAGCAAAAGGTAGCAACTCATTTCATGCAAGTTGCCACACCAGTATTCTCTGCTTTATTAACCAAAAAAAAGGGCTAGTGCTTTACTTGTTTCTGTCCTGGCTCCTCCAGCACTGGGAATGGAGGCAGGGCAGTCTGCAGCTGCCTTTCAGGTGATTTACTTGGTTTCCAGGGCATATGAGTAGGAGAATGCAGTTTGAGCTCCCTCCCAGGTGTAGCGTAGCACTAAGAGCACATGCATCCTGATTCTCATCTTCTCTAAAGAATTTAAAAAAAAATGAACCCAACTCAAAAAGACTTAAACAACAGTAAGTAGAGCAGGGGAAGTAACACTGCAACAAACAAGTTATGTTTTCCAATATTTCTGCCTTTTCCTAAAGAACCATTCCTGTACAGACATGCAGCCTGACTGCTGTATTTGAGTTTTAAAAGAAGATCCTTCTTAAGCCTGATATAAGTTTACAATTGACAGGTAATCTAAAGAAAATTGAAAGCTTTGCATTTCCCTCAAACCTGTTTTCAGATAATTTTCTGTGTTTCTTAGAGGACATCTGGAATAAAGTCTCACATTATGATTCCAAAGGTCCTCATCCCCAGGATCTGTGTGCTCTGAAATCATAGATTTGTTTTGTAAGGACCAAATAATGTTGTTTATTTCACTGTGGAGTCTGCACAGGTTTTGCACTGCGCATTGATTACAATGCAAATTATGGCGCTATTTTTTTAAAACTATAACAGCAGTTTTGCTGACATTGTTTCTGGTTCCTGAGAATTCCCTCAACATGAACAAAATTTTTTGCAGAATAGAACATATAGGGCTGTGGGTTTTAAGGACCCTGTTTTGCATATAAGTTTTTCATAGGTCCTTAACCAGCCTGTACTTTGCAAAAGGGGAGAGGCAGTGCTTAATTTTTGTCTATTCCTGACATTTTGTCAGGAAGATTGTGATTTACTTTCATGATAATGTATTACTTAACTGAGTAATAAATACAATTAGCTGAAATAAATGGCAAAAAAGGAGGAGCAGAGGCTGAAGGCGCAAAACAATGTAGGGTTTTTTTGCTTCACAGCTGAAGTAAAATCTTTGTACCTACACACTCCTCTTGCTGTGATCCCTACTCTTGAGCCAAAAGCCTTTTTTTTTAGTGGAGGCTGTGGTACCTGCACTTCCAGCCACAGTTCAAAACCAGGCAAGAAAACATGAGCTAAGTCACATTTCTGACGTCTGTTTTCCTTTAATTGATCTAAACATTTGGCAGAGTCAGAAAATTTACAGGAAATAAATGAATGTATCTTCCTGTTTATATCCTTTGACTGTTTTCTGCTCTTGTTGGGCTGGGTCAGCTGAAGGCTCTGTGTGGAGAGGCTGCAGTGAGCAAAGCCTTGAAGATAGCAGGGAAATATTCCTTCACCTACCTTTGTCCTAGCTTAGATTGGTATTTTATTTTACAGATTAAAAAAAACCAAACACCAAATATCCATAGGTATTAAAACCCACTTCATTATAAAAATTTTGCTTCTGGTCATTGATTATTAGGCAATACATTTTGAAACTATTTCAAATGGATGTGATTGTGTGTTAGCACTTAAGGTAGTGTTGTAATTTTTCCAGAGGGATCTGACAGAAAACAAATTTTAAGAAAAAAGCAAACTTCCTGAGGTTTACCATGAATTTTAAGTGCAAACTAGTATTTTATATTTAAAAAGCAGTTTTCATTTAAGGATTCATTCCTGTTCATTTAGTTGTATTTGTTACAGTGATCTTTCTGTTTTGCCCAGTGTATCCTAAAATTCCTCACAGTACTGACAAATGCACATTGTTCATGTGCAGTGGAAAGTACACCTTTTGTGGAAGGTGCAGCTGAGAATGCTGCTGAATGCTCACACTGTGAACAAAGATCACTCTGGTACTGGAGTTCTCATTTGCATGAAGAGCAGCTGCTTTCAAACTAGAATTGGTTTATTATTCATTTTTATAGATCGTAATGATTCATAAAGATTTTTTACTTTTTATTTAATGAAAGACATAGGTAAATAACAGGCATTTCTGAGAGAATAGCAGTCTGTGCAGAAATAGCTGAAGGGAAAATTACTTTTTTATGTTACTGGATTAAGTTGCAGCTTGCTGCAGTTTTGTGGGATCTTTATTTGGATGCATTCCGATCACCTGAAAAATAATAAATAACATTATAAAGTTGAGATTTCTTCACAGTCGTAATAATAATCAAGTGAAATTAAAACGTACTGCACTGCAAAACTTAATAAAATTTTCAGTATATTGCCTTGCTACAAACACATGGAAGCCTTCTACTAATTTATAAATTGCTTGAAGAAACTGCTGTCTTCTCTGGACTGCTAAGCCAAAATCTGCTGTAAGCTTGGAGCTCTCTGGCCTATACTGATTTTTGACTTCTGCAAATAGCTAACAATAAAACCCCAACTATTGATTTAAAAATTGTTCTCAATTATCTTCACCATTTGTTGCTAGGATATTTTTAGTGCAGCTGTTTTCAAAGCAGTATAGTTTTTCTGATCAAAACTGAATTTTGTGACATGTTTGGTTTGCTTTATTCATATTCTGGGAGTGTAAACAGTTGTCACTTGAATTTAAGCAACCTTATCTCTCAATTGTCATAATCTCTCCATAAAAAATTATTTAAAATAAAGTTTATTTATTTATTAATATAGCAGTCATTCATTTGAAATTAAATACCTATTCTTTAGTAGTCACCTAATGTGTAATTGCCCCCTTTTCCTGCCATTGCTGTTGATAGTTGAAGTCAGCTAGGTTTCTAAGTTCTAGTTTCTCATCTCCTCACCTTTCTAAATTAGGTAGGTACATTTTGTCTTCCTGGCAAATGGCTTCAGAATCGCAATTATGATTGCAATTATTCTAATTTGGTTGGTACTACCTGGTATTTCATGTTGATACTTTCTTCCTGTCAGTGACAATTATTTCATCACATCATAGAAATTCAAGTTTAGAGATAACTATTTTGAAGTCACAGGTTATATTAAAAATTGCATATTTTTTTCAAGAAAGACACCTGAGTAATATATTTGAGTCAAAGATGAAATTACTTTAGAGAATATGTCTTCTTTGCATTCTTTTGCAAAGCACATGTTTTGTGGGGCTGTCCAACTTAACTAAAGCAAAGCAGGAGTCTTTGGTAAATATTTTTAATTTCTGGTCTCTTTGCAATTCTGGAATCTTACTTATTTAAAATTCATGAGATACATAATTATTTTAATGGAAAATGATATTTTAAAAGGAAATGTCATTTCCTTTTAGTGCTACTGATTAATCTACTTCTATTTAAAGATCTAATAACTCATACCATAATCACACTCTCATGATGAAATAAATAGACAGTTCTGGGGAGTCACAGCTATATGAGCTAGTCATAGACCTAGGATGTTAGAAACAAATAAAAAATCAATTAAACCTTTGCTTTCCCAAAGATGCAAAGAAACTTCGTTTGATTATATTATGTGATGGAAGTATGTGCATTTCTTCTCTTCCATGTATCTTGGTGGATCTTGGTCAAAAAAGCTACATCAGGCCCAGTTCACTTTACTCAATACTAGCATTTTGGATGTCAGGATGGCAAATGAAATTCAGCCTAAGAAATGTTGAAGCAATGCACACTGAAAAATAATTGTAACTTCATAATAAAGGATCCTGAGGTGATAATCATTATTTAGTGAATGCTGTTTAAATAGATGCTTCATAAAAGCATCAGCTTCGTGTTCAGTTGTGATAAAAAGAGGCAAATACATGATTAGAAATTAAGGAGGAGACAACATGGTAGAAAATGTCATTGTACCAAAATATACACCCTGCACACATTGCCTGTGGAATATTGTGTACAAAGAGTGCAGCATGACAGGGTTCAGGGAAGAGTGAAGGGAAGGATCTTGAATTGTAGAGCAGCTTTCCTGTGAGAAAAGACAAAATTGAGTAGGAATCTTCAAGGCTGACAAACAGATGGCAGAGGGTGTACAGTAGATGTCTCTGAAATTGTGTGCCAGGAAGAAGGTGACTGCAGAATGAATGTTTGCAGGCTTTCAGGACAAGATTCTGAGGATCTCAGTTGAAGCTCTGAGTTGTTCTGGCAGATACAGAACAAACATGAGGTGATGATCTTTTGGAAGAGGTGTAAGTATGCTCTGGAATTTCATGCTGTGCCATCTGAGATGGATGTTAGAAGTTTCCATTTGCTCAGAGGAGAACTGGATAGATTTATGGAGTAAACATCAGGTGGGAGTTACTAAATACACAGGAATCCCATCTGGTGGCCTCTGAGCTGCTATTTTCTGGAGACCTGCTTACAGGAGGAAGGATCCCTGTGTGCTTGGTTTGCTCTTATGCTTTTCCTCTGACATCTGCATGTAGCTGTTTTTCTAAATATAGGTTATTGGTCTGTGTGGATCACTGAACTGACCTAGAATGGCCTTTCTAATATTGTTGTGCTCAAGTGTTCCTGCATCTGCTCCTTTTTATGGGATTTCTGCCCTCAAGATAATTCACTCCAGTTAATGTTTTCAACTTTAATGCATTTTGTTTGGAAGCAAAGTTATATAGCTGAGAAAGAGGGGAAGACTTGACTGTGGGAATAGATTTTGAGTATTGGCTTTATAATATAGGGAAGAACTAGCTACTTGAAGTAAAAATTATGTTTCTGATTGTGCAGATCAAGCCAGCTTTTCAGTCTTCCTGAGGTTGTCTGCACATAGAGAATTCATGTTGCCTCTGTTGCCCACTCTAATATTTCTAGTAAGAAATTCTTCCAGACCAAAAAAAAATTGCTCAAGACCAGTAGTTCTTTTCAAAACATGTTACCTTTGAAAAAGTGTTCTGAGAGAGTCTAAGAGAGTTGAGGGAAATTAGACATAGTGAAAGTCTCTTTACCACCCCTTTAAGTATGCTTGAAAGGTACTTTGTGTTATGTCATTTTACAGTGGGCTGCCTAACAAAGTTGTTTTGGTATTGAAAATGTATTTTGGCCATCATTCAGTGGGTTGTTTGTTGTTTAGAAGTTGTGTCTCCTGATCTCATGCCTGGTGCTGAAAGCTGAGCACCAGCACGGGTTGGTTGCCCATGAGAGACGTGGTAGGATCTCCATCCTTGGAGATGTTCCAAAAAAGCCATCTGGAGGAGGTTCTGGACAGCTGGCTCTAGGTGGTTTGGCTGGAGTGGCAGGGATGTTGGACCAGATGATCACCAGAGGTCCCTTCTATGACTGTGGGCATACACAGCTTGTATTCAGAGTAAAAAACTAACACCAAACCCCCACCAGAATTGTGGGGCAGTGTTTTTATAGCAATATTTTGATAGGAAATTTTTTTAAATGGGGCGGAGGGAAAGAGAAGAAAGACATGCCATGGGAAATACTGAAGGTTAGGTTGGCTTTCCTTTGTTTCAGATTATGTTGCAAAACCAGCCTTCGTAGTCTCCTATCATGCCTTTTTGAGAGTAAGGCTCTTAAAGGAATAAATTAACTTCTAGTGTTTTTCAACACATAATTTTGTTTACTTATGAAGTGTGGAGCTTGTCTGTCTTTTCAAGTGAAAACAAGAAGAAAGGAATATACTGAATTCCACATATGTGTGCATTTCCTATGCTATGCTTTTGAGGCTAGTAATGAAAATATACTTTGAATGTCTGATAGAAACAATCTGAGACTACTTAAAGCTGCTTCAGCCTGTCTAGAGGCTTCCAATGAAATCTAAATGTTGTATATATGTTCTCTGTTGCATATTATATAAATATTACTTAAGCTCATTTCCTGCTTACATGGAACCTATGTTGGCAGTAGAAATCGGGTCCAGTTTCCATGGCAACACGGTGGCACTGGGAGAGAGGCTGATGCTGTGCTGTGGTTGGTATTTTTATACAAGGGAAGAGATGCAGACCTACATTTTTAGACAGGAAATGTATTTCAAGGCACAAAAACATGCAGCAATTTTTATAAATTTGTTGGATAGGTAGATATGTCTAACAATTGAAATTGAAACTTATTGTTTGCTGTTTGCAATAGAAAAATAATTGTTCATTTTATCTAATATTATAGAAAGCTGTTGTTAAATATATACACAGTTATAACTGATATATTTGCATGGAAATAGCAGTGTGTACTGAGGACCAAGGGAGTTTTGTCCTGAGGCAGAACAGGGACAAAATAGACTGAGGCATAGTCTCCTAGCATTTTCCTTCTAGTTTCACCTTCTGAACTTCTTTCAAATGATTTTCACAGAGAAATTAGAGAGTCACAAAGACTTAAAAAAAAGTGGTTTTCTTTTTTTATGGCAGTCCTATTGGTCTGGTTCTGGATTTACAAAAGATTGCTTGTTTGGTTTTTCGACCCTCTGTTATCCTTCAGTGGTACTCAGTACTGGGAGTCATTTAGGGGAGGGATTTCTTCATCCTGCAGTTCTGATGTGACTAGGGTGAAGCTTTGTTCATCTTGACTGCTGAGTGGGTGGTTGAGTCACTAACCCTGGAGGTGTTAAAGGATGTGTACATGTGCCACTTAGGGACATGAGTTATTGATGGACTTGACAGTGCTGGGTTGATGATTGGATTTGATGACCTTAAAGGTCTTTTCTGACCCCAGTGATTCTGTGATCTCTTTGCATTTCTGTATTCCTCCTACATGCAAAGTACTGCACCACCTCAGTGAAGTGGGATGTTCTGAGAAGTCAAACCTTCTGAGAAGATTAACCAAACTGGAAGCAGTATTCTTTAGAAGTGTGAAGGGCTCTGTTCATCCCTATGAATCATCATCTTTCTTTCCCAACCCTGGCACTATACAGTTAGTCTGTGTCTGATGTTGCCTAGCAACAATTCATCAAATGTCTAAAGGGAACTGATGTACCCTAGCTGGAACTCCTCTAGAAATCCAAGTAGATGAAATGTTCATGGAGGAATATTAGCCTTTTCCTATGTCTGGCACCCACGCTATCAATCAGGATTAAGCTCAAAGGCATTTTACAGCTGTCCAAGGCTTGCCTGCCTTGTCATGCTGATGATTTAAGGATGTCTCATTTCATAGTGGGATATCTCCATCCCATCCTGCAATCAGCCTGTGCTTCAGCTATCATGTTTTCAGAGGTTTAGCGAATCAGAACTTGGTGATAGCCTGTGTGCAGAGTGGCACTGACTGCATATTCACATCTTCATTCAGGGGGAGGAAACCAACTTTGCCTCTGCAGGAACCATAGGTACATAAGGGGAGATGATCCTTCTATATTTCCAGTTCTTAGCCTCATCTCCTGGAACAAAGTGGTTCAACTTAGAGTTTTCTTCAGCTCTTTAGCATTCATTATTGCTGAGAGTCTCCACAGCTTGAAGACTTCTCTGAGGCTTGTTACTGAGCCAGTGGCAGAGAAGACTTCAGCTTGCCTTTGACACTGTCTCAGTGAAAGTCACAGCACTGGCACATCACAAACATATGTAATGTGTCATAGTTTTAGCACCAGTCAGATCAGAAGCTTTGTCACCACCATAACACCTTAACATTTACATTTTCAGCAGAAGTAAGCTTGCCACATTCCTTGGACCTCAGTTTCTGCTTGTAAAATGTTACAGGTTTGAAGTCATGCTATCACTGTTCTTTACTGCCATTAGAACTCAGCACCACAGTGTTTCTGATCTTTACTGTGCCATGCCAATTATCCTGGGCATTTGACTTTTGAAACCTAGAACAGGAAAGTTGTTCAGTTTTCCAGAGCTCTGTGTGGGATGAGGTGCAGCAGACATCATTGTCCTTCCATGACAAACCCTGAGATAAGGTTACCTCTGGAAAAGAATTGATCTGGAGGCTGTAGCCTTGTGGAAGTAATAGTTGCTGTCCTCTTGTAAACTGGGTCCAGAATTTACATTTACAAGGTGAATTTCCTTTCCTGAGCTGTAGAGTTTACTGCCCTAGTGTAGAGGAAGCTTCAGGCACAGTGTTCTGGTAGTGAGACGCAGGATATGGAAAAATCCCACTCTGGAGACAAGTGCCTCTTGAATACTTGCATCTTCTCCACAAGGGAGGCAGTTCATCTGGGATATCACGACAGCTGGGATTCCTTGAGTGCTTTTCCACCATGGATGAGACTCTCTCTTGCTGTTGGAAGTAGGAATATTCCAATAAGTGAGTCATCCAGCATCCATGCTGTGAGGTAAAGCATGCCAAGGCTGGGATGAGTCAGATGGTCTGATAACCCTTATTCTCAGACTTGCTGACACAAAATAGATTCTGAAAATCTCAACAGGAATTATCACAGTATTTAGTATACAAAACTGCCTCATTCAAGCCAGCTGGACAGTGCTCTGTAATACTGGGGTGACTTTCCTAACTCTACTGAAATAGCTGCTTGCCTTATTGAAGATCCAAATGAGACATCCTTCACTTGCAAGCTTTAAAAATAATGGAAAGGTCCAAAATTGCCTCTACAACCCCCAAGACAAATGTTTGATGTGAATAAGGGGTGGAAGGGCATTTCCCTGGAAACATCTGGAAAGGCAAAGGGCACATGGAGGTGTCTTAGAGAGTGAGAATGACAACCTCTTCATTGAGTGAGTGTGACAGGAGAGCATGCTGAATGCAATGGCTTTTGGAAACAACATCTGCATGAAATAAATAAAATATGCCATGTTCTGTGAGGTTGCTGGCCAAGAGATCAACTTCAGTTTTGCATTAAGAAGTATGAAAAGTAAACTTAAAAAAAAAAATCAGAGATCTAGGCACTTAAAAAAAGAAACTTTTTAAGCCAAGGAACATAAGTAACTGCTTTCCTAAAGATCAGTTTATCAAAGTTATCCAAATATAAAGTATTTTCTTGTTTTTGAAGAGTAATAACTGCTACTGTATCTATGAAGACAAGAAGACAGAAAGATTTAGTAAATGGTCATGAAGCTAAAACCAGCTGCTTGTTATTTATCTGTATTTGGGTAATAATGAATTTTTGTGAAAAACGTCTGTTAGTTTTCCATTTGCTTGCTTTTGACTGCAGCTGGACTCTGCAATCTTTTTGCTGCTTTTACTTATTTCTTTTAGGAAAATTAGTGTTAAATTAACAGGAATGAGCGATATACAGAGAGAAACTCAAAGTAGACATTTCATGTGTTGTACTTATGACCACATATACCTAAAATTGAAGAGTATAACTGACTATTGAACACTAGCAAAAAGTTTTTGCATTATAGGCATCTTTGCAATTTATGTCTGATAGTTAAAATGTTTTGAGTTGCTTGTTTAGCTTGCTTTTATCAGTTTTAATGATACTGCAATGGAAGCTGGGTACTTCCATAAATGCTAGTAGGAATTGTGAAGAGATTTATTAAAACTCTGGTTTTATAGAGGAAATGCTGCTGGGATTTGGAAGTCTGGGAGAGGAGTTGTGTGTTTTTTGAAGGATTGAGTGCAATTCTTTATTTAGAAAGAAAACCTGTTAGTGAAAAGGAGTTGTGTTAATGTAAAGAGTTCATGTAAAATGCTTGTTCTGGCTTCTTGAAAAGAAGGTTAATGAGAAGTCTGGTATCAGTAGAATTCCAACTGGAGCATTCAGAATTTATCACTGCAGCAAATGTTTGTATTTGCAGCAGACAGAGAGGTTCTTCTAATTGCTGGCTTAGTCATGCAGTCTTGTTCCTTCAGGCTCTGGTTTTTTCACCTGCCAGTTAAGTCCAATGCAAAATGCCTCTCTGCTTCCCCTTCTCTCATTGCCTGAAGAATTGAGTTCCCAGACATAATCCAGAGCATGATGCATTTCCCTTAATGGGATGAATGGGTCTTCTAAACATTAAGTAAATGGGGACATGAAAAATGCATTTTTGCACTGAGATGATCACATGAAGTCAGGATTACATTTTTCCAGGGTGCTTTAGGGGTCAGGAAAAAAAACCAACCAACCAAAGGCAAGAAGTACTCTGCTGCTCGACTGCATTTGATGTCAAGTGAAGGGTTACAACTTCACTGTTCCTATGAAATCCTTTCTACTAGGCTGTTAAATGGGTAAAAGGGAGAGTGAAACACTGTATTTGTCAGTTTACTTCAGCTCATTTTGCTTTATTTGTCCTTAGTTGTCTTCATATGGTTTCTAACGAATAAATGGAATATATACTTCCTTGAAGGAGTTATTGTCTTGTGATAAAGATTAAATCTTGTATTTTGTAATTTAGTTATGAATACATATTTCAGTCCATATTTGACCTTAAATGGTCAGTCACTTAAGTGGTTTTGGTCAAATCAGGTTCAGTCTGCTGACTTCACCGGGGTCAGGGCTGTTGGAGAGCAGAGGGTGATTCTTCCCCCTCTCCTTCAAAACATGTAAATTTGTTGCTAGTGGCAACTGTAGGATTCTGAAGCAACAACAGCATGTTTCCTGAATATATCTTATTAATAGAAAGACTAGAGACACTATAATTTAACATGCCAGAGAGAAAGGCAGAAATTAAATACTACAACATAACATTCCAGAATGAAAGTCAAAAATTAATTTCCATTTATACACTCGTGAGTCATTCTGTTAAAAGCAATCCATCGTGCGTTCATGGTGAGGGGAGAAAGAAGTCTAAATAGTGGCCATTGCTGTCACCATCTGATATTGTTCTGTGTCAGGTTGTCTTGTTGGTCAGAAGTGGAAGAAGCCTTGCAGGTGAGAAGGGATTCTTGTTGCAAGAGGATGTGAAGAAGTTGAAGCTTCATGTGTGGTTTATGAGACTAGGTTATTTTTTAGCATTTTTTTATCATTGCATTGGAGTGGTATTCCATATGTGATTTACTTCAGGTGGAAGTTTTATTTTGACCTGTTAGGATGTATATATAGAAAACTGTATTCTTCATTGAACAGTACATAATACATGGATTTATGACAGCTCTATTTCTCCACTTTGGCTCTTTGGAATTTCTATTTTTTTTTGTTTTTAGCCAAAAGCTCTTGTGGGACCTCCTGATGAGACTTGGGTGTTGCCAGAGCAGTGGTTGGAGATTAAAACTTGGTGTAACCACCCCCATGCCTATGAAGTACAGCCCCTAGTGAGTGAAGCCACAGCAGGCAAACAGGGAATGGGGAAAGACTCCTCTCCACAGAGGCCATTCCACTGTCAGAGTGTAAAAATCAAGTGCATGGTACCCAGAAACCAGACCATGACATCTGGGGGCTGCTAACAGAGGCAATGGGCAGAGTCAGTAGCTGGTGCAGAAGGGCACAAAGAGGCACCCTCATCCCCAGCCTCAGCAGTGAGCACTTGCTCAGGGTTGGTCTGGTCGTGCCTCAGAACTCATTCCATGATAGCTGCTGGAGTCACAGCATCAGCTGGGACCTGGATCTCCACCCAGACATGCCTGTTGGAAGGTCTCAGGTTGCCCAGTGCCTGATGTCTCTCTGTGAAGCTGGATCTGACAGTCACCTCTTCTGCAGAAGGTGTGTTACTGATTTCTTCACTGGTGTAATCAGCTTGAAGAAATGGCATGACATGAGCCAAGGAGGTTTAGGTTTTATATTGGGAAAAAGTTCTTCTCACAGACAGTGGCTGGGCCCTGGAACCCCAGGGAAATGGTCACAGGGGTGAGTGTGAAGTTGAGTTAAGAAACATTTGGACAAAACAGAATGTGTTTTCTGGGGCTGTCCTCTGAAGGACCAGGAGATGGATTTGATGATGCTGGTTGGTCCATTCCATCTCAAAATATTCTATGATTTTAACATTCTCAGCCTTTACCACACTTTACTGGTGACTAGAAAGACAGGTAAGGTACAAGCTGCCAAGTATCTATTTATATATTTTCTTTTTGTGCTGCCAGGTGGGTCTGTGTTTTTTAATTAACTGTTCACTTTTTTTCCTTTGCAAGTCTGTAATGGATACTTGTCTGGAAAATACAGCTCTGTGAGAAAAACAGTATTTGAGGAAGAAAACATACTAAAGTCCAATGAAGCTGGAGGCTTTCTGGGTACATTTGGCTTCTGGTTTACTGACTTAAGAATGTTTTAACAGAATGGCATTTGTTTGAGAACAAAATTTCATTTGGGACTGACTTTCAGAGCTCGAAACCAGTTCCTTCTGGGAACACGGTGTAACTTTATCAGAGAAAGGCCATAAGAGCTCCCTCCTAAACTTAGCGGACTTTACTGCTTCATGCTGGGTGTGATTTGGTGTAATGGCAGGCTGCTGCTGGGTGCCCTCAGCTGTGCCCTTGGCAGTGTGCCCTTCCTGTGATGCTGGGCTGGGCTGGGCTGGGCTGTGGTAAAACTGCAGCACTTGCTGGTGAAATGGCATTTGTTTACAGTAGCTGTTGTTTGGAATGGAAGAAGGCAGCATTCCTTGGCATTTCACTGGGAATTTGAGTATCCATTCAAGCCCAAGGTGGCCTCCCAAAGACTGGCAAGTAAGATGGGAATGAAAAATTCTGTGTTGCTGTTTGAGGTTAAAGCTACCATGTCTCAGCCTGCTCCCTTCTGGGAGGGATTTTACTGCTGCTTCTATTAATGTTTGATGGTAGGATGGTATCTTTGGAAGGAATGTTAACAGTCCCAGGAGGAATTAGAATTTTTTTTCATAATGACCAGATGTAGAAATTGCTTCATGCTTGTGACATACCAGTGCTCTCTCTTTTTATGCATAAATTTCCTAGAATTGGAGATGGTGGTGCTGTTTTGTACTACAGTAAGAACACAAATAGTGCTTTTCAGGTATGGCAAAGCTGTCTCTGGAAGTTCACATCAACAATTTCTTGGAGTTGGTTAAAAACACATCTTATGCCCTGTTTCCTTCTGGGTTTGTAGACTGTTTCTGAAAACAGTAAGATGACCTCTGGCATAATTAAAAAGAATGATTAAATTACAAATGATTTGCCATTGCTATTAAAATTTAAAAATATTCTGAATTACAATCCACTTAAAATCTTACTTGAAACATGGAACATAATTTTGTTCCTTGAGTGATAACTTCAGAGTTCTTTTGATCTTTCTTATGTTTTTTGTTGTTTGTTTTATGTGTGTGAATTTATTCAGAAAGCCTCCATTTAAGGCTGCCTCCGGTTCAAAGAGCTCAGTGTTAGAAGGCACCTGTCTAATTAAGCTAAATTTGCATTTGAGAAAAAAGAGCAGGCAAGAATTCAGCTCGTAAAGCAGACACCATTTGTACAAACAAGAAAGAGATCCAAATAGCTGAGACTTTCAGCAATTAATAACAGCTGTAAGAAATTTATGTATGGGGATTCAGACTTTTAACTGCAGAACTGTGAGAGCCTTGCTTTTGCTTTTAGGAGTTGGAGAGATGGACCCACATTCACTAGTAGATTTTGTAAAGCTCCTATCTCTTAGGAGGCTTACAGTGTAATTCTTCTGATGCTCACCCTCTCCCTTGCTTCCTCTTTTTACCACTTCAGATTGAAATTTCCTGTAGAACCTCTATGGACATGGCAAAAGGTTCATATAAACTAGAATCTAGTTTGTTCCATATTTTATTTGATATATGAAGAAGTCATTTGACCTAATTTTATTCACATTTCCTGTTAGTGAAAAATGTCTTTGGTTGTGTTCATCTGAAAATCTTAAAAGGAAGTTTTGTTTTTCCCTCAGATTGAGGTAGTTCTTAATCTGATAAATTTCTTTTTCCCAAGTTTTTTTTTTTTAATTTGACACAGTCTGATTTCCTTCTGAAATGTTGCTTTCCTAAAGGTAGGAGAATCAGATGCAGGTTTTAGCCACTTTGAAGGTAAAGCTTTGTTTACCTAAAGTAGTCACTATGAGTGCAGAGTGTTCATAGAGAGGAATTCTTGTTTTTGTATGCCTGTTCCTCACGGGAACAGGAGGTTTTCCTCAGGTAGTCTTCTGTAACAGTGTTACGTGTAAGACATTCTTATCCATTACTTCATAATGAAAACGTAGTTTTTTTGTCTCTGAGGGTTTCGGATAAAGAGGCCCGAAGTCTCTTTTGGTTTTTAGTGATGGAAATCATTCATTAGTTGAGGAAAATAAGGGAATGTGTGAAGAGGGAGTGACTGCAGGAGGACAGACCCCAGTGCTCCCGCATTCCCCTTGGCCAGGAGCAGCTCCTGGGGAGGAGTGCAGGCTTGTGCCCTGGTGTGCTGCGTGCTGTTCCACATTCCAGGCTGCTGGGCTTCACAAATCACACCAGTCCTGCCTTTGCCATCAGTCACCTTTTCTTCCATGAGTTTTTTTGAGCCCTATTTGGACTTAAATAACTTCTCATATCTGTGATACCTAAGGGAAAAAAGTTCACCTTAGTTTTTACCATCATATTGCATGAGTCTTTTTTTTTTTTTGAGTTTTCTGTCAACTTGGCTCAATTTGTATGGGATGAGGCAGTGGATAGCCATTTCCTATTTGCTTTCTCTTTATCTCTCTGGATTTTGTAGCACTCTGCTGTCTTGTTTTCTTGGCTGGGGAGTTCTGGTATGTTCAGATGCTTCCCATATGGAAGGCATTTTGTGATTTTAGTCACTCTCACTGCTCTTGTTTTACCTTTTCCAGAACAGAAGAATAGCAAATGACCCCAGAACATCAACAACAGCAAAAAAAGAATGGAATTTTCTGGATTTCTAATAGTATAATATTCTCAACATTTTAAGGCTTGAGTGTTAAGGAGATTGCTTTTACTGTTCTCTGTTACCCAGTGGTAGCATGGAGCAACATGTCCATGAGGGAGAACAGTAAAATTAAATTGTCAGAAATGTTATGTTTCATAACAGTGGGCAGTTGATTTTTTGTAAGATTCCATGCAGGGTTTTGACGCATTTTGCTTCAAGTTCACTGTGGAGGAGAAATATTTCAGCTTTTCTTCTGTATTTTACTAAGTATTCCCTCTAAGAGCAGTTTAAAAATAGGATTTAATTGTGTTTTGATTGGACTTTGCTGTAAATTTATTTTTGCCCATGGAAAAGGCAGTAATTAAAAGACCAAAAAATGCTGGCTAGTGTTTGCTAATTGTTTTTAGTGTTTCTTTCAGTATAATTATAAGGTTTGTCATTGTAGCCAGTGGAGATGGTCAGTTCTCTGCATACCTGCTGACAAAATACTGAGAGTCTAGAAATAGTGTGTCTTCTTGTGTTAATTAAGTGTTTATGCTTGGGTGGTCATGAACAGTCTAATAATGGTAGACCACAGAGTACCAAGTGATTACTTCAGAAAAAAAGAAAAACAAGTTTAATATTAATCTCTGCATGCATGTGTTACCTAATGCATATCATTACATGGCATTTTAGGAATAAGAAAGACTAATAACTTGAAATAGTGGTTGTTGAACAGCTTTTTATGTCCTAATAGTATTTGACAATTATATTTCTGAAAAGGAAACAGAGATTGTGTTTGTGACTCACAGGTTTCTAAATGGTTGGATTTTTTAATGTCAACAGTATTTTAAAGTCTGCTCAAAAGAAAAAATAATTTATATTTAGCAGACTGTACTGGAAAAAATGAAATCTAAGCTGAATAAACTGTGTATTCATGCCCTAAATTGCAAATGAAGGTGTTGTTGAAGCATTCATCATAGCTTATCTTTGCAATTCAATAAAAGGCCATTCAGAAATAGCAAAACTGGAGTTCTCTCATTGATGCCCTTCCTAACACTGTGAAACTATGAGTTGGCAGAAGAAGAAATTGCATTGGGGATGCCAGGATGAGTTACTCAACCTGTAGGCAGAATTTAAGCCATCAAGTGAAGTGTTGAAGACTTGATCTTTACATATATCCTAGAAAAGTAAAAGTGAAAAAAACCAAAGAACTATAGGAATCTCTTGCTAAGAATTCTAAACTAGAGGAAAAAATTGCCAAAATACAGAATTAGCAGTCATACTGATGTAACTCAGTATGTTTCTTTCCTTTCCTCTCATCTTTCTGTACTAATATTTGATTGCTCCAGAAGACACAAGCAAAGCTAAATGGATAAACCCAAGATCTTCCTCAATTTAAAGCAGTGTTTTGTTATTTGCAGATAAAAATCATAAATAACTCTGAAAGGAAATACAGTAATATCTTTACTTCCTTTCTGGTGTCCACAAAGGATAGTAAGAAAACACTTCAGAATATAAAAATCAACTGGGATAGAAGACAGGAAAAATAACCCCTTTCAAACCAAAATCAAATACAGTACCTTGAGAAGGACTCAGAATAACCCTGTTTTCTTAACCTATTTCAGTGAACTTTTGAACTTACCACCACACTGCATTTCCCTACCCTACCTGCATTTTCTATAGTTGTACCATTTCATGTGACCAAAATAGTTATATGGATATTTGTGGTCAGAACAAAGTAGGATGATTGTACCATCCAAAATAAGGAGTCCAGGCACTGATGGATGTGCCTGTGTTCCTGGCACCCTGCTTTCAGACACATGGATGAAGTGCAGGCTATTTCACTGAGCATCCTTCTTCTTGCCTTGTAGAATCATTTAGGCTGGAAAAGACTTTTAGGACCATCAAGTCCAACCACTATTTTTTTATTTTTAGGTGTTCTTAGTTCTTGATCTATGTATCCAAAATGGTCCTGTGCCCAGCAGATGAAGTTTCAGGGTTTGTAATGTAGGTCCTTTTGTGATGGTTTGTTGGGTTTAAGCTTCAGATCAGGTATAGGAGCTGTCACTGGGAGCTTGCTGGGCACCATGAAACCAGGAAGGTCAGAAATCTGGTTTGTTAGTAGGATTAGCTAGACAGAGAATGTGCTGAACCTTCCATTTGCAGTTTCCTCTCAGTGTACCAGATAAAGACATCTGTTGGGAGCCAGAAATGAAAGAGGGAGGCAAACAACCAGCATAATGTTAAGTAGGAACACCTGCGAATATTTTTATTTTTTATCCTACAAATGTATTCCTCTTTTTTCTAGTTGCATGTGGTTAAAACTGATGTAAATTATTTTACTTCATTAGATTCTCATAATAACTTAAATACTTGATAAATTAGTTCAAAATACCCCTTTTTAAATCTGACCATTTATTGACTGAAGAATTTTATTATGTGAAAGGGGTAGCAGGCAGATGAGTTTAGTATGCAATGCAGCTTGCAGTGATGTCCTTTTAAGCAAAGGCGTAATAGCAGCTGCTGTGCAGGTGGTGAGTGTTGCCAGTGGCATTTGTTTCTGACCAGCCGTGTTCTCTTTGACTCCAAAGGGTCTGTCTGTCTGTCTTGAACAATTGCAGTGTGTTAACAGGAAAAGGAATTATGAGGAAGATGACTTAGAAGTGGGATAAACATAAGTACAGTTTTTACTCATGATGAAGGAAGTATTTGGATCTTAATTCTAGGTGCTGAAATATCAGCCAACTACAGATTTATCTTTTTTTATTTCACAAAGGACAAAATACTGTTAGTATGGTGTTTTTTAGATGTGGTTAATTTGAAGTAGATGTAAATGTAAGTTATAGCAGCTTTTGATGCCACAAATGCTTAAATTATTTTGCAAATGTATTTCGAAAGTGTATACTTTTTATTGCAAGAGGCATGAATACAAAAAATAACAGCATCAACCTGTTTGGGAAAGGCTTTCTTAATTATATGACAGAGGTCATATCACTTCAAGCCTGGACTGAAGTATATGGAAAATAGCCAGTTTTGAAATGTGAGTAATTTGTAGTAACCAAGTACAGCTTTCTTTGGAACAGGATATAAAATTTAATTTCACTTTCGTTGTTTATTTAAAAAAAAAAAAGGCGCTGCAAGACAAAACCAACCTCATCTCTTGCCTGGTGGTGTCAGACCTTGGTGATTTTGTTTTGGTTTTTAAAAAAATAATTAGTGCACATTAAAGCATATTATATGCCCTGATATGAGCATCATAGACTACCTAGGAAGATGAGTTTTTTTCTCTTACTTTCTAATAGACGTTTCAGTATTTTGTATACTGGTTCAGCTTTCCACAGTGTTGGCAGGAGCTACAGATGAGAAGTACATTAAGGCTTGGGTCAGTGTCTCTAGATTGTTTCTTGCTGTGTATTAATGAGATCTTTCCTCCTTCAGCTAGCAGGCAGGAGCTTTTGAATATCTTGATGTTCTTTGCAAAGGTATTTCTTCCCAGTTGTGCTCAAGAAGATGAGTCTAACGTCAGGGATTTCAAAAGCTGTTCTGTATCTGATTCCGTACTGATTATACTATGCTTCTGTATCTGATTCTGTACTGATTATACTATACTTCTGTATCTGATTCTATATGTCATTTGCTCGTCAGGGATTTCAAAAGCTCGTGTGTTTCTGATTCTGTACTTTGAGTCTTTGCAAGCTCTTTCACGTGGGAGCTGCTCTTGGTTTGGCCAGGTTCCTCTCTGTGCACGTCTCCCCGGTGTCCCAGAGGGGATGTGAGAGGTGACAGTGAGAACGTGAGATGCTTCACTGGTTTTTCATCACCCCTGCAGGGCTGGGTACCCCATTGCGGTGGCCCTGTGCTCAGTGTGCTCTGTGGTTTTCCATGGCCCCTGAGGGCTGGGTACCCCATTGCGGTGGCCCTGTGCTCAGTGTGCTCTGTGGTTTTCCATGGCCCCTGAGGGCTGGGTACCCCATTGCGGTGGCCCTGTGCTCCGTGTGCTCTCTGGTTTTCCATGGCCCCTGAGGGCTGGGTACCCCATTGCGGTGGCCCTGTGCTCAGTGTGCTCTGTGGTTTTCCATGGCCCCTGAGGGCTGGGTACCCCATTGCGGTGGCTCTGTGCTCCGTGTGCTCTCTGGTTTTCCATGGCCCCTGAGGGCTGGGTACCCCATTGCGGTGGCTCTGTGCTCCCTGTGCTCTCTGGTTGTTCATCACCCCTGCAGGGCTGGGTACCCCGTTGCCGCGGCCCTGTGCTCAGTGTGCTCTCTGTGCATTGCAGGCCCGAGCCTCAGCAGAAAGCTCCCTCAGCTCCGCCGCCTCCGCCGCCGCCCCCGCCGCCGCCCCTGCCGGAGCCCGCCCCGCCCGAGCCCGAGGAGGAGATTCTGGGCTCCGACGATGAGGAGCAGGAGGATCCCGCAGATTACTGTAAAGGTGAGTGCAGGTCACTGCTGCTGAGGCTGAACACTGCCATGCCAGTCTGGTTCTGGTTCTTGAGGGATTTTTAAAGAGATGATCTTTAATTATGGAATTTACTTGTACAACAATTAGGAACAGCTCATCATTTCAGGTCCTGAAACAATTATGCATCACGACCTGAAATGATGAGCTGTTCCTAATCTATAATTGTCTTCAGCATTACTTTTTCACTTAGCCATAGCTTGTTTATGCATTTTTCAATACATACACAAGTGTGGCATCCCTGTATTCTTCCTGATGTCCCAATTATAAGACTAGAGAATCAACTTCCCTTGATTCATGTGAGTTGTAAGAGAAACAAAAACACCCAAACCAAGACAAGCAACTCATACTCCAAAATGCCTTGGTGCTTTTAGGAGCATTTCCTAAATTTATTTTTAAACTGTATCCTTTATTTTTCCTTTCTTCTCTCACTTGCACTAGCCTAAGATGTTACATGCTTCTTTTCCACATGGTGTCTTTCACAGCTCTCAGCGTTGTCTGAGGCTCTCTACATCTTCATTTTAACTCAATTTCCTTAATTTTTGAATTGGTTATATTCAGATTTTAAATTTGGTTAAATGCATAAAAGCATGAGTGTGGTACAACAGTGTCAATACTTAAATTTATTGTAATGTCACTGCTAAAGTTGCAAATCTGTTCCCATTAGGGTAGAGTGTACACTGTACTTAGATGAAAAATGATAAATAAAAGTTGTGTCAACTCTGGGTTACCTGTTGTAGTAGATTTCAAGAATACATACATCAGAATTTTATCTCTTCAGATCAGTATTTTTGAATAGTCAAAAAGCACTCTATGCACACTGACTGTATCTGGTATTCTGTATTCCTCATACCAAAACCCACTTCCTGTGTCAAATGTGATAATGTCTTCTTAATCAGAAGTTTCTGTGTAAGCCTGGAAATGTGCCATTTCAAGGATTCCTCTTCCTAGCCTGGAAAAGTGTTTTGTATTTACATATTTAACAATGGAAAGTGACTATTTCATTTTGGTGTAAGAAGTTTTATTAATATATTATATTTCAATTGTGTAAGTGGCTCAAAAATGCTAATAGTGAAAGCCAAACAGTAAACTCAAACTAGATGTCAAAGTCTCCAGGTGGGAAGAAAAAAACATGTAGCTGAACCATGCTCAAGTATTTTGGTTTGTTTTTTTTTATTTGTGTTAAAACACATTTGTTGCGTAAGATAACTCTTTTGGTGTCTTTAACGTGTTCCATCAGTGAATAAGGGTTTGTTTAAACATCTGTGTACTCATAAACATCTGTATTTCCTTGAGATTAAGCATTTCAAAGCTCTGACTTTATTCTTTCCTGAAGTAAGGGCTGCATTAGTTTCAAACAATTCATTGTTGTCTGTTTTCCAGTATCCTTTGCAAAAATGTCACCTTCTGCAGAAGCTAGATCACAAAACAAAAAAATAGTCTAAGTAGAGAGCCTGCTTGTGAGTTACCTGTTTTACTAGAGCAGGTCAGTAGTGAGGTCTGTATCCTTCTGAAATAAAATACATTACACTAACAATACTTGTAGGCTTCCTGAAAAATTAAAGGGAACTTCTGTATGCATAAAGGTTCCTCTGAATTCTTCTGATCCTGAGGCTTTGAATTTTTTAAAGTACATTAAGGATGGTTCAGGCTTTGGTTCATTTGGATGTCATGATCATTACTTGTTTCTATCTATGAGAGCAGTGCTTTTGTTTCTTCAGTAGAGGATTTGCTTATTTTCTGATCCTAATTTCCTGTAAGACTGAGCACTGCATTTCCTTCTTTCAGTCTGCTGGCATGCAGCTGAAGGGAGGGTCTCCATAAGAATCTGAATTCCATGACCACGTGGGGATTCGTTTATATATTTTATGTTCTGTATAGGGAATGAGTTGTTTGGTAAAGAACTCCCAAATGGCTTTTAGATGCATTTTCCATTTTTTGGAGAGATGTGTTATTAGTTTGAGTATCTTTTTCTGTTTTGGGTAGCGAGGGGAAGATAAAGATTTGGAAATTACCATTTACTGCTGGAGTGTCTTTTTTATTCCTAAATTTGTCTTCAAAATGGCAGTCTTCCAGGGTTTTTGACTGAGGCCCAGAGCATACTTCATCTCTTCTCAGCCCCAGTCTGAATTTTTATAGGAGGGGAATTTTGATAATGAGTATATAATTATTTTTTTCAGGAATTCAGCATACGGTCTGTTAGCTGTACTTCCTGTAGAGTATTTTTGTTACTACTTTTATTTTTAAGGGTATGTTACTGTGTGCTGGGCTTGACCACATTACATGGTGATTAGTAAATAGTCATAGTAGTGTTTTTTAATGAGGGAATTGGATCAGTTTGTATTAGCACCTGATGTGAAAGAGACTGACTAGCAGCCATCTGTGAAAAGCAGACTGACTTCCGTTCCCTGGGGGCTTCCTCCAGGGCCTGTTTGAGTCTGTGACATTACTTCTGTTTGTGTTACTGAATTTGCATGAAATGCTTTTCAAATATTTATTTGAGGAATGGAAATATCAATCGTCCAACTGCATGGTTTTTTGGGGGGTACTTTGTTAAGCTACTTTTTCTTCTCTGAAAAGCCTTGAAACACTTGGTGATTTTTTTTTTTGCAAGAGTCTGTTGTGTCATGGATGTAATCAGAATTTTTTGCTTCTCTGATCATCTTCTCTGCCCCCTGGAGATGTCTCCCATTCATCCAGTTCACAAAGGGAATAATTCCCTATACAAACATAGAACGAGCCAGCTACAATTACCAATACATTCAGGAGACATTCAGGAATAATGACCTCATTTTTCTGCCCCTCCTTCTTGCATGCATGTAGCTAGCTAGCTGTGAGAGACACTTTTTTTCTTCTGTATGTGCTGCAGTACAACAAGGTGGGTATTTTGTGTTAATTTATCAGCAGTGCCACTTGTACATGGCATAGTTTCAAATGCCAGTATTGTTTTCCCAAAAGCACATAATTTTTATCAGCTTGTTAATTTTACATAGATGCTTTCTTGTTACTAATACTTAGAAATACTTCAGGTATCATGGAGAATTTAAATGGTTACATTCACCATAGGATGGCACCAGTTTTTGATATACATATAACTTAAGTGAGTTGTTACCTGGTTGTCCACAACCTGTAAATGCATATGGTGCTGATAGGAATAATCAGAGAGTAACATGTACAGGAATGGTAACAGATTATTTCCAAAACTGCTCCTGCTGTGACTTAGGACAGTGGAAAGTATCTTGTGAAATATATACACTCACATGCTATATATGCTCCCACTGCTGGCATTTGTCACTTATGCTGGTGTATTGTTATAATTAGTTGTGACACTGGTGTAGGAATCAAAAAAACAACATAGTTTTACATATATAGTATTGTTATGCTACCAACATGTAGAGCTTACTAAAATAACTTACCAAGCCTCAGTTTATTAACTTTGGTGTCTTTGTCCGATTTCCTCTCTGTGCTGTTTCCTTTTCTGTGTCTTATGGGAAGGAACCATCACAAGTTTTTCATTATTTTTGACCCTTTGAAGTACAAGTATGCCAAAAGCTATGTGTAGAGTCAGACGTAAAAGGCTCTTGTTTGCCTAAACTATTCCTAGCTACATATTTTTATCTGTGATGGTGTATCTGTGTGGAAATCTCATATAAATTTTGCAGGTCATCAGATTTGATTCACTTCACAAGTGCATACCTTTTCAGTAATGGAAAGGTAAAATTCCTGTATGTTCTCTTAACTTTCCTGTTGCATCTATGACTTCATCATCCTGCATAGAATTTTGTGGGGAAAAAAATTACCAAGTAATTAGATTTTTGTTTGTTTGTATTAAACCACTCAATAGCTGTCTTAAATAATGATTATATTCATCCAGATTGTTAAATATCTCCATCAGCTGTTACTAGAAGGATGCTTAAATAGACAAAATCAAATTTAGTTTGGTTTCCAATTTTTGTATCAGTACCAATTCATGTATTTGTGTTTATTCAGCAAAATTTCTGTGATAGTGAGGCTGCAGTAGACTCAGGCTTCATCTGTGGCTGATGCTGTTTCTGTTTGCAGATAGGCAGTATAATATTCAACCCTTACTCTCAGCAAGTCCAGGTCCCCCCTTCTCTACTGGAGGGTAGATCCAGTCAGGTGTTCCAAACGTGATTTGGGTTTTTATTTGGAAATAAGGAATTCCCACTAGCCAGTGTGGGCATCCTTACTGAGAGTGGCACACCTCAGCAGTGGGAGTGAAAGTATCATTTTTCTGGGCTGGGTGAGTTGTCCTGGCAGCTTCCATGAGCATTTCCTTCCTAGTGATGGGAGGGCTGGGGAGGTGTGCCCCAAGGGAAGGGTCAGCTTTTGGGGATGCTGTGTCTACTGTTTGCTAAGCCGGCAGTTACACCTCAGCACACATTTATCAAAGCTGTGTGTGTTGTAGAGTTTGTGAGGCACACCAGCATCTAACACAATGTGTCATTTAAGCTTTATCCTTCTCCTGAGTATGTAATCGTTATAATTCTGCAGCACAGTTGTGTTAAATTTATTATTCTGCTCTGGCAGCATGGGAGAGTTCATAAAAGAACTGTTGAACTTCTGTTAAGGCAGAAGATGTTATTAGCAAAAAGAGAACAAAAATATATCCAGATTTGACATCACTGTTCCCACAGATAAAAGGAGATAAGAGAGAAGTTTCTGTTTTAAATTCAAGGAGTTAAGTTATAAATTCACATTGTTGTCTTAACCAGTTCTAACAGGATTTTCAGGGGATTCAAAACAGATCCAGAAACTTCAAGAAAGTAGTTGGAGGTTTTCCTGATTCTAGATGGATTAGTCAGTAACTGAGGATCCTGCTACAGTTGGGCATGACGTTGTGAAGGATCAGAAAGAGATAAATAAGTGGTTCCTTGAAAGCTGCTCTGAGTCTGCTGCTGGTGTCCTGGAGGGTTGCATGGTGCAGCTTTATTATTTGTCTGCAATTTAGGCAAAATTAGGGATGTTATTGTTGGTGAGTTAAGGTCTGAATAAAAACCTTGTGTGTTCATTGTCTTCCCTGTGTTTAACTAAGAGTAAGAATGTCTCCCAAAATACAGAGGAAATAAAAGGCTTCATTACAGCTCTAGAAACCTGAGTTCCAGCTTGCTCTGTCCTGTTGGCCTTTCTGCCTCATGGGGCTGTGGAGAACCTGGGTAGTGGTTTAAATTTGGACTGCAGACTTCAGTAATGGAAAAGCAGTTCAGACACAGCCCAGAGCTGCCTGCTTTCTCTTCTTCCTCCTCGCTGTAAAACCCTCAGATGTCAGAAAAATGCATTGCTGCTGTGGATCAGGAGCCAAGTAGAAGAGCATCAGTGAAGTCTGCATTGTTCTTAACATTTTCTCAGGAAGTATTTTATTGCTGCTTTTATTACTCGAAAGCAAATGGGAATTAAAACAATCTCTGTTGAGATTCTGCAATCATCCAAAATATGTTGACTGGAGAGGCTTCAAATATGATAAAGAAATAATGTAGATATTTTCTTTACTGTCTGTGAAGTGAAAGATAAGCCTGAGGAAATAGAGAACAGATGGTTATATTACCATAAATAAAAGCCATAAGAGAGAAGGGTGAATAAACTCTACAGTAGTTACAGGACATGAGTTTTTTCCCTCCAGGCCAAGCAAGGCAGAATTTTTACCATTAGAGTCTTCTTTATATTTCCTATTTATAGTACAGGACAATTTAAAGTGGAAAATTTATACTACAAGAAAATTACTTGGAAAACCTGGGAATTCTTGTTTATTTTCTAAATATTCTTTTTTCTACTTGTTTTTTCATGAAAGGAGGCTATCATCCAGTGAAAATTGGTGACCTTTTCAATGGCCGGTATCATGTCATTAGAAAGTTAGGATGGGGACACTTCTCTACAGTCTGGCTATGCTGGGATATGCAGTAAGAAAACTATTTTTTTCCCACATACTTAAACGTTTTTCTTAATACATTTCTTTATTTTGTTTGCAGTTACTTCTGTTTTATGTGCATGATAAAGTTATATAAATGTTTGCTATCCTTTTGTGCAAAAATATGTCTACAGTCTTATTTTTCTCTTGATTAACAGTGTAGTTTATAAAAGCTCTCAGAAATAAATGTAATTCTATTTTCTTTGACAAATTAGCTTTGCTTATTGAATTTGTGTGTTGTCTTGAGCATGCCAGAATAGACTTATATTTTTATTTCTTTTGTATCTTTAATGAAAAAAATGTAATTACCTTCATTAAATGATAAAATGTATAAGCAGATTCCTCTTGTAGAGACATTAGCATCAAGGAGAGTAAAATATCAATAATTACACTGTTAACACAGTGTTGTTAAAAGTTGTTGTTTCGTGTAATTTCATCATTTTCTGTACAAATGCATTAGACTATGAAATATTCTATTTAAAATTTCCCAACCTTTAAAGTATGTTTATTTTAGCTCAGTGTACATGTTGAAAATGTTTCTCTTCTTTTCAAGGGGAAAAAGGTTTGTTGCAATGAAAGTTGTAAAAAGTGCCCAGCATTATACGGAGACAGCCTTGGATGAAATAAAGTTACTCAAATGTGTAAGTATCACTATTGCAGTACAGTATTCAATAATAATAATAACTGTAATAAGGAATTTAAAAAAGCAGTGAGAATTTAAAAAAGAAGTGAGAATTTTTTTAGACTCTTGTTTTTGTTTTTTTTTTACATATTGTCCTCTAAACATCTGGCTTATTATGAGTTAATATGTTTTAACATATTAACTCATATGCCCCAAAATACTTAAGTTTGTGTGGAAATCTAACTAATCAGTATTTTACAGTGGATTTTTTCCTGAAATGTCAGTGTTTGCATTCTTGGTTTAGGTTCGTGAAAGTGACCCTAATGATCCCAACAAGGATATGGTTGTACAGCTCATTGATGACTTCAAAATTTCTGGAATGAATGGAATTCGTATCCTTTTGAGAACATGGCATTCTCATTAAAAATTCTACTGAAATAAGTAAGCATTTAGTGCTGGCTTTTTTCTAGTTAATCTTACTTTAAATATACAAAGTATAAACACCAAAATGTATGTAGATGCCAAGAGAAGTGCAGTGTGGAAGGCACTCTATGGAGTGAAAGTAACTTAGCTTTTCTAAACACAATGCAGAATTAAAAAATAAGTCTTATATATCCTTTCATGGTCTGGTAGAAGTAGAGATAGATTGCTTAAAAAATGGAGTTTACTGAAAACATTTGTAATTACTGAAGCTTCCAAGAAATATTTTTTTTGTTCTAGACTGGTAAAGAGAAATTGTCAGTGTCATGAAAAAGCTGTTTTTTCTTGTAAGAAGTGTGAGGTCATGGAGATGCTTCTCTTGTTCATGTAATCATCTTTTGGCCAGGTGTTAACCTTGTTTTTGGCAAGCTTGTTGTAAAGCTTTGTCTTTGAAAGCTTTCTTTAAAAAAACAAAACAGGGGTGATGGAAAAAGAGAGAGATAAAGTAAAATACAACCAACTAATTCTCAGTGTAAATTTTGGGTCTGTGAATAAATTTGATTTTAGAGTCGAGCTAAACTGAGTTCTCCTTGCTGATTATATTAGGTTGTTTAGTGGCTTATTATATTACTGTGCTTTCATTTACTGTTACAGCTGGACTTACGTGTGTGCATGTTGTGTTTGGAGCCCAGTAGCAGACCTCATTATTCATGGGTCCCACTGCCAGAGAGACAGTTCCTGCTCTGGAGAGCCTGATTGTACATTGATTTTGGTGCTGTGCCTTCAGCAGATCAGATTAAGGCACCTTTTACCAACTCCCATCTCCTAGGAGAGGAATGTAGAAGGTGACTGTCAGTAAATCTGAGTGCTCACTAGAAAGCATGTGAGTGTGCAAGCAGCTTTCATCCCACTGATGTGTCTCTTAGCATTGGTTTTGGAGCCTTTGGTTATGTGCTGAGAATGAGTGTGGGGTCAGGTGTTCTCAGTTACAGACTAGTGTCTAATCTCCTTTACCTTTCCCCATTTTTATCTGTTTTCATCTGACTGTAGTACAGTTGAAGAATAATTATTTTTAGAAACCAAGAATTTTGATTTACTGTTTTATTGTAAACACTAATATGAAATAAGGAGTACAATAAAGCATTTATAGCTATACATAGAAGTAACTCTTATCTCTTTATCAGAGCAATTTCCCAATAATGTTCTTAAATTCTTGATAAGATTCACATGTATACCACTGTATTAAAGGTGAGGGCTGTTTCTAGGTGTGAAAAGTAAATTTTGTTAGTGATAATACTTTGAAATCATATCCAAGCTTATATCTTATTGCACTATAGCACTTAGACTGAGAAGGCCAAAAGAGACCATGTGCCAGTGAAAAATAAGGGGTGAGGTAGCTTTGTATTGGTAGATTAAAACTGGACAGCTGATGTTGATTTATTCTATTTCAGTTTTGCCTTCACGTTGAAAACTGGCGGTACAGAAATTTTTATGTAGAAGGCAGATGTTCCTGCCTTACTGAAAAGTACATTTTCCAGAAAAGTACCAGTGTACAGGATGGACTGATTCTGGACTCACATTTAAATTGCATCTGAAAGCCTGTCAAAGTCCTGACTGCCAGCAAAAATATGATACCAAGTATCTTATGCATTGAGTTTTCCTGAGAACAGCTTGTGCATCCGAGTTATTTGAGCAGTAGTTGGTTGCATTATTTCATCAGCTCCTTTTTAAGTTCTAGGGAAAATAATCTTTGGTGTGGGTTCTCTTAGGATGGAGCAGGTAATTGATTTTAGTGTTTTGGTGCTGTTTACTTTTTAAAATGCCATATTAGTGCTACATTATTGTCACTGAGTTGCACAGGTTGAGAGAAATAGAGTAATTTGATATCTTTTCCATGCTCTGCTGTTTCCAGCTTCCTTTGGGCAAGTCACTAAATATCTGTTGCTTGACTGTAAAATAAAACCACATATGTTTCATAGAGGCTTGATTATTGGTTATGGAATGCATTTAAAAGCTAAAACGAGACAGAAGAGAGGTGGGTGAATCCTTTGGATGGCTAATACCATAAAATGTCATGGAGCTTCCAAACAGAGAAGATTATCAAGAACCATGGAGAACAGAGCTGGGATTGTGCAGAGCCATTGGCCTGCACTGTGTGACTGCAAACTGTCCTCTCTCTCCTAGGAGCTGCAGTAAGTGCTTATGTACAGAGGAATTTTAATAATGTGGGATGCTGCACTAGGCTGGTAATTTTTTACCTACTTGTTTATTTTTGAAAGATTGCAATTATGACTTTTTCATGAAATAACAGAATTCATGATCTTGGGCACTTTGGTGTTTTCAATAAGTGTGAATTATTATGTTTTTTTGCAGTGGACATTTATTAGAACTGCAGTAAATGTTAATTTCAGTGTAGCGTTTTTTAAATGAAAGATTCAGATAATCATATAATGGAACAAGTTTTGAGAGACAAATGGAAAAAATAAAGAAGGAAGCATTCCCACACAATCAGACATTGTCTGATGATATGAGTGATTGTAATAAATGTATCTCCAAAGAATATAGATAATTATGTCATAGTGTCTAAGTGCTGCCAATCCAGAAGCAACTGAGATGCATCCTGAAGTTTTCTGTGCTGGTCCTAGAGCTTAACTAGCCTTTATCCTTTGTCATATTTCTAAATGCTTAAGTAATGTGTATTTATAGATGGATAGTTACAGGTAGGATTTGAGTCAAGAAAGAACAGCTCCCAGTACTTGTCAGCTGATTAATGTTAGATTTACTCTCTCTTTTGCTGCTGTGCTTGGTTTTGTCCTGTGAGCCATCCCCTGTGCTGCTTTGAAGAGAATTTCACAAGAAGCATGTCTCCTAGGTGGGCTTCAGGGTTTTTTTTGCTGCAGGAGTTTTTGGACCTTCTCACCAGTCAGGTTATTGGTGCTGTAGGAGGATCCTGGAACTTGCAAGGCTGCTTTCCTAGTAGTTAATACAGAGCTTTTCCCAAACTCTTTGTTCTGGGCAGTCTGGCTTAAGGTTAATGTTTTTCAGATCAGGGTAGTAAATCAGACAGCAGACACATTTCTGCATATCCTACTCCCAACACTGAGCCTGCTCTGTATCTTCTCTCCCTTCCAGTTGTCTCTCCAGTATGGAGTGTCCCTTGAGTTTGTCCAAGTCCTCCTTGCAGAATGTTGCAATCTTTTTTTTCAGGTAGACATCACTTTCTGATGACCTTCCCTCTTCCTGCCTGCCTCTGCCATTCCTCTTACACCTTCCTTCTTGGTGCTCTCCCTTGCCTCTCAGCTGTTTACTTCCCTACATCCCTCTCTCTTCTGGTCACTGGCAATGCTTAACATTTCTGTAAGTGCAAGGAATGCCAGGAATGTGCATTGGAGAGTGCAGCAGCATGGTCTGAAGGACTGTGGGCGGGTGTCCTATATTTCATTTCTGAATGTTGCAGTGTCCTTTTTGCAATCTGTGCTGCTGTAGCTTTGCAGCTTGACTGTGTGGGCTCAGTTAATAAGCCCTGCAGAGCTCATGCTCTCTGCTCATCCTCTCTGATGGCTGTGTGCTCTGCAGTGACTCGTGTTCATTGTGGGGTAAAGTAACCAAGGCTGTTTCCTCTCCTGAATGGGATGGAGTTCTGAGCTCACCCAGCTGATGTGAGTGAGAAAGGACTATTCAGTGTCTCCTCTAAAACAGGAATTCAGGAATGTGAAATGAGATTAACTGTTGGCAGCAGTTGTGTTACAGTGTGCTTTGACCAGTCTTGAGACCTTTTACTATTGGTGTAACTTCAGTATAGACGATGCAGATGTTAAAACTTGCATTACCTTTATGTATATAGGTAGGTACTTGAGGAGAATGTGTGTGACAAACTGACAGACAAGGTAAGTCTCATTTTAACACAAGACAGTGGCTCTTAAGATAATTGCCAAGACTCTAGTTAATAAAACTTAAAGAAGTTAGGTAAGATTTCTAACATTGTAGAAGTGGTCTCCCATATGAATGGTCTCTGACCTAGTCAGAAAATCAAGATTTTCCTGCAGTAATTAATTTTTGGTTATTTGCATTATATTGTTCATCACAAGGTTATAGTATCATGTAGTTAAGATTTTAACATGTTTTCTGATTTCCAGGTATATTAAGATCATTCCTAGCTCACATTTGAGGATTAATTGGATGTAGTCTAATTGTTTAACTTGCCAGAATGTTGTGATGGCAAAACTTTAAATTAGCTTCAGTACTTGAAGATTTTCTCAATAGAAAGATAACCTACCCAGGCGTGTGGGTGTAGAATCTCTTAACTTAGAAAGCCCTTGAAGCAGAAATCACTGGAAGTTCCTACATCATGTTTTGTCCTAATCATCTCCCCTGATAATTGACTGTTTGCCTCTGTCAGGAGCCAGTAGTAAACGCTGTGTCTATTTATTGTGTTTTTTGCATGTTGTTTCTGAGTTCTGCATTTCTTTGTTTGAGAGTTCTTTGGTGATTGCCATTATTCTCTGCATTTAAAACTGTAGGCTTTAAGAGATCCATTCTCACACTATGTTAGTATTTGTTGTTAAGTGACTATTCAGCTTAATAAAAAACGGTTATTATGGTTCATTTTCTAAAGCATGGTTGCTGCACACTTTTGTTATTAAAACCTTCTATTAATGTAATTTAAAATTTATTAAAAAAATAGAGATCATAGGCCAAATCATTACTTTCAGCTGTCTCAAAGAAAAGAAGAATTAATTAGTTACTTTTTACAATTACTTTCTTAATTATTCACCCTAGTGCTGTTGTTAACATGTAGAAGTGATGGACAAGATTTGTGTAATTAAAATGTTTTATTTTAATTTGCTCTGCAGTTGGACACTGGTTCTGTATGGGTTTATGTATAATTGAAACAAGGTACCAAAGCATTTGCCATGCTCATTTTTGGGGGAATCATTTTCCCTCTAAAGGGGATGATGACTCCTTTAGCCAGAACACAGGCAAACTTGATCTCATGAACAAGTTTATTTGGAAGTTATCCTTAATTAAATTGCAGATGTCTGCATGGTCTTTGAAGTACTTGGACATCATCTTCTAAAATGGATAATCAAGTCCAATTATCAAGGCCTTCCCATCCGTTGTGTTAAAAGCATAATTCGACAGGTAAGTTTAGTTAATACTCTAATCAGGTTTTTCCACAATTGTTAACAGTTTGAAGGTTTGAATTACAATATTTGAACTGAACTCTTACTACTATCTGAGATAATTTTATTTTAATCTCAGTGGGGTGAGATTGCACTGGTGTTACTGTGCATCAAACAATTTTGCTTCATAAGCTTCTGTAATTCCATGCTGCAGTGGAAAATTACGTGTTTATGCTACTACTTGGTAACGTATTTTTTCCAATTTCTGGGTACTTTTGAGCAATGTGATAAAATCAGCCTTATTTTAAAATGCAGTTGAAAGTTGAGTTTCTTAATTAATTTAGTTGCAGTTTCAAGCAGATTTTTTAAAAATTCCCTCTGTTATTAGGTCCTTCAGGGTCTAGATTACCTGCACAGCAAGTGCAAGATCATCCACACGGACATAAAGCCCGAGAACATCCTGATGTGTGTGGACGATGCCTACGTGCGCAGGATGGCAGCTGAGGCCACCGAGTGGCAGAAGGCTGGGGCTCCTCCCCCCTCTGGCTCTGCAGGTATGAGCAGCATGTTCAAATGCAGTGTGGGAAACTGCCAGCAGAACAGTATTGCTAGCAGTATTTTATCCAGTGAGAATTCACATTTTAAATAATTGCATGTGAAAAATGCATGTCTGTTTAATTCTTATCCCTGCTCTTGAAGCTGTCAGGAAATGATTTTGTGCTGGTTTTGCATGTTCAAGTTTTCAGGGTCCCCAGAAACAGAAAAAGATTTATTGGTGTAAACTTACTCCCCTCCCATCCCACAACCCTTAATGCCTGGGTTTTAGTCACATTGGAAGCTTACATCTCTAATATTGACAACAGTTACTAATCTTACCTAAATTATGTCTAGTTCTGTTATAAGTTCACCACAATCCTTGTGAAATCATCTGCCTTTTTGTCTGTTGCAACTTACTTTTAAGAATCAATGAAAAGTTTTACATTCATATTTTTTCACCCTTAAAAGTGGAATTTGTTGTACCTAACTGAACGCCCATTTTCCTAGGGGTTTTCCTGGGGGTTCCTGTAAAATGTTTTATGTTAAGCTTGCCAAGAGTTTTGATAGAACTGTGCCTTATGTTTAGCTAGGAGTAGCCAAGGTAAAAAAGTTCACAGCAATTAGCAAAGACAAAGAGGAAGTGTAGCTTTTCTAGTAATTTTCTTTTTAGTACTATGTACTATATATTTTCAGTACTCTGGTTGCTACTAATTTGCCAGTTGAGCACATCAGCTACAGGCAGTGGAAAAGTAATTCCCTTTGCTATATTGTCAGAAAATATATCACAGATTGAAATCTGTGAGGTATGTTAAAAATACTTCCTATATTGGGAGCAAATACAGTGATCAGGATCCAGTTCACTGGATTAGCATTATATACTTTCAGATGAAAAGTTGTATAAATGGTGAATGTATTATATTGAATTTGACATAATGTGTAATCACATAGCTAGATATTTTGTTATTTATGTGGGAAATAACTTGATTTTGTTCATGCAGCCTTTATATTGCTTCCTGACATTAAAATAAGTATTATTTTAAGGAATGGCATTCTTATCACACTTGGTTCTTAGCAAATTGTAATTAAATATATGGCTTTCCACACGGGAACTGAGCATGTGTTGCCTTTACAGCAACACATAGAATAAATTGTGTATAATTTCTCTTTTTATAACAATGATAGTGCTCAGGTTTAAGAATCTTTTTGAAAACCTTGCCCTTTCAGGGGCATTCAAGCAGGTTTTTCCCTGAGCTTAGCAGCAGGATCTGAACCTATAAAACAACTCTGTATTTTTTTTGGCATTCCTTAGTTGCCATAGGCCTGTGTGTCTGAAGAAGTTTGTGAGAGGTTCTCCCATTTTCAGTTCCTCTTGCTTCTGTCTCCTGGTTTTGGATATTTCTGTTGGTTTTGATCACAGGGGAGGTTTAATGTGCCTTGTGGTGCTCTGTGAGTGTGCCAGTACTGCAATCCCATCAGAGCCAGTCACTGCTGGGATCCTGCTCAGAGAGGCCTGTGCTGGAGCTGCTTTTTCTGTGATATGCTGTGGTTTTTGCCTTAGGCACTTCTTCATGCCTCCAGCCCTAGCAATCAAACTGCCTCGTTGCAGAGTAAGACACATGAGTATTTGGCTTTTCTGTTGGGTACAACACAGTAGTTGTATTTTTGCTAATATTCCCTGAACTGTTTAAACCAGTCTATACCTGCTCTGCCGTTCCATGATTTCTATCCACTCTTAATGGTTCAGCTTTTTTTAATTTTTTTTTTTTAAATTTCATGAGCTGTGTGCCAAGCACAGCACAGTGAACACAGATAGCTGTTAGCTCCTTCCAATCCCAGATGCTCTAATGGAGACATCAAATGATTTCAGGCAGCATGTACTTGTAAAGAGTAAAAAATCTGGCTAACAAAGTAAACTTAGCACTGCCTTATTTAGTTAAAGGTATTTTAAAATTATTTCTACTTGTTTTTGCTTTTAAAAAGCTGTTTTTGAAAAAGAAAACCTTTATTTTATTTACAATTTATTTTTTGTCTTTTTAGTGAGTACAGCTCCACAACAAAAGCCTGTAAGTATTGTTATATAATACAATTTAACTGCCTTATTTTCTGTGCTTCTCTGGCTTTTAATATGTATTAGACTGTTAGTAGCCTCAACCCTTTTTAAGAGCTTCCTTTGAATAAAGCTTTTATCTTTCAAAGAACATTTTTCTTTTCATGTCTGTGGCCTTACCAGTTTTAAACACAGTATTTCTGTGATGGAAATTCTCACAGACATTTAGTTCTATAGCTTTGTCAAACTAAGTTAAGCATTGCTGTTTTCTTCTCTTGAGGAATAACCCATTTGTCCAAATCCTGACAAAAATGGGAGAATGCACTAAATATTGTGCATTGCAGATATCTTAAGGGCATAAAGGCCTTAATCATCAAGGCCTGAAAGTTGAGGCAATTTTCTGAGGTTTGAAAGATCTCTTTGCCACATGCATATAGGAAATAACCAGTGGTAATACAGCTGTTCAGAAATATCTGTGGTCAAAGCTGCTTTCTGTGTGTACAGAACATGTATAATTTCAGTGGGTATACAACATGGATGAAAATTATTAGGGTTGTGAAATTTAATGTCTTGTTTAGGTGATCCCATGGCTTTTTATGAAAATAACAGTATTAACAGATAAAGCTTTGAGGAAATGTTTTTTGCTTTTCCTTGTACTTTATTTTTTGATTATATGAGGATTTCTTATTGTGATATTTAAACAATGAATGAAAAATGAATAGATCTCATTTATCAGATGGTAGAAATGGAAGCCACAATTCTGTTAAAATGCATTCACTTTTCATTTCCTTGTTGTTGTACCTGAGTTTTTCAATCCTTATGTTATATAAAATGAGAAACTTCATAATGGCCGTCTGCTGTTTGTAATTCATATGTTTTGGGCCAGAAGAGAGTAATAAAAATGCATTCCTTTCACTAGAAAATAGCTGAAAAAACCCCAGGTTTTATTTAGAATTCACTGTTTCCAGTCTCTTTAGTTTTCTTGTGTCTTTTTGCTCAGAATACTTTTGCTGGTTAATAACTGCATTATTAAGAGAGAGAAACAAGGTATTGAATTTCTCTGTAAACAGCTAATATGACGCTTGATTATTTTCCACATACAGTATCATCTGTTAATCTGGATTGAAGTTTAAGATTGTTGTGTTTATCAAGGTTGTGGGATTATAAGAATTTTATTATGACATCTTAGATGTATAGATGTATTTTGATTTTATATCTAATGATGACCATGTAAAAAACATGATTTACTGTGTAAAATTTTGGTGGACTTTTGCCTCATGTAATCCTGTATCATTCTTGATTTGAAGTAAATTGGAAAAAGTAATATAATTACTAAATTAGTTGCCATCTAGTATTTTCAAAAAAAAATGGTAATCAAACTGTAAATTAGTTTGGAGATGGCTTGAAAATAATTACTTTTGTTTTTTCTTTCTTTGGTATTAATATTTCAGGTTGGAAAAATATCCAAAAACAAAAAGAAAAAACTGAAGAAAAAGCAGAAGAGGCAAGCTGAGCTGCTGGAAAAACGCCTGCAGGAAATAGAAGAACTAGAGCGGGAAGCTGAAAGGAAAAAAATAGAAGAAAATGTAACCTCAGCTGTACCATCAAATGAACAAGAGGATGAGTACCACCCAGAGGTGAAACTAAAAACAGCTGATATAGAAGAGGTAGTAGATGAAGAACCTGGAAATGATGATGGTCAGTATTACTTGTTTTTATTGCCCCTGATTTTACTGTTTCAGAGCAGAAAGTGTAACTGTGCTGTGTTGTATCTGGTGCAGTGAACAAAATCTCCAATAATTAAGTTCGTTTTCTCTTGTAGTTAAAATTGTAACTACAAAACCTCAAAAGGTAAAGAAAAATCAAAGTTACTACAGAAGTGAAGAAAGCCATGAATAGTAGTGTATAGCTATAAAGTATTCAAAAAAGCACATAACAGTCACCATGCCACATTGAGTGGAATAACTGAGTATCCTGATGAAATAGAAGAACAATAAGAGGCATTTTTCTATAATATTATTGACATAGTTGGAGTCATTATTGCTCTTTCCCTTTTTCTTCTTACAGTGTTTGTTGTAATGATCTCTCAGGTAACAAAGATTGCAACTTCTTCACTTGTTAAAATTCCTGTTCAGCCCTGGTGACTTGGACCATAATCGTTATGGTCCAGCTCCATTCTGGCTTCCCTGATTTTCTTGTCAGCTCTTCAGTCCTGATAAAGATGTAACTACTGAGACTGTAGTTCAGTTTGGTTTGTTTTAGTTCTGCTTTTACAAAGAGTTTTCCTGCTTCTGTGATGACTCCATTGACATACGTTGAATTCTAGATTTTTAAAACCTTGCATTCAAGGCCTTATTCATCTTCCCTTCATAACATCATTCTCTTCTGGATTATTCCCTCCTGAAGCCCTTCCTATTTTTTATTTTTCCAGCAGTCTAGTAAGACCATCCTTTTACCTTTAATTTAGATTTGAAGCTTTGCATATTTCAGTGATATTTGGTGTTTCCTTGTGTGATATGTCAGAAGTCAGGTAGTTACTGAATAGTTAAAAATTACGATTGCCTAATTTTAGTCTGGTTTATTGACATGTGATGCAATGTGTTGCTTGCTGAAATTTTTCAGGAGAAGCAGAAGATCAGGATGAAAAAGAAGACACAGAGAAGGAAAACACTGAAAAGGATGATGATGTTGAGCAGGAGCTTGTCAACACTGACTCTACAGACCCTAAGTGGATAGAATCCCCCAAAACAAACGGCCATATTGTGAATGGCCCATTCCTATTGGAGCAACAGATTGAAGATGAGGAAGAAGAAGAGGAAGAATGTCCAAATCCAGAGGAGTATAATCTTGATGATCCAAATGCAAAAAGTGATTACTCTTATAGCAGCTCCTATGAACAGTTTAATGGTGAATTGCCAAATGGACGTCATAAAATTCCAGAGTCCCAATTCTCGGAATTTTCAGCGTCGGTGTTCTCTGGGGCTCTGGAGTCTGTAGCCTGTGGTTCTGCTGTGTCTGAAGGATCCACTGTAACTGAAAGGGAGGAGAGCAGCCCATCTCATGACAGGAGCAGAACGGTTTCAGCGTCCAGCACTGGGGATTTGCCAAAAAGTAAGTGTTCCTCTTAATGGCTTTTGTCTAGTAGCATGGGTGTGTATTGCATTAAAAGAGGCAGGTAAATGGAATGCAAAGGCAGTGGTTAGGTTAAGAAAAGATTGTTTAGGTGAATTGGATGGGTTTTTTTGCAGAACTGTAATTTATGGGTTATTTTCCACTCTAGAACTTGCTTTGAAGGGGTATTAGATAAACAAATTATTGTAGAATAAACATTTGCATTGACAAGTCAGTTTGCTTATGAAAGAGAAAAGGAAATCTATAGTTGCAAATAAACATCGTTCCTGTAGTTTGAAGGTAGATGAGCATGAGATCATGAAACCTGATGTCCTTTGATAACAAGTCACTAATACACCATCTTTTAAGCCCAGTAACATTTATTGTTGGCTTAAAAAGTATTTTTCAAAAAGAAAAATACCTGTTCTTAAATAGACAAATGAAATTATAATCCAGTGTGATTGAAGCGTGTTCCACTGCTTAGTACTTTGAATTGTTTTAGAAGAATTGTAGCAAGTTTGAGCTTGTCTGGCTGCTGCTTCTATCTGTTACTTATTGTCACATCTTTTCTCAGTCATATTGAAAAAATTCTGTATTATGCTGTGTTTTCATTCATTAATTGTTCTTTCTGTGTCAAACAGTTCCTGTTTTAACCTTTTATTAATACTCAGCAGGGCATGTTGCCAACCCTCAACTCATTATGGTGTTTCTATATTCAGCATGGGTTTGGACATTTAAATTCTGGCCATCAGTCCAGAACTTTTGCCTGTAAATCCATTTGAAGACATGGAAGGTGAAATCTTGGTGTCACTGCAAAGAGCTGGATTTTTGCCATTGAATTAAATAGCTTCAGGATATTACACATAGATCTTATTTATAGTGCCAGTGGTTAAATGATAAATATATGGGTTTCAGCTTTAATAAAGAAAATACTGAGATTCTAAATCTGTGAGCAGATAGAAGAAAATGGGAGCTTAGGGAGAAGATCACCAAGCTTGACATCAACATTGTCACAGATGAATTTGAGCTGCATTGAAAAATGCAGTCAAGTGTATTTCTGGGTTTAAGACTTTAGAAGAGCAATTCACACAGTTTATTAGAGGGTCTGACAGGTAAGGTAAAGTAAGAAATGTGAAATAAAATACAGCTCAGTAGAACTGCATTTCTGGAACATCCTGGCAAATAAGGCTTTAGTCCACCTCCTTACACTCTCAAGTCCCTGAAACAATACAGAGGAGATTCCTGAATGCCTGGTAGTTTCTTCTTTTGTTTTGCCAGCTGCATATAGGCAGAAGGACTCCACTGCTGTTTTCCTGGGGTGGTGGGTAAAATCCTCATGTCTTCAGAGATTAAAGCTGCTTTTGTCCTCATGGAAACAGCTTAGCTCCCTAGCTGGGGAAAAAAACCTGCTTTATTCCTCCTTGATGTTATCCCATCAGTTCTCACACCTTTCTTGCAACGAGAGAAGACAGACGGTAAATTCAGTGATAGTTGACTTTTTTGAAGAAGGGAGAAAAGCTGAATGTTACAGATATTAATGGCATCAATAATAACATTGAGTATAACAGTAATAAAACAGGTGAAGGTATTTAGAAAGAAGCATACAGGAGTTAGAGGCTATTTAATATTTTTAAATGGTGCTACATAATTTTTCATCATATCTTTATTCTCCTTTTTTTGTACTGAAGTAGACTTTCATTTGTTCCTCTTTCTCTAGGCATTGCTATGCATTGTTAAGTGGCATGGTCTCATCTTAATTTTTTTGGGATTATTGCTTTATTTGGTGCACAAACCAGTTTGTGTTTAGTGGATGAGCAGTTTTGTTTTTCTCAAGTTTTCACTGCGTGACCAAATGCCCTGAAGATAGATCTCTAATTTCCTCACGACTCTCCTCCTCCTCTCTCCAGTGTTTGAATATTTGCTAAGTACATTGTCATGCAGAGATTGTGAGAATTAAGGTGATATTTCCTAGTTTTTGTGGAACTAGGACACAGAAGTGTTCACTAATTTTGTTCAAAGGTTAAACTTATCTGGATGCTTTTTTGAGAGTATTTTCTAGAAAATGCACTTACTCTGCCTTCACTTTCAGTTGTAAATGATCTGTGTTTGTCAAATACAGAATCCAAGAAGAGACAGGATTTAAGCATCACAACTTTTTAGAAAAACACAAAAGTGTAGGCACTTCCCTATTGCCAGCTCATGTCCCTCTCTTAGGAAGAGGTTGAAGAAAGCTGTTGCATAATGTCATATTCAGATGTCTTAGTCATGGGGCATTTTTCCCCCCTTCATTTGACTATATTTACTGCAATCCTTCAGCAACACATGTGGGAAGGATTTATCCAGCATTGTCTTTTTTTTTTTTTTTTGCAAAGACTACTGAACTGAGAAAGGTCCTGTTATTTCTTCAGTAGTGCATGTGATTGTGTTAAAAATATTGCACTGTACTATGCAGCATGTTTTTAAGGGAAGACTTTAGTATTAAGCTAACTAGTCTTACTAGTTCCTATCTTTTGAGTGTTTTACTTCTGTCCTTATGTTGATGCTTTTTATAAACTTGAGTCTTGGACTCCATTCCAGCTTTTTTAGAGGGCTGTTTGTTGTGGTCACTGCCCCCTCTGCCTTTTGCTGTTTCTATATTTTCATTCCCTCTCTCCTCTGGTGGGCCCTACCACTTTCTTTTCTGGTTGGCTAAAATTCAGTGCTCTGATGACCCATTCAGGCTTCCTGTGCCAGCAGTTGAAGATCTCCATCTGATTTCAGTCACTCCTAATTCTCCATTAGACATCCAGCATTTTTGTCCTTGTGCCATGTCTGGTGTATTTTCCTGTTCCAAGGCTTTCACCAGCTTATCAGGTCACTGCAGCCACAAGTGCTTGGATCTAGTACCTCTTTCTTATCTTACCTTCAGCTTCCAATTTACACCTTGCAGCTTTGGGGCAAGGAAACAGAGACCAGTCCTGTGCTTCCCTGTGATGTGTGGTACCTGCTTCTGTCTTGTGCCTTCATCTGCTTTCTTCCCAGTTTAGGAACTAGCAGGTGGAATGTCAAAACAGAGAAAAGCAGCACCTCTGCTGGGGGTGTTAAGGTTTCAGTGTCCCAAGAGCCTCTAAAGATTGCAAGATCAAAGTTCTGCCTTTTTAGTCTGGATCATAATTGAGGCAAATAGAACCTTCAGTGAACTTTTAAGTGCTGAATTATTTGTGAAAAGGATGACAGCCCTCTAGGCTCTCAAATTAGCCAGGTTTTGGTGAGTCTTTTACACCTTGGGATAGGTTTAAAAAAAAAAAAAAGGAGGAATTCAGCCAGATTTTTACTGTAGCCAGGCATGGAAGTGCAGGATTTCTCAACCAAATTGTTCCAAGAACATATCTTTCATGTGTGTAGTGGGTGAGTTCTTGGAGTCTGAGTTTTCACATTTTCTGTCTGAATCTGTTCCTGGAAACATACACTGGTTTTGCTTAGAAGCTCCTCTGGTTATTGTAGTAAGAGTCATTTGGCAGCTAAAAAAATGCAAAAAATTTGCACTTGAAATGTATAAGGATATTTAGAAATCAGGGGAAGAAATCCTATTTATGTTGCTTAAATTTCTTGTAACATTCAGCAAATTATTTTCATGTATTCAGTGTATGACAACACTGAACAAAGTGTCAAGGCAAAACTGCTTAGAGATAATGAATAGTGGGCTTAACATTCTAACTGTTCTGCATTTTGCTTGTGTTAGCAAAAACTCGTGCTGCTGACTTACTGGTGAATCCCCTGGACCCAAGGAATGCAGATAAAATTAGAGTTAAAATTGCTGACCTGGGGAATGCCTGCTGGGTGGTAAGTGGAACTACATCATTTTAGCTGTTCACTGTTTAGAACAGGTCTTTTTATAGTGCTTTTTTCCCATTAATGTGGTTCTTTCTATTTTAGCACAAACACTTCACAGAAGACATCCAGACAAGACAGTACAGATCCATAGAGGTTTTAATAGGAGCAGGTTACAGTACACCTGCTGATATCTGGAGTACAGCATGTATGGTAAGAACAATGCAATGTGTATTTTACAAGAGTAAAGCTCTTAAAACAGTTGTTTATTTAGTAAGGAAGCCTGATGGGGATGTTTTTGATGTTTTGACACAAATACATTATCATAAATGATGCTGTATCAGATCGCTGCTGATGATTTCTTCCCTTTCTTTCAATTTCTCAAGCCTTCTTAATCAAAAGGAAATATTTTGGAGAGCACATCTAATTTTCATGTGATGATTTTAAACTTGTAGCCAGAAACATGCAAGTTTAGAGAAAAAATATGTGTCTATTCTGAATGACAAAATGTAACTAAAAAAGTACAACTTTTTGTTTCATTGCAGTCTTAGAACCTGGGCTACTGTTAGCTGTGATTTAGCAAAAATAGGGAAATACTTTAAATTGGTGCCAAGTGCAGTGAAAACATGGATTGGATTAGGCTTGGTTCTAAACTTTCAAGAGTAGGAATTCAGTTTATTGGCATAAAATATGTGGTAACATTCTGTGGAATTAGTTTTAACACAACTGAAATTACAGCTTTTTAAGAGTCTTTATAGAACAGAAAAAGTGAAAACTTGATCATGCAACTTTCTGAAACACCCTAATATCTCAATGAGGATGAACAAGCTGCATCCTCTCATTTAAGATAGTATGTATATCCAAAAAAAACAAATTTAGAAATACCTTTGCCTATTTTAAAAGTAAAATCTTAATAAAATCTTTCTATTTTACAAATACATGTCTGATAAGAGTAAGTGTGTGAGGAGGAGGAGGAGAAGATCAAATACTAGACACAGTTTGCATGTGTGGGTGATGAGAAGAATTACACAGCTCGGAGGGAGAGGAGGAGGAGGATTGAAAGGAACATAAAATCCTACAGATATTAGAAGTTCAGCAAGCCATGTGTTGGAACTAGCTAACCCATAAGTGAAATTAAAGTATGTCTGCTCTGGAGTTTAATACTAGCTTTTTCTTTAGTACACAGCAAACCCATCCATTTCCAAAATTTACAAAATGGAGAATTTTTCTATTACATTGGAAACAAAGCATATAAAATATTCCACAGTTTGTTCTTTAATTCCTTAAGTTATTCTTCTCTTAGCTAACTACAAAGTCATTATAGAGACTTTTTTCTTTTACCTAGTATTTTGTAAACCTCAGTTGAACTTGATAATCTTTTATTTTATTGGACACCCTGCATTCATCTTTAAGTTGTACCTGTCACTGCTAATTTTATAGTCCTATAAAGTCTTTTAGTCTTGGAACTAAAGGCACATAAAGCAGGCTGAGGTCTACCTAGAACTGTATTTAAAGATAGAGGGGTACTAAATAGCAATATCACATCTAAGGAATGTAATATTCTTGCAATACTTGGGGTTTCCCAGCCTATTACAACTTCTCCTCTGTGTTATGTAAGTGTTCCTGCTTTCTTCAAGCTCAGGGAAAGAAAAAGGCCTAAAGCATCACTGCCACTGGAGGTACCTTAACTCAGATTCACAATTATGCATGAAATTTCATTATTTTAAAGAGAAAAATGTAGTTCTGCTTTTTTTGTTATGTAAGCCTTGCAGATAGTAAAGCATTTGAGGCAGAAGTGCTGTAATTCTGTCTTCTGTCACAGTCTTTAGGTTTTTGCCCTTAAGAAATGCAGTAGAAATTTTACAACATTACAGCACTTACATACAATTGTTGAATATAATTGTCATCATGGTATAGTTGTGTAAAAAATAGAGAGCAGCCTCTCAAGCTCACAGAAAAAAAATCATCATTTAAAAGCCCCTAGAAAGTGTTTGCATTGCTGTGTGGCTGAGAAAATGGGTCAGAGCATTGGGGATGCTGATCCTGTATCAGATGGAAAACAGCTCTGAGGTAGGGATTGCCTTGGAGGCCTTAATACCTCTTCCTGCAGAGGACTTGTAATAGAGATTAACAGCCAGGAAAGCATTCCTGATGTGGAACTGCAAACTCCCAAATTTATTTAGGCTGTCTTTGGAAATTATGATGTGAACCTCTCCCATCCCTAAGGCAGTCAAGGACTGTGAAGTGCCAAAGTGTTTTAATGCCTCTACTTGCTTTCTCAAGGATGGTTTCCTTGTTGTACCTAGATTTGATTCAGAAAATGCCCTTCTAGATTATCTTGCTCTTGTTTCATATTTAATTTACTCTGTTCCATGTTTACTGTGTTTTCAAAGGGATTGTCTGCTGGAGCAGGTGGTGCTTATTTTCAGCCAAAATACAGCTCAGATACCCTGTTAGCCTTGATGTCCAGGACTCCCAAAGGAGAGCAGAGGCAACTCTGCTAGTACAAGTCCTGAGTCATTAAGGACATTTTGGAAGCAGTACTGTGCAAAATGAGTGGTCCAGCAGTATTGCCATTACTTTTCCTTGGCAAGTTTCCATCCATCCATACTTTACCTAATGTGACAGCACCAAGCACACATGAACACTGCTTAACTGGCAAAGTAGATTTTCTCCATGTATTTTGTGTCCACTACTGTCAGATATTCTAGCTCACATCTCCATTTAAAAAATGGCAAAAAAAGGGCATTTCTTGGAACTTAGTGTTTGTGGGTGTCTGTGTTATAGATTTATGTGTATATAAAACTCACAAATCTATATGTGTCCTGGATTATATGAAGGATGACTTGGAATGTTTGGTACCAGGATTCACCTGGGGTCTTAACTTGGTCTTGTACTTTATAGATCTCCATTTGAGCCTAAAGTTTTCACTGCATTTTCCTTGCTAATGAAATAATCTTGCTCACTGAGGGTAGCACTGACCATCAGTGGCCCAGCTGCTGGTTCTTGTATTGGCTTGTATTTATGGCATGAAGTGTGTTAAGCACAGAAGATTGTGTTTTATCTCAGCAGCAGTAGAATGTGTTTTTCCATCATACCAGTTGCCAGTGCATTTTACACAGTCTTTAATAATAAGGATGAAGGTGAAGCTTTTAAACAAGACCTCTGATAATCAGGCCCTGAACATGCAAAGCATCTGTGTTCTGTGTGCACAGCAACTTCCAGAATATTCCATTATGAATCTTCTGGGACATGGTACATTGTGTCTGAATGGAGAGCATTCCTTACCTGGCCTCACTTAGTTTGGGATGGCTTTGTCTAGCCAGGAGTGTGATGGTTTTGATGCAGCTTCCAGGAAGGAAAAGTCCTGTTTTATTTGTATTGATTTTAGTATGGGACTAGCCAGTTTCTGGTCAGGGTTACCTGTGCTGGGAGTGTTTGTAATCAGAGCCATGTAAGGGCTCTACCCAAACAACAAAAGAGGGCAAGATAACTCAGGGCTAATAAACTTGCAGTGCTGTTTCTTTGGTGTTATGTCAGTGAATAAGTAGCATTGTAAGCCAGCAGCCTGTGAGCTGAATCTTCTAATTTTAGATGGTTTGGCATGGCCCAGTTCTTGTGCCCCAAACTTCTCTTAATCAGGTTTAAAGGATGAGTGTGAATATCCTCAGACCAGTACCAGTCCTCTGCTCAGGTGGTCTGAGTTGCAGAGTTGCTCAGGAAAAAAATAAGGATGGGAAGAAAGAGGATGATGCAGATCTTTGGAGGCTTATAATCAGTGCAGAGCATGCATGAAGTGCTGTGAAAGAGGTTGTATGTCAGTGGGCTTTTCCAGACCTCAGTGGAGTTGTTTGCTTGCTCAGTGCTTGGCAAAGAATTCCACAAAGTGTAACTTATATTTTGTCTCTAGACTTTGGTGATCTTGGTTGGAATGATGGTTGCTGTCATTTGCTGGACCCACTTAAGTTTGGTTTAGGAAATTGTACAGTACCCTTTTATTTTTCTTTTAACATTGTGGACTGTTTATGTGGAACTGAGAGCTGCTTTCATGGAGAGCTACGCACTGGGAATCTCTCCACATTTACTAAATTCTAGAAGATGTTCCCTTCCTGTACTAAGCCCTAATTAAATTCTGCCAGCAGGGAGGTGCATCTCTCATTTTCACCCAAAAAAAGGGAATGGATTTGGAGGCAGCAGTACCTTTGACAGGATTGAAAACATCCTTGATGATTTAGTTGTATTGGTTTGAATTTCCACATTAAAGTATTGAGCGGGTTGCTTTCTTTAGAGCAGCAACTGAACAGACTCTGAGTGATTTAGCATTTCCTAAATCCCAGAAAACACAGAACACAGTACTCCACTGCTGCTGCCAAGAAATCCTGGCAAGATAAGGGAGCTAGTACTGGCAGACAGCATCCTTTTGTATTGCTTCTGGACATGACTGCAAGCACCATCATTCCACTGCTTTTCCTTGTTCCAGTCTCCTTGGATTGGGGACAGGAAAAGCACCTGAAGTGATGAATCTCATCATCTGACTTTTGCTCATTATCTTTGGTTTGAGCTGCTGGCAAGAGGTGACTGTGTCACAGGCTGGGACATGAACAAAGCTTTTTAAGTTTTTAACACTTTTCTGAGGTGTTTTTGGTGGAGGGTTGTGATTCCTGCAATATCCTCTCTTTGTAATGAGACCTAGCAAACAAATGACAGCCATAGATCAGCAGGAAGTCAGAGAAGGTGAAAATTGTACTTGGTATTTTATCTACCCAAAGAGAAGACAGATGATGAAAGAAAACACTGCAAGGTGTGATGGAGAGGGGACAGACAAAGAGCTTTCAAAACAAAGGATGTGCTACTACAAGGCAAGTTTACAGCACTGGGGTTTATTCATGGCCTTTTCTGTTTGTGTGAGAGAACTCAGAGGAACTGAATGGAGAATGAACAGGCTATCCTAGGTTATGTTAAAATTAAACCTACATGTTAGTGCTTGTGGGTGCCTTGCAGGCTTGTGCCCCCAGTTTATTTCTTTGTGTGCTGTTCTCCAGTGTGGAGTGGAGAGGGAGCTGTCCTTAACTACTCTTCACTGTTGTAAGCAGGGAAGAAATGATCATGTCTCCATGGGATCATGAGTATCATCATGTCAGTATGTGTGAGTGGCACATACCAAAGGTGTGATGACAAGCTTCAGTCTGCACAGAAGCAGTATTTTGAGGAAAAATTGAAAATCAGAAATGTGGTTTCGAGGGGAGAAGAAGCTGAAGTTGCTATGCACGTATTTTTCAGTAGGCAGATCCAGTACAGAATGCTGTTATTACTCGCTGTACACCTTCCTGAAGGTGGTGGGTGGACAACCTGAAACACTCAAAAGAAAATGATTTCCCAGAGGAGCTGACTTTCCAAAACAGCCACTCAGCATGCATGATTCCAAGATTGGAGTACAGCAAATAAAATGACCTTGTTTCCTTTCCAAGCATCCCATGCAAGTCTCCGGTTTGTATATTTGGCCTTCCTTACAAGCACTAACCATGCAAAATGCCTTTCATACTCTTCCATTGCCTGGCTCTTCAGGGTGAGATGTCCATGGGAGAACAAGCTATCAGTTGGTGTGTGTATCTCAGAAAGCTTTCTGATCTTCTTTCTGTGCTCCCACCAACCTGTGGAACAGTGCTCTTAAAACCAAGCCTGCTTTTAAAGCAGTTACAGTCTTCACATTCACATCTCTTCATTTCAGCTGGGTAGGAGAAGCTCTGGCCAAGAGCTGCATCTCATCTGTCAAAATAATAATTCTGGCCTATAGCTTGTTGTTCTTTTTCAGCTGGGGCTTCAATTCAGGGAGGCTGATGCAGTCCAAGTGAATTGTTCTTCCAGTCCTCTCCCAGAAAGCTTTCCCTAGGCATGCATCCATTTTTCAATCAGCAGATTGAGTGCACAGCTGTCACACAGTGAAATTGTAGCTATTTCCAATTGTGTGTTTAGATATGGCTCCATTATGTAGTGATGGCAGCAGGTCTGTGCTGTGCTAGGTTCACATACATAGAGCCTCTTCAGAGCCTATAAAACAGCAGTGTAACCATTTCTGTGAAAGGTTCACCATCTGCAGATGGAGAAAAGCAGTCTAGACTGGTTTTCTGTGAGAACCTTAGGAAAGTGGTAAGTAGAAATTGCCAGAACACTCAGTAAAGATGGATGTTGCCTTGGGCTTCTGTGCCATATGTTGAGTGTGATGTAGCTAATTTTTTATCTCCATATAATAAATGAAATGCTGACTTGTCTTGAGGTAAATGTCAACATTAAGTTAAAAAATCATGGTATTTTAGAGTTGTAATTTCTGTCAAGAAACTTGTTTTTAGAACTTATTACTTTCAAAGGGAAAATAAGTAAATATAGTTAGTCTGTATTTGTAGCATCCTGGAAATTTGTCACAGACATCCTATATGGAAAATCCTTTCCTTAGGATTTTTCCTCCTGAGAAGCTGAGAGGCCTCAGGAACAAAATGTAAACAATGATTATCTGCTGCTGTGGAATGCAACAGGTGCATCTGAGATTGGTCTCATGTGGTTGTTTCTAATTAATGGCCAATCACAGCTGGCTCAGACTCTGTCTGAGACAGAAGCTTTTGTTATCATTCCTTTCTATTCTTAGCTAGCCTTCTGATGAAATCCTTTTCTTCTTTTAGTATAGTTTTAATGTAATATATATCATAAAATAATAAATCAAGCCTTCTGAAACATGGAGCCATATCCTCATCTCTTCCCTCATCCAAGAACCCCTGTGAACACCGTCACAGAAATTATAGACAAATTTAGGTTTAAAGTGATCTCCTTCTTGAACAAGGGTTGTTGTCAAAGCTAGATGAGGTCACTCAGTGCCATGTCCAGGTGAGGGGTACATACCTCAGGATGTACCTATAACAATGGCATTTCCACAGCCTTTCTGAGCAGCCTGTCCCAGTACTCAGGCAGTCTCACCAAAGAATTTTTTCCCTCATGTTTGATTGGAATTTCCCATCTTGCTGCCTGTGTTGTCTCTTCACTGGGGAGAGTTGAACTTGTTTTTCTCCACTGTTGCCTTCAGGCATTGGAGTGCAGCAATTAAATCCCTTCTCCCCCCTGAGCAGACCCAGCCCTGCCAGCCTCCCCTCCTGCCTCCTCTGCTCAGCCCCTGTAATGCCTCAGCTCCTCCCTGACCTCTCCCCACTTGGACAGGGTCACTGTCACACTGGTGGCCCCAGACTGGTCAGGGCTGGGCAGAGCAGACCCGTGGTCACTGTGCTGCCCTTGGGGTCTCCCTGTGTCATCACAGAGTGTCAGTGACCTCCCTTGTGGGGTCTGGGGGTTGTCTGTGCCTGCAGGTGGGCGTCAGGTGTGGGTGAGTGCTGAGGATGCCCAGAGCAGCCAGAGTGTGGTGGCACAGCCAGAGCTGTGGCTCTTCCATGGCTCCCACTCCATCCCAGCCTGGGCTTTCCAGGGCACCGCCCCTTTGGAGAGTGCTTTAAAGAGCAGAAAAACTGATACAATCCAGAGATGGGATTGTCCTTCTTATAGCTATTTATGTGTTTATTACAGCTATTTATGTGTTATAAACACATTTATAAATGTGTTTATCTCTAGCACAGATAGCACTAATCTCTATATCTCTAGCACTAATTTATCTCTAGCACAGATTCTTTATGACAAAAACCTTGGTCTGGTTTTATTCTTTTTTATGTGAGGACAAATTAATTTCATTTATCTTGCCCAGTGTAGCTAGTCTGTCCTGAAAGTAGCTGGGAACTACTACGAGGTTGCCACAGATGAACCTGTGAGACATTGTCTTCCATGGATGCTAAGAACCATCATTGCAAACACCACAGCACCTGCCTCTGGGCTGTCCTTGTGTGCATCTGAGTCAGAAGTGGTTTTGTTCTTGGAGTCCTTTGGGGAGAGTCAGAAAATCCAATGTGTGAAGTGCTGTGGCCCCAGCCCATCCTGGGCATGCAGTCAGAGCTGTACAAAAGGAAAAGAGAAGCATCATTGTCACTTTCAAAAGCTGTGGTTTTTGTTCAGTGAGAAGGTGGTATACTAAAAAAATACCCCAAATCTATGGGAATTTTCAGCTCTTGTGATACACAAACTGATCTGAAATTCAGAGCATCACAGCAGTATGCTTACCTCTTGTGCTTTTCTATAAACAGTTTTCACAGTTTTTCAGTTTAATCTTTTAAGTCCCACACAGACATATCAAGCTATTAATACTTCATTTTATGGACAGAAACTATATTCTTGTGTAGTCTACCCTTGTGGCTAAATTCAGCTGCATTTCCATTCTTCTCCAGGGATCTGTGTGTAATAGCAGGGAGTTCCTCAATGTCCTTGAGAATCAGCCCCACTGGTGTGTGCTCTCCTGGGAAAGCTGCTCCAGCTCTCCCTATGAATAAATTTATTGCCATGAGATACAGAGAGGACACTTGGGTCTTCTGTGTCTCACTTCAGGAGAATAACACTGTTCTCTGTGGTGTGTTCAGAGATCTACCCCAGTGATCACTTCTGGCTGCTCTTAACATTTATTTCAGTTTAGAAACCTGGTATTTTATGAAATAAAATTGTTTTCAGCTGTACAATGCAAACTGTCAATCCTGAGCTAAGAGTGGAATAAGAAAAGTAGTGAATGACTGTTTATTAGTGGTAGTAACTTTAGAAGTTAAAGGCCTGTTCATAGGATCAGCAGAAATGTCATCAAGGGGTGTTCCTGTTTTCTTGGCTGCCATGTGTGATTGCAATGAGTTATGTTGGCTGTAGCCCACTTGGATGACACTGCAGTTCACAGCTTGAAGAAGCCAAATGCTCATAAATAGGCTAAATTTACAGGTGATTTAACAACTCCAGTTTGTAAATTGGAACAGAAAAGTGCCTATATTCAGGAGACAAGTATTTTGTAGTAAATGTTCTAATGGAGTGGAATCCCATCCTAGAATTGTGCTCGGAAGCTCTGCCTGATTTTTGGAATGCTTTTCTGGATCGGTTGTTTTCCCATGTCTTGGACACGGAAAATAGTTTGATGTTTAAACCACCTGGAAGGAATTAGATCCCTGTGGCTGCTTGGGCAATTGGTGAGCCAGAGCTGAAAGAGACTAGCTTAACAAATTAGATCAGATGAATCCACGTCTGGACACAAGTATGGGCTCTCATAGGTGCTTCAGAGCTTTGCAGCTTTTCATGTTCATTACACCCATACAGAGAAAGTCAATTTTACCCTCACCTAACACAGGGCTAGCATCCCTGCCTGCTCTGAGGGTATCTGATGTCCTGGTGTCTGTTCTGGATTCCTCATCAGTATCTATCTTGCCATTTACTCCCACCATTGAAGTGTTTCAAAAAACTCTTTCAGATTTAGAGTAATCCAAGAAGCTAATTCAAGTGATTAATTATAGACATGAATGGATTTTTTTGTTGGCTAATTTCAAGTGATAAGTTATAGTCATAAATGGATTTTATTTGTGATTCAGACTTCTTTAATTCAGCCTCCAGCGTGCATCCTGCTAGGTAAATACCCGTCAGATACATGTGTAGTTTTTATTATATATATTATATTGTATTATTTATATATATTATTATATTTTGAAATGCCTGATGTGTTCAGGTGGCTGACACAACCACCACACTGCACACAAGTGGGTGAGGCTGTGTTTAAGGCTGGCTCAGAGCAGCACTGCCAGGGCTGCAGGGCAGGGCTGCACTCCGGCCCTGTGTGTGATTCCTTCCTTCATCCCACCTGCATGGCCAGAGTGCCTGGGGATGGGCAGGCTCCAGCCCAGCAGAGGGCTGGATGTGGGGCTGGACACGGGGCTGGATGTGGGGCTCTGTGCAGAGCCTGGGTTTGTGCTGCTGCTGCTGCTCTGCAGGAGTGATGTCCCCAGGTAAGTGGCTGCTCCTGAGTCTCAGATCAGTCTCAGGCTGGAGCTGAGTGTGGATTCCTGTGGTTTGTGAGGGAGCTGTGATGTTGTGCTGACACCTCTCGATGGAAGGCGTTATTTCTGCAGCCCCTGACTGTGTCTGTTGCGTTGTAGGCGTTTGAGCTGGCGACTGGAGATTACTTGTTTGAGCCACACTCTGGTGAAGACTATTCCAGGGATGAAGGTATGACTCTTTTGAGGTATTGTGAGAGTTTCTTCATATTTTCATACACCTTCTCTTAAATTTCCAGTGAGCTTACCAGTGGTGTTTTTGTATTTGAGTAGAGCTGTTCATAAACGTTGTTTTCAGAGTATAAATATGATTTTTTTTCTTTTTAGTTTTAAGTGCCACCACTAGCAGTGGGTGGGCAAAAACTGCCTTCTGCAGATATTCATCTACTTAACAACTGCCTGAAGGAATTAAACTACCCTTCTTGTAAGATTGCATATGTGTGGAAACCTGATTGAAAATAACAACATTTTAGTTTAGAAAAGAAACGACAAATTTGAACTTTATTCTATTATTCTCTTTAAAAGAGTGACACTGGAATAATGTTTACATTGTGTATTTTTATTTGTATTAGGCAATTACTAATTATTTTTTTTAAAATCAGAGTTAACTCCTGCTTCCATCTGTATACCTGTCCATTTTCATGCTTGTTTGCTTGTAAATGCTCTTTGCAGTGGTAATGTGGGCATCATTCATTGTTCCTAAATGCTACTAATGATGCCAGAGCTCTGCTGATCCTGGAAACCTCTGCATGGATTTGCTGCAAACATTGTTGATTTGAAACTATTTCTGATTTTTTACTAATTCCAGTTTCTTTCCTCTTCTTTTTTATCCCATCCTTTCCCTGCCCCTTCCACTCCCGTATCCTTTTTTTCTCTCCCTCATAGACCACATAGCACACATCATAGAGCTGCTAGGCAATATCCCAAGGCACTTTGCTCTATCTGGAAAATATTCTCGGGAATTCTTCAATCGCAGAGGTAGTACCTCTTCTTTTTGAAAGGTGCCGTGACGCAGACAGAAGTGGAATTGCTGTGGCTGGTTGCATCATGTCCCAGCAAGGAGCATTTCCTGAAATCACACAACAAAATTTTCTATTTTGAAAAGCAAAATTCCCACGAATCTCTGAATTTTTTTTTTCCCCAAATGTTCTGAAAAATAACTATTGGTACATTTTAAATTACATGGCAAAATTTGTTTGTGGCAGCTGCCACTCATTGTTTTGAGAAGGAAGTTTTGCTGAAAGCATCCTTCCAAAGTAGGCACTGAGTGAGCAGTGTGCTCATGTGTTTTTTACCAGGATCAATCTATTTCTGTCTGTACCGGGCCAGTGTTAGTGTGTGCATGCAATGTACTGATTAAACTGTTGTATGTTTCTGTTTTGCTGGCAATGTTCTCCAATGCAGACCACATAGCATTGATCATTGAACTGCTGGGAAAAATCCCTCGAAAATACGCTATGTTGGGGAAATATTCCAAGGAGTTTTTCACCAAAAAAGGTAACGGTATTTATGCAACACTAATTTAAAGCATAATACTATCCAAAAGGAGAATATGTTCATTTATTGGTACTGAAGAAATAGATCCATTTAAATGGAGAGCACTTACTAAAGAAGATCTGTGATGTAAACTTGGCTTTCTGGGAAAAGCCCCAGTTTGAGGTGTTCATTTCAGAATTTCATTTCAAATTCATTTGGGGATGTACTCAGCAAAGTGTGGATGTTAACAAGTGTCTGTGTGAATCTGTTGTCTAATGTTCCTGTAAGTGTGAGGACTCAAGTGATGCATGGCTTGTGGCGTGGTGAAGAATCATCTGCCAGCAGCTTTGGATCCCAGCTAGTGGTGTCCAGCAGGTGCTACTGGTAAGGGATGAGAGAGGCAGGAAGGGAATACCTGGGCAGTGGGCACTGAGCTGCTGTCACACCCAGGGAGCAGGCAGGGCAGATGGAATTGGCCCAGGCTGCTCTTGAGGGCAGGGTTTGACTTGTGGGGGATGTGGTGATGCCCCAGGTGTGTTGCATCCCCTCAGCTGTGAGACAGCCTGTGCTGTGTGGAGGGACAGGCTCTGTCAGCAGCATCCTGGGCTGTCAGCACAGCTGGGAGGGCACTTTGCTGCTGACAGAGCTGGGGATTGCCCTGCCCAGGGCTGCCCAGTGAGGTGTTGGTGTCCGGGGGCTGAGCTGGCGGCTCTGGAGCTCAGGGTTGTGAGGCTGAACACAATCAGTGATTCAGCCTCCCATGGCCTCCCAGCGGTGACTGCCCCTCCCTCCTGCTCTGTGCTGGATACTCCTGCTGCAGCAGGGACTGACTCCCTGTGCCTCTGTGTCCTTAAGGAGGCTGCCAATGGCATTGCAGTGCAGAGCAGCAGTGGTGATCTCAGAGGGAGCAGCTGCCCTTTGGGGGAGGCTGATGGGGCTTCTGAGTGTGGAGTGAGGTTTGTGTAATCAGAAAGTCAGTGGATGAGCTGAAGGCAGAGCTGCTGTTTGCCAGCACTCACCATGTAAGAGCTGGGGGAAAGGCAGTGGAATTTGCAGAGGGTGGATTTAAACAAGTGTTTCCCTGCACAGCAGGCAGTGATGAGCTTCAGGAGCTGCCTCGGGGGACAGAGAAGGGGGCCTGTGTCAGAGGGCTTCAAACAGTCTCCTGGTAACTGAGGTGTGCAAAGTCAAGCCCGTGGGTCTGGAAATGTGTCAAGCAGTAAGAGCTGGGCAGGAGATTCCCTGCAGCACCTCCAGTCAGGGATTGCAGCTGCTGGAATGTATCTCACATTCCTATTTTTCACCTTACAGCAGACAGGTTGGCATTTTCTAGTGATGTGGCAGAACTGTAAAGTGACCCAGCAGTTACTCAGTAGCTGCAGTGTGGGCAGGGCACAGGAGAGGGCAGTTTGTAAAATTCCTGTGATGTGGAGAGGCCCTGGTGCTTCCATGAGCGTCTTCAGCTGCAGAGTCAGTGTTGTCCTCTAGGCCTGAACATCAGTGACACTGCTCAGAGGCACTGGGGGTGCCTCTTGCATCCTCAGGGTGGGACTTAAGGCAGGATTAAAGGCTTGGTTCACCAACCACACACCATAAAGGTGCAAGTTTGCTGTGGAAGATTAAGTAGACTGGATCCCACCTGTTTCTGCTTAAACCAGAGGATCCCAAATGCAAGGCAAAGGAGTAACAAACCAAGCTGCTTTTTCAGGTCATACCCAACAGTTATTCTGCTGTTGCAGGCTGGGGAAGCTGAAATGTTTGTGGAACAAAACTGGAGGTGCCAAGTGTCCTTCCTTGAGCATCTTTCTTTGCATCGGGCACCCTTTTCCTTTTCCCTGGCCACGCCAGCACTGCCAGCCTCTGCTGTCCCCAGCTGGGATTTGTGTGGGGGGGCTGGCAGGGTGTGAGAGGGAGGTGCAGAGTTGGCCAGCAGGCTGCTGCATTCTGTACTCAACTTCTTGTGGCTTGAGCACTAGGGATAAGCCTCATGGTACAGGCCTGGGGCTCTTGGAGAATTTCTCACTGTGGTCTGAGGGTGGGCTTAGAAATCTTGCTTTGAGCTCCTGTTTTGAAAACATCAGTCTTGGGTGAAAATTAGTTTGAGTTTTGCTCCTGTTCATGAGCAAGTGTGACCTCAGAGAGGTGCTGTAAACATCTGAGTTGTGCTACTGAAGTCCCAGGCACAAAAAGAAAGGTGCTAGTAACTTAGAGTTTGGAGGATCAAGTCCTTTCTCAGTAATTGCCTGAAGCAGTTTTAGACATTCTAATAGGAGGATGCATTTAAAAGAGGAAAAGCATTTTTAAGTTGCTTCTTATACTGTGACACAAATGCTCACATATTTTTATAGAGTCTCATCTTGATTGAGCCCAGTAAAAGACTCCAGGGAGTCCACTTCTTCAGTGTCTTCATGGAAGCTGTTTTGACTGTAAGAATTATTAATATGTTTTGGCATTAAAATGTAAAATATTTTTGTTATTCCTAGACCATGTTCCCTTCTATATTTCTTCTGGTATTTGCTGGTCCTGTTTCCTTGTGAGCTAAACCTATGCAAGGTGCTGGCCTGGGGCTGGCTTTGCTTTGGAAGCTGAGCCATGAGAAGCACTCACTGTGATGTCCTGGAGGGGAGGAGGGCTCCCCCCATGCTCCTCACTTCCACCACTGCTCCACCAGCCCTGGAATTGGTTCTCAGGATCATGTCATAGATGTGTAGCAGCAGATTAAATCCCATTGCTGCTTCCCCAGTTCTTCACATCATCCATGTCTCACTGTTCAATGATCCATCCTCCTCTTGCCTGGTGACACATCTTAAATGTGTCTTTGACAAATTTTACAGACTAGCTCTGTTTTTTTCGGTGTTAAGGTCAGCAGAGACAGCTTTAAATAGCATTTTTCTCCCCTGGTCCTTCAGAAATTTTTTTTAGTAATTTCCTTCTGGCTTAACATTTCCTTTTTCAGAGCGATCATTGCTGCCTCTGCTTTGGCAACAGGAGTTTTACAACTCTGACAACTCTGTTGTCCTCTGCAGATTATCTCCTGTGTGCTTCACTATCAAAAATCCAAATAAAGAGCTTCTCTGAGGAAGCTCTCAGTATTACATTTTTAGCACTTCTCTGAAAATGCATGCTGATGCCCTGAATACAGATGGTGTCAGACTGGTGGGGCTTGTGCTTTTTAAATTTCTCCCTTAAATGTAGGCACAGCCTTGCTCTCCTCCAGCTACATGATACAAACATCTTGAGCTAGGTGAAAATATGAGTTGGCAGGCACCTCCATTTCCTGTGCTCTTCTCATGCTTTGGATGGAAGTGAGAAGGACCCACATGAAAATTATTTCTAAGACTTTGTGTCCACTTAAGTGGTGTTGATTTTCTTTTTACTTAGCCTATTTTGTTTCCATAGTTAGCATCATGATCCTTACTGAAAACTAAAGCACTAGTTTAAGCGTGGCCCCCACACAGATACTTTTTACTGAATCCTGTCTTCTTAAAGGCTTTTGCAATCTTCATGGAATTTCTTTGAAAAACTTCAGCCACAGTGCTAAAAGAGTTTATTCCTTAGCAGAAAAACTGCTGAGTATTGTGCTGGGCATAGCATGGGCAGTCACACAATGAGGAGTACTCAAACAGCAGAACTCTCCTTCCACAGTGGCACAGGAGCCTCATTGTGCAACCTTACCTTAGATCTGAGAGGGGAAAGATGCTGGAAATGACAAAATGTGAGTGCAAAGATGATGACAGTGCTGGATGGGAACACACACCCACCCTCCCTCCGAGCTGAGCCTTGTTTGGTACGCGATTACAGCAGCCCTTGCAGTGAATGCTGGGAGCTGGAGAAACCATGGACATGATTTTTTTCCTAGTAGCTTTTTGCTTGCAGTCAATACCAAGTCATTTTTCTGTCACTTTTGGGCAGTAATTTGACTTCATGCATTCCTTTTACATAATTTACTACCTGTTCTTGTAAGCAGTCACCAATGCACTCTTTTGGAAACCTTAGAAAAGGTAAGATTTTCAACAGTCAAGTTTCAGGGTTGCACAAAGATTTAAAGGACTGAGAGTGAGCCTGGAAATGAAGATGCTGCTCCAAGGTGTGCTGTGCTCCCTGTTGTGTGGGGCAGCTGTGGGCCCAAAGCAAAACCTTTCTGTGTCTGTGGGTGCAGGTGGGACCTGCCTGCACTGTGAGTGTGCACACAGTAACCATAACATGGCCTCTGCTGCTGTTCCTCCTGTGGGCAGCACACCTCGAGCTCCTGTTTCTGCAGCTTGTGGGTGATGGATTGTTTGCACTCCTGCTCTTGTGGGGCTTTGTGACAGCAGCTGGAGCTGCTTTTTCAGGCCCTGCACTCTGCCTAGGACCTGCTGCTGAGGGCTGAGGCAGCAGAAACAGGGCCTGCTGAGCCTTTGGGGCTTTTAAATCATTGCAGTGAGGTGTTCAGCCCCTGGGGCAGTCAGATGGACACGGGTTACTTCTCCTGCCCTGGAGCTTCCCTTGCCACAGGGATGTGCAGGAGCTCTGGCTGTGAGCTGGTGTCAGATGGCATTTTATGGGCAGTAGGTTACAGCAGGGACAAGCAGCACACTGACAAACCACTTGGCTGACAAGCAGTGTGGCCTGGGTGCCCCATCCCAGCTGCTGGAGTGAGCTTGTGAAGCCTCCAGTGTTGGGTGAGACCCCAGCACTCTCCTGAGTGCAGAAGCACCACAGGGGTCTCTCAAGTGATTTTTGCAGTGTCCAGTGCAGACTGTCTGCCTTATACACATGCTCAAGATGGTTGCATTAAGAGTATAGAAATTCAGCAGAAAACATCTGCCCTTGTGTTTCAGCTGGTGCCCAAACATCAGAGGGGCTGGGTGTGCCAGGGCTTAATTCCTGATCAGAACAGATCAGGCACTCTTAAGTCTGGTCACATTCAGAAAGAGCTTTCACATACACAGATTCATGGCCAGCTGCAGTACTTTGCTGCAGCAAGAGGCCAGAGATTCATTAGATTGTTGGTGATAAATGCACTGCATCTGCAGAGTGTAAGTGCACTGCACACAGGTGTTCCTGGCTGTGGTCTGACACAGAAGGCAGATGTTGCCAAAGAGATGTCCCTGCTTGGGGGGGGAGAGAGGAGCAAGCCTGTTGACTTGTTTGCAAGGTGGGGTCCTATTCTCATCCTCTCCAAGGAGGATGTCCCATGTCAGATTTACACTTTTGGGAGAACAGGAGGTGTGACTGTAGTGAAATTCCCTGTTACTGCCATCGTGAGTGGTGAGAGGGCAGCCACACCACGTGTGAATGAGGGCTATTGAGAGCCTGGATTGCAGAGGCTGTGGTACAAGGTGACAGATCAGTATCCTGGTGGCAGCAGTGAGGCTCATTTGGCCTGGCAGCTGCTCGTCCCTCTTGTGCCCACAGCAATCCCTTCCCCACGTACCTCATGGCAATCTCATGGCTTTGGGCCTCATTTCTACACAGGGGGGGAGCAGGAACCTGAAGAGTTTTCCCCATCGTGCTGGATGACCCATGGACAGACCTGGGTAGTGTTGCTGGTTTGAATGGCAGAACAGTTCTCACCTCCTTCCTTCTGGTCAGGTTGGCAAAGTCTCCCCTCTTGGGGGGAGCTCCAGTCCTGAGCTGCTGCCACCGTTTTTGTTGGTGGTTGGTTGAGAGACCTGGGCAGCAGCAGGTGCCTCCCTCTCAGGAGGACTCAGACCAGCCTTTCTGGGGGTGTCTGCCTGGGAGATGGAGCAGAATCTGGAGCACCAAACCTCTGCTTGGCTTGGCTAGGGATGAATCAGTGCTGTGCTGCATTGCTGGCAAATGGCACGTGGTGAGGCAAGGACCTGTGTTTTGAGCCCTCCATCTTGGGATTGGAGCAGATTCTGTGAAATTTGGGTTCCTTGGCTGATGAAGAAGGAGAGGCCTGCAGTGAGGTTTGGCCATGGTGGGAGCATGAGTGCCTGTGTGCACAGGAGAGTGAAATCAGCAGGAAGCATCACTGGAGTCCAGGTGTAGCGTGCTGATTGATGGCTGTAGGAACAGTTTTTGGCTTGGACATGGAACACACCCATCTCCTGTGATGACCTTGAGCAAGCTTGGTGTGCACTCCCCTTCCTAAACAGCGACTGCCAGCCCGGGCAAGGTGCTGTGAATGCAGAGTGGGAGAGAAACAAAACAGGGATTAGTCACTGACACGAGTAAAAGGGTGTTTTTCTAATGCAATCAATATTTCTGTTTGCAGGAGAACTCCGACACATTACCAAGTTGAAACCTTGGAGTCTTTTTGATGTGCTTGTGGAGAAGTATGGTTGGCCTCATGAAGATGCTGCACAGTTTACAGATTTCCTGATCCCCATGCTAGAAATGGTCCCAGAGAAACGTGCTTCAGCTGGAGAATGCCTTAGGCATCCGTGGCTGAATTCTTAGCAGAATCTTCCAGCTGTAAAAAAAACAAAACAAAACAAAAAAAAAAAAAAAAAAAAAAAAGAAAAAAAAAAAAGCCAGCAACCACTTTCTAATGCGTTGGACCTAAATGGTGACTGTCACAAAATCTTTAGCAGGATCACACGTGAGCTGGCTTCAATCCTCAGACCTTTATTTTGCTTGAGGTACTGTTTGACATTTTGCTTTTTGTGCACTGTGTTCTTGGGGAAGGGTAGTCTTTTTGTCCTCAGCTAGTAGTTTACTCACCCACTTTCTTCAGAAAACACTTAACGTGTCTTTAAGCATTGTTTCTTGTGTTGTGTGACATTCAGATGTCAGATTTTTGAACAAAAGAAACTTCCCCCCATGTGTTTTGGCAAGTTTTGTAACTATTTATGAAAAAAAAATATTTTAGCTGATGCATATTATATAATTTACGAGTGTAAGAAATTTATCAAGTCAGAACTGAGTTACGGCAAGGAATTGTACAATTTTATCTTCTGGCAAAGGGATGTCATTCTTGTATTATAGTGTATGTAAATGCACCCTGTAAATGTTTATTTCCATTTAAATATGGGACTGGGGACTCAATTTCAGAGTAAAGCGACTAAGTTTTAGAGAGCTTTATAGCAAACCAATTGCATGTAGTGGACTTTAAACTGCTTTAAGGAATTGTGTAAACTTTCTATTCTGTAGCAGTTCCTGTTCATTGGGTTTTAAACAAAGTGGCTCTGGTTTACAGGATTTCATTCCCCAAACGGCACTTTAAAGGAAGGCTAGACTTCTTTCTAATAAAGTATGCATTATCATTTAGCACTCCCTTTTAGAACTTTTGCCTATTTTAAGTGCTTTTAAGAAAAGAAAAATAGCAATTTCCCTTACAATGTGATAGTGAAGACATGGTACCATATGGTGTTGCCTTTTTATAAGCACTGTAAGTTGTACTATACCTTAAGAAAAAGAAAAAAAATTAAAAGTAGAGCATGAGAACCACTCTCTGTGTAGAATTACTGATCTTTTATAATAAAAGTGTGTGCTTGGCATCAGTTAAGGAAGGATATAGCTGCAGATATTTACAGTGCAGTGGGTAAAATAATCCAAGAAGCAAGATCATGCTCATTCCATTCATAGCTTTACATGTTTCTAAAACAAATTGCACTAGCTTTATTCTTTCCCATCCGTAGACATACGACTGCCCATCGTAAGTTGCACGCAACAATTATGTGTTTCCTAGGAAAAAAGCTGCATAGGCTGAAGCTTATAGGCAATACAGATTTTAGAATGTACAGTACGGAGGTGTGTTTGGGCCTCTTTTAGAAGTCAGTGGGATGAATGTAAGCTTACTCCTGATCTTCATGTAACTACAGTGCCACTTTTTTCTTGACTTTGTCCATATAAAATTTATTCACATGCCTTTGCAATAACTGGATTGTGAGAAGATAGCCCCATGCTGTAACAATAACCAGTTGTTTGAGGTGCTTGCAGTTGTCTAATTAAAGTGTTTTGTTTTTTCAGACAGTGTTGCTGGTCATTGGACTCTTTGCCTAGCCATGACTCAGCCGTGGGGGTGCTGGAGGGGTGGGAGGTGGGGGCTGGCCTGTCCTGGCCAGAGAAAGGAGCTCCCACGTTCATTTATGGAACACATCACCTGGTGTGGGTCAGAGCAGCCCCACAGGCCCTGTGGCAGGAGGGGCTGTGGCTGGGAGTGGTTTGCTGGTGAAATGTGACCAAAAAAAAAAGCGTCTTTCCTACCAGCTGTGTCCTGTAAACAAGGGAACGATTGTGCTGTCCCGAGCTGGGGCAGCCACTCCTCCAGAGACTGCCAAGGCACCACAGTGTGAAACTCTCTTGTCCATGTCCAGTGCTGAGGCCCCTGCAGCAGTTGGGTTTCAGGACCGAGTCCCTTCACCCTCATCCTGGAACTGCTCTTTGTGGCTGCAAGGACAACGCTGCTCAGGACGGTGCCACAATGGAGGTAAAAGTTACATTCAGCTTCACACCCAGCCCAGCTCTGCGGTGCCTGGTTACAAATGCATTCCTGACTACACAGCAAATGCTGGCACTGCACTCAAGTGCCAGGGGCAGCCCAAGGCTGGCAGAGCTCTGCCTCTGCCCGGCCTTGGTGCTGCAGCAGCACTGGGAGCCCTGCGCAGGCCTTGTGCTGTTGTGCTCCCCAGAGCAGCAGCTCCCTGCACTGCACTCAGACCTTGCCAAGCACAGTGGGTATTTAACGTTCTCTTGTGTTTGAAATTATTTTGTTGCTGGAGGTTTGGAAGAGAGGCAACCAGATCTGGATGCTGGGCTAGACAGGATGATGCACATCAGAATCAGTGTCTGTGCAACTGCACAGAGGGTGCATTGGGCTTTTTTGCTATTTTTGAGAGCCTTATGCTGTCCTACACTACACATGCTAGTGTAAAATGTGAACTTGTGTGCATGCTGCAGAGCCAGCAGGTGTTCAGGAAAGGATTTCTAGTGTATGATTTTAACTAGCAAGATTCTTCTGTAGTTAGAAGCAAATTAGAATTTAAGGTGGCCCCCTTTTTTAACTCTTTCTTTAGTGGGTAGGAGCAGCTACTTTCCCTCCTGTGGCATTTCAGCGTTCCTCACTCACAGGTTCTGCTCTCTGCTCTGAGCTGGAGCCATTGAGCAGCTCCTGCTGACATGGAGGGACAGCCTCACCCAGACAGACTGCACTGAGGAGCACAACAGCACCATCTTAGTGCTGCTTGGAGCAGCAGGAATCAATCACTTCCCTTAGGAAAACCCCAGACTGCCACACAGCTCCTCCCAGCAGGAAGGTCCTGCAGTGGGCAGGTGCTTCCCTCTCTGTGACCAAGGTCACCTCTAGCATAAAAATGCCCATCAGTGCCCCTGCTGACCCTCATGGTAAACTGACCCAGGACTCTGCTGTGCTGGGGGTGATCATTCCTCAACCTCTGAATGGAGCAGGGGAAAGACCAGGCTGTTCCACATCTGTCTGTGCTACAGCAGGAAAGCCACAGCTGGAAACTGCAGAGAAGTGAAGAGCCTCACAGGGAGCAGGGATGATCAGAGACTTAAGGTCACTTTCCTGCTGATATAGCACCCTTTCAGGACAAGTAGGTAAAACTGACATAATTGTGATTTATTAACATGAATTAAAATGCCCAACCAGTGCTGCAATGTGACAGTATATTAAAAAAAATTAAAGATCATATACTGTACTACTTTCACAAAGATCACACTTTTTTTTGCAAAAGACTTATTATATACAATACTATATCAAATGAAAGAAGCTTTAAGCAACTTTACAAGCGAAAGAAATACAGTATTTACAGCACTCGTCCGAGACATTAGAAACAGTCTATACATTAAATTACAATTTCTGCAAATAACTGATGAAACAAAAAGCCATGTCCACACCAAAACTATAAAAATCTGTATTGCATTGTTTCCTATCTCTATGCACACAAAAAACTGTTGACAGAAAATGGAAAAAAAAATTGTTAGTGCCATCACTTAGCCTGTGTACTTATTTAATTACATATGTATAAAAGTAATATAGAAAACTTTCACTAAATGAATTTAACTGCAACAATAAAATTTTAAACATTATGCAGCATCAAACCTACTGCCAGAAAAAACAGCTGGAATGTCCACTTACAAAATAAAAAGAAATACCTAATACTGGCTTAACAGCACGTTTTCAGGAATTTTAAAAAGCAAAAAATGGAAAGGATACAATGGAAGAGCACTGGTGTTTGCTTTTATACAAAGTATCATGTACAAGCTTTAAAAAGTACCTTGAATAGGTACATATTAAATATACACAGTTTATATTACAGAACATTTTAAAAATGTTTATAACTAAAGGGATCTGTTTTAATGCCACCCCGAGCCATGGTAATTGTTCTGGAAGGTGGGTGGCACCTGTGCTCTGTGGATGGGGATCTGTCCTGGCACGGGCGAGGCCTGCTGCTGCCCCTGCACTCCGTGGGGCAGGCTCACGGAGCCGGGGTGCGGGCAGAAGCCGGAAGCAGTGGGTGTTGCAATACTGTTTGGTCCTTGAGGTTGGATGTGAGGACCCTGACCAGGGAGTGGGCAATGAGGTCCTGTGCCAGCAGGCTGATGTTGAGGTCCAGGTCCTAACGTTGTGTGATGTGGGGCTTGAGAGGAATAGGAGGAGACGCTTGTGTGGGCATTGGAAGGGAAATGGGGGGGTCCTTGATGAGAGGGGTGGTGTAACCCTTGTGCTGATGAGGGGTGGTGCCCCGAGCCCATGACGCCGGAGGGAGGGGGCGGCGGGGGAGGCGGTGCCGAGTTTACAACGTGCTGGTGTTGTGCTTGCAAACCTTGGTGTCCCGTCGAGGGATGGGGAGGTTGGTGGTGGGGGAGAGGACCCGGTGGCGGAGGTGGCGGTGGCAAATGGTGACCAGCAGCTTGAGAATGAATGTGTGATCCAGGAGCCACTGCCATGGCATGAACCGGACCGACAACATGTGCTACAGAGTGCTGCTGATGAGTACTTTGCTGCTGGACAAGGTGGGGTCCTGGAGCAGGTGGTGGAGGAGGAGGAGGAGGAGCAGCAGATGCCGATGCCTGGTGATGAATACTGGGGTTCTGAGAGGACAAAAAATGCCCTGCAGCTACGTGGTGGCCCGGCACCGTTTGCTGACCCGCAGTGCCAGGAAGTGCTTGATTTGGTCCAGATGAAAACACAGTCTGTTGGGGTATGCTGCCCTTCAGCTGGCTGTAGCTCTGGAAGTTTCCAGAGGGCTGCTGGCTTTGATAGTAAGTGGAAGAAGGGGGCGGGGGGGGGTGGGGGAGGTGGCGCATTGCTGTTCAAATTTTGTTGGTTAAACTGGCTGTAGGAAGCTGAAGATTGTCCTGATGATGTCTGAGGGAAGAGGGGGCCGCCAGCCTGTGCCTGGTTACTGGGCTGGAGGGCCGGCGCCGCCGGGTAGAAGTTCCTGTGTGTTTCCCTCTGAGGCGTCCCAACTTGAGGCGACTGTGGGTGATGAGGTCGGTATGGAGATCCCAGCTGCTGTGAGTGAGGCTTTGGTGAAAGGTAACCGTGCTGCACAGGCGCGTGGGGGGTGGAGGACTTGGGGGGATTTTCTATGTGAGGCGAAGGGGGGCAATGCAGCTTCAAAGGTGCGGAAGGCAACTTCTGTGAATGTGAAAGTTGCTCAGCAGAGCTGCGCAGATGTGACTGAGATGGATGAGTTTTTGAAAGTGCTTGGACGTTGTTTGTCAGCTGTTTCTGCTGCAGCTCAGCTTTGGGCGGATTCGCACTTTCAGTCTCGGGTGCAGCAGCTGCAGTTTCCCAGTGCGAATCGGGTTTGGTGGGTGTTTTCCCAAGAGGCTGTGCTGAAACTACAGGACTCGGTGAAGAGGGCTGGAATGGAAAGAAAGGCAGTCAGTGCTCAATGTCTGAAATGTTCAACCATGCGTGCAACAAAAAACATCTCAGAACACTCTCCTCCCCAGATTGTGAAAAGAAGTGCTAAAGTGAAGGATATGCATTTGGTGCGAGAAAAACATCAGTAACAGAGTAAGCTTGAGAAGGTAATATTTTTATCAAGTATATATCAATAATTCTTCCAAGTCAAAGACTACTGAAGTGTATTTTAAAGTTGTAACAGAAATATGATCCATTAGGTCAAAGTCTGAATCCATTCTTTGTTAAAAGTTGTAGATTTCTGAATCAGAAAGAAGTAATTCCAGAGAAGACCACTTACAGGAATAAAGCAAGTTTCAGAGCGACTTAACATTTTAAAGCTGAGGTAGTGAAAGCAAACAGACTAAACATGACAACCTGAATCACTTCACTATTCAACATCTTTCTCCATATTATCAGACTGCCAAACAATGCCAAACTCTTGCAGAGCAAGAGCAAGCTCCTGTTAAGGGTAAAGTCACATCACTGCTGTTGGTTCTGAGTGCCAGTTCTTCAGCGTTCACACCTCAGAACAGCACAGATACAATCTCTTCTCTCATCCATAAACATGTAAACCTACTGAAAGCACAGCAAATAAACCCCCTTTTTAGTGTATATGGACAAATATTCTTGCAAATGTCTACCTATGTTGAATTACTGCACAGATAGATGAATGTGTGTATGTCACCAAAGCAGTAAATCCTACAATTAACATTTTTAAAGGTGAATCAGAGCTGGATGGAGCTATTCCTATGCATGTTGTGCAAACACCTTGCATTACCTTGCTTGCTTTTGATGGACTCTTACAAGTCCTTTGGGAAGTATCTGGGGACGGACATTCAGAAGTTGGCTCTGGATTTTCAGAATCAGGTTCTACAGAGATAAAGCAGACATAAATATCAAAGTGGGAAAATTAAATCTTTTGCAGAAATCACTAAGCACTTTATATTTGACTTTAAAAGAGCTATTAAAGCTGCTGTTCGACCACTGAATATCTCAAGTGTCATATAAGGTCATCTGCTTACTGACCTTCTGTAATTTCAGTGAAAGAAGGGGCCTTAAGCTGCAACTGGGAAATGAGATTTGAATGAGATGGAGACTGAACATGAGATGGTGAGCATGGCCTACAAGGTGATTCTCCCCCTACAGATGAAGCAGACCCAAACACATTATTAGAATTGTTACAGATTACCACAGGGGAACTGGTTAGACTGATGTATCTTCAAAACAATGAATCAACTCACCACTGTCCTTGTCTTTCCTATGATCACTGAGAAGTAAAGCTCTCTGGTAACTTCGTTCTCTCACTTGTTCCACAGAGGTTGATGCAGTCCTGCAAGAGAAGGCCATTTTAAATTTAAGAGGATGTACTCCCATGGCCCAAATTTAGGACAAGGTATATGCAAATAAAGAGTCAGAGAAAATCTATAGTGTTGGCTGCATGTAACAACCAAATAACTGGTTGTGCATAAGGAATATTATTACTTAAGTGGTTTGTATCTATTTTCTCCCACTTTAAATACAGTCATTTCCTGCAACAATGTTACATTAAAAAACTGGCATTTCCTCTTATTAAGGAAGTATCTGTAGATCTCTGAGTTCTTCTCTGTCTAAACAACAGAAAAGTAAAAAAAATAAAGGTCACAGTTACTGGTTCATAGTCTCAATTTGCAGAAAACTGTCATTGCCCAGAAGTGGAAGTAGTAATTTTGTTTGTTTGTTGTTAGAATCTGCTCTTTAATAGCGGGTGCACAGCTCTAAATGGTGTGCAACTACAAATCTCTCTGTCTAAACTTCTAAACTTCAATTGCTAGACAGTGGGTATGCAGCAACAGTCACATCTCTCTTATAATCACAACCTGACCAAGAACATCCTAAGTGACAGTGCTCCACAAAACTATTTTCCTTTCTGGCAAGGATGTATGGCATCACTTTATAACATTGCTGCACTGAAATAAGTTTTGGTGCTGCTCTGCAGCGTTACTGCAAAATCTAAGTAGTAAATTCTTCTTGTTTAGCCTGTTTCCACAATTCAGGACAGTAGCTTCTGCACAGGGAACTTAAGTGCAGTCTTCAGTGTTCCACTGAAAAGTGGCTGTTATGTTCTCCTGTCAAATGGCTTACAAAATCTTCTTTTCTGGAACAGCTGGAGCATCTGAGTGGAAGGATGTTCAACTCCTAAGCCCATGGTTCATCCTCACTACAGTTACACCATCACTACAGTACAAAGAACATCAGCAGGATTTATTTTGCACTAGTAATGTTTTGGAGATGGTGTCACTACAGCTGACCTATTTTAAAGCTACTAAATCTCAGTGAAAAATCTGTGCAGTGTTTTACACAGACTGAAGTCCATCTTCTCCCCATCCACACTCCACCTCTCCTCAGGATCTGGATTGTCTGGGTATCTGGCATTGCACACACTGCCCATATGGTCTGCAAAAAGGGAAGCACTGAGCAAACAACAACAATGCTGTGTCACCACATGCTCCCAGCTGAGCAGGAGCTGCTGGCCAGGCTGCACTCAGCCCTGCACTGGGCAATTAAGCAACAGCAAACATCCCACACACATTCCAGCCAGGACTGAAAACCACACCTCCTAAAGTCTTCCAGAAGCCTTTGCCAATCAGCATAGATTTTTCTCCTGCTGCACCTTATGCCCTACAGTACTTCTGGAAAGGCTTTGAGATTTAACAGGAGAATTCTCTTCATCTCACAGACAAAGCAGTGGAAATACAAGGACACAAAGGCTCAAACCAATACCTATTTTGCCATTAGAAGATAAGTTAAAATAATTTAATAAATATCTTGTGGGTAATTCTTCATGTAATTGAATCATTATGAGGTGTCTGCTGTATTTCTGAGATTAAAGGTAAGACAACTCTTCACTGAGCTGGAAGAAGAGCTTCCAGCCAGTAACCTGCAACAGCAGTCTTAATGAAAAATAGATTTCAAATACCAAACACTTAGATTCATATAAATAATTCTTCCAAATTAAACTGAAATCCTGTAGTTTTGTGGGCTCACCACTGAACTTCTGGTTCACTCTTCTCACTGGAGGAAGATTCCTTAACTGCACAGTTGTTGCCAGTGTCCTCTGGAGCTGCATTATAAACAGCAGTTGGCAGTGGTAAAGGCAGGCTTGCAGTGTTTTCAGTTTGCTCCCCATTTTCAGCACTGTTGTTATACCCATCACTAGCACCATTATTACTGCTTGTATTTCCTGCACCAGCAGCATGAGGAGATACAGTAACCAGGGGGAAGCTGTCTGGCTTGGAGCCACTTTTCCGAGCTTCACGCTGCCTCTTGCGGTATTCTAACAAGGACACCTGAAGAGAAAAAACAACCCACAAACAAACATTAGAAAGGAATTTTTACCCATTTTCTTTATCACAGTTTCTATTAAATGAACTGTGTATTTCAGTAATATGTACCATGTAACTGGTTAAAAAAAAAGGACAGCAATTAACTGAAGATATTTCACCACAGCTGCAGTGGAATTTACAGAGTACTGAGCTACTATACCAACTGTAAAGGCGATACTAAAAAAATGCTTCTGCCAAGAGAAGCATTATGTGTTGTGCCTCAGAGAAGAAGCAGATGACACAGGTCAGCAAAAGGTCCACTGCTGAAGTCATTCTCTTGGCTGTGGTTACAAAGGACTCTGTGGTTTCTCCTGAACTGCAGAATTTTACTATTACACTGATCTAGTAAAGCTAATTTCAAGAGATGTCACATCCAGGTCTCAGATTGACTCCCTTGCATGAGAACCCACTACCCTTCTGCTTCATATATCAAAGCATTCACTAAACTCTTCATGCCTTTTAACATCCAGAATTTGCAACTTACTTTTCCCATTTATTTTGAATTTGTCTTTACTGCCCTTTAAGACAGACTGATTAAGAACATATTTTTAAGCTAACTCTATTACTAAAAATAACAACACATGGTTCCTATTTCATATATTATGTATATACAATCACTACACCAAAGTTCCATGTAAGAGAAACCAGTTTTGGTGGTTAGTAAATTGCCTTCAATGAAAAAAATACAGGCTCAAATGTTTTCACCATGAATCTTCAGGATTTGAATTACAAAGCTAAAATATTGACCTTCAGACCTACTTTATTGAGTAACTACACTAGTTTGGTAAAAATCACATTTAATTCTACAGATTTTCTTCTAGTTATCAACATCCTGCTCTGAACCCATACAGCATCCAAACCAACAAACTAAAGTGCAATAATGAAAAAAAATAACGTTTAACTGGCTAAATCCTTCAAAAACTGGACATCCATTTCTGAACAGAGAGAAAAACCAAAGCAGCTGCTGTTTCCAGTCCTAAGAGGTTTTGTTTGTTTGCTTTCAAACATATATATTAGAGACCCATCCATATGTCAGGGTAAAAACAGTGAAAAATACCTGATTTTACATAAAAAAGTTCAGGTAAAGAACTGATCTCACTTTCAAACAATTTAGTATTATTTCCACATCATGTAACAGGGACCCCCTAAAGAATACTGCTTTAAAGAAAGCTTAAATGTTAGGAAACCCATGTAGTGTGGCACAATGTACAGGTCTGTATTGATAAAGGACTTGTGCAATAGTAAGGGAAAACAGGAGGAAATGTCCACAAAAATACAGAAATATGCAAAAACATCCTACAAAGACCTACCTAAAGATATTGCCATCTTACATGACTCTAGGGAAAAGGCTTTTATGAGTCTCCTACAAAATTCCCGAATCCTCACCTTTCACCTTAGGTGGGATCTAGCCCACCAGCTCTTTTTTTATACTATCTAAGGTTTCAAATTTTTGTGTGTCCTCAGAAATCCTAAACCCCCTTCTCTTTCAGGGGTACAGATGCAATTTGCTCTGGCTGTTTCTTCAAACTGAGCCTGTTAGACAAGAACCTTGGGACTGGGGGTGTCAGGGGCAGCCACACCTTCCTTTAGTGGAGGATTAGTGCAGCGTAAGCTCTCAGCAGTAACAACCTGGAACAATCCCTGCCAGCAAGGGACTTGGGGAAGGCTACTGAAGTACTAAGTGCTGCTGGGATTTGTGAAGGCTTATTTAGCCTTCAGAAAAAGAAGACTGTCAATTTACAGGAATTTTGGCTTCTGTTTTCTTCTCTGGTATGCCAAAATAGCAGGGCTGCAGTAACACACACACAATCTATCAAATTCTCAGGGCCGTGACCGGGTAAGATCAGAGCTCCTACAATATCACTCCATTTATGTCTCAGCTTGAAGCAAGTAAACAAAAATCCAGTCCTGATGAAGAACTACTGAAGGAAGACTCCTCAATGCTCCACAGCAGGATGCCCCAGAGGAGCAGGAATATACAAGGGGCTGCAATGTGACCAAAAAGCCCTGAACCCCATTGTGCAGGCATGTACACATGCAGAAAACCTCAACCTCCTCACCACTACTTTGTAAAGAAAATAAATCACACCTTTCAAACAAGAAAAATTACTAGAGTGTGTGATGAGGGAGAACAGGCAAACTGGTACATTGGAGCCCACTGCCTTCCATCTTTGTCATTCTTTCTGCAAAGGGAGTCAACCTGACAGTACAATGCAGTCTAAGAATTACACAAAGTAACTTCCAATCCTGGTTTGAGTTAGCCATGACAATATCACTTATCTACAACTGTTTCATGAGAGCAGCAAATTTAGATTGAGCTTATTTTTCAAATTAAGCCAAGAAAAATATTTCTTGGAACTAAGGATTTCTGTGTAGTTTTAACTTTCAAGTCTGAGTAACACAAATCTATTCTTGCAACTTCTTGCAGTAATTCATAACAGATGTTCACAGTATGTGGTCTCTAAGACGATAGTATATATTCTGCATAACAGAGCATTGTAACACCAGGTGGCATAAGCAACCATTTTCAAACCTGAAAAGCAATTATTTATTGGGCAATTCATTTAAGACTCATATGAAATAGAATTTGTATCTTTTACGTTGAAAAAATAAATTTACTAATAGTTTTATGCAGCTTTGCTCTTTGCCTTTCAATACTTCTCCTGAATGTCTACTACACTGCAGTACGTAAACATGAGCCATGAGTTGGTTTTTATTACACTGGGGTTCTTTCTGTTATAAAAACATCATCAGCAGACAATGGAAGACAGACCAAATGATTCTTAAATGTATAACCTTTTTCTTTTGTGGAGGGTTCTGGGGTGTGCAATTTCCATCCATCAAATTGTCGTTATTGACAGTCCTTCCAAAGCCAGGTGCAATTCCATCTTCTGAAGTACAAAAAACAGATGCTTCCATCAACATGCCTCTTGCATCGTCTTGAATCAGGCACTTTGACTCGTTTATTCTGAATCCACCTCCTACCTCCAACTGATGTGAAGGGGTCAAGTCCCTCAAATTAGAATTCATTGAGAAATTTACACCTGTCCTGTCAGGACTTTTTACCCAGGAAGAATAAATTGTGCCCCGTCCACAATGAGCAGTTTCTAATTGGCTGTTTGAATCAGTCCTATCATGTGTGGGGGCTTCCAGGTTTTTATGCAGTGCACTTTGCTCAATTACTTCGAGTCCCAGCTGGAGGTCTGACACAGATTCCATTTCTCCAGTGCACTGCCGTGTGACATCAGTTCTGTTCCTTGGACTAGAATATCCAATAGTCTTTATTTCTTGCAGGCCCATTTCTGTCAGGTTGGAATTTCTGAAAGAATTCAGTGCTAGAATCGATGCTCTGTCATAGCCCTGCATGAAGAAAAAACATGTAACTATTTTTTCATGCTCCATCAAACCCATCTGACATTCAGATGTGCTGTTAAGTGGGATTAAAGGCCTGCCAGTACCATGAATTTATCAATTTTTAAGAAACAATTCTACAGCCAGATTCTTAGTTTTACTATTCCCATGTATTATGTGAAAGCATTTTAATAAATGTACATTAACCAAAATAAAAAGAAATATTAAGTGTCAGGGTTTATTTATGACTGACAGAGGAAGGGGAAGAGCTTCAAAAGGAGCAAGTCCCAGGCCAGAAAGCTTGAAAGCACTTGCTTCAATGTAAAAGCAATCCTCCCTCAGTGTCAAAACACCTATTTCAAAGCAGGACAAGGAAGTGTTTCCAAGACACCTCTGAATTTTAGGATGAAGCCCCATGGCAAGACACATGCCCCCTGCAGGCTGGGAATGCCCAGGCACATTCCAACAGCACTCCTTCAACTAATCCACCACCTATGCTGACTTACTAACCTTCTGCTCTGCTCTTTCACTTTGAGCATAACTGGGATCCACACAAACAATTAAGAAATGCTGGTAACAAGGAGAAATGTTAATCTGAATCTAACTACAGCCTGGAAAGCAAAGTGTTCTCTTTCTGTTCCTGTTTACAAATTGCAGTAGTTACTCCTTTCCATTATAAAAGGGGATCCTGATCCAAATAATGATTTTTAAGTGATACAGAGAAAAATCGGTTTAAAACAGAAAATATAAGAGGTAAAGTGGAAATATAAAGGAGTAAGCAAGTAAAATCTATGGGGAAGTTAGCCCTTACCTCTTGACTGTAAGCTCGCCTTTTTATTTCTGGGGAACTGTCAGGTGAGGAAATATTCTAAATAAACAAGAAGAAATTGCAAGTCAATTAATTTTTTAGCCTAAAGAAATACCTCTCCCCCATTACATAGCAGGAGTACAAACTACAGATTTACACTGCAATGTCTGAACACTTTCTCTGAGCGCTCTAGAATTCATGACAAATCTCACCTCAAAGTGCATGGTATTTCCATGTATACATGGAGTTACAGGAGTAACTGGTGAATAGATGGGTTTGTAACCATTTCGACAAGCCTCATCCTCTGTTTTTACCCGGGGAGGAGTGGCAAACAATGATGGCTCGGAGGCAGTGATGTCAGCATGGGTTGGTGTGGCATAGGGAGAAGGAGTAGGTGTGGAGGTTTCTGAGAAAGCAGACTCCAACAGCTGATACAGTCTTCGTTTTTTTAGTGGTGTGGTTAGATCTGTGTGTTAAAATTAGAAAAAAGTTGTATGATTTCTAGATAGAACGATCACAGTTGCTTTACTTTAGGTAATGAAATTGTTCATTCCAAATTAAAGAATTTTAAGATCAAAAAAATCTCAGAAGGGCAGGCTTGCTGAGAGATGAACTTTTAACAGCCTACAGGCTTCCTGAAAAATAAACTCTTAGCAGCCTACAGATATATCAGTAAGGGAATTTAGTGTGCTAGGATGCTGGGAAGAACTGCCTATGTCTCCAGAGAAGGCCAAGTCAACTCCTATGCATTTTTAAGACTGTTCAGCTAAAAGGTAGTTTCAGTGCACTCCAATTTTCTATTATGCCTAGAAGATTACACAGCTTTTCCCCCCTCTGTGCTACATTGGCATACTGAATTTTAAAGGGATTCTAAGTATAGAGAAAGCATAGAAAATTAAATTTATAACCTGACCTCTTAATACTAATAGAAAACCATTAGTCTTTTGTTGACTGTAAATGCTAGGATATATAACGGTTTCTTATCTAATACACATTAAAGGGGGAAAAATTCCCAACTACTACACAACTATGAAAATATCCATCCCTGGAATTTTCATCAAGTCATCAATTTAAAAACAGTGCTCCACAACCAGCTACTTCATCATAGCACTTATGCAGTGTATTTATGAAAGCTTCACACCTGTTAAGGAACAGCTGTCATTCAGTAATAAAGGACTTTTATGTTCACCATTGATGGCTGGACTTCTAGATCTCTCTTGTGATGGTGAATTAAATCTATCAATCGTTGTTGAGTTTTCTTCTTCCAAAGCCTGCTTCAACCAACGCTGTAAAAAACCAAGGAGTTCCAATTAGCAACTTAAAACTTTAACGATGAACATTTCAAAATGTGTAGTATGACTGGTTTCCCAAACAGCCTTTTTCTGCCTGAATTTATGTTAATAAATAAAGACTTCTTTTTAATTAATATGGGATAGAACACCATAACGAAGAGAAGCATTACCTTTTTACAAGAGCCAGTAATGTTTTCCACAGGTTCTTTTTTCCTCCTCTTTTCTGAAAGGAATGGAGAAGTAAAACGGATATAGTGCTTTGGAGTTGAATACACGTGTGGGCTGTAAGTGAGGCCAGGTAAGGAGTTCAGCTGGGTAGCCAGAACTTCAGGGTCCGTGGTTATGCGTAGAGGCCTTTCTGGCACAGTGTCTGTAGGCTTCCCTGCTTTATCACTCTTTTCACTCAACCATTCACTAACCAAGTGCTAAACAGAGATAGAAAAAAAATTAGTGTTTTATGAGTGTGTTTACCAGTGACTTTTGGGTTTAGTTGAATTATTCATCTAGTCAACTACTACACAAACCAGATACAGTTTCCAGGCTCCAAGTTTAAGAAGACCTGGCAAGAATGAGCTCAGTTTTAGTGAAATCATGGGAACAGCAGAAGAAATCAGTACAGGTTTGCTGACACACCAGTTTGGGGGAGGGGCAGGGGTGTTTAGTTATTTCCTTTTGTTGTAAACTACACTTAGTTCTTCTGCATTTAATTCTCACTGAACATTACAATAAAAGTGCCTAGATCAACTGTAATTAGGATGTCAATTCAGTAACAGAATTCCAAAACAAAATTTCAACTTGTGCCTGAGTACCAGGCTGAGGAGAAATAGTGTAACATTAACAGAGCAAAATTAAAGAAGCTCCTCATCAGATTTCCATACTGTCAGGACTGTGCCTCAGTCAACACATCAGGCACCTGCCTTCAACACTCTCCAACTGTAGTAGTAAATGAGGTGTAATTGAACACAAAGATACACTGGTCCAAAAAGGCTAGTATTTCCTAGCTAGTTCAGTGTTTTAAAAAAAATATGCCAGTAAATTTTAGTTTTTATTAACAGATAAACTAACCTCCTAGATTTTACAGTGATTCAAAATTAAGGACACACAACAGTAAATATTAATATGATATCAAGACTTTAACACAAATTATCATAATAAATTTTATTTTGTCTTTTTAAAATCCATTTTTATTTGATTAATTTTTAAAGCAAGACCTTCTCTGCACTTAGGGTACAATGGATGCAATGCAGAGACATTTCACAGATACCTGGAGCCTGAATTTGACTGCACTTTGTTGCTGTTTCAGAGTATTAAACATTTCTTCCTTCTTTTCTGCTATGCAACAGGCAAGAAAGTAAGTGTTCCCCCTCACAAGAATGTAACAGTGATGCAAACAAGCAGTGTTACAGAATGACTCAGGGACCTTTTGAAAAAAACTAATCTAAATTATGTTTGGGGGTTTAAGATAGAAAACCATCTTAAAATTGTTATTTTTCTTTTGACAAGAAGTTTTGACCTTTCACTCCCCACCCGCCCTTTTCCTCCACTGATTAAAGTTTTCTTATAAATCACACTACAAATACTTTTTAATGCATTCTGTGAAGTTTAAAGCAGAAAGCTGTACTGCTTTAGTTGTACTTGCAGATTTAAGATTTCTGAGTGTCTTTTAATATTGTGCCATTTCGTACAACTTTTTTGCAATGCAGTCTAATGGAAAGAAATTTTACAGCAAAGCAGCATTAAAGAGTAAAGAATTTTGCCTCCAGACATGCACATACACATTTGGGGTGTTTAGATCCATTTACTTCAGAACAGACAGCTGAGAAGTACAAGGAGTTAGTGAGTTTCTTGGAGATATTGTTTGCTATCTGAAGCATACAATGAACAAAGGAAGAAAGGCAACTTTTATTTCTTTGGGTTTCTCTTTAAATTCAGCTTTAATTATATTTTGGTTATGTATATTATTTCAATCCATTTAGAAAGCTCATTTAGAAAACATTTTGTTCCCAAACTGCTCTGAAGATGTATTTTGGAAGTGTCTTCAATCCAAACTAACTTCCACCAAACGATGTTACACATATTTTAATCTATTACCAATGAGTGACTATACAATGGTGATTTTTCAAGAAATGAGTAAACATTTTAAAAACAGTGCATACACGCAGTTGCACGCTGATGAAGCAGCCTATAATTTTTTAAAAACTGTTAAGGTCCATCTTTTCCTCATCCCTCAAGAGACTTACCTTCTTTGTTTTTGGATACTTTGTAGGGCATTTACTAAGTGCTGGAGCTTCTGTTTCAGTAACCATTTCTGTAACAACAGTTTCTGTTTCAGGCTCAGCTACCAGTGCTGCATTCTCAGTTTCGTTGTGCTGTGAAGTGACCTCCACATCAGGAGAGGAGGGCTGGATATCTGAGCACATGCTGACGGTCCTGTGCCGCCTGCGCTGCTGCCCGATGTGAGTTCTGCTCCGGGAGAAGCTTTTCCTCTGCTTAGTTCTGTTAACTTTGGCTGGGGTGGGCTTGGTGGCAGTTTCTTCTTTTGCCGGTTCCTGGGACAAGGCAAAAGTCAAGTAATCAGATCCCATACATGTTTAGAGCTACTTATCTTTCTCAGGAAAAAAAAGAAGTTAGTTCCCTCTTCTTTTACAGAAGGAAGTCTCAATCTCATTTTTGTTGTCAGAACTACAACAATTCTCTCCTTCTTGAAGGGAAATTACAGCATTTCCTGTAGCTTCCTCCCAAGCACCAGCTGTATCATCATCAGCAGTGCTCACACACACCCATCACCAGTCAGATCACGACATTCATTCATCCCTAAGCTAGAAATCAACCGCTTATATCACCGTGTCTTTCAATCCAATATTCTTTTGGCAATTCATAGTTTAGCTAGGTGTTTAGCTTTGTCACAAAAGGTACTTAAGAGAATGCTGACACACACAGCTCAGGGAAACAACCTGGACTGGGAATCATTCAATTAGTATTTGCAAACTAAGAAGCATCCATTTACAACAGAGTTAAAATCTGTTATAAAACATGAAGTATCATCTGCACGAACTCAGGAAAAAACCACTTTACTAACCCATTTGCTTTAAAATGACAGAAAGATTAGAATACTATGTGTTCCTGAAAAACCCACTGAAAAAACAAGTATCTCTCCATTGGTTACAGAGGGTGCCTAAGGACAGTCACCTCCTGTGGCTAAAGTCAACACTGATAAATGTTCCATCCTGAACTTCAAAGACAGACTGAATTACACAGCTGTTGTGGGTGTGTGTATGTTTGCATAAATTCATGTAACTGAAATTCTTCACTAAAGAATTCTATATGGATCTTACCTGGAAAAAATTCAGAAGCCAATAAAATGTAATGTCAAAGAACATTTTGGTTACATATAATTGAGTTCAGAGATTAAAAAAAAAATACATACATCTTAACATGCAGCGTGCCAGCCAAATTGATAAAATAGGCAATGTTAAAAGCTACCTTTATAATAAAGCTCCAGATAACTACCTGAATAAACTCAGCATCATTGAGAATCTGTGCTTCCTTGCATTCTGATTTAACCTCCGTTTTTGCTGTGCTGATTCTTTCCAAAGCCTGTTCTCTTCTTTTTTCTCTTTTTTCTAGTCTGGCAAAAGCTTGCAGGATAGCTTCCATTTTCCGTTCTTCTCTTGTCTGATGGATTTAACAATAATCATGATCAGTTTTAGTCATAATCTTCCATATATTTAAATATGTAATTACTCTCACTCCTATTTTTTTTTAAGTACTTCTAAACATGTTCAGTATATGTCTGACATGAAGATCAAGTTCAGGAGAAGCTCAGATTAAAGGGATATGTTACAATCACTGCAAATACTAGACTTCTGAAGAAAGGCTTGCATCCATACCAGCTTGACAAACAAGAAAATCCTACTTTGAATTTAAGAACTTGCTTAATTTTTTGAACACTTAACCAAAAAAAAGGCAGATGTTAAGATATTAGATTTATTGATACTGCTCTATCAAAATCCAAAAATTAGGATTTCTGTGACTTTTTATTCAAGTAGGGAATTAAAATAAAATAGGGGAAAATCTTAATTCCCAATGCTAGCTATAAAAATAGCCATTACAAATCACAAGCAATAATAAAAGAGCAAATAATGAGATCTAAAACAGGCATTGCAGAAATCATCTAAAGACACTAAAAAATGATATACAATTGAAGATAAAAGCAGATTTTTGTCAGAATGCAGTGATGAACCCAGATGAACTGTTCTCAAATAGCAAGCCTTGCATTTTAAGGCTAAGTTCATGTAAGGATCTGACTTTGCACATGCTCAGATTGTACAAGCCCACAAAAAGGCAGCAATTAGCATGGGAAGAGCAGGTGTCACTAAGCCTTAATGATGCCTTTTAGGCAGCTACTTGCTTCCCAACTTACCATCTTCCTTTTCCTTTCTGCAATCTGCTCCTCTGATTCCATTTCTACTTCATTGCTAATGGGAGTTTTTTCTTCTATATCATCGATAAAATCTGGCTCCTGCAAGATGGAAGCGACTGTTTTACAGAAATTCTACTCCTTTGGTAAATTAGAGTGAACTGAAAGCTACAAAGAACTAAGAATCCTCAGATCACTACATCAGAAGCAGCCAAACTAACAAATCAGGATGAAAAGTGTTCCATCCCCACTCCCTCATCCCACCAAGCAAAAAGAAGTATCAGAATGAAACCTTCAAAACAAAGGAAACTTTAGGACACTAACAACAGGCCACTGCTCTAACCATTTTATAATCAGTTAAACAGTTAGGAGCTTTATATTATCCACCCACAAAAAAGCGTTACTTTTAGTGAAATGGAATGAATGCCAAAATAGATGTTATCAATTACACAGAAGTAATTGAAGTTTTACTCAGCTCTGAAGTGTACTCAATTGAAGTCACATTTTCCATTTGAACATTCACCATATAATCTAATGATGGTGCCACATCATATGGAAACACAGAAGTTACCTAACTAACAATGGTTTTCTGTTTTCAAAGAAAAAACAAGCATGAAAATGTAACTTTGAAACTAATTAAGTGTTCACTAGTCCTATATGCAATTTCACTTTTACATAAAGGACTAGACAAAGATTTAAAGTTTGTCCTAAAATATATATATCTAAACATAGACACCAGGCAATTAGTAGCTTTTTCCTAGGGTGATACATATGGTGCTACCATAAAGAAAGTGTATGGGAAAATGTAAATGCACTTTTAACAGCTTTATTCTTCCCACAATTCCTACTCTTCAATTTTGAAAAACAATACAAGTTCTCCTGTGAATGTTCTATATAAGCACAGTATATTACATAAAAAGATCAGGAGAAGATTCCATATACCAGCTATCATTTCTTGAAAGCATGACACAAAACACAGATCAAAAATCACTCTCAAATGAGAAAGTTTAAATTATTTCTGAGCATCTTGTGTCAGTACCTGATTATTAGAAATGGACAGCCTGAGGGGAGAGAGCTTCCTCTGTTTATTATCTGCAATTTTCATTTTGGTGGTTGCTCCTTCACAATCCAATGTGATGTTCTGATTTTGAGTCTCTTTTTCTCTCGAAACATCTTTCTCTTTCTTTCCCTTTTTCCTTCTAGTTTCATATCCAGTATTGATGTTTTCTGTAGGCTCGGAACGTCTGAGAACTGGACACTCAGGATTTTCTTTGAGGCAAGCACAATCCACTTTGTATTTACTGTAAGTAATTAAATGCAAGAAGGCATATTTGATTAGGCTGTACAGCAATGAGACCCTTCAATACTAAATCACTGATATTTCACATTAAACATTAAATTGCTCAGATTATCAGGAATCTCATGGAAAAGGAGATTCCTAAGTAAATGAAATGCTACTGTAACTCAAAAACCTTATCTACAGGTTAATCCTTTAGCTCTGCCACACAGAATTCTTTTAAATTCAAGTTAGTATTCTGCTTGAAGGCCAAAAGACATCTAAAACCTGAGCATAATCCTAAGAGGAAATATAACCAACATAAAACAGATGCATGAAGTTAGACAGTTCATTTTATATGCAAAAATGGCAGACACAATTTACAGCACGAGCACACCAAACTCAGTGTCACTTAGCACAATTTTAAGCTCCACTTGAATAAACAGGAAATTCAAACCTGTTCAACTGAAACAGGCTGTCACTGGTACTAAACACAACTACTACGTATTTTTAGAAGGAGTATGTCTACAACTCTGAACAGTGCCCAGTATCTTGAGATAGTGTGAACCCGTGCTGATTAGCACACGCGCTCTGTGGTCACACAGCAAAGGCAGGTCTGCACAGCACTGCATCCAAGCTGGCTGAAGAGCAGGCCACAGAATGCAGTAATAAAAATACACAACTCTGCCCACACACACTGTTCATTGTAAATACAGTGCCTAAGGAGCTTTGTGTTATTAAAACATGCAAGAGAGTAAATGATGCAAAACCAAAGTCATTCTGAATTGCAAAGTAACTTACTGAGCACTAGAGGTATTTTAGAACAGTATTCTCAAATACTTACCAATTTCCATAATCAAAATCAAATGCTATGGTAATCTCTGCTCCCTTTGGAATGTTATGGATGGAGTAAATATAAAGATGAATTGTTCCATCTTCAATTACATGCCTCACCTGTAATCAAGAGAATGTTATTATATTATCATGAATTACTTTCAAGTTCTTGTATAAAAAGTGTAGGGATTGCTCAGATTATCAGGAATCTCATGGAAAAGGAGATTCCTAAGTAAATGAAACCTAGTTTAACTTTCTAAAGGTGCTCACCTCTGCATTTGGTGTACATGAACGCCTGATAAATCGAGCCTCATTTCCAAAAGTTCTTGCATCAACACACATTTCTAGCCCATGGAATTTGGAGTAAAACAAAACAAATGGGTACGGCCTGAAAAACACACAAGAAAATTGGGAATTTCATTAATTTTTCAAGATGATAAACAGTGCTTATTCTCCTTATTAGTCAGCTTTGTAACATGATGCTTGGTACAATACACCAAATTTGGAGGCTAATCTAAGAATGACATGTTCAAGCTTCATGATTTTAGCAGATATATTCCCCACATATATTCTCAGAATACCTCAAGATGGAGTTACAGCCCTGTATCATCTGCATAGGATCCACAGGGAGAACATTAACAGAGCAAGCACTAGACATGGAAGACACACTGTTAAAGTTTTTCAAATTTCTTAAACTTTTTTTATGACAGGCCCTAAAATGAAACTCAGAAATTTATAAGCCACATAGAACAGTTTTTTTAAAAAGTAAGACCACCACATCCCTGCCTAACACCTGCAGCATCACTAGCACCAACCCTCCTGAAGGAAAGGGGCCTCCAAATACTTTATAAAGTCATACTTTAAATTCTGCTATTCCAAGTTCCAAGGAACCTTGTATCTTTACTGAGCAAAAGCTCCATCTCCTTCAAGAGGCATTCTGCAAATTTCTGAGGAGGTGTGTTCATGCAGTTAGTGGCAGCATCAAAACCAACCCACAGGAAGAAGGAAGCAGCCACACACTGCTCAGTAAACTAACTAGAGAACTCTAGCAGTAAAACAGCCCCAAGCTGACCTGTGTCCAATTTCATTCTCAGCCTTGTGGACTTAAAATCCATTTCTCTCATAAAGGATAAAGCCTTTACCATTAATATAGTCATTATTCTATGATGGCAGAACCTGTCTATTTCCTGGTTTAAGGTGAACAACTACCCAGCCGAGCATGCAAGAATTCTATAATTAGGAAGGAACAAAAAAGAGAAAACTAGCTCCTGAATAAATCTGTAAGGATATCCAGAAGAGAAGGGGACAGAAAAGGTTCCAGAGTTGTCATTACTTTTAATCACACAAAGTAAAATACAAGACACTGCTGGTAACTAAGATCCACTTGTACTTGAAGCAACAGTTTGGCAAGCATCATTTTAACAATCACTTGACTGAAACATAAAGAATGAACAAACCTTTTAAAGAAATATCCATTAGCTTCAAATTGTTCTCTCAGCATGAACTTTCCTCTGTATTCAATAATAAGTGCATCAGGAGGCAAGTCTTTGGCAGCCTTTAAAATTTTCTTGTTTTTTTGCACATAACTCTGTAAAGACACAGATTCATTTATAAATTTTTACTTTCTACCATTTTTCCATTAATAGCATATTATATTTTCACAACTATTTAACAATTTTATATGAACTAAAAAAGCCCCTTCTTTTTGTAATTAAACCTCCAACTGAACTGACCAAGCTGTCTTGCTCACCTAGCAATGCCACTAGTTATCAATTTAGACACAAGGAATGCTTTGGCCTTAGCTCTCCAGGACATGGCTAAAAACCAACATATTCATGTTTTTACAATTCAAGTACTATAGCCTTTAGTGCACTTAACTCTCACCATGACTAGGATGAACTGCTGCATTGTTCTGCACAACACTTTCAAAAAGCTACAATTCCTTTGAACAAAACAAAACATGCAGACATTCACAACTCATTAAAGAAAAATCAAAACAGGGAATAATGTAATAATTGAAAAAAAAAAAAAGAATCCTGACAGAGTTTCCAAATTAATTTTCATATTTTTAGATGGAAGGATGGCTTTAATTAAAAACCAATACATACCCTGGCAATTAGTGAACTCACACCTCTCATAACTGCCATCACCAATGAAAAAGGAAGTAGCCTCTATGTAGGCAAAAGGCTCTGTAAGTAGGGATAATCCTCTAAGGAGGGTGTCCCATATGCCATGATGGTCTTTGAGAAAAAGAAGCAAAGATGCTTCCATTAATCTGCTACAGTAACTACTCCTCCAGATTTCTGCTACAAAATACTAAGTTTTTTACATGGCTCTGATTTTAAGTGTGTAAGTAACTGGTAAGTTACTGATAAATAAGGCTAGAAAAAAGCACTGCACAACTTCCTCATTAACTAGAAATTACAGGATGAGTCAAAAAAGAATCACTATCAGAAATACCACCCATGAACATCCAGAACACCTACCACACCTTAAGAAAAATGTTGACAATAACATCATGATACACATAGTAGGGGGAAAAAAATAAATTCAGTTCCATTGGTTCTTTCTACTCTAACAACTCCAGGTATCTCTCAGAGAGAAACAGCAGCAAAGCTGACTAAAGCTATGTGTCAAGAGACAGTCTAAGGGCAACCCAATATTCAGGCTGAAACGAACACCTCAGCTACTTTTTAGGATAAATGATATGCAAATGTAAACATAACCAGGGTGGTACAGAATGTATAAAAATCTGAAAAATATGTTAAAATTCTGATGCTCAAATCTGGTGAGACAAGGAACAAAAAGTGAATGCGAAGTCCCTTTTTTGTGTTTTCTCCTGTGGCTTTTTTTATTGTTTTGGTTTGGGGTTTTTTGGTTGCTTGGGGTTTCTTTAAGGCATCTAATGTCATGTACAAACACATCATGCAGTAACACAACAAGGCACAGCTCATTACCTCTACTGGAGGTTTGAAAATCAGATTGCTGGTGCTGACTGCTTTTTTGTCATTTCCATTGCCTAATCTGAGAGCTATTTTTTGTGCCTCCCTCTGGACACCTTCACTGTATTGGTTATTATTTGCTTCTTCATAGCGATCCATCCATGCCTTGATTTTAGTTTCCCATCCAAAGTTCGAACTGTCAGTAGGATCAATCTCTGGAGCTGAGCCCTAAAAATTGAAGTAAGTCACCAGATATTAGAAGGCAAGATATTAAAAGAAAAATTCTGTAACAAGACACAAAATGATGGGCAAAGGTATGCCACTGATTTACAGGCTGGGTTTCTTTAGCAAGTCTAGTATAAAACTTTGTATTACTTAAAAACATTGAGATAAATTCAGTCCCATTACATTTGTCCTTTCAAGAATTTTATTATTTAGTAAGTATCACCCAAGTTCAGGAATGCTTTCCCTCCTCAACAGTGATTCCTGCTCTTAGTGGGATGAGAATGGAGAGTGACATTGTTTCCTCCCACAACTGCACTGCATCACGAATTTAAGTGCAGGAGTTGGAGGGTCAGGTCTCCCTGCCCACTCAACTTTTGTGAACATATGCAAATACAGAGAACTCCAGCTTTTATCCTGTAATACACAGACTTTATATTCATTCTCCTTTCAACTTCAAAGATCATGCTGTATCTTTTCTTCTGCTGCATAACTTACTAAACTTCATTAATCGTACACCTGCTACATTAAGGTTGTGACTCTAATGCTACAGGCTTTACACATCAAATTTTTCCCTCCTTATCTGCTCCTCACTATACAATTTCCTTCTGTAGTGCTTCAGATCCTTTCACTTTTAAAGAAAGTGCCATTGTACCTCCAGACCTCACAAGCAGCAGCCAGGCTGCAGCCAACCAAAGCTCCTTACGGACAGCAGCAGCCAGCCAACGCTCCCTTTTCTATCCACCTGAGCAGAGACACTATTAAACATTAATAAAACACAAGTAGTTCAGCAATTCAATTGACCTGGTTACATTTCTTTTGTGCATGAAGAAAACCATACACACAAACAGCATTTCAAAGGTGTGATGCTAAGACAGCCATGAAAAAACAATGGAACCTTACAAGCACCATATTAAAAAAACCCCACAAAATTAGAGACTTTTCTTCCCCAATCCATCTTCACTGTTTCCCAAGGCACATCTTAGACATTTGAAGCATAAATTGCATCCCACTTGTTTTTATATATTCCAAGTATGAATGAACTATGGAAATACCTAGTTCTCACACCATGCACATTTTTATATCACAGAAAATTTAAAGACTGCTGTAACATTTAAATCTTACAAAGCAGACATCCCAACACAATTCCCTCAGACTATGCCAGTACCAGTGATTAAAATCCTGCCAGATATACAGGAGTCCCACCAGGTGTAGATGGAGGTTTGACAGAGCAGAACCACTAACTTAGCTTTCAAATTCAGTACAGCTACTTCATTACTTTGCTGCTAAACAGTTATGAAAAGCTGGAGCCACTAAATTTAAATGAAACGTTCACTCAATTTTACTCCCTTGCATAGCACACATGAGCCCCAATTAATCCACTGGCTCTTGAAATAAAAATTTGCACTAATTATTTCAGTTAATTTCAGAGGGCAGAGATGTAGTGCTCATGCCTTAATTTAAAATCACTATGATGCATATGTAATATATTAGCTACCAAGAGAGAACAGTTCTTAGTGTACAGCCCCAATTATATTCCTGATGCTTATTATTTAAGTAACATACAGTTAAGGTACGAAACAAAACCCAAACAAAATCACATTACCTTTACTCTTGAAGACTTCCTGGATCCTTCTCGAAACGCCTGGAATAAAATTAAGATATTCATATTCACTGGAGGAAATACAAAATCTCTTAAGGAATTGAAAAGCTATTAATGAACAACTTTTTAATTAAACACGAAAGATGAAAAGAAAAGAACAAACTATGCTGAAATCTCAAGAAGGTAAGAGGTTATGTCTCACAAAATGTATTTTAAAAGCATTCAGCATTCCTAACTAAGTGCACAGTAGTCAGGTACCTCTACCTTCCTCTCACATTACAACTTGATTCTCCAGAAATTCAGAATCCAAGCTAAAATATCAGAGGTAACAGAGGAATACATGGCAATTGATTTGTATTGAGAATTATTCAATCAAAAGGAAACATTTTACTAAAGATAGCAAAAAAGACATCAATAACTTATTCTGACTTTGAAGTTTTAAAAAACAAAATTCTCATCCAAGCCAAGGAAAGTAACCATGAAAACCACTTGTTCAGGAAGTTTCATGTACTTTACTTCCTCACATATGTTTTGTCTTCACATATATAGTTTGTACATCTGCAGCTAAACAGCATAATGTCATTATTTTTTTACTCTAGTTTAGCAGCTAGCTTTCTTACAGCACACTTCTACACAATTTCTACTCAAATAAATGGACAACCAATGGCAAACATTTCTGTACTTAAAACCACCACAAATGAAGACTTCCAAGGAATTCTTCTTTGGGTAACCCAAAGCTTGTTCTGCACCACCTCTAACTATTTCAAATGGTCCAGTAAATGCAATTCCTGTGGGGAGATTCTGCCTCCTTTATAAAACTGAACATGCCCAGGCAGGATATATTAACTTGAAATAAGGAGAAGTCGTGGGGGTCAGGCACCCAGGAAGACACTAATTTACTGCAGAGTAATATATTTCAAGCTAAACCCAGGTAGTAAAATAGCCTGATTTTTAAATCAGTGTCTCTTGGTAAGAAATGTCACATAGCTATAAATTATAACACAAAGTAATAAGAGAAATTACATTCACTTACTTTTTTACATTTTGCTATGTTCTGTTCTTTCTCTCCACTTTTTTTCCTCTTCTTATCATTGACTTTTGTAACTCTTGTAGCAGTTAAAGTAATTGTCGTTGGTGTGTGTTGATAAGCCGTATACAGTTCCACAGGAACCTCATCACCACTCTCTGTTGCACTGGTGTCCCCATCTTGAAAACAAAGAACACTCTAAATAATCAAGTACTGCAGAAAGAACACTAGAACACTCACTAGTTACTCTACATCTGTTTCCAAAATACAAAAATTCATAATGACAAATGCTCCAAGAACTCATATGCAAAATTCACCAACAGTTGCAACAGCATGAAAATGAAGGACCAATGAGAAACTGGTAATTAAGACAGGTTTGTAATGCAAGGTAAGAAAAAGTTACCAGATTAAATTCCATTCTTTGAATGGAATTAAAGACCATATTCCATTTTAAACAAAATTAGAACTAGAACAAAAAAGGTAAAAAAATCTGTTAACACATTTACTTATATATAGCTTTTACTTGTAATACAGCATTTGGATTCTCTCAGATGACTGAATTCTGGAAGGGATTAAAATTAATGACTGGCCAGCATTTCTTGTGAAGCTCTATTAATTAATCACATGTCATAGTCATAATCAACTATTTCAGCTGCAATTTGCACTGTCAAGTGCCTTTTTCAGGGTTAATACGTCAATTTAGCCAAAAGCCTTTTGTACTCAAAATCCCCTAACAGTAACATTCTGCTGCTCAGGAAGAGAAAAGAGATGATCAGACATAAACTGACAGATACTTTTTCTCTGTGCTGTGCTCTCACAGACCTAAAGGCCAAAGCCTGAAATCTAGCATACATCAGCATTTATGTCAGACAAACACATATCCTGACCTGAAACAGGATTACCCTAGTTCTGTCAAGATGAAAGGCTGTGAAGGATGGGGAGGATTGGAAGAGAGATGATGCACACAGATAAGAGACTGTTGTTTGCATGTGCTCAGTACAGGCTTCTCAGATTTTAGCAGCTTTTCCAAATATTCTGCATTCAGTAAATACACTTCACACTAAGCAAAACTTTCTCACACACCACAGAAGCAGGCTTTACAAATACTTAATATGAGAGCAGAGAAAACATTCCTTCTGCTCTCAGAAGGATGTTGCTTTAATCAGTGCACTCAGCAGTCCTAATTCTCAAAACCCTCTTTACTAAATAAAGAACTCCAGCTACTCTGGTTACTCTGGATTTTTCCTGCTCACAACATTCCTTAACAGGATTCTTCTGTGCATAGCAAACAATCTCATCTTAGCATCATGGTTATTCTTTTGAACACCTTATCAGGCACATAATTGTATTTCATAAGCTAGGAATTTATGATGTTTACTGAATTTGTTAACATCTCTGCTGAGAATATTGTCTAAATGAGCATAAAAAGCACAAGGAAAGAAGAAACGTCTAATCAAAGAAGAATAAATAGCAGAATAACCAATGCCTGGGAAACAGAAACTTAAAATTGTCAGTGTCTGCAGTCCATACACTAGTGCCTACAGAATCATGACATCACAGCCACACACCTCTCCCCTTGCCCCAAACCCCACAAAACACTGTTTTCCTTAGGGAAGCAACATTTCAGTATTGCTGTCTGCACTGTGCTCTAACTTACTGTAAAAAATAATTACCTCAGCTGAACATGTAATTACATGGAGTTGTTTTGAGACACTCCTCTCTAACCTACATAACCTGCTTTCACTTTGAAGAGCCTTGGTAAAGCATACTAAGGGGAGATCTTGAGCTTGCAGTCAGAAGCAAAGACACAAACTCTCCAAATTTCACAAGTTCTGGGCCCAGATTAATTTACCCATAAGCAGCAAGTGATCTTGACAGCAGCAATTTCAAGGCCAAACAGCTTGAAGCAACATCCTTGTTTATGTTATACATCAAGATATCTCATCTTAAAAAAAAAACCATCAAAAAACCCAAAAGCCCAAAACAAACAGCAAAGCCCAAAACATCCAGTATAAAACTGAGGGAGTATTGGCTTGACAAAGGTGCTCAGTTCACTGAACCATAGTCAGAAATCCACTGCACACTGAGCTGCACCAGAACTGGACTTTTATACCAGAAAAACAAAATCAACACCATCTCATACAACCACAGGGCCCAGAAGAATGGGCTAAGAACATTGCCAGGAAAAGGATGATGTGGTTACACATAAAAGCTTAACACACAAAATTTTCTATCATGTGAAATGTTCAATTAAAAGCTCTTTTCTTGGAGCAAACTAACTGATCTACTACTTTCTCCCCACTGTTAGCTGTGTTTCATCCAAAGGTTAAATCAGTAACTCTTTAGAAATCTTTACAACAAAGACATTTTACTCTAAAGAATTCTCATATTTAAGTGAAAAGCTCTATATATACAGACTTATTCATTAAAGAGCAAATTATGCAGTCCTATCTTTTATCAAACACCTGTAAATTACTAATAATTAAGTTAAAAGTAACATTCTGCTTCTGTTGAGTATCTAAAACATTGAAAAGATCCATTCAAATTGATGGCCACCAAAAGCCACTTTTGCTTTTCCTACTTGAAATCATCTGTGAAAACTGCCCATTTTACTAATGTCTCACACAGGTCTCAGTTTTTACTCAAAATCACTGAGTCCAACCAAACTGTACAGCAGTCAACACAAAATATATTCACCCAAGCTAAATGGAAATCAAGAGGTGTAAACACAGACATTCAAGTTATGTATTATAAATCACAGTAATCAATACTGCACTTTGATCACATTTTAGATTAAAGAGAACCAGAATTTGTCTTTCTTTTCAACTGTTTTGATACTTTGGCTTAACATTTAGTATTTCCTTTCCTACTGAATTCATGTAACAGATTTAGAACACTGATCAAGACTGAGGAGGGTTAAACACTAACTTCAAAGGAAGATCTCATCAGCTCCTCCTAAGATTTTTAATCTCTCTTCCCTTAAATTTACCAGTAAATGACCAGATAGTGTGCCTGCAAATCCCAAGAGATTAAATAGCTCAGATCATCAACTTCCCCTATTTGTTATGAAAATTCAAGTCCAACCTCACAGTAATATCAGAGCAGTCAGTGAACTCATCAACTCAAAATGAATTATAAATCTACTTGTTCTACTATTTCAACAGAATCAACAAAAATAATTTTAAATTCCAAAAATTTTCACAATTTAAATTTGATTGACCTAGTAGGGCAAGGAAAACTGTATAAATTAAGCTTGGTTTTGTTAAAATGAAAACAGACAAGACAAAAAATGACCCTGGTTTTGTAAGTAGGTCATTAACACCTTTAAAGGACTTTAGACAACTTAGTAGCAGACAACACCATGTGTCAACTGCACCAAGAAGCACAGTTGTGCCACACACCCCTCAGACTTTCTGAAGCCAGATGACATGGGAAGCAGGACCATATTTACATGGTAATTTTAAAAGAAATCTTAAAATACACACACACACTCCACTACTTCAGAGACATGATCTGGAAGTAAAACACGTTACATTTAGGGGATGACCTCCTCCCAGGTTATTACTTTTGTAATAGAGCTTGAAAGTACCAGCTGTCAACCAAGAATTCTACAACACGCTTTGGTAATGGCCAGACAGAACTCCTGACAATTTAGGCCAGGTGAGTTTTGAAATCCTGTTCAAGATTTCAAAGTTCAAGAACTACTTGCATAAAATACCCAGACTGAAATGGGTACTTGCACTACATGCCACCTTGGTTATCAAAGGCAAAAACCCCTCAAAACATCATTATTACCTACATCATATTGACTTGGTTTAACAACTTTTCCCATTGTCCAAAAAACTCCAGAGCCATACCAAAACACCCAATCTACATCCAACATATAAGAATTAGGATTTCTCCCTGAAACTTTTTTCCAGAATGAAAGAAGACTTAGAAATCCTCTCTCATTCCAAGAGAAGAAACTTAAAGCTTTTCCACATTTTTTTTCAGCACCTTAGTTAAAGGAGTTGCAGTTATTATAAAAGCAACATTGCTTATTAAGAAACTTGATCACTATTGAACAGATTGAATTATTCCACACTGCTATAAAAAACCCACAGTGCTGAAAACCATTAATAAAACAGGTGGAGCTACAACAATTCTAATACTATGTTATCTTGGTAAAATACAATCAAGTAAAAGGCATTGATTTACTGAACCTTATATGCTGAAGGCTCTCAAAACTGTAGGAACCATGTATGTGCTCTGAAGTCTTTATAAATAAATTTCTACTTATTTTATCACCTTTACTAAGAAAAGAGCTTTACATTTTACTCACCTGACATATTTTCCCGTTTCCTTCGTTGCAACAGCACTGCTCTTTCTTTATCTAAACTCCTGAAATTAGAAAATAAATCAGCACATTTAAGTATTAAAACACACCTCTGGCATTTCCCATTGACTATTACAGAACAAACAGTAAAGTAACTATATGTTCAGATACTTGGAAAAATACCAGTTGTGCACTGTTCCATTCTGTTTCAGAGTTCAAAATCAACCAAACTACTCACCTGGGTTGGCAACGTTCACACAGATATATGTCAGGAATATGCTGTCTGTCAATTCCCATGCAGTCAATGTGCTGCCAGACACTATGAAAAGATCAAAACAAAATCCCTACTTTAAAGAACAATTAAAAAAATTGCATGCACAATACATAGAGAAGGTAAGCTGCTCTTTTTTTTTTTTCATTGTCATCTTTACTCAGATTCAATACAGCTTAAAACTACATCTCAATCACTATCTCTGCCACCACTCTGCTAGCTGACTCATTTTCTCTCTTGGAAATTTTTCTCCAACATCAGAAAACAAATGGTAAATTATCACAACAGAGAACAAGATAGAGACAAATACCCTCAGTAACAAGACTTATGTTTTACATAGCAACAAGAGGTTTGGTTTTAAACAAAAGGATTCAATTCCCTTTTAGAAAAGGGTACGTAAAATATTTCTATCTAGAGAAATATACACTAAGAAACAGTTTTATTTCCTTATATATTTTAAGAGAAAAATAAATACACATTTTTATACACCCAGTTATAAACTGGTAGTACTGCTGCACAGCAAAGAAAGAGCTTTAACTTCTTCCCAGAGTCAGGGAAGAGACTGCTTGCTAGACTGAAGTCTAACCTAAACCAGTAGTTTATACTCAGCCCTACACTGCTAGAAGGATGAGGGACACAAAAAGAGTTATCTTCCCACTTGGAAAGAGTTGTGGTAAATTCAGCTCCTCACAGAGAATCTCTTCTTCAAAGGAGAAAGACTCTACCTAACTGGTGACTGCCTACAACTCCACTGCTGGAAGAACATCTTAATACATTTCAAAAGAATGAGCAAGATTATCAGAATTTAGGACCATGAGAAATTACTAACAAGCTTATTACATAAGCAGAGAGAAGAATGGAGCTCAAATTAATATTATAAGTAGCTATAACTATTGTTTTATAATACACAAAGATCTAACAAATCCAGCAGTATTCATTAACCAAATTTAAAAAGACAGGCTAATAGAGCAGAAACATAACATTTGTTTTCTCCTGTTAAGTGTATCAGCTCTAAAAACTTATATTCTTATTTTTCCAATTCCAAGTATTCAAAAGCAATCTCTTACTATACTGCGATCAAGTAGGTGCTTAAGCATAAACTCAGAAGTCTAAAATATTTAACTTCAGCTTCTCCACTAAGAACCTAGGTTAGTGTTTTCATACTTATTAACCAAATCCTTTGAAAAATGAAGAGTAATCAGAAAGATCATGCACGGAGAAATCAATACTCAAGAAGTTTCTTTCACATTATTTTGCATCCTTCAAGTTCTTTGATTTACATTTACATAATTCACCAAGATGCCTTATTAGTACATGCACATTAAGTAATGCCTGGGTCTTCATTTTACTCTACTAACAAATAACTTGGGACAGAGTACCACAGACATCCTTTTTAGAGGGGAAAAAAGGTGTACCCTTATTAAGCAGCAATGCACAAGCAAAGGCATGACCGAATTAATGAGTAGCCAAGAATGACCAGAATTAAATTATAAAATAATCGCTGGCCTTAACTGACTATGTTGCCTATTAGAAAAACACACAACCTTCAAGCACTTTTTTGATGGAGGAAATTTTTTGTGACTCATCATAACTAAAACACCATTTAGTTACATTCACTTTCAGTGCAGCCTTAAGTAATTTTTACTTTTAAAGTTATTTTAATATGCATTACCTGCATTTGTCACAACAGATCATATATCCATCATCATGTGTAAAGCCACAAATGCATCTGGTAATATCTGTTCCATAGCTTCCATCCTCTGACGTACTGATGGTAGTAGCACTGGAGGTTTCATCAAAGTTGGGAGTGGTAAATATGCCTACTTCATTCTTGCTTATAAGCACTGATGGAGGAGGAGAAGCTGGAGGCGTTGGAGGAGGCCGAGCACCATAGTTATGGTCCTGGAATTTTGTGAAAAGGTAATTTATTGTAAATGCTTATACACTGATGGCTATTCAAGCAAGGAACTTCAGGCTTCTTAATTTTCTAGTAAAAGGTTAAGATTTTGTATTTTTATATCCAATTTTATATATTTAAAATATTTTAAATTTTGTATTTATGTTTTATATCCCAATTCAATCTTATTTTCTAACTTCTCAACTATGCTATACCTTTAAGTTCACTATGTTCTGCTTCTGACAGACCATTTTTATCTGACCTACCCAACTCCCAATAAGATACAGAAAGATAAGCATGAATCAGTTTTTCCAGATAAAACCAGCATATTTTTCCATAATGAATTATGTACAGAATACTTTGCACAAAACTTACTGCATAGGGCAAACCAATGTAACTGTGTGAATGCGAGCCGCTGGTATACAACTGGTGTGGATAACTGTTCGATTTTTCAACTACCACAGGGCTAGCTTCTACAGATTCTGGTCTGCAAGGCAAAAGACAGAAGAGCAACAAATGCAATTACTATGTGATTTATATTAATAAATTGGAGGTACTTGCTGCACAACTTCTAATTAACTCCTGCTGATTGTGTTTAAAGCAGTATGGGGGCAGTAACAAACTCCAAGCCCCGGCGGCCGCTCGCTGACGGCAGCAAAGCTGCCCAAGGGAATTCAGCCCGAGCACGGACGCTGCGTTCCGGCCCGCACATCCATCGAGCCCTGCAGCGGCACACAGCGGCAGCGCGGGCACCACCGCACCGGCTGCTCCTACGAGCACACATCTGACCAGGGCTAAGCACCTAAACAAGGCAGCTTCTATTTATTTATCTCTAGATAGAAAGAAAAAGCTGATAATTTGCAAGACAAGGTTTTGTATCAAAGGCAGTGCCTCCTTCAATATACAAACCGTGGCTTATATACACTAAACCGCAATACAAAACAAGAAAGATAAAGGAATACTAGAACAGGAAGATCTATTTGAGCACAAAAAATTACATCTTCACGGCCTTTCTTGAGCAGCTGTTCATGTGTGCATGACTGAGATAACTTGCAGTATTTTCACTGCACCATATGATTTAATAACACCAAGAGAAATGAATCCAGGTTACTAATGCAGGTTTCTTTTAAACAAAACAAAAAAAAAAGGCGCCACAAAATATCAACATTTAGAACTGACCCGGGTGTGATTCACATTACAAATCAGGTCTGGCTCAGTTTTCTAATTTTATTTCTGTTATGTGTGAATTCTATTGCCTCTCACATATCTTACTAATTCCTTGAGGTAATTTTTAAAATAAACTTGGTGTTTCTGAATCTTAAATTAAAAGAGATACTGATGGGATTTTTTCTTACACATTAATAGAGACTTTTTGTTATGCCATGAAGCAATATTAGTTTGTTTTAAAAGGGCACCAGAAACCTACATTTGTTACTTTTTGGAAAAAAAAAATTAATCATTAACTTTCTGAACAAAATGCAGTATTTTCACATCTCTGAAAGTGTCCTACTAATGGGTTTGGTGGCCCAGTTCTTCTTAAGAGCTTTTTCCCATGTGAGGTTAATACCCTAATGATAAAATTGTTTAAGAAGAAACTAGGTAAAAGCACTTCTGGGGGAGGGCTTTTGTTTCTAGAGTCCAAAGGAAAAAAAAAATTAAAAAGATTACTGTCTCCAACAGTCATCAGCTGCCTTTTTTTTGAGAGAATGAACAAACATGTGAGCACAAAAATCATGTGAAGTACAAACATTAAAAATACAACTTCTGACTAGCATAAGACAAACCAAATCTGACAGCACTTGTTCTTTGTTACCTCATAAATGCAGAAAAATCCTCACTTACTCTCTTACACTCTTTCACAACTTGAAAATACAATTTTATTTGGAATTTGTTATAATTAGCTTCTAGAAGCAGCTTGGAACTCAAGCTCATGACTAAAATAAAGACAAAAGATGAAAAACTGTGCCTGTCCAACCAATTTGCTTTTACCTATTTACCAACACATCTGTGCAGTAATCACACATCTTTTCTGTGCTCCAGTAATCCTTGTGATGACCCAGCCAACCAAAATGCCAGTGAACGAGGCATTAGCCACACATCCATCATGACTATGGCAGAAATTAACTTCTCCAGGAACAAGGATGTCTTGACCACTGCACTGCTTCTACTGCTGCTCCTCCCCATCTCCTGAGTGGGACAAGCAGCAGCACAGGCACTCTTATCCACTCTGTGTTCAATGCTCAACCTAGGTCCTGCTGAAAAATACTCTGTTTACAGAGCAGGAAGGCTTACTAAGGACAGGCAGGAGGGGATTCTGGTACAATCCATCCTGGATTAATTTAGGAGAGTTTCCTTCATTAAAAATAAGTATTACTATGACCTAAATACCAGCTACTTAAACACAGGAACATTCAGTGAAAGATAACAATGAAAGTGTCCTAAAAAGGAGGTTGTGTATTTCATCATCTGACTACAGAAGTCATCAAAAAGATAGTCCAGGTCCCTTTCAAGATCTGAGGCAAGACAATACACCCAACACCCTACACCCATTTCTTATTAATCCAGCCATTTATAAACCACTTAAGAGAACAAAATTTAATATTTACAGGCATAACAGTGGTGGGAAGCAAAAGTGTAAAGCTTTCAGAAACATTCATTTATCACCAACTGTTTTAACACTCATAAAGCAGATTCAGAGAACAATGTTACTAAGAAAAAGGCACATCTTTACTTGAACAAGGCAAACCAGAAAAATGGTGGGAGCAAAATCAGGTGATACAGAAAGGCAACTATTAAAAATTTTGGAGCACAATCAGCTTTCAGTAAAACTTTTTTAAAATGCTTATCCAGGCACAGACACTACTTTCAATCATAACAGATGCTCACTAGAGCTCTGAATGTAACTGTTACTGTTCCACTTACCCACTGCACTGGGCTGGGGAAGTGGGGAACAAACCAAGAACTAAGGGAAGGAGCTCCAAGAGCATTCACTTAAACTAGAAATGAGCCATCACAGATTTCCTTTACAGTCAACAGGAAAGTGATATAGATGGCATAAAACAGTACAGAATGAGCACCATTCTTCAGAGAGCCACAGACAAAATCAACTCTGACAAACAGGTTACTGAATTCCTTATCATTCCTGGCTTTGCCAACCATGTGCTTGACCTCAAACAGAAAATATGCCCTCTCTACACATGTCTGTTCAAAGGTCAAACCCTTCTTCTGAAACAGGCATCTCAGAATAGGCTTTGAGAAGAAATGCCTCTTGGTAAAATATTTAATTGTACAGATGATTAAAGCATGAGACGCTACCTAATTTAAAAATCAAGTTTTAGATTTTTTGGGCTCAGGTACCAGGGCCCAAGCAGCAAGGCACTAACTACTGTACTACAGACAGACACCCCTCATTTCACCACTGGCATTCCTACAGCCATCCCAGAAAGCAAGGTTTCAGGAGGAAAACATGTGAGCATTCAGAACTGTGAAAACACTGTAAGGCTTTCCTTGCTTGTATTTTGGCCATTAGCCAATTCTGTCAGAGACTGAGGTACTAATTCTGTCAGTCCTCTGATCATACCACATTTTTCAGCTTCACCTCAAACAACTGCTGTCTTACTGCAAAACTAAAAGATATTTATTGTATTTTTGGTTTTCATCCGAACTACAGTGTTTGTATTGCAACACAGTATATATGAAGCTTGATCAAAATGTTATTTCCTAAATAAATAAATATTACTGTGATAAACTGACCATGGTGTTTTGCTAAAGCTAAAATATATATACTTGTTAAGCACTGTGGTCAGCAATTCAAAACTGTGAAAAATGTTCACAGTGAACAAAACAAAAAGCTTGGCACATCTTGGTCTGCAGTGATTTTAAGACATTCCTGTACCCTGAAAACAGAAATATAGTATTTTCTAAAATCAGTTAAAAAAGCAGAGATGCCCGTATTTAAAAAAAAAAAGAGCCTTGAGAGAATTTTCATTTAGCAAGTGAAACAACTTCATGTTCTGAGTCATTTCCTACCATTCATTTCTAAAATGGAAACAAAATATTCTGCATGTTGCCAGCAGATGGCATTAGTGAGAAACTAAAAGCAACACCCGAGACCAGTTAATTTACAAAACCTCAGTCACTACACTTTTATAGTTAGTTAACCTGTATTAAGGAAATCAACCTGCAATGATTCAAAGGAAGCCAATTCGTCTCTAAAATGTCACCTCCCTCATTCCACTCCTTTTAAACATTGTTTGCTTCTGACCATTCAGTAATAAATTAAGAAAAAAAAAGCACACAATTTTTGACTAATACCCAAAAATACAGTCAGTTAGAATTTGGGGCCATCAACCACTTCCATAAATTTATAGATGTTCAAGCAGGAAACAAAATCTCACTAAAATGCTCAAAGGCAGGTGGGGTATCCAAGCTTTAGGCTGTGAGCTAAGCATACTACAAGTACTTCCTGAACATTTGTCTGAACTCCAAATGCAACCTCTCAGCAACATCCACCTTCCACAATCCAGTTTGATGGGTCTAATTTTCAAGGAGTTTAGGTTTGTTTTCTGTTTGTACCAGCACACCTGAACAGCATCTAGCTGAAGGCCATCTCAGACAAAAGAACACAATATATTTTGTATGAGAAACAACATTTTCTATTTCAAGACACTTGATCTAACCAAAGACACATGACAGCCAGACAACAAGAAGCAAGGACTGCTTCTCTAGCAGGGAGTGGGTTCTGCTACCTAAGCACCTTGCAGCAGGCCCTGCAAGTACAGGCTGGCCTGATCCTATCTGTAGGTAAGACTGCACCAATGTTCTCTCCTGGATACTGAACTCAGTACTGTGATCTCTACACTGTGATTGTGAGGTTTATCATACAGGCCTTCTCCCTAAAAAACATGTATGGATATAACCACAAAAGCAGTACCATCAATGGCATTTCCCAATGTGTAGCTTATATTTACACTCTGAACTCCACAAGCACTCTCTGAAGGAAGAGTATTTTGGACCTTCAGAAATGGCTTGTTCGGCTTGCAAGTACAAGCACCTTACCACTAAGATGTTACAAATCCCCATCTTTAGTAAGATCATAAAGGCCAAGTATGTGTGTTTTTACTACAATGACACAAAGATCTATCTGGAAGACCCCACTTACGTACATGCAACATAAACAAACTAATTCACCCTATTTTTAAGATCCTTAAACCTCTTACTAGGCTACTCCACACACAGCTATTTGCTACAATTATTAAAATATGTGGAACTATTAATCATATAAAATATCCCCTCTTTTAATAGGCTTATGCCTTGGTTCAAAACATAAGGAAAAATCTTTCAGCACTAGCAGACTGCACTACACAAAGAGCTTTTCCCTAAGCTGCTTCTGCTGCATAATCAAGTGTGCCACTCCCCCATTCCTGTGTTTGCTCATGCTTCAGCAATATGAAGCAATATCCGACCTGCCAGTCACAAGGAAAAAATTCTAGCTCCTCCCCCCTGGGAAAACCCCACAACGTGCTCAAAGACCCTCTAGGACTGTTACTAATACACCCCACGCCCAACATGCTACCCTTGGCAAGAAAATGCACAAGAACAAAGAGTAAGCCACACGGATTGTGATAGCAAGGGTTTACAACCGTGTAAGCTGGTAGATTAGGGACACACCTTTGTGTCACACTTCTTGTGACAGCGACATGGCTTTTAAATCAGCGTACACCAATCATGCACCTGCACACACTTCAGTGTGAGCACGGCAGAGATGACAAGAATTAATCTAAGTGGTAACAGCCACTTGACATCTGAAGAAAAGCAGCTCCTAACTGGGTCACTCTGCGACAGTATCCACCAAATAAAACACTGTGAACTCTATCTTGTTTATACTGACAACTAAATTTATTTATTTTCATTTCAGCATGACATGCTGTGTCTGCAAGGAATGTCAGCAACCTCAGGAATCATGACCCTCTCTAAACATAAAAGAAAAGCACAGGAAAAAAAATGAAAAGAAATGTGAATGGTTCACTACAGTTAAAATTTTTTTTGCCCCAAGGTTAAGAGTATTTATAATATAAAAAGATAAAACAACTTAAAAATTTATTGTAACAAAAAAAAAATTTGAATTGCAAATTCTTTGTTCTCTTCAAATAAATGGCACAAACCTAGAATAGCCTCATATATACCTGGAAGCACAGTAGAGCAACATCCCTTTAAAAAGCTGTTCTAGAGTTCTCCTAAAACTTTCCTTCAAAGTTTGGAAGAAAAACCACTTGCTTCTTAAACATTCTGTGTGCTACACACACAGAAAGGCTTGCTTGACAAGAAATGTATCCAGTCAGAGATCAACAGTTTCTAAACCTTAGCCCATCAATACTGTACAGGAGACTAGGGGGAAAAAACAGAAAAGAACCACAACACAAAAAACCACACATGCACAAGAACAGCTCCCCTCAACCCTAAAAAAAACCCCACATGTCACCCTCCCCATCCTCTAAATCCCAGAAACTCACTACACTACAATATTTGGTGCAAAGTCAGAGTTTACTGAATGCAAGATTTCACTAGCTCTTTTGTAACCCTTTATACACAGTTACTAAATCATTTTCTACTGGCTTAACTTTCTGAAGATATGGTATTAGCATTTCAGCTAGGCCTTCATTTCTTAAAATGAAGGCCTAGCTGAAATGCTAATACCATATCTTCACACACTTTTCTTGATTACTACTACTTTCTTGCAGTTTAATGCACCAAATTATTTTATCTTTCTAACGTGCAAAATCAAAAAAAAATTTTACATGTAGTTAAAAAGGAAACCGAAATGGCAAAATATTTGAAGGATGAGAAGTAAACCAAGGAGCATCTTTATTTGTCAGTCTGATAAGCAAGAAAAACATGCACTTGTAGAAACATTCAGCTTCTCTCCTTTGCTCCCCTAAAGTGGAAGAAATTGACATAAAATGAAGTGACAGTTATTAATTTAAGTAATTAAAAACTCAACAAAACTAAGGAAATTCTTTAAGTTTTCTCCAACAGTATTCAAAAAATGGCCATGAAGGAAAAAGTAAAGTAATTAAAAAATAGGCAAGAGCACTTACAAATTATGTTCACATACTTACTCTGAGCCTGCAGCCATTTCCAAATAAGAAGTATCTGCTGTGTCAACCCCCAATGGGATCACTATGCTCATGACGTTCGTTTCTGATAAATTCGATTACTACGGAGTCCTATGCATTGGTATCCAAAACACTGGGGCATGCCAGCCACAGTGCTCATTGCAAACATCTAAGTGCATCCACAAACCCTGCCAAAAACAAAACACAACATGCACCAGATTAAGTCAGCTCATTTCAAACCCAGGCAATTTTACATCATGTATTTTATTTTTAAAATTTGCCATTTATATCTGTCACAATTACTTCGCTAGTTGTATTTTACACAAGCAAAAGGAGAACATTCAATCTTCTCTAAAATTAACTGCAAATAAACCTCTTTAAAGAGAGTGATGATCTTAACACCTGAACCTGAACATATTACAAATGGACAATCATTCAAATTTCTGATTAAAAACCCCAGCACAATCAGGGAAGTGCCAGAGACTGGCCCTCTGCTGTCAAAGCTTAGTTGCTGTACCTTTCAATAGAAACCTAGTTAGAGAATTCGCAACTAAGTCTTAGCCAGCACTGTTCTCTTTTGTTTTGCACTTAAAAAAAGAAAACAAATGTCTTAACTGCCATGTAGTATTTTTAAAAAAACAAAATAATTCTAATAATTCACAATAATGATAGGAAACCTTTTCCATTTTAATAAATCACCATTAGAAGATACTGTGCCTGTTCAGTACCACTTTTGGAAGTGATTTTTTTTAAAGGAGTAAAATAAAAATAATCAGTAGTAGTTTTTAACTGCAGAGTAAACTGCAATCTGCTTGACTCACACGAGTGAATGTAGGATCCAACCTGTATGCCAGTTACTACCAGTCCCCCACTTTCCTTACTACACAGGGCAGAACACCCACCCAAGAGAAATGTGAACAGCTCTCAGCTATTTACAGATGAGTAAATTAATGCACTTTTATACACAAATACAGACCAGGTTTTACACATGACTAGGTAATTTGAGTAAAGTAGCCCAGTACCTTCAGCAGTTACATAATGAATAATTGCAAACTCTCACCAAAATGTCAAAATTGCAAGACCACAAACCACTTCGCAATGAAGCACATACTGTGCCTAATAAAGACACTCCTCTCATACCACAAAATGTTGTATCTTAGCTGATGTCTACATGAGCACAACAATTTTGAGATCAATGTATTTTCACAGAATCACAGAATGTGCTGAGTTTGAAGGAACCCACGAGGATCATCAAGACCAGCTCCTGGCCATGCACAGCACCACTCCCAGGAGTCCCCCCATGTGCCTGAGAGCACTGTCCAAAAGCTTCTTGAGCTGGGTCAGGCTGGTGCTGTGACCGCTGCCCTGGGGAGCCTGTTCAAAGCCCTTTTCGTAGTGCTGAACCCAAACCTCCCCCAGCACAACTTCAGGCCACTCCCTCAGTGTCACTGTCACCACAGAGCAGAGATCAGGGTCTGCCCCTCCTGCTCCCCTCATGAGGGAGTTGTAACTGCAGTGAGGTCTCCCCTCAGTCTCCTCCAGGCTGGACAGAGCCAGTGACCTCAGCCACTCCTTATACAGCTTCTCCTCAAGGCCCTTCACCACCTTTGGCGCTCTCTAATAGTTTAATGTCTTTTTTATATTGTGGGGCCCAAAACTGCCCCCAGCACTCGAGATGAGGCCACCCCAGTGCAGAGCAGAGCAGGACAATCCCCTCTCTTGCCCAGCTGGTGCTGCTGTGCCTGATGCCCCTGGACATGGGTGGCCCTCCTGGCTCTGTTCAGACCGTCAGGACCAGGATCCCCAGTCCCTTACTGTGGCTGCTGCTCTCCAGCCTCTCATTCCCAGTCTGTCCATACATCCTTGGCTGCCCCATTCCGGGTGTAGAATCCAGCACCTATCCTGGCTGAACTTCATTTCAACACGTTATTCTTGCTAAACACTACACTGACAAAAAGCACAAGCCCCGGTGAGAAATGGACTTCAGATAAACCCTGTGAATTAAATCTGAATTGTCTTCTTTTATTGATTAGGTCAGCACCTTCAAGATGACAAAGTGGCATGTACAAGACATCTCTAAAGTATGAGATAGCAGCAAGTCTTCATCTAACTTCCTAAATTTTTTAACACTAGTGAAGATTGGCAATTAACTTCAGAACATGCCAAGATGTCTGAAGTGCCTAAACCTACAGCTAGTTCACTCTCCTAGACAGCAAAAGGTGTGATTTGGTCCTATTACGTGAGACATCAAATACAATGAACTAGAAAGCTTTTGGGCCAAGTAGCCTTTGGAATATTTTGCTTTCCTCATTTAAATACTGAGCATTTTCTTACTAAATACCACAAGTAAAAAAATGCATCACTAGCTACGCAAAACAATTAAGAAAAAATATATTATTGTCAAGAATAAGTAGCAAGAAAAATATGTTAAATCAAAAGCAGGTATAGAATATTTTCAATAGAAGGGTTGAAAAACCCATAAGCCCATTTAACAGTTTAAGTGAGCACTCATTTTCCCACCATATAGCTAACTCTACTCATAGGGCAGAACCCTGAATGGGTGTACCTACAACTTAAAGGAAACATCAACTCACCATTTAGTTCCCATCTTCTAAAAAAGTAAAAAATTTACACAATAACTTTAAAGAAACCATGAATTTTCTAAATCCAGGTAAATCAGCTAGGCCAGGGCTAATTGCTGTTCCAGTACTCCCTGCAGTGTGACCTATGCTACCAAATCATCAGCAGAATGGAGTTTTTACTTGATGCCTGTCATTAGGTAATTCTTAAAAAACAGCTTTAATGGGTCAATGTAGGTCTAAAAGACATATTAGACAACATTGTCTGGGATCAAGATCCTCACTTAGGTATTTCTTGCACTTAAACTTGATTTTGTTGATGGTGTGGTTTTTCTTAAAAGATTTTCTTTAAACACTTCTAACCAGTTAGAGCATCAGCTGTAAAACAACACAGGCAAAAATGCCCTGAAGACTGAAGGAAGTGAGGAACAAATTTAGAAAGCTCTGTCATGGGCTGTGACATCTCCAAACTTACATAAAACAACTGAGACTACCCAACCATCATGGATTTGGTAAGCAGATCTTCTCTGTGTTGTCAGTGAACATCACTTGAATCTGATAATCAAGTGATTTTGGGGCTTTTTTAAAACATAATGCAGAAAAAGAAGAGCCATGAATGTTTTATAGCTATGTATAGACTGGAAATCAATGGCTAACCCATGCCCCCATTCAGGACAATGCAAATACACCACCATTCGAGCTAAAAAAACTCAACAAAAAAAGGGGGGACTCAACAAAAACAACAACAACAAAAACTCAACAAAAAAACGGAGGACTCAACCAAAACCAACTTCCTGCCCTATGGCAAGTTATTCAAATACAGTTTGTCAGAATTCAGGAAAAAATTCTAACCTGATCTACACTGAGTAAGGTCAGAAACTTGAGAAATCAAGATGTTTTTGCCTGAAGAGCATTAAACATATGTTTTATCTAAAAGGAAGTGGAACATGATTGCAATACTCACTGGTTTTTATCACCTTCATTACACACACAGAACTCCCTAAAGCTTTTCCTTTGCCTACAGTTCAGTATGGAAGAATGAAGGCAGTCACTGGCTTGCAATACCTACATGGCCAAGTTAATTCAAACAAATATTGCTCATTAATTATGAGTAGCCATCCTCAACAAATGCCTGTAATGAGAGTGGGGGGAGATCTAGGATAAATTAATAACACTACACCCACTTATTAAACAAAACTGTGACCTTATATATAGGCCATCCAATTATGATCCCTACAGTGATGTTAAATTTGGAATGATGGAAAATAATTATTTTCCACCATGTCAGAATCAGAAGCACTGTCATGACATACTAATATTCCCAGTATTTTTATAAGTTCAGAAAGAAAGTAACACAACCACTGGGGAATTTTATCTATGAAGAGATTGCTTATCCTTTGAAGCTTGGTATTTTAGATGAGTCATAAAATACTATCTGCTGTCATGATTTGGTACTTTCCAACTCCTGCAAGTATCCATCTATTTCAAGTAATTATTCTTTCAGAACTCTGACAAACTGTCATCCATGGCCTTTAAGAAGCTGTTTTCATAGGTACATTCATTTCCACAACTTACTGTTTAAGAAAGTCTTTCTTCAAGCAGTACATGAACTTGAAAGACAGGAAGACCACACTGGTTATTCCAGTTAATTTCAGGGTCACAGAGTTAAAAGCCACCATATAAAAACTGCTGGTCCAAAGTTCATTGATCAGCTCTTTACTGGGCAAAGTGGCTCATCTATTGTACCTTAATTAACAACAATTTTGTTATAGTCTACTCCATTAGTAACAGTACACTCTAAGCTCTGAAAGCATTTTGGCAATTTCCTAAATTCACCAAATTTTCTCATGGTCACCCTACAGCTTTATTATAGGAGGAAAAAAATCCCTTATTCAAATAAATTTTGCTTTTATTTAGTGCAGTAAAAAAGTTTATCTTGCCCTAATAATAAAATGTTCATCTAAAACCCAGACAAATTTCTGGTTAAAACATTTATCTTGTGCAAGATCAACCTCTTCACACCCATCACACTTCACCATTCACTCATACTGATTTACACTTCAAATGGCACTTCTCTTTGCCCCTAGAGAATACACAGGAGCTTTTTGACAACAGCTGCATCAAGTCTAAAATACCTGAAGCCTCACCATAATTCCACTTTGTTTATGACACCAGGACCCTTTTTTGTATAAATTAATTGTACTCAAAAACCAGAAGTGTAAGAGCGCAATACATTCCAAAATATTAATCTCTGTGGCTTTGTAAAGAGAACACAATTTATGCTTTAAAGAACAGGAAATAACTCATACATTATCCCTGAGGTATTCCACTAAAACAACATTATTCTGTGGTCTAGCAGAGACCACAGGTTTCCTTTCTCTCATGTCCTGCTAAGATCACTTGTCATCAGGAGAAGAAACTTAACTTTGCCACTTGTACCCAAAGGAGGAAAAACCCCCAAATACAGAGCTCAACCTTGAAGAAGGCCAGGGTGTGATCTCCTGAAACTACATCAGTAATTCAGTGTCACATCAGTAGTGTTAAACCTGCTAGAGCCTTTGCTGTATGCCTAAGAATACTAAAGCTCTTGTCTAAATGCACCTACAAAACTTTTCATAAAAATCAGTAAGAGATGGTGGCAACACCATTAACAATTTATTTGTCTTAAACATTAAAAAAATCCTAAAGAGACACTAATATATCAAGACAGCATTACTACTCACAACACTTACAGAAATATTATATTATGATGAGGGTGTCTAGTTTGTTGGGGTTTTTTTAACAATGTTTATGTCCAATACTACAAAAACCAAAGAGGAAAAAATAAAAGCTGTTTCTGCTATTCTTCTTCACATCTGACAACTTTTTACAGGCAGTGTCACTGTTCCTTGCTTTTCCCTTCCCATGAACAATTTCCAGATTGTTGTCATGTGACAAATACAAAAAGTATACAGAAGTTAGAAAAAATACATTTACTCTAGAAGAGAGGAAGAGATTCAAAGCAACTTGAAACTTAACATTTGTTTCCTAATTTATAAAGGGATGTAAGTGGAACATGGAATTAAGCTTACAATTAAATTATATCCTATCTCAAATATAAGAATTTTCCCACATACACAGAAGACTACACTAACTTAAGTACATGGATTGCTAGATCAGTTCAAGTTTCTCACATCACTAGGCATTACAAAAACACTAAATCTTTTTTTTCCTGTTTTTATGAATTTTGTATACGTGTAAAGTTCTTCAATATTTTCCTCTGCAGTTATCACCCATCAAAAATTACAAGATAAAAAAATAGTTATTAGATGGTTTAGATGTTTCAAGATTTGGGAGATTTCATCACAGAATGGCTCTGCAAAGCAAATTACCAGGATCTTCCTAAACATAGAAGCTTAAGGAGAAAAATCTAATTCTAATTAGCCCATAACCAGGCTATTCCATTAGATGCAACAGTGCTGGTTTAAGATAAATAATTATTTAGATTTTCTACTGATGCATGCAACTTCACCCATGAACTCCTTAACTCATGTCACTACAGAAGGATTTATACAGTAACCAAATTACCATCTCTCTACTCTGTACTTTCACAAGGCCTATATACAAAATCCACGTAACTACAGTTGAAGAAAAATTAATTAAAACCTTCTAAGCTATCTACATATGACAACTCTTTCCTTAAAAGCAAAATTATGTAACTTGAAAAGTGAATTACAAAATACATCAAAGGTGAAAGCAGTCACTTTCCCATATGTAGTAAACTGAGTACCTGAAATGGCCAGGAATAATTGTCAGTCCCCCCCTCCAACATCTAAAAAGTTTCATTGTTTTCCAATTTACCCAGCAATGGACAGTTCACCTCATGATTATAAGAGCTTATTTCCCCTCAACACAAGCACAGAAGAGGCTCCCTTTTGCTAAACTCTGAGTACTGGTAAAGCCCTTCCCTCACACCTTTAAATCCAGGCAAAAAAATAATAACCATTTCCTGGAGCTATATTAAGTATCACAACACACACATATAGAAAGCTCATTTTCATGAGATGTGTACGAATCTTAAGGGAATCAACTTGAAGCAACAAATAAAATTGTTGAAACAGTCAATATTCCTCTCAAGCAATGACCAAAGAAGAAGAGTTACAAGATTTACAGATAAAAAATAAATCAGTGTTAAAACACACAATGACAGTCTTAAGTTAAGCAAGACCTTTCAGTTTAACCAGCATGCAATGCTAACCTGGCTGTAACTTCAAGTCAATTTGAATGTATAAGTGTTGCACTCTTAATTTCCATTTGCTCCCAGTAGAAAATTCACACTACTGTGAGTCCAGGTTAGCTCCAAAGTTACAAAGGACCACTACAAAACTAATTATTGCTTCCCATATCAGTAAGGCCTTTCAGGGAAGATGCAAAGATTTCCAAGACTGTATTACTGCTTTCAGACCTCTGCTGACTCCTGCATATCTTATTGTCACTTGCTTATACAAAGCCATCTCAGGTAATAGGGGACCAAAAGTTAGCATTCTGTTTTATTGCATTTTATTACCTCAGCATGCATCTTCTATGCGTGAGCTGCATTTATTGAGAATGCAACCGTAACATTCTCCTCCTCCCTGCAATTACATCATGTGTGTACACACGTTTTGCAATCATGAGCAAAAGCAATTCTTGTCATTCTTTCCTTCACATTTACAGGCCAATCATTTTAATGCATGCTCATGGGAACCACCCCCGACCACAAGAAATCCACACAAAAATCTATACAGCAGAAATCTAATTAAAAATGCAACTATCAATAGTTTGTCAGGCTCCACAAACACAGAGTGAAAACTCATGTCCTCAACTGTCACAAGGCCAACAAACTAAGCTTTATTACTTGGCTTTCCTACCTACAGGTTTTCCCCTCCTTTGGAATTTTTTTTGTTTTTGATTTGGGAGGTGTGTGCTGGGTTCTGTTTGTTTCTTGGGTTTGATTTTTTAACTTTCTTTTTAATTGGAAAGGAATAAGGGAAGATTTAAAGAAGGTTTCATTAAATAAAATCATGCTTTTCTAAACTGCTGCTTTCTACTGCTGCTCTGAGCATACAAGTCTAACAAGAAATGAGATTACTTTAAAATTAGCAAGAGACACTGGCATTTTAATGGCACACTCTAGGTACCATTCAAATAATGAACTCTACTGTGCACGTGTGCATATGTATATACTTGTATCAACACACAATTATGAAAAAAAAGCAGCATATATACACATACCATAAAATAAATGTATAATCAATATTTATTCATTGCTGTCTGTTTCTCAAGAGGTAACATGCCTTTAATCAGACCTAGAAGCATAATACATGAATAAATGACTAATCCTACATACAAAGAAGTTTTCTCTGTTTCCCCTAGCATGCTCCATAACTGTACAGATTTCCTAAGAGATGAGGATGGATATCCAACTTCCAGATGTTACACCACTGCAGTAAGAACTGCACAGACTTAGAAACAACTGCAAGTCCAAATTCAGACCTCTGCTACTGTTTGCTGCTTTCTGTGGTAACCTAACAGATAGCTTACTTCTAATTTGTGCTGAAACAAAAAAAAGGAGTAGGAAAAATAAGACACAGTAGGCACACTCAAATATACATATTAAGACCAATTAATGACCAAGTCCTGCAAATCATATAGAAGAAACAACCTTTTCTAGAAGAAATCTGGTATTTGGAGTGTGTGCTCCAGCATTCCCACTGATTTAATGTTCTCTATGTCCCTCTCAGCAGTATCTTCTTCCTCCTCACAATATTAACTGCTTCTAGCCTCACTCACAAGCCCCTCAGTACCCTTCAGGGTCACCTGCACATTGTCAGTACTCATGTCCATCCAACTTTTCTCATGTACCCTGTCAGACAGACAAAAACCCAAAAAAGTACTTGCTGTGGCTGGTTTGAAGTCACACATGACAGATGATGGCTAAAATCATTATTGTTCTGCTCCTCACAGGACACTGCTCATAGCTAACCCCAGCTCCTTTTGGACTTCCAGAAAGCTACAGAGAGCTCAAGGGCACCAAGTTCCCAGCTCTGTCAAATTTCTGTTTTATCACATTATTGGTTGTACTGACACAGACCTACTTAATCATTGGACCAACTTATTTAAGAAGCACTGTTACTACAACCAACTACAAAGTAAGACTCTTCCTCAAACTATGCTTTTAAAATAGTGCCAATAAGCAAAATTCACTAGCACAGAATCACAGAATGGCCTGGGTCTGAAGTGACCTGAAAGATGATCCAGTTCCAACATCCCTGCCATAGGCAGGGACACCTCTGCTACCAGGTTGCTCAGGGTCCCCATGCAACCTGGGCTTCAACACTTCCAGTGTGGGACATCCACAACTTCTCTGATTCAGCTTAGGAACACCCTGAGACAAATGCAGGATTTTACATTCAATAAAGACCACAGTCACATTTGGAATGACAGCCAAACTTTATGAATTGGTCAGACTTTAGTACCTAAAAGAGGGAAATAAAAACCCCTGCCCCCTTCATGGTATCCAAGATGCATAAAAAATTGGAGTTTCCATCACATCACAAGGTTTTCCTTGGTACACAGGTGACAGCTTCACTACACAGACTCCAGCCTGCACAAAGCAAGCCATGCTTGGGAGCACAAACCAAGTCAGGCTGCCAGTTTGGCCAAGCCTCTGCGACACACCAAAGCTGCTTTCCATGGGACATAAGCTACTTTCCTTTACTACAGTGCTGCTCTTGCTTACTGCTGTGAATGAAAGCAAGGTCTCTTCCTCAAATATTTATGCTAGTCCCTTAAACATGAAGGCTTGACCTTACCTCCTCTCTCTCTTCACTCCTTTTCTTCTCTCAGTGGAAGTTAGACAAAATAGGGGACTAGGAAGAGAAAAAGAATGAGTGGTAGAAAGGAAATAAAGGTAAAAGCAGTTACAGAGAGAATAAGGATTAGTTTATTGAAAAGGAATCAATGAAAGAAACAGTAAACAGAGATATACTAACACACACCACACTTGCAGATTTTAGGTTTTCTATTTGCAGAACTCAACACCCAGGACTGAAAATTAACTGCCAATTGCTTGATGTCAGTAAGTTTACTAAACATCTGCTATACTTCTGAAATAAATTACACAAGAAAGTCCTAGCCATTCAAAAACCATCAATTATTTGAGCTGGAGAGCCAAGGAACTGTAAAATACAAAACAACCACAGCACATGAAGAGGTGCAAAATTATGTTTTCATAGCAATATTGCATATTGCCTGGAGAAGTTTATATTATCTACCTAACATTAGCCTGTCATTTCAGTCTATTACTGAAAAGTCTAAAATGCCTTTAAAGAAAAATTCAAAGGCTAGGAACATTAATAAAGTAGTTTCCCAGTAAAAATATCTTGGCTTTATGTCATTTTTTTGCATCAGCTATTTTACTGCAAATGAGTATTTCTCCATCTAGCACAAAATGAAAAAAAGCTGTTGATTAAACTTAGACAAACTGCCTGTGACTTAGCAATGAAAACATTTATCTGTTATCTTACATTATTATTCTGACAAACATCCTAAAAAATAAAGGCTTTCTGCAAGTATATACAGTCCACATTCTGTAAGAATACCCAAATTCACATCTACAACTGCATGGGCTAAGTCTATTTATTTTTTATTAAATATAACAGTATACCTCATGGCAATTCAGTCACCAACATTCCTCCCAACAAGTACAGATTTTGGGGTGAAAAAACAGGTGGCTAAAAATAAATATTGGCATTGCCTTCAACAGTATAAATATTTTGTGGGCTTCATGATCCCAAATAAGCTAATTAATTTTTTCTATGCTGCTCAATAAGACTTGGGAGTCTACTGCAATTATTAGCTACCTACTACAGAAGAAGTAAATTCTTTTTATATATTTCAAGTCTGACTTCAGCTCAGCATATTTTTGTTTTGATATGATTTCACTTATGTAGATTTCAAAAACTAGCTCCTCATTTTATCCCTGACACTTGATTTACCTAAATAGCTCAACAGTGGTTCTACTTTTACTCATGGAAGCAATTTGTAGACATTCACCTAACTGCTACACCTATGCCTAGGAATCAAAACACAAGCAAGTCAGAGAGTCACATTCTTTCAAACACAAACTTCTAATTCTTTCTGGCAGTCAGAAGAAGTCCATTAACTACAGTTCAACCTGGACTATATATTTTCATAACAATTTGGCAGTATTTCAATGTTCTTTACAAAAACTTGGGGAGGATACTGGCAAGAAAACATGAGAGAACAGATGGAGGGACTATTTCACGTTCAAGGACACAGAAAAATTACAGAAGTGTACGATCAAAAGATCCTTCTGACTTTCAAGAAAACAAAACTGAATTTATTTTCAACTATTTACAATTATTTTGCAAAACTGTATTATTTGAGTTAAGAAATTTCCATTCCCTGCATTTTAACTCCATAGCTTTGTGTTTTCAATGGAGGCTTCAGTACATTTTTCAATTATAGTAACAGAGACATAAAATACCTGATTTTTAAACAAGCACAAAGAAATTCTGCCTAATGATGGAAGCTCAATAAACAGCTTTAATTTTCACTACTACTGCCACACAGAGGGGAACAAAAAGCAGTGTTGGCTTTTGTCTTTCAGCACAAAAGAGATCACTGGAAAGTAAGACAGGGAACAAGCATTTAAAAGAACCCCACAACACAGTCATTCATGAAAATCCTTCATAATATTAAAGATATTAAAGTTTTCCATCAAACGTTCCTATCCTAAGCAAAAGGAAAAATTTCAGTGGAATCACTTGGTAAGGCATTTGAGGGAGGAACCTCACCCTTATCACCAGTAAAATAACTACTGTATTGTTTATGAATTATATATAAAGTATTCATGTTTCTTTCACAGTTCTAGAATGATAGGTTTGGAAACCAAAAGAGACATGTAATCACTCTGTACCTACCTCAAAAGTTATATATAAGTTGCCGTAATTCTCAAGTCTTCAGTTCAAGCAGAACTGACTAAAACCACTCCTTATTAGAAAATTTTCTTTAAAGCAGTAGTTAAAACAGGATTAACCATCTAGACTTGACTATCACCTGTTTTGTGCTACAGTTTTCAGCTCAGGCCCATTATAACCATTCTAATTAGAAGTTAGGCCCCTCTGTCTACCCAAGGCAAGCTAACAGCATCACCAACAGTCAGAAGGTATCTCCAGTCCTATCAATTTAGAAGAGTTAAAAAGTAATGAACACCAAACAAAGTGAAATATTCAGAACTCCTCAAGGTAAAAAAACCTGAATCTACCATTCTACATGAAGTTGAAGTCTTCAGTGGCAAATACAGGCTATTAGTTTGATCAGTTTCTGTGAGTGATAAATAATCTTTAACTCTGAAATGGAGAGACACATGAAGTGATGGATGGAGCATTTGGTGGATAAGGAGCTGGCTGCATGGCTGCACTTGTACAAGCTGCAAAAGCTGCCAAGCTCGATGTCAAAGTGGAGACAAGTGCTGAGTGGCATTCCTCACACACTGCTAGTGGGACCATGGCTGTTTAAAACCTTTGTTGGTGACATGGATTAAACACATTGTCAGCAAGTCTGTCCATGACATGAGGCTCTGAGGGGTGGCCAACATGCTGGAGGGAAGGGACGTCATCCAGAGGGACCCTGACAGGCCTGAGAGGTGGGCCTGTGTGACCCTCACAAAGTTCAGCCGAGCCAAGTGCAAGGAGCTGCCCCTGTGCCAAGGAAGCACAAGGGCAGGCTGGCCAGAGCAGGGGTGGAGAAGGAGCCCTGAGGAGGACAGAGGCTGCCAGGTGCTGGTTTGTGAGCAGCACCACACAACTCACAGCGTGCACTCTCAGCTCACAAAGTCAGCCATGCCCTGGGCTGCACCAAAAGCAGTGTGGGCAGCAGGTCAAGGGAGGTGACTCTGCCCCTCTACTCCACCTGCAGTTCTCTGTCAAGCTCTGGTGTCTGCAGCACTAGAAAGAAGTGGATCTGTTAGCACAGATCCAGAGGAGGTCACAGGGATAATCCAGAGGCCTAAGCACCTCTCCTACAAAGGCTCAGAGAACAGGGGTTGTTCAGTCTGGAGAAGAGAAGGCTCCAAATGCCTCAATGAAACCTTTCAGTACCTAGAAGGGGCTTATAAAAAAGAGGGAGAGTGACTTTTTACATGAGTAGATAGTAACGGGACAAGGGGGAACAGTTTTAAACTGGAAGATGAGAGATTTAGATGAGATGGTAGGAAGAAATCCTACCCAGAGAGGCTGCTGAGGCACCAGAAACACGTTGTGCAGGGAAGCAGCACATGTCCCACTCCTGGAAGTTCAAGGGCACACTCTGATGAGCCTCTGAGCAGCCAGCTCAGGGGAAGGTGTCCCTGCCCATGGCACGGGCGCTGGAACAAAGTGGTTTTGAAGGTCCCTTCCATCTCCACACCATTCTATGATAAGGAGGCCAACAACAGATTATATGGCTTCCTTCTTAAGTTGCAATATAAAGTACAATAATGTCATTAAAATTTAGTCTTATCATTTTGTCTTTGAACTTGAAGGCAATTTACTTTTGTGATGAAGATAGAAAAGTGAATGATTACCTAGATTATGATGGCATAAAACACAAAAAACACAACTACAAATGAGAATAAAATAAAAAAGCTTTCCTTAACCTGAGCCTGCAATATGAAATTGTACTACCTAAACTATCCAAGTGCTAATTTTAAATTCTCAAACTAGGAACAATACTATTTTGGAAGTGCCTGATTTGCAGAATTGCCGGTCCCTTTAAAGTCTCACTCAGGTTTTACAGCACTGGATCTCCATCTGAGCAGTGTATGAACTATCACATGAAACAAGAGGCAGCACTCTGGTAATACAATATGCAAAAGTAACAAACATACCCTACTTGCACAGGATGCAATCTGTGTGCTACTATAATATATTCTTCACATTCACTTTTCAAGCACATTACTTGAATAGACACTAATTTACTGTAGTTCCTACCCATATTTTAATTTTGAAAAGTAAGATACAAAACCACTTAGGTCAGGCATGTTAAAAACATATACTCTGTGCAATAAAACTAACTGTCTTCAAAGGTCTTCTTAAAATTTTCTAACAACCAACACAGCTTAAATCCTGTTTCATTATTACATTAAGATTTGCAGAAGGAAATACATATAATAGCAGTATCTCCTAGCAAGTATATGAAACCTTGAAAAGGTTTCTTTTAAGTACTTGTTTGTTATGCTTTAAAGGTTAACAGCAGCTTTCCTTTGAACACAACTACAGCAGGTTTTTTCTGTAATGTGAAGGTCATGAGCAGAATTTTGGATCCTCAAAGAGATTAGGTCTTGTGGGTACAACTCTTCTGTTACTAAGAAAATATGAACACTGAAGCAGATAGAAATATCCATTTTGCACCATTCAAAAGACCACTACAGTTAATATTTTAAAGAATCCAGAATCTGGAAGCACAGAATTGAGGATTTTTTCCCTAATCCACGTTTCTCATCTGTGGAAATTTTTTCCCCCAGAGATGCCTGAAATGTCACTCTCAGCAATAAATCAGAACTGTTTGCACAGTGGAAACACTTCAACAGTGTACCTGTTGAAAAAACACTCTCCAACAAAGTCTGGTTTTGAGAGATTCACAAATGCTCATCTGCATGGAAGTCACGAGGCAAATAACACAGATGCACCTCTTTAGGATCTCTGTAGAAGTCTGAATTGCCTTCTATTTTATATCTTTACCCATCTACATCCCTCCCACTAAATTTTGTTAGAATGTCACATGACAACAGCAAAATACTTTCATTAAACCTTCATTTACATTAATTTAGTTAGAACAATACCATGATTCTACAATTACATACACCACTCCTTAACTCAGTCCCACAAATAGTCCTTACTAAAATTAGTATTAGCATGCATGCAAAATTAACACTGTCCTTAGTCAAAGCAAGAACAGAACTGGAGAAACACTTCAGCCTTTAGAGTGACATTGATTTCTGCACTTCTGCTGCTTTCCAGAAGAACTTTAATAGTTGTGTATGCTGTCCAAGAGAAATCAGGAGTTGCATTACCTCAGAGTAACCTGAAGAGGTTACTTAGTCCTAAGAGAAACTTTCCCTAGATTTAGTCTAAAGAGTCAGTATTATTTCCCCCCTGGAATTTCCCAGACAGCAAAAACACTCACCCAAAAGCCTAAGTGACAATTAAGCAACATTCTCCTTTAGATATGTAAAACTTTAATATAAATGGATTCATAAATCCAATCCACATTATTGCATTTGTGACACAATGTTTGTGGAACAGAATTCTTAAAAAAAAAAAAAAAAAAAAAAAAGAATTTAGATTTCAGATCTTCCCTCTTTCAAGAAGCTAGTATTAGTTTTGGGGGTTGGGGGGTATTTCATTCTTTATGAATATATAAATAAAAACATCAATGGAGTTAAAAAATAAAGGTAGAATTTGTTTTGTAGTCTCATCTCCTTAAAACAAATCAGAGATCTGTTTATACAAATGGAGAAACTGAGTCACGAAGGCAAACTGAGTCATTAAAACTCATACAGGAAAACTCTGGAAGATCTCTAAATTCCCAAGAGGTTCTTAGTGCATAAAACAAACTGTAAAATTTGAAAATTAGTATTTTTGGTTATTTCATTACCCTTCCCCAAACACTTTTTGTAAAGTGTCCAAGGTTATTTTCCTCTAATTGTCAATCAGATATCTGCTTGAGAACATGACAGAAGCCATGAAGAGCTGCAGACTGTAGAATATCAAGAACAGCAGCTTCCAATTGAAGGCAAGGAAAGAAAAAGGCAAAAGGTTTCCATAAAGGCCCATATATTCTTTGTCTTTTTCATGTACTTTTAAATAGAGAGAATAAGACATGGCTTAGAAGAAAAAATTGTATTTATATAAATAAAGATGATGGGAGCATGCATTACTGGAGAATTAATGAAACCACTCAGCCTTTGCCCTCAAAACACATTAAAGGCATGTATTAACAATACCCTAAAAGTCTATCCTACTGTTCAACTTCAGGTATACCTCAAATCCTACATCAGTGCTTCTAAATGGTATTTAAATTAAAATTCATCACAGATTGAAGACAGCTTTGCCACTTCAACATCTCACTTTTGATTTCTTAAATCCAGAAGGTTCTAAAGCTATACTGGAATAGGACTTCATATCTCATTAATTTAAAGGACAAGACTAAAGACAGGCATTAAAAAAAAGGTGAAAATTTATTTTTTGTTATTGTTGCTTAAAACATACAATTTGCAGCTGCTATAGTATGTATCAGAGCAGACTACACCAACTACCAAATAATGAATCCTTGTGACCTCCCTTCCCCCCACTCAAACATATTTATAGTGGTGATACTAAATGGTTCATATTTCATTTAGGAAAAAAATTAGACGTTAGGAATCGCACCTTCCCTCAGGACTTGTGTGTGTGTTATCACATACACAATTTATCTAGCAATATATAAAATTGAAGAAAAAAATGCAATGCCAAAATTACATGGCAGCAGAAGAAATTCTGTGTCTTTAAATAAAGTAACAGGTTATAATCTCGCGTGCATTATTCCCTTCAGTTCATTCTGTATTCTCTAACTATGAATATATGGAATTACTACACCGATGTCCAGTGAAGGTATTTCCTGGAAGATGAACGTGACGTTCACAAATGTGTTTCCACGAAGAATTTAGCCGAGTGTCTTAGTGACCGTAATCCACGACTGTGGTTGATAAATATTACTGATTCTATGCCGTTAGCAGGACAGACAGCTGCACCGTATCGATCACAAACGCAGGAGCCTTTCCAATTTACCAAACCGACACCCAGATTACCTTAGAGCACCACACACACCCCTCGAAGGAGCTGCCTGAGTCTGTTGCCTCCTTCCACCCCCCTTCTCCCCGACAAGAGTGGTCTCGTTCACTTGCCTTTCACACACATAACCAATAAAATTAATCAGCTGGAACACAGCATTTTTAAATCGCAGTAAAAGCCAAGAGCTGTTTTGTACGTTATTTGAAGGGAACAGCCTTTTCTTTTTAACATAGTAAGACACTAATATGCTGCAGACAAACGCACTGCATGGGGTGTGGAGGACCCGAGCTGATTAGATTACCACAACATCAGCCTGAGGCCGCCATTTTTAGAATCTCTAAAGGACAAAAGAGGGAAATTAATAAATTTGCTCCACATTTTAAAAAAAGTAACTTCAGAAGTATAGTGATAATAACCAATTAATCATGCATTGCAAGTACTGCCATGGATATCTCTTGCTGTTCTCTGATCTGAACCCTGAGTAACAAAAATGCTTCGTTATTATTCCTTTAAACTGCTGTAAATAAACAGACTAAAACATTCGTAAATCTAGATGCAGCACTGAACTTCTGCTTTTGACGACACGTAGTATGTAGCATTTTAGGGACCTCAGGGCTTTCAGACACCGCACGTTCCCTAATAGCCGAGTATGGGGGAATACAGGACCTTTATAATCAGGCTATATTATGTTTCTCTACCCTATTTAGTAGTACACAGTGAACCGTTTGTTTCTCTTCCCCGGTGTCTGCAGCAATACGGCCGAACCCACCGACACTTACAGCTTCAGGAAAGAGAATGAAATATGCCACCCAGGGAACACGAACACCGGCTGCAGAAACTAAAGCGAGAAAGGGGTGCACCACTCCAACTCCTTACAGCCTCGAGAAAGGGGGTGGGGAGAATGATCCCCTTTTAAATTGGCACAGAAACTCCTCGGGACAGCTCTCCGTTTGTCCAGGTTACACCACGAAGCGGAGATATTAACAGGGAGGCAGGCAGGGAGGCGGGGGTGTGGAAGGCAAAGAGATTAGGCCTATAAAGAGCCATTTTAGTACCACAAAGCAAAAATCTACAGGATGGAGGAAAAGAATAGGCTTCCCCAAGCTTCATAAAACTCAATACGCAGTCCCAATAACGCACAAACCCGTTCTGAAAACCGCCAGCCCAAGGAAGCCTATGTTGTCACATAATAGCTCCTTTTGGCTCATTTTCCGAGCATAATGCATAAATCTGGCGTAACTGCCAAAAAATTCTCCTCAGCTCCTCCAGTTACAGTAACCCGCCATATTCATAAGATATAGCGACAGCCTGCCATTTTTTAACCAAACCCCACAAAAGGAAAAGCAAATTCAAGGCAACTTAAACAGAAATTAAACATATTTCAGGGTGGGAAGGAGTTATACTCGCACCGAAGGTAATGAGACATTCCCGTCGCATTTCACTCTTTTTCCACCCCCCCCTCCCCCAAAGCACCCAGAGCAGAATATGCTCGTAATAACCAAAGACTCACCTGTAATGGTCACAGGCCAGGCAGCAGGACCCCTCAGCTGAGCCCCTTCTCTATCCCAACCAAAACAATGCAACAGCCCCACTGCGGATATCCCTACCCTAGGCAGGACTCAGCCCTCAGCAGGCTCTAGTAAAAGAAAGGGAAAGAGGAGACCCCCCCTCCCCCCAAACCTAGCTCAGTGCGCAGAACCCTACAGGGACCAGCTCAAAGGCGCCTTTGCCCTGGGACCTGTGTACAAACCCCGCTGCTGCCGCCGCTGCTCCCGTGCCTCCCTCCCTCCAGCCTCCTACGCTCCCTTCTATGTCACTGCCTCTCTCTGGGAAAATGGCGTCCGCTCTCCCCTCCCTCCCCCTGCACGGGGCTCACCCGCCCCGCCTGACAGGGGCAGGGTTACCAAGGCGAAGCCAAACAGCCGCCATTTTGCTTACGGGCCGGGAGCGCAGCCCGCGCCCGCCGAGCCCTCAGAGTCCATTTTGCAACACGCAGAACGGCTCCGGGGTCTGGGCGCGGCCGCGGCACCAGACTGCGGCAGGGGCTGGGCAGGGGGGCCGTGAGGAGGGAAGTAGGGCAGCGGAGGAGGGGCGGCGGCAGCGGGGGCTGGCGCCGGGGGCGATCCGCAGCCCCGGCGGCGCAGCCCGCGCGGGAGGGGCGGGGGCTCCGTCCCGGCCTGTTGTGGGGCCGAGCGCGGGCGGGAGCGAGGGTGTCTGAGTCAGAGCTGCATCCTCGGAGGAATAAACGCCAAAAGTCCCTCCTCGGCCGCTCTCACACCCCCAGCCTCCGGCTTCTTCCTCACGACCGTCGATGCTGTCAGCATACGTGTTCTTTATGAATCTCTAACAGCACATTTTCGGCCTAAACTGCGCGAAAAGCCGGGCAGACCCGCTGGATCTCACACACGCAGAAGAACTACCTGAGGGGAGGGGAAGAGGGGAGCGAGAAAGGAGCGGGAATTTTTGCAGACCTGCTCGGGAGGTTTTGGCTGAAACTTTCAGTAAGACACTCGAGGCTGAGAATCTTCCCCGAAGCGTTTAGGACTCAAAGGCAAGTGGGAGAAAGCTTTTTTTCCTCAGAGCGAATGCGATAGCACTCGCTGAAGGCATTTCTGTTCTGCAATGAATGAGAAAAGCAGAGAACGAGCCTCGTTTGCCTGTTAGGGAACAGCGCTCGGGGAGTAGGAATGGCGCGCTTCCATCCAGACCAGCGGGCGCTGCCACTGCCAGGAGCTCGCTCAGCCTTTCAGGGCAAACACAGCTCCTGCCGTTCGTAAGCAGCCTGTCTTTCTAACCACCATATCTCCTCTCCGCTGTACCCCTACGCCGCCCTGCCGCCCTTGCCCGGCTTCAGCCCCTCCAGCGCTACGGCTGATGGAGGGAGGGGAGGCGGCGGCTGGGGTTTCGTTCGACGCCCACCAGGGGCTGAGCGAGCCTTCTTCAGTGCGCAAACTCGGGGCACCAGATAAAAGCTGGGCTGGCAGCTCTTACCCTGCCTCGATGGAGCCGCCACTTTCGGGTGACTGGAGAAGCAGTTAGCAGCAGCGCCATAGACTAGCGTCCCCCCACACCTTGGGCACAGAGAGTTTGGGGCTCTAAAGAGCTGCTGCTGCGGCAGGAGGGAGCCGAGGTGAAGGGATCTGCTAGCTGGTTGGACGCAGAGGAGGCGGCTGTAATGGGGCATTAAGTCTGAGGGAGGAGGGGGGGCGATTAAACCTCTTGTGATCATGGCGGAGTCTATGGGTATTTTTTTTTTCCTGTCTAACTCTTCTGTGCGTGTGTCTCTTGTTTCTTTCTCTCTCTCCTTAGGGCGCTTGGCTGGGGCTGTTCGCTCGGGTTCTGCCTGTTGTTGCGCGAAATGGCGGCTGGCGTCTTGGTGGGTTTGGTTGTCGGTTTTTTGTGTAGGGTTTTTTTTTTTTTTCCCTTCCCCTCCTATTCCCCTCCCCGCACTTGTGCCTTGGCTGCGGCTCCGCAGCGAAGCGCGGCGGAGCCCGAGTCAGGAGGGGGGCGGGAGCGGCGCGGCAGCCAATGGCCGGGCCGGCCCGGGTGGCCCGGCGCGCCCTGATTGGCTGGCGCTGACATCATCCTGCAGCAGGGGCAGCCGCAGCTGGGCAGGGTCGGGAGCTGTCGGGGGAGGCAAAGGGAGAAAACGGGCGCCATGATCTCAGCGCCAGGGAGGACTCCGCGGGCAGGGCGTCCCCGAAGAGCTGACGAAAAGAAAAGCAGGATCGGGCCTGGGCTTCTCCTTCCCGAATAGTGCCGGGGCTGTGCTGAGAGGAGCGGGAAACGAGCGAGAGGGGAGCAACTCATGCCTGCCTTTGTAACTGCGTCAGTACAAGATGGCGCAGAGTGTCCCTGGAGAGGGAAGGGAGTTGCACGTCCGCCGGAGGTCATGTGACCGCGTTGCATTCCTGTGGGGTTTGGCTGCGGACCAAGCTGGCTTAGGCGGCGGCGGCTGCCCGGGAGAGCCCGGGCTTCCCTCCCCCTCCTCCTGCACAACGTCGTCGGTCCCGCGCTGGTTCCCTTCCCCCATCAGCCTTATGCACGAGGGTGTAGCTGCTGCCGAGGAAGGTTCTCGCTTCTCTCTTTACTCTCCACCCACCTCCAGGGTGTAGCTCCTCTTGGGGGAAGCTTTCCATTCCGCCCCCTCTCTGCGCAAGGCTTTACCCACCGCCAGGGAAAGTTCCCCCTGGCCTGCTGGCTCCGCCCGAGCGTGGGAGCCGGCTCGGTGCGAAGGCACTCTGCTCTGAGTTAAGTTGCAGGGGGTTATGGAGTGGTTCTTACTGGAACAGTCGTTTTAAGCGATGTCTAAATGACCTCATTAAAGCCGCTGAGGAAAATGTTACAGGCCGTGCGGAGTTGTTCTTCTGCCGAGGAGGTCACGGCTGTTCCAGTGTTGCTCTGCCGGGGGTACGGGTGGGGAGGCCCAGGGAAAATCTCTCAGGTGTTTATGACTTTATTCTGTTTGAACAGGAAAAGTGGATCGCTGTTCTTTGTGTGCTGTTGAATCCTGTTGCAGGAGTTGAGCAGCTTTCTGTGGAGCGATAGGTGTATTCCGAAGTCAGGCCGCAGATGGCCTGCATCTTTACCACGGGAATTGATGTTTGTACTTAGTGCAAATGAAAAATATGGTCTGCAAATATTGTGAGGACTCCCCATGTTTTACTTTGAGGTCCATAGGTAAATGAACTTGTTACATAGGCCTGGAATGTTGGCAAATATATTTTTCCGGGTCTTTAAAAAAAAATTCAGTATTTGCTGGATGGGATGTGAAAAATGTATGTTTTCCAATCCTAACCCTTTTCTTTAAGGAATGCAACTCCTGTTACAATTTGGTTGAGCTTCTCATATTTTCAAAGCAATTCAGTGCTAGTTCCCATGTCTTGTTCTTGTATGCCACGGTGTAAATTTAGCCACGGCATCTAACCCAATGAACAGATTAATAGTTAAAATTGTTGATGATTTAAAGGTGTTGGTTTGTTCTATTTGGAAATGTTTCACTTTTTCAATTCTTAGTCTGTCCCTGGATAGATGGATTTTCCTTCTTTTTGCCTCCACAGTGGCAACCTGAATGGGCATAAAGCTTGACTATTTCACAAATGTGCTGTTTGAGAACAGGAATGAAAGTAACTGAGTGTATGACTAAGAGAGAAGATTTTTGTGTAATAGCTGCTCTTTAATATGTGTTACATAAGTGATACGGTGAGGTGGAGTTCAGTTATATAAGAACTGACTGGGGACTTGGGAGCTGCTGTAAGTAGTTCATATTGGTCGCATTTATAGCCTGCAGGGCATCCCTGTGTTGTGGGAGGAGGGGTAGAAAAACAGGATTGGAAGCATCTAACAGTGCTACATTTTTCTTTTGTAGGTTTATGGAGGATACCAGGAAAGAAAGGGAGAAGGCAGTAATTAGGAATGACGGAGTGTGAAGCTTTCAGATGTCTGTAGTCTCATTTGAGTTTAGGTTTTAGGATGTAAGCTCTGTTTTCTGTGAGAGCAGGCTCCCCTCCTTTGAGTGTCAGAAGGTGGCTGCCAGGTGGGCCTTGTGCCAACTGACTTCTGTGTGGACTATAAAGACAAGATTCTTGAGGCCTAGAGATTGTGAGCCTGTGCCTGGTTTTTTGTTACCAAAAGAAAAAGCTTACTGGAAATGGTGTTAGGAGGAGGCAGTTGGTTTGTTGATCAAACATTAAAATGACTGGATTACTGATTCTTCTTGTGTAGGCATCATATGACACAAGGTAAATACTCCTTTGTAATGGAAGCTTCCAGAGAGGCTTTCAGTGTACAGTGATTCTTTTAACACAGCACTGATTTATGTGGGACTTGACATTGTGAAGACTTTGTTGCAGATGTGTTAAAGAGAGAACATTAATTTCAACTAAAGATGAGGGGAAAAAACATTTTATTAGTACTTGCATTTAGGCATGTGTTCTGTAATTATGAAACAGTGATCGCCTGCCTCACTGTGTAAGGATTGTTTGAATGCTTATGTTAGAGAATAGTTTATATAGCTAGAATTTTAATTCTTAAAGCAGCCTTTTATGTAACTCACTTTGATAACAGATTTTGCTTGAAAACCAAGAAATGAATTACTTTAAAAGCTCTCTATTGCAGCAGTACTTGAATGGAGGTGTGGCTGTGCTTTTATGAAGCTATAGAAATGAAGGCAAGTTTTAATGAGCTGGTAGTAATTCCTTGTTTGTGTCAAGGTTGTTTTTATTAGCCGTTCTCAGGAAAGCGGTTACCTTGAAAGAAGCAGTAGCTCTGGTAGTGTTGCAGTGCAATCTCAAAACAATGTCATATATATTGTGAATTATTTGTGCTGCAGGAGATGAGTAAAAACTGTGTGTATTTCTTTGAGACAGAGTATTTGCCCTACAGCCGTTCTGATGCAGGCTTTTTTATTCTTGAAGGGAAGAAAAGAGCTGTAGGAGACTGGGTAAAAAATGGTGTGTAGCTTACCAGGGAAACAAACAATTTCTACAGCACTTCAATTTGTTCCTTAAGGAGGATACTCCAATGGGCTGGCCGCTCTCCAGCAGTCAGACCTGTGGCTCTAACTTGCCTTGGTAGCCTGTCTGTGCATGCATGTGTGGTCTGAGCCCTTGCTAAGACCTGCTATTTAAACAGTTGTTTACCTTTAGCCGTACAAAGGGACTGACAGGAGTTCAAGAGTATTTCGGGGAGAAAGGAGAGAGATACTCACAGTGTAATAGATCCAGCTATGCACTAATGTCATAGTTGAGACAGTTAAAAGTGCTCATGCTGAAAGATGATCCTGCACTTTTTCAGCTGTTCATTCTTGCTTCTGCAAGTGATCATGGGGGAATAGAAGTGAAGAATGGATGAAACATAAGCCAAATAGTAATGGATGGCTTTCTAATGTGACTCCTCATTGTGTGGCTTGACAAATATTCCTGTTTGAACAGGAGCAGAACGAAGCACCTGGTGGGAAAATGGAGATTTGCAAGTTTTAATTGTTAGTGAAGTTAGGTATGCCTTTTCTCAGGAAAGCTGCAGTTATTAAGGAGTTTTGAGGGGCACCTCTTAAAGGCTTTTGGCTAGTGGAGCTAGAGTCTCTGAGACAGGGACTCTCAAAAACAAAAATTCTAAACTTTGAGTTTTTAAGTCATTGCTAAATTGACCTTCAGTTGTGGGTAGCAAGAGCTCTTCAGGTTCACTGAATTGGTAGCCTGTAAAATTAAGTGTTATTCTCAGCTACAGGCTAGTTAAGTGTTCAAAGGATTTTAGATTTAAGTTTATTTTGTTTCAGGGTAAAACCTGAAACAAGCTTACTTCATCCAGAAGTAGCTGATAACCTGATAGCTGGGGTATTCAGTGAAGAATTATTCCTACAGGATGAGATCATGGCTAATCATACAAAGAGATGCCTGTGGGTCACAGTAGTCATGAATTTGGCAGGTAGTCACTAACCAAATGAATTTGCATTATTTACAAGAGGAAAAGGAGTTCCAGTGACTGGGAGCTGATCAGTTTATCCACCTGGATTTGGACTGACTGTGTTCAGTGCTCAAACAGCAGCAGGATGAGAACTTCCTTTGCACACTGCTTAGGCTTTCTGTTACAATGAATCTTTCTGAAAAAATTGAGATTAGTAAGGTTTTGCTTTAGCAGGAAAATAGGTTATTGGCTGGTTCTACAATTCTTAACAGTTGAGTTCCTCACTTAAAGAGGCAACCTTAAAGCTGTTGTGTGGCCTCCTAATCCTGGAATTAGTGGGAATTTGTACCAGGTTCACTGCTGTGACCTCTGTGTAGTGAAGTGGGGCATTGGTTTGTTTTCTCCCTCCAGCATGACCTTGTTACTTGAAGTAGAGCCTTTCTGATGAGCTTTGGAGAGCAGTATTAAGGTCCAAGCAGCTACTTTCATGAGTGAGGTCATGCTCAGAGATGATTATAATGCAGCACTAGCCCTGAAATGCTGTCAATAGCAGTTCTTTGATGAAAAGAACCAGTGATTGAATGGCTCATGAGCAGTTGATGCAATATGGTACTTTTTGAGGATCTTTAGGAAGAAAATGGAAGACAGTACTGCCAATTTGGAGACTTGGACTGTCCAGAGTTGGGAATTTACTGAACTGGAGACTCCAGCATCCCATAAGTACAGCTAAAGGTGGTCCTGTCACAGAAGGCAAGAGTTTGTAAGCTTGTAAGCTCAGAAACCAAACAAGTCTTAGCTGCTGGGTTTTTGTGCTTATTAAGTGTTGGAGAAAAGAAACTGTACTGAAACTTCTTACTGTGACTGCTCCATCTGTGAGCTTGTTAATGTGGCATGGTCATGCAGTAGATGTTGCTCAAAAGTAGAAATGCAGCAATATATCCTGTCTCTTCAAAGGTTTAGCTTGTGAAGACTGCTGCAGTCCTACTCAGTGTGGTCTGTTAAAATGCAAAACAAATATTCAACAGGCTGAGGGAGCTGGAGCTTTTCAAAACAGAAAAGAGAAAGCTCTTGGGGAGGTCTCATTACAGCCTTCCTGTGTTTAAAGGTGGCTTGTGAAAAACAGAGTGACTCCTTCCATGGGCAGGGAGTGGTAGGAGATGGGTTTAAACTAAGAGATGAGTGATCTGGATTGGATGTTGGGAAGGGATGCTTAGAGGATAGTGAGGCATTTGAATAGGTTGTCCAGAGAAGTTGTGGATGTCCCATTTCTGAAAGTGCTCAGGGGCAGGTTGGATGGGGCCCTGAACAGCCTGGCCAAGTAGAGTTGTCCATGCCCATGGTAGGGGCTGGGAACTTGATGATCCTGAAAGTGCCTTCCAACCCAAACCATTCTGTGGTGTCTGACAGCAGAAAGGTGCACTAAGAATGGGGACCTTTTTGACATTGAGTACCACTGCTTATAGTAATGACTTTGTTTCCAGCAAGCTTCAGTAGATTGGTAAATAGTGAATAATTTTAGTATTTTATTGGCAGAAGTTAGTCTCTTTCTGTCCAGTTGACTGTCATATATGGATTTTTGATAGCTCTTTGATCCAGTGCTACAGATGTACCAAATACAAGTCTAAAACTAGCTTGTGTGGAGGATATGAGGTGTTAGAACTAGTGTGGGGGGCACAAGAGCTTAAGTTGAAGAGGTGGCTGGGAAACAAGCATTAGCATCCAGTTCTTGTGCTAAACTCCCTCCTTCCACATTCCTGCCTTTATTAGCAGGTTAGTCATGACACAGGACTGTCATATGATTCCCTGAATTTTAGTGAAGTAAGCAAAAAAAATTGGAGGTACAGAATTGTGCCACTTTATTAATGCAGATAAAAGAATCCCTCAAAGAGGCTGTGGCTGCTCATGATACTGAGCCAGTAATTTAATCTCCAGCCCAAGCAGTGCTTTACCAGCTGCATTCCCTGGTTCATGCTAAGCAATGGTTGTGCTACTTCATTTTGGGCCACTGTGCTTGTGGCCCAGTTTGTCAGGCTGATGATAGATTGTGCACTGTGGTCTTTTCTGTTGAGCCAGGGTGAGCTGGCTGTCTCAAATTCCATCCAGAACAACTATGGGTCATCTAATTAGAAATTTATTAAATAGTACTGAATGTCATTGTCACGAATATCCTGATTTAGAAGACTACTCTTCATTAAACCAAACTATTGCTTTTATCAGAGTGGTGCTACTTCAAATTCATCTTCAAAGCTGTGCTCCATTACCCCAGCATACATATGCTGGAACAAGCTCATAAGCTTATAAAGGCATGCTGGGCAGTTGTCAGATCCTATTTTTAAACTGTTTCTGAGAAACACTTCTGCTTCCCTATCTCTGCATAGTCATAGGAAAGACTATGCAGGAGCCATCATGTCTGGGCTCAGCTAACAGTAGTTTTTGAACTTGAGTGTCTCCTCTTCAGTGACAGTAAAATTGAACTGCCCTGATTGCTGTTGCAGAGGGGAGATGACGGATCACTGGGAAATAGTGGTAGTGGGCTGTTGACTCCTTGACTCTAGTACAAACAATAAAAGATTGTACAGGTATCCTCACTCCTGTGACCAGTGACAGGGCTTGAGGAAATGGCATGAGGCTGAGGCAGGGGATGTGTAGGCTGGTTATCAGGAAAAAGTGTTTTACCCAGAGAGTGCTTGAGCACTAGAATGGACTCCTCCAGGGAAGTGGTCACAGCACCAGCCTGAGGTTGGGAAGTGTTTGGACAGTGCTCTCAGGCTCATGGGGTGGTTCTCAGGGTGTCCTGCATGTGGCCAGGAGTTGGACTCCATGATCCTGATGGATCCCTCCCAACTTGGCATCTTAAAGATTGTAGATCTGTGGTGCTTGACAGCCTAGCCAAACTTTAATAGGAGTCCTGATGCCTAGTATCAGAGCAGCTGCTTTGCTATGCTCCAGAGAGTGCAAGAAGAGAGCTTTAAACACTTTAAATGGTATCTCTCCTGATGAATCTTGAGCACAACAGGTTTGGTTAATCTGCTACTGATTTGTGGTTAGCCCACTTACTATAATTGTGTGACACTACTGTATGCCACCTTTACATTTTCACTAACAGTGGAAAACTGCATAAAAATGCGAGTGATTTTGTAGGAAACTAGTATTTTAGGGCTATTTCTCCCTGTGTCTAACATTGCCTGCTTTAGTCTAGGCCTGAAGTACAGACACTAAATATAGCTGTTCATGTACTCTTTTGCTGGAGAGGAAGTCCAGAATTGAAGGACTACTTCAGAGAACTTGTATTATGTAGTTTGGGTCAAAAAATGAAGACTACCAATCAAGCATTTAGACTTGATTTTGTTGGTTAAAACTGGCAGGCAGGGATATTTCAAACTAGGGAAACTACTATGAACAGGAAGGAAAAAAAATCATGCTCCTATAAAATGAATTATACAGAGCAAATTAACATACGAGTTTTGTGTGTCTTAGAACTCTTTCAAGACACTCTTGGGACCCTGCAATTGCTAGTGTAGACCTAATTGATGGGAGGGAATTGTAATTTCAAAGTGTTATTAGGACTGATGCCTGTGGGCTGTAGCCAAGCCTACTCTACATCTAGGAGTTGACAGTGGAGGGTCTTCTGATTTCTTTTTTTTTCTAGAATAGGCAAGCCCTTATTCCACCCTTCTCACAGATTGTGTGCTACAAACATTAGTGGCTTTACAAGTGCAGCTGTTAGTTAAATCAGTTTGTCTTTTCTTCTGTTTCAGTGGTATGACTACTTAATAATCCCCTTTAAGTAAATTGAAGTTGTTAACAGAAACCAAGGAGAAGAGCAGCTACCTGAATTTTGCCTTGTAGGGCAAGTGTTTCTGCTTAAAGGAAGGAGAGGAGCGTAGCATTGGGCCTATTTTAAGCTCATCCTACAGTGAGCAGAGCAGGGGGATCTTTTTGAGGGGTGTGGTACCTTTTGTCTGTTTGCTTAAAGATGCCCTTTAATTTCAGTAATGTAATGACACTGAAATGGGCTATAGAACTGTTAACTCACTTAAAACAAACCTCATTAATCCCACATATTTCTGTAACCTAACAAGAATATACTCATATACTTTCTGTTCAGTGTGGTGGCTGTGCCTTATGTTTCAAATTTCTCCTGATCCTCACAGCATTCCAATGTGGTTGTAGATAGCATATTACAACTTAGAGTTATTGAGCTGTCTACAAATGCTCCTTACACATAGAAGTGACTTGCTGAAAGGTGCTTCCTTCTGTGTGTCTGTAGATGCATTAAGCTTAGATTTTTTTCCCTGTAGCCCACCTATGTATTTAACAAAGTGTCTTGCTTTGGGTGCTTCTTTTTGCTTGAATAGCATTGAGCAAGATTTATGTACTGATTGCACTCAGTAAAAGTAAGCTCTGCATTCTGTGTTGGATGTGTGTATTAATATGTGTAAAACATGTTTCATCTTTTAGAAGCAGCATGTTGCAGTCTTGGATCACATTTCAAATCTGAAGCCTTTAAGGGATATCTAAGTAACAGTTTATGTAGTGGGGTTTTCTTATATGGTGCAAGAATGAGTATTGTTTTAGTATTGGTATTATCCTTCTGCATCATCAGTCCTACTATAGAAATAGATCAGCAAAGAGCAAAAATTGAACTATGTGTCCAAAACAAGCAGGTTCAGTAGACCTTGTTTTTCTTTGTGTGTTTCTAAAGTTCTTGGTTGAATCTGAATTTTGGATGTGCCCAGTTGGCACTGGAGTGGAGGAGAGGTTTTTTTTTACTACTAAGAAACACTTCTACTGCAGTTCATAAGCTGAAATGCTGTTTGCCATATCATAAATAAAGATGAGATGTTTCATTAAATTAATTTGCTTTTCTGTTATGTGAGTCTAATGTAAGCATTTATTTTAATATGTATTTCTGAGTCCCATTAAGCAGTAGCATGTCTGACGTGATATCTTTTTGAAACTTCTTTAGGTTTGATTCTCAACTGGAAATGTTTGAATGGGGATTCGTGGTCTTTCTGGCTGTTCCAAGGAAAAATAAGAATTGAATATATTCTTCTGTAAATAGTGGGTGTATATACAGTATATTCCCAAGGTCCATTGAGCCTGTTTAGCTGTTTTTCAGCACAGGGAGGCTAAACCAGTGAAAGTATGAAATACCAGTATATGTGAATGACTGTGCTTAGGGTTACAGATGGACAAAGGGAGGATGATGGAGGCCTCTACCAGTAACTGCAGCTCTTTAGAGGGGTGGGTAGAACCAAAAGTGTATTCTTGATGTTTGCCAGAGAACAGTTGCTAAAACAATATTTTTATCAGCATTTTTAGGTTCTCTAAGCTGTTGTTCACATAGTATTTAAAAAAAGGGAACTGAAAAAAGCTCGAAATTAAATACAGCATCAGTGGAGGGGTTGCCCCTAACTGCAGCAACAAGATGAATTGTAAGAAGGGAACCTGACTGAAATCAGTCTTTGTTGGAAAATAAGCAGGTCTAACCTGTAGTTCTTGAACAGTGTACAACTTTCAAGCAGCTCAAGGCTATGTATGTCTGTAATCTACTGATCATAGAAATTGTGAAAACAGAGGCATTGTATGCAGCTATGGAATTCTGAAAGATCAGTTTAGAGGGGATCTGCCTGTAAGTAACATTTCAAGCAGTTATGCTACATCCTACTCAGTTGATTCCTAGCTGTTGTGCAGCAGGAAATCTCAGCCTTTTTCCATTCATCCTCTGGAGCTTGTGGAGGGAAACACAGATTGGACTTGTATTTAACTATAACTTCCTTCCCTTTGGGAGCTCACGTCTGAGCTACTGCGGATTTCTGGCCATGTGGTATACTTTGATTTCCTGCCCATATGTGAAATTTGAGTAAGCTTTGGTGTCTCAGGGTGGAGAGGGTGACTGGGAGATTTCTTTCTGTGGAAGTAGAAAGTCATTCCCTGATTGTCTCCTTGCCCAGCTTTCTGCATGCATACAACTAGGTACACTCTGTATGTCATGGTCAGCTCGTAGTATGTATGAGCTGACAATATAGCATGTAAGAGTTAAGCTTTCCTATTTTCAAACTTAAGGAGTCTTTCAAAACTTCAGGTAGTTTTGTTGTATCTGATTGAAATTGTTATTTCTGATTTTCAAAAGAAAATGCTAGACTGAAGGCTAGCTCCAAGAATGGCAGTTTTATGCCGAAGTGTTCACCTGCCAAACAGACTGCCTAAATCAGCTTGCAGGTTTTCCATGCAGTGAACAGATTGTGAGAAGTACATCAAGAAATCATGGATACTGGCTGAAGAACGAGGGATTGCAGTACAGAAGGGAAGGTGCTTATCTTTAACTAGATATGCGTTTTACTTTGAATCCGGTTTTGGAACTAGATGTTCATGCCCAGTCTTCTTTTGTAGCTTTTTGAAAGGGAAGAATTTCTAACAACCAAATCAGTTGCCTTTTTAAATGCAGGAGAACTGGAGTAAGGAAGGCTGTCAGCATGCATGCCTCCCAAATCCTGCAAATGTTCTTTTACTTAAATTTGTCTGAATAGCACAATCAGTATTGTGTTTTACAATGCTCAGTTGCTAGGAATTTAATTTCCATGTTTATAGATAATGTTTTCTACCTATTTTGTAATGTATGCAGTGTTTCTCATGTCAATTTTCTCGTGGTGTTAAGCTTCATTTTTTTTCCACAACATTGTATTCAACTTTATTATTGAGGTGTTTATTTCCTTGGTTTCTAATGTGAAGGAAAAACTCTGCTAAACCTGCGGATTTTTCAAGACAGAGCAAGAGGTGCTTGAAGAGGGGAAGCTAGTGCTCAAGTTCACAAATCAAAATAGGATTGCAGTTACATCTTAACTGACAGGCAGGAAAAAAGCTGTAGTTTTAAGAGCACAGCTGGCAACAGGCTCATACATACCCCCAGAAAAGTAAACTCTTCTGCCACAATGTCCAGATCTGTTTGGATAATGATAAAAAGATACTGGGCAAAATGCGAGAGTTCTCTGACTGTTTGCCCAGAGTATAAATATTTCAGGCTTTGAGTGCTTGTGTGGCTTAAATGTTGCAGAAAGACTGTCTCAGTTATTTTTAGGCTGGGGGAGCAGGAAGAGTACTTGCTTCCTGTCTTCCCCTCCCCCAGGAACCTTGGGTACGTTAATGAGGAGAAGAAATATAGCGACCCTTGAGTTGGTTTACCAGTTCCTATTGAACAAGGTCAGTACATTTCCTGACCTGCTTTGTGGAAGGAGTAGTGCAGCCACTTAGACAGTATTCTCCCTTTTGAACCAACACAAAGGCATAGAGAGTTTCAACTGAAACAAGTCCACAGTTTACTTCATAGTTGCATATGAATAGTCTCCAAAACAACTACTAAAGCTTCTAACTAGAATTAGTCCTCTAGTTGATGTTATGTGAACTTTGGTGCTATGCACAAGCATGACTAACTTGAGAAATCAGTGAAACTGAATACCTCAGTTCCTCTTAGCTATTGTAACATTAGTATATTTAGGCAATAACCATTAATATCTTTATATCAGCTGTTGTTTCTCTTCTACATAGCTACAAAATCATCCTGCTTGTAGGTGTTGGCACATATCCATGCTATAAAACAAAGAAATGTGATAACTTGGTAACAGTACTTCTTCAGTTCAAGATATACCAGACTGCTTCACTTGGCAGTTCAGGGGGGTTTTGTTACTTTGATCCAGAGGCAAAAAAAAAGCCATAGCAGTGCCTTGGATTTTTTTCCTAACAAGGAGAGGCAAAAAATGCATTTGGTCCTGCTTACTGTAAAAATTGTGTAAGACAATATAATTGCTTCTTTTCTTGCATGAGTATTGGCAGCAGTACACAGGTGTTAACTTGAGGAGAAAGTGTCTGGGCCTATTGTATGAATCTCATTTGCCATCAGTGTGCACATATGCTTCAGAAGTGATCACTCTTCCTGACAAAAACCAGTCTGCAGCAATCCACCTAGGAGTACAGAGCTTCTTGGCACTGTGCAGCGTGTGCAGAGCAGGCTTAGAATCACTCAGGCAAGAAGCAGAAAAATACTAGCTTTGGCATGCAGAAGTGTCCCCATGTGTGGAGCCAGGATAGAAACACCAGGCTTGTCCTAGCATGCTCCTCCAGCAGCTACACAGAATGTAGCTACACTACTATGCAGAGCTGTGCTTTTTTTCTCAGACTTCTGTGTGTTTTCCACTTATTTAGCAATGCTTGTTATGCTGTCTTTGGGGATATTGGTTTGCAGTTAGGTCTAGGGTCTTGTTTCATTTAAAGTTAAGATGTTAGAAGACGGAACAGTTCTTGCTGTTTACGTTGATCCTTCTAGCTGAAGCAAAAATTTTATGGTGGTATTATATTTTGGGAAACAAACTGTGTATGAGAGGGAACAAGCTGAATGCAATTTCAATATCTTGAATTCTGGAGAAAATGGAGTGTCTGCTTACAGAGACTTGCAACCTCTTGCATCACTAATTAGGCACAAGCAGTCAAATCTTAATCTGATGTCTGAATTATACTCAGTTAAGAAGCTATAGCAGAGTATGTTTACTTGACTAGTGAGAAAGTTAAGCAATTCCAGTTGGCTTCAAATATATTTTTAATTTGCTGATGAAAAATCAAGAATTTTGATGCTAGTTAAACTTTTTTGTCAGTAGTTCTATGGACCTATGCAGTTTGCTCTGCAGGGGATTCCCATTTTCTAACAGTCTTATTCAATACAAAATGAATAATAAACTAAAAATTTTGTGAATACTTAGCTGGTTAAATATTGGTAGGAGTATCCCTATAAAGAGATGAAAAGGAGCCTTTGTTGTTAAACAGTGTATAAATATAAGCTGAAGTGGTGAATCACATGAAAGATGGGCATAACTCAGTATCCACTGCTTTCAGACAGGAGGGTCTGCACACTGCAGCCAAGCTCTTTGTGGATATTGAGCAATCTGAACATAAGGAGGGCTGGTGCCTTCTCCTGCTGTTCTTGATGAAGTTGGAGATAGTAGAATTGAGGCTGCAAGGTGAATCACATTCCAGTTCGTGGTTTGATGCTTTAGAATAAAGCCTTTTCCTGCTTATTTGAGAGCTCACCAAAAACCTTGTCCAAGTTGTGAGCCTTTCATGGGAAGAGTGTGTGGGGTGGGGGGTGTGGTTTTAAGAAGCTTGTGTTTCAAACTTAGCCTTTCACAATTCCTGCTTCTGGTCAGATTGTGCATACTTCACATGTGTGAAGCATGTGGCTTAGCTAGGTATGGTGTAGCCTGTTGCCATGTATCCTCTGCAGGCTGAGAATAACATTATCTACATCTAGAAGACTGGGGTAACTTCTTCATATGATGGTCACCCTGAGCTGCTCTACTCTGTGCATGAACATGTATTACTGGTAGTTACTTCTAACTGCACCAACCTCTGAGAGGAAAGCAAAGAAGAAAACACATTGTTACAGCTTTCTGGTGCTGTTGAAGAATCAGTAATGGGATGCAAGTGGTAAATTGACATATAATACAGTAAGGCTAAAGGGAGTGCATTAAGATGAAATTAGGGATTTCCAGTTAGGAAGATGGAACTGAAAGCTAGAGGAAAGGGGCTGGGGAAATTGGTGAGGTGAGATGATATCAAGAAGAAAAGTGTGGTGAGCTAATCCAAGAGTAAGAGAAGTGCCTGTGGTGATGGGAGCCATTTTTAGAAATAGTGAAAGAACACTGGAAGCCTTGCATGAGAACCTGCTGAAAGTTAATGTCTGTTAGCTAATGATACCTGTCATCAGGGAGTCAGTGCAGAAGTCTGGAATCATGGGATGGCCAAAAACAGCACCGAGACAGCTGATGGGGTTTTCAGCTTGACCTATGGGCTGTAGGAGAAGTCATGGACCTGTGGTAGGTGGTTGGAAAAGACTGTAACTACTTGAGTAGTAACCCAGCTTAGTAATGAGTGATTAGCAGCAGGGCCACGTTCTTCAAGGTGAGTGACTGGAGTTCAACTCAGCCTTGAAACACAGCTTCTTACTGTGCCTGAGCTAGGAAGTGTTGTGTTGGGGCAGTTGTGGATGCCAGAGGCAATCATGGCTTGAGATGTTCTCTGCAGTTGCTCTTTACAAGTCCTATGTTCTGATGGTACAGTGTAGTGCTCCATCACCCCAGTTGCTGATCATTTGTGTGACTATGCTGTGAACAAAGGACTGATGTGTTTAATAAGGAGATCACTTCTTCCTACTCTTATATTCAGTTTTTCAGCTGGGACTGACTGTAGACCTAAGATTAGTCAAAATAGAGTCCTGTAGGGACTGTGTTTCAAATCATGCAGAATCTCTGCCCATACTGCTGCAGAAACACCCTTTTCCTTTTTTCACTGTTTCACCATGTGAGTGGATTTCCAAAGCACATCAGTGCCTCGTGTCAGGGGCACAGTTAACTAGAAACTATTGGCTTGAGATGGGGCAAAGTCTTGTTCCAGGCATATTGTTAAATATTACCACAAGACACTCTCAGCTGTAGTTTCATTGTTTTGTCACAATTTAACAAAACTATTCCTGCAGGAAATGAAGGAGGGATCTTTTACTGATAACATGACAAGAAATAAATTGGGCAACAGTATGCAGCCTGTAATTACAAGCTATATAAAACAAGGGCGTCCAGTGGCCCAGGCAGTCTGTTCTAACTTCTCTCAACTTTCACCTGTTTTCATAATGCTGCAAAACAACAGAAATAAGTAGAACTGGATTTTCTGCAAGTGTGTGTCTTCTGAGCGTCAAACATTTTTCATTTTCATTTCATGGATTAAACCAGTGCAATAAAATGAGCTTAATGACAGAGTAAGTCCTGCTTTTTCATAAACCTTTTTCTCCTACCCTCCCCTTGCCTTTCCATGGTAACTCTGGAACCTCATGAGTTACTAGTAATGCTGGCAGAGGCTAATGTTTACAACTCAGTCTGTTTTTTGAATACAGGCTTCAGTCTTCTCTAGCAGATTGAAACCAGATGGGAACGGCAGGGAGCAGAATGGAATTTATTTCTCTTATGTGGCTTGTGATGTTAACAAAACTCTTTGGGTATTTTTATTGTTATTTTGCCTAGAAAATGACTTGTACCTTCTTTCTGTCCAGTTTCTGTAATGTGGAAGCCTACAGCACCTACCCCAGCACACTGAAAGCCTTCACTGAGATGTGTTGCTTTACTTCCATTGCAGTGACAGACTGTGGTATAATCCTATAACATTTTTTTGTGGCGTGTTTTGGGTTTTTTTCCAAGTAAAATGATCAAAACCAGTTAATCCATCCAGATCTTTTTTTCTGCTCTTCTTGCACAGCTGATGGAGGTGAAATGCAATTTGTTTTGCAACATTTAACAAGTCTTTCTCTTTTCTCCAGCTACCCTAGGTGAAAGTACACTAAAGGAAGACTTGCTGAAATCTGAAGAGGGAGACAGGCTCAGTGACTCAAACTAAAGTGGTTCCAGAATCTGTAATGTAGACAGGATAAGGATTTTTTCTGTGCAGTTAATGCTGTGCTTTTTTTTGCTGGTTTCTCAGGAGAAAAGACTCAACATGTTGAATCACAGAGATGTTACTTCCTGCTGGGTTTTGGGATTTCCTTTCAGCTCTCTCCTCCATGGCTGCAGGAGCTGTTTCTGCATAGTGCATATTCTAAGGCAGGAACTTGCTGGAGATGAAGACAGAAGCCAACCAGTTCTGTGCTGAATGTAATAGTTTGACTCAAATTGTGTGGCTGTTGCAGGAATTGCTGCATTGAACATGGCTGAGGATTTATTATTTCATAATTTGCCTAAATGAGTATAGGATGCTAATCTGAATTAACATATGAAAGTGGAGGGGAAAAATTTCTTGATGTTTTCTAGCCACTTGAAACCTGATTGTGTGCAAAAATGAACTTCAGCTGAAGTAGTCATGGGGTTTTTTCCCCACTTGCTCAGTCTTAACTCCCATTCTTTCTGATTTTCCCACACAAAGAAAGAACAGCTACTTGCTATAGCTTCAAAAATATTAACAAAATACTGTGAGCACTGGAAATATGATAGAGTTTTAAATTACTATCAGCTTCACTAGGAATTAAAAACATGTAATCCTGGAAGTTATGGTAGTAAATTGATATCAAGTATTTTGACATGCAGCTTGCTTTCCTCATAGAAGAGAAGTATTCCAGCAGCTTCTTACAGGACTGAGTTCCAGTGCCATGTGTAAGATTGGCATGGTTACTGTGAAGACAAACCTTAACAGAATTCATATGAACTCTACTTCTTCAGCAATTGTTTTTGATAAACCAAGTCTTGCAGCTCCAAGAGGCAAACAGGAAGGGGATGGAGGGATGGTAGTTAACTTTTCAGGCAGATCAACTGCTGGAGTTAAGCTCTCCGAATGTGGAATAGTGTCAAACAGTGCAACACTCCTGTATCCTTTTTCTTCAAAATGGCTTCAGATGTGCTGTCTTTTTACCCTGCAGTGCTAGAGGAGAGTTCTGCATGAAGCCATTTCTCTTTTGTGTTTTAACCTCTGCTGTACATTGTCCAGTCCTTGTTCAGCAGACAGTTCCATTTGGTGGACTGTCCTCTGGTGCTGTTTGGAGAAAAGAAAAAGAGTTGATCTATAGCTGAGTATCTAAAACATGAAACTTCAGAGGACTGCCTGAAGTTGTTAAACCTAATGACTTAGAGCATCCATAAAAGCCACTTCACAGGATAATCCTTCCCAGCACGTTCCATGATAATGCTTCCAGTGCCTTTGAGTTTTTGTCTCTGGGTCTCATATGTGAACTGTCAGAAGTGCAAATTCTGACATAATTTTAAATAAGTGAATCTTCCATCCCTAGATGGAAGTTCTTGCTGGATTTGAAAAAGGCTGTATATTTTAATTAGGTACAGTCTGTGTGCCTAATTTGATGAAAAAATGCTTGAAAAAAAAATATTAATGAAAATTTTCCTTAATGGTGGATGACAGACATGTAAACTACTGTTGGACTCTGTGTGTGTGTGTGACTGGCTGTTTGTTAAGGGAAAAGCATGTTTTCAGAATGTGGTTTTTGGACTTCCAGACAGATTACGCAAACTCGAGGAGGCCCAGCCCACATCCTGTGTAGAAAACCAGCTCACAGAAATGCTCATTGTTCTTCAGGGTTATAAGTCACTGCATTTTGTGCCTCCCCTCTATTTCAAAATATTGTATGGAAAATACTAATGCAAAGGAACCACAGCAGCTTAACAAGTGCTTGGTCCTGCCAGGTACTGAGCACTGTGCTCTTAGCAGAAGGCTGGGGGACTGGGATTAAAACATTAAGCTCCCTGGCTAGAGAACAAAGAGTTTGTGTTGGTAAAAGTAACTGAGTATTTATCAGGTGAGTAAATCAATTGATAATTGACATACTTTCAACCTGAAAGTTGTTTGTGTACAGCCATGCCAGTGTTTACTGTCCTGGAGTGGGTGTTAGAGGATATGAAGTTTTCTTCAGGCACGGTGAGTTCTCCATGACAGATTCACCTCTGCTCAGTTTTCACTGCAGAAAGAGAGAATGTGGGATGTCCAGATCTGATGCCCCACCAGAAAGTGGTTAGTGTTTCTGAATCTCTACCCATGCCTATTGCTGGGTTGTGTTTTTCAACCTGCAAGCTAATGGACCTATCCATGAAGGGAGCTGTCAAGTCAAAAACGCTAAATCCTGTTCACTCTTCCCTTTTTTGAATGTACATTGTTATCTTGGAGTTTATTTTTGAAAAGCTGAGGTGCTTTCATTTTTAACTTTTAAACAGGATTGGTGTTCCACTGTTAATTTTAAACCACTTGTATTATGTTTTTCTTCAAAAAAACAACAGCTTATATTTTTTGCTAGAGTTCGGTACCCATTTAAGACTAAAATATTTGTTATGATAATCCAGGTGTAGCTAAGCAGAAGGCTGCCATGAGTGTGTTTGAGGTTGTTCCCTGCTTTTCTCCAGTCCTCTGAAAGAAATCACTTCCCTTTAGTCTCTGCCAGTCTCCTGACTGTGCAGCATTCCCAAAACACATGGACCATAAAATGGGATTATAGGGGAGGCATTGAAGTAAACAGAAGTTCCCTTGGGATGAGATTTGCTTTTTCATGCAGAGCTCCTGTGTGCTGTAGCCTGGCACTGGAGTGAATTCTCTTGGTGACCCCAAGGGTGGGAGAGCACCCAGGCCATCCTCATGTTTTGGGGATAGTCTCTTCTGGCTGGCACAATAAAGTCCCCCTTTGCAGTGTTTTTGGAAGGACACACCCAAGTGAGAGGTTCTTTCTGTGTCTCTTCAGTGTCTCTGTGTAACAATAAATGACCAGTCTCATGATGCAGCTATAGCTGCCAGAAATCTGCAGTGAACTTACAGCTGTAGCAGTCATTAATTGCACAGTATTGCTGAAGCAGCCCAGTGCTTCTGTGAGTTGTGTTCAGGGGTAAGTAGCTGCTTGGAGATAAAAAACTTCGTGCTTTCATAGAAACATATCCACCATATTTTGGTGGATAATATTATCTTTCTGTGAAACTTTGTGCTTTCATAGAAACATATTATCCACTATATTTTGGTGGATAATATTATCTTTCTGTGATTGCACGGTCCTGTTCTGTTGAAAGTACACAACCTGGGCAGGCTCAGTCTGTAGTTTGATTACTTATGAGTTCTTTGTTGAGACTAAATTGTGTTGGTCTCAGCAGGGAACATTTCCAGACCATCCATGCTGGCCTAAATAACTCAGGCTGTCATTGTTGCTCCACAGGATAATGCTGTGTGGGATATCAGGGCACAAAGCCTTCAGACTTGTGTTCATTTCACTGTAGCTATGTTTCTTATTTTGAAAGAACTTGCCACAAATTGATGTTGTCCTTCTGTCTCTCCAGTGGCTGCTAGTCAGTAGTGTTCCCCTTCTCACAGGCCCATAGTATGGTCTGGATTGAAAGGGATCTTAAAGATACCTGACTCTACCCCCTGCCATGGACAGGGACACTTTCCCCTAGACCACATTAGTCAGGGCTCCACCCAGCCTGCCCTTGCACACTTCCAGAGGTGGGACATCCACAGCTTCTCTGGATAACCTGTTCTAGTGTTTCACCACTCTCACACTAAAGTATTTCTTCCTGATACCTAATGTAAACTTGCCCTCTTTCAGATTGAAGCCATTCCCCCTTGTCCTGTCACTACATGCCCTTGCAGGAAGTCCCTGTCTGGTTTTTCTGTAGGGTCCCTTTGTATACTGGAGGACTCCTTGTTGCCAGTAGCAAGGCTTCAGATGCTGGTGGCCTTGGCTTCCTGCAGGTGCTGCTCTGTACCACAGCACGGCTGCTTTTGTGCAGGGGGAAAGCTGCAATTGTAAATACTGTCCTTAAAACAGCAGGAATTCATATATTCCCTTAGGTGGCTGTTTTCCAGACATGGCCTGTGTTTATGATGTCCTTGATGTGCTACTGGGTATTAGTGAGGAATATGATGAGATCCCTCCAGACTGGAAGACTGCCCTCTGCATTTGGTCAGCACAGCTTTATTTGTACTGACTTTGAGGTGACTCTGAACAGAAACTCTTAAACTTCTTGTAATTATGAAGCTTTGAACCAATGAATGTATGAAGCTTTGAACCAATAGCAGCAGTGAGAATTTTCAGTTATCTGAAGGTTGTATACATCAGAAATTCTTGGGGTTTTTTTCTGCACCTGGTACAAAGAAATAGAACAGCCCTGGGAACAAGCAAGACAACCCAGTTCCTGCTGCTGTCAAAGGCAGCAAATCCATTCATTCGTGTACCTCCGTGTAACCAAAGCAAAGAATTACTTGCTATGGGTTCTAAATCAGGAGTTGCTATTCTTTCTCTTGTTTGGTTTCTTTTTAAAGTCTTTTGGCTTTAATGGGGAGCATGCTTACGAAATTAAGGGAGGTAAATTTGGGGCCTGTATCTCACACCACAGGTGGCGGCACTCAGGAGTAATGTCATTTTTGCAGCTGTACACAGCTTTTGTTTCTAGAGGGTCAGATTCTCTGCCCTCATCTATAGGTGGGGTATAAATGAGAGAAAGGCTGACTTAATTTGATGGCGGACTATTGATAAGAGTAGTGGTTATTTGAAGACTGTTTTATTCTATTTAAGGTTGGGATTTTTTTGGAAAGTCTGATTTCTGGGTGTATTTTGTACCAGAGCCCATTCAAGAGCTGGGTCTGAATAAAGCTGTCATTTGCTACATCTCCATTGGTATTTTCATCACATCTTAACTGTATGAGAGTTAAACAGGATTATTAAATGAAATTTTCTGAAGGTCAAGAAGATTAATTAATATTTTTAATACCTACAGGTTTTAGGAAAACATGCTGAATTATGAGGGGAAGTACAACTTATTTAATCACTGTATTTTTCTAATAAATATAGATGATATAGCTGTAATTGCAGGGAACTGAAAATGTCATGTCAATAACAGTAGCACCTGCTTGTATTTAATTTAATTTGTGCGTGGGATTGTTTATATTGTAGAAAATGGCAGTTTAGGAACAAGCTTTTGAGGGGAGCGATACGTTGCCAAGGCTGCAGTATTTTGTATTACACTGTACAGACGCTATCATAACTCAGAGTATTTGTGATCTTCCCTCCCTTTGCAGTCCACCTGCTCACCAGTGCTGTCAGGAAGGTGAAGCTGCAGTGAGCTGGGTCAGCAGCAGAAACCTCACTTTCCTTGCAGTCTTTGATTGGTGCCTGTGTAGCTCTGTGAATGACTTGTTACAGAGTCAAATAGGTGCCAGTGCAAGGGAAGCAGGAGGAGGAATCTCCTGATTTGGCAGCAGTTGGCAGTCACATTGGCTTTATGGTTTCATGAAGTCCTGTCTGTAAGTTATGCCCATATCTGTGACTATCTGGAAAGCCATGGTTGTTGAAGGCTTTGCTTCCCTGCTGCCAAGTGCCACCCATCTCCTGAGCACTGCCACTGCTGGTCAGCTGCTTGACAGAAAGGTAGGTAGGGGACACAGACTTGACTGTGAGCTTCTAGGATCTGGTTAGAGATTTCTGGGACTGATGGAGGGAGAGCTGCTTAACACATAATGTTCAAATGGGCCTGTGTGTTCACATTACAAGATGAAATACGTGACTCTAAAGAAGCATTAGCTCAGACCTGGGCAGCTGCAGTGTTCTGGAAAATAAAGGAATCCACATAGTAGAAAGACAGATAAAGCAATGGCTTACCAAGACATTGGTAATGCACTATTGCCAGCTATAACATGGGGGGAGAAAAAAAAATGGGGAGATTTAAAAATCCAGCCAGTTTATCTGGATCTTTATACTGGTGCCAAAGTGCTGTGAAATTTGTGGACTGGGGTAAGACAGTAGAAGGTCACCATCACCTTGGAAAAAAAGAAAAAAGGCCCTAAACAATGTCTCTCCAAGGACCTGGCTTTTTTACTATCTACTGTTACAAGTGACACTAGAGATTACTAAAACTGGAAGAAATTAGATGAACCAAACCCTTCTCCTGTTTTCTGGTTAGCGCCATTGTTAACATTCTTGGCAGAACTTCACAGACGCTTTCCGTGGTTTTTCTGCTTGGTTGCACTTCCTGTCTCGTTTATTGGCATAATGATGTCACTCTCGCACACTGGGGAGGAGCACAGTGGTGGGCTCTGACCCAACTCCTGCAAGAAAGGCTTTCTTGTGCCCCTACAAGAAGACCTTGCTGCTGCTCTAGTGGCTGAAATCCAAATGGAAATTCCTTTTTTGAGCCTCCCCTGGATGGAACTGGATGGCAGAGGAAGAGGCAGCCAGAGAAGTCATCTTTGGTAGGAAGCTACTTACAGGAACATCTGTGTTCACCCAATATGGGTGAGCACCTGGAGCCTGCGTAGCTCTGTGTGTGTTCCTGCAGAGCCTGTGTGGAGCTGTAGAAGAGAAGGCAGGGCCAGGGAATATGCTTTTCCTAAGCAAACAATGCAGTGAAAAGCAGGAATGAGAGCTTCAAACACATCCCTGCTCATGGGAGGAAAGCACTGAGAGAGTCCCATTTGCCCAGTGCTCTTTCACAGACCAGGAGAGCAGCAGGGTTTGTTTCTCTGCTTCTCCTGCCTTTCCCCAGAAGGCAGCCTGGATCAAGCACTTGGTCCTTGGGGATATTGCTGCAGGAGAGGGAGGAATGTGGCTTCAAGAGGTGGCCCTGCAGCCCTGGGGAGCAGCCTGGGCCTGCTGCTTGGTGAGGTCTGTACCTGTGCACAGGCCAGGTTCTGCTGTGAAAGCTGCAATTATGCAGGGAGCTTTAAAGTGGTAGAAATCAGTGTGTTAAAATGAACTTGGGAAAACTTCAATCTGGCTCAAAGGGGCTCTTCCAGCATGAGTCATGTGCAGCTGTGGAGGAGCCCTGGGCAGAGCCTTCCTCCCCACTGGTGAATGGAGCTGTCAGAGTGCTTGGAGCCAGGGCAGGGAGAAGAAATACCCCACTTCATTTCCTAACAAGGTATGCATGGGAGAATTCCCCACGGGGGCACTGGTGGGGGTTTGTGGCTCTGTTTTTCAGTCCCTCAGCTCCACATAAGAACATTGTGCAGCTTGAAACACCCTAAGCCCGTCCCCAGGAAGCAGACAATGGTGTTGATATGCCTGTTGCTGCAGAGGAAGTGGCTTCTGTTATAACCAACAAGCAATCTGCCAGAGTCCGTGTTGGGGTGGTTGCCAAAATAAATTTGACATAAAATTATTTGGTCTCTTTGGCTTTTGTCTTGTTGTCTGGGGATGTTCCTTTTGCTTCCTAACATTAAAATCTCACCAGTGGCAGGATTTCCACCCCCCTCACACCCTCCCCCCCACCCCAAAAAAAAAGTAATACAGACTTTGAAATTCTTAATCGAGAATCCAGTCTTTATTTAATAGACGATGAAAATATTCTTAAATGCTTTCAGGAGGGTAGCAAAACTGAAGCTAAACCATGTATAGCTATGGTGTTGCTCAGGGCTTTTGCGATGCTGTTGGAAATATGACATATTATTGCAGAAAAGACAGTCTGGAAGTTGGACTCGAGATGTTGGAGGCATGAGGCGCCCTCTTGTGCTGTTTCTCTGGGAGCAGTATAAGGTGAGCAGCTTCCCGGGAGCAGAGGCTGAGCCAAGCTTCAGCCTTGTTTCTAGTTTAGTTTGGGGGTAACTGGTGTGTGCTTTGGCACCTAATCATAATCCAGCGTGGTTCTGATGTGTTGGAGTTACTTGTTGATGGGTCTGCAAACTTCACTCTAGATATGCAGTGAATTTTATTTCATTAAAAATGAAGCTTTGAACAGGAAAAAGGAGACTTGGACTTATATCTTCCAAAAGAGAAAAATAAATTTTAGATTCACACAAAAGTAGCAATGTCTGATAAGTACTAAATTTCTCTGATGGGCCAGATCTTAAGTTGAATTTCAGACTTCACTGACTGTTAATAATGTGATGCAAGTTTGGATTTTTTGTTTGTTGGTAGATTGTGCTGTATGTTTGTAATCATTCACCTCTTTGGGCTGTAATAGTATCAGGAAAACGTGCTGCCTTTCCTTGGAAGTTGTGAAGACTAGTTGTGGATCTAGTCACATGCTAGATCTAGTCAAGTCACTACTTTTTCAGATTGCTCACTGCAATTGTCTGAAAATACCTAATTTCTCCAGATACCAGACTGCAAGCAGAAGTGCAAACTCCAGAGTAAATGAGGTACATCAATTTCCAGAGTCAACTAAAAAGCTATGTCAGATCTGAAAACGTGGGTCTTTGGTGACTTAATGCCTAAAGAAATAAGTTTCACTAATTTTTGATATGTAGAGCTCAAAGTCATTCAAAGGACACAAATATCATCATTTTTCTGGCCTGACGCAAAGTCTCTGCATCATACCTGGAGGTGTCATGCAAACTTACTGGTACCTCCAGGATGCAAACACAACTAAGCATAGCATGTGCCTTGCCAGCACTTTTCTGGCTCTTTGGAGATTAAAGATGTTGCTCATTTCAGTCTTATTGACCCAGAGCACTTTTAGAGTGGGGTACCTGTCATTCTGTGACAACATTTATAGCAAAATAGTAGTTTCTATCAGATTTCTCTCTGCATGAAAGCTCCTGAGGATTATGACCATTTCACAGAGCAGCAGCTAGAACATAAAAGGAGAATGATTGTGCTGGGCCTGCCTGAGGCCCATCTATCTGATACTGATGCTGTCTGCAGCACACACTGTAAGCTGGTGCCCTAAAGGCCAAGAGAGCAGCTATAAATGCTTCTTCCTGGACTGCTGTCCCAGCTTCCAACAGTTTTCATGTCCTGAGCTGAATGTGGAGTTTGTGCATTTAGCAAACCTTGATAAATTTAATTCCCATGATTTTTCCAGTCCTCCACTGAGCTAATGCTAAACTTTTGCATTCACAGCAACCTTGTTGCAGTGATGGACTTGGTCCATTGTGAGCACTGACCATCTTGTCTCCTGTCTCCCATTTTTAACAATTAGTTGCCTCAGAAGAACCATCTTGTGACCATACCTGATGCTGTGTGAAAAATAACCTAGACTGACATTTCAGAATCTGTGGAGGGCTACTGGGGGGGTGGTGTGGTAGTACCCTTCCTTTGCCCTCTGAAGTCTTTGTGCTTACATTTTGTCTCCATGAAGAGGATGGGAAAAGTCTTCAGACTGAGCTTAAGAAAGAAAAAGTTTCTCTAAGTAGTTTTTCTGGGTATTTTGTGAAGTAACTGTGTGAAGCTCTTCAAAAGGCATAGGACTTCACTTCTGTGGTTTGCATAGCAAAATAGCTAATGTAAATGAATTCAGAGACAAATCTCCCTACCAAAATTAGCATTCCTGAGAACATAATGTTGCTAATAATAATTTGAGCAAAGTCTGTGGTCATTGTTGTCTTCCATTAACTCTAAATACCTTAAAATATCAACAACAGGCTCCTTGTGGCTGCACAGCTTTACATCAGTGTTTAAAAAATTTTACAGTCTGATGTAGCTGCTGGGGAAAGATTATTCACAGATTTAGTCCTAAATTGCCCAGTGAAATGAAGCAAAATATGAGAAAGGGGAAAAATGCTCAAACAAATCCAACATCTTGGGAGTAAGTCATCTTCATTGTTTTTCTAAGCATCTGAATTACTGCTCAATGAATAAAGGAGTAACAATTTGCAGAAGACTGTCAGCTATAATGTAATGTTTTGATAAAAGGAAGAAATGTTCATATTAGCACAGGCCTGATAAGTCTGTGGATTCAAATGTGTGCACTGAGCATGTACAAGAACTGACATTGCTGAAGTACAAGAGCAGCACTTTGTAAAAGACTGAATTCAAATTGCTACTTCACATCCTATTCTGCTGTTTCACAGGAGGTGTGTATATATACTTTTCCCTAAAATATACAGTGATGGAGACAAGGAGGAGTCTTAGGAGACAAGATAGCCAGTGCTCACAATGGACCAAATTCATCAGTGCAGCAAGGATGCTGTGAATGCAAAAGTTTAGTATTACACAATTGATGACATAACTGAAAAGTAGCATCTTGCATTTACAGGAAGAAGGCAGGGGGCAGGCAAGAGAGTGTGTAGCAGAGCTGCTGGCTTGCAGCAATCCTTATTCAGTATTGCAGCAGTTAACTCCTGCCTTTTAAAAAATGAGTTGTTTAATTCCACTTTCCTGCATACGTCCAGGAGCCAACTCTGAGCTCTGCCTATTGCCACATTCTGTCCTTGCGTGCGAGATCATATTTCCAGATAAGCATGAATAGAGTTCAAATGAATCTATCAATAATCAGTGGAAAGGATGTCATAATGCAAAGTCTGATACTGTACAAAAATATACAAATCCTTGAAAACATGTATTTGGAAAGGAACTGCTTTATTCTTAACGTAGCTGCAGGTCTGGCAGCAACAGCTCATGAAGAGGTGTGGGAATTAGCTGCACAGCCTCCCTGCTGGCAAGGAGAGCTGGGAGGCTGTGTGCTACTGATAGGAGACTCCTCATTTTTCAGTCCCTTTGGGTAAAGGAAAGTAAATGATTTTTCTTTGCTGATGAAACACATTGTGAGGCAAAGCCACGGTCGAGAAGAAAAAAATAAGTGTTGAATGGAAATAAAATCTCTAAACTCAAGTGAAATAAGGTATGTAAGATTTCAATTTCTTTTAGGTTGTCATAATCTTTTAGATTCATCAGCTAAAAGAAGATGTATGAGGAAGATGGGGAAAGGAAGAGATGGCTGAAAATGAAACACACATTTTTAATTGCTCCATTGCTAATTCTCTGATTTGGATCTGCTTGTAATTAAGCTAAACTATTTTCAATGGAATTTTTCTTTGAAGTATTTGCAGCAATGCAGAGTATGTGTGGTACTGTGCTGAGCCTAAGGAAAAGGGCAAACAGAAATACTCCCTTGTCCTGTGAATGCCACAGTCTCTCTAAGGACTCCATGACTATTAAGCAGGCACTTTTCCCAAAAATCTACATTCTTACAGCATCGTTTATAGGGAACTTAAACAGCACTCTGTAATGATGCCCTCTGGTGACTCCAAGAATTGTTACACTATAATAAAATAAAAAACAAGATGGAATTTGGCCTGCTAAGTTCTCCGGCAAGTTGGACTATTCATTAAAGATTAATGAGCAAATCAGAGCTCCTAGAGCTCAGTCAGGCAATATATATAAGCCATACACATACAGAGGTCCAGGACTACCTCCAAGTGTTGTAGGAGCAGAGCTGTAATGTGCAAGACAGCCTTTCACCCAACCATGCAAGTAATCTCTTCCAGATTAACAATAAAAAACCTGCCTTTTGGCACTGCAAATTGATAATTTCTTTTCTACTGCTTAGAGAAAAGATGAAATAAAAAAAACCTCTTGAGCTTTTCTTGAGGCAGAGAATGTGGAGGATGTTAATTGATTGTATGAAATCTTAGAAATTAACCAGCTGTTCAAAGGAATGCCTCTTGTTTATTCTACACTTACTGTGGCTGCCACGCACTTTCTGGAAAGCTGATTTCTTCCATGCACTATTTCCTCTCCTGGATATTGCTTTTTATATGCACAATCTGTCTGCAGCATCTAACATCTCTACATTTCCTGCCCATCATTTCCCCACCATACAGGCACACATGACTAGTGTCGTACTGACTCTGGAGCTCGTGTGCTTCTTGCTCTGTTCTGGTTGAAAAGGACTCTCTTTATTTGCAGGGTTGTGTTATTTCACAGCTGGATCTGTGGATGTATAGGGTCTGCAGACTAGTGCAGATGGAAGGAAACAATTGTGGCTGGGAATGGATGGAGTTGGTGTGGGCATCCCCTTCAGTATTGCTTCTGTTTTAAATCATGACTGAAGCTATGTCTTGACCCATATGGATGCAACACTGGCAAGGTAATGAGATTATTGAACTCTAGGGCAGGTAGCCCAACAGAAAGCCATTCACAAGCTCATACAAGCAAGGTAATGAATAGAGGATAAACAAAAAAAACCCAAACAAACAAAGTTAGACAAAAAAAATCCCAAAAACAGCCCCCCCCAAAAGACCCCCAAAACAAAAACCCCAACTCAAAAAAAAACCCCAAACAAAAAAAAAAAAACCCAAAAAATAAAAACACCTCAAATCTCCCACCCAAAATTGTGTTAATAACTTTGTATGAGGTATGATGTATTAACTACTTACCTCATCTTTTTTAATTGAGTAGTCAAATTAGGCTTATACTCCCAATAACTGTATCAGTAACTCCTCTTCTTTAAGCTCTCTTCCCCCATGCCATGCTTGGGAGAGGATGCATCTCTTCCCATTCATGTCTTTTGCACAACAGCCCCTTAGGCACAGTGTAGATCAACTGGGTTTTATGCATATTTTCTCTAAGAAAAACTAAAGGAGTAAACAAAATATTTGTTCTGACAAGATGCCTACTTTGATCATAAATGTTAAGATCAGGAGGTGCAAGTATGATTTTATTCTTACTTCCCAAACAGTATAATCTGTAGAATCTTCTTTACTAACTTCTTCATTAAGTCAGTAATTTCCCTTTCAACTGCAGTTTGTATTTTAGGAAAATACCTTATCTTGATTTTACAGGCCGTTTAGTACCTGTAGAGGAGTTTGTGATACCAGTTTAAGGTCTGATAATGCATCCAGGAAGGGCTGTTTTTCTGCACTAGCATTTGCAGTGTTTCAGTGTACTTGTCTTGCAGTCACACAGTGCTTTCTCCTGGCCTGAACAGTTACCCAGGTTCTTTGAGGAGGAGAATACACCCTTTGATAATTCATGCATCTTTAGTGCAGTAGCTATGGATGTAGCACACCAAAATTAGTACTTTTCTTAGTGGCCATGCCCAGCCTTTCATTTCTAACTAAGGTGATATTTCAAAGAGCCCCTGCTTCCTTCATGATCAAAATTAGAGTTGCTTACTCTGTGTGCTGGCCTGCTGATTCTTTCACACAGGCTCATGCAGCTCAACCAGTTGTCTTCAAGCTCCTCTTTCTATTGCAAATTTATGTTCCACGTGGTGTACTTGTGCAGTGATTTTTGCTGTGTCCAACCATCTTCCTCCATAAAGGAACTTCACTGCTGTTCAGTTTAGCCTCAGTGAAGCTGTCAGGCTCACTGCCCTGTCTTCATCAGCTGGGAACTGATCAATGGCACGTGTGATGCCTTGTGCTTTCCACAGTCTGACAGCCTTTGAGATCATGAAAACAGCAGTAGGAGATGGGCTTTGGTATGATTGTATGACTGGTGGTGGAATATTGTCCATTTGTACAAATCTTTTCAGCTGTTTTACAGTCTGCTATCACAACACAAGGAATGTGTAGAACAGAGCTGATTTGAGTGCAATGCCTATTAAGTGGTCTGCTTGTATTTTTCCAGTCCTCTCCATCCATGAGTTATTTTGGTTTAGCAGCTGGAGTAAGACCAAGAAAGGAACTTGTATTCTACAAGGATTTGGGGGACAGCTCTGAAGCTTATAAGCTTTTGGATGTAAATGTGCTTGTATATTTTTTCTTGTCCTATGCAGAGAGAACTCTTAAGGCAATATTTTCAAGATTAGGCCTTTGGGTAAACTGGTATAGGGATTGCTGGTATGGAGACACACTAGCAATATAGATAACTCCTTGAGGGAGCTGCCAGAGGGAGATTTTTGCCTCAGTTGTGATTCAGGTAATTTGCCCTCTTACCTGTCAGTGTGTCAGTCCCCCCTCTCTCTTGTTACTTGCCTGCTCTCCATGTGGCTTGTATTTTTATTCTTGCTCATAGCAGCGTTGGTTCCATTTTCACACAGGCTTTCACTGCACTGGGATTGTTTCTTACACAACTGAAAGAGCTGCTCCTGCAGATCATTGTCCTGGGCTGGAGTGGCAGCAACTTACTCCAGGACAGGACATGAAAGTTGTCATTTGGCAGAGGCTGCTGTGCAAATCAGGTCACCATATTCCACTTCTCTCTGTGCTTTGTTATGGTAGGTTTAGGAGTTCTGAACAGAGAGGTATTGGCTACAAGAGAAGGGTTGTAGAAATACAGAGAACCATGCAGAGCTGTAGAGAAGTTTTCACCTGAGGTACGTGGAGAATTATCCATCAATGAGAGGGAGGCTCCAGCCAGACAACTCCTCCACTGACGTGTTGAGGCAAGTGACTCAGCTCTGCAGTGGAGAAGAATGTCCCTAGTGCAGCTTTCCCAGAAACACCTTCACCTGGAGCTTTCTGGCTCAGGAATTAATTTGCTTGTGAAAGATCATCAGTCCTCAGAGCCTGGGGTGACAGAGTTGTGGGCAGGTTGCTCTCATGGGGATGAGGATGCACAGCTGTAAGCAAGCCTAATTAAGGCCTCTGACGAACTTTCCCGCATAACTGCACCAGTAATTGTCAGGATCTATGAAGTAAATAAAGGTTAGTTGTTCTCTCAGTTCTGAGAGTTGCAGAAGTTTATAATCATCCTATCTTAGCAGGAATGAAATACATTGAGGCCTATTAAAGCAGGCAGCAGTTGCTATTCACTGGTGGTTTGTTAACAAATAAAAGCTTTCAGAAATAACACAGGATGAGTCTGGCAGCAGTCAACTGACCTGTAATTTTAAGATTGGAGAAATGATTAGAAAAAGGAAGCAGAGCATAGCAGAACTCACAGCCTGGTAACTCCCATGAGCTTATCTGGAGCTTGAGCTGCTATCACGAGTGAGACCCCGAGTATCTGAGTCTCCTGAACTGTACAGGTTTGCACAGCAAATCACCCTTCTGGGAAAAATAAAGGACATGAATGTTTCTGACAGAATAGTTTTGTGAGCAGCTTTTTCCCTTCTAAGACATCAGCCTTGTAAATAGCACTGATACCAAGGTCTGCTTACTCTGTAGACATTATATCCTAGCCTTTTTTTTATTAAAAGTAATTTGCTTTTGAAGATGATCATTGCAGGGAGTGGCCCAGTTATGAAGATACTTGGGCCAAATCTTCTGAAACTCCTGTAAACAAGTTTTGCTTGACTCTGGCAGCACAAACCAGTTTTAAACCTGGTTTGAAATGGCTGGCATTCATGGAAGTACACTGCATATGGCAATGGACAGGGAAAAAAGTGCCATCTCAACAGGTGCCTGCTATCAAGAAGCCCAGTTGGCAGGCATTATGTAGGAGAAGTAGTCTGGAGTCAACACCTGAAAGCTGACTTTTCATGTGGGACAGGAAATTAGTGAATGTCTGGAGTATCTGGTTTATTTGCTGTCAGCTTTTCAGCCTCCTAAACAAGATAAATCCAGTGACACATGGAGTTTGTGAGTCCCTGTGCTGGCATTGTGAACACTCCTCTGCATAGAAGAGGGTGGTGAAGCAGAATAATGAAAGCATCCCACAGGAAGCCAGGTGGTATATTAACCTCTTTGTTCCAGGACAGGGTTAACTGCAGAAATGGAAGTGTCCTGTCCTTGTTCACCTGCTAGATTACTCCAATGTAGTAAGCTTTTTGAACTTTTCAGCCTGGATTCATTCTCAAGTTGGTATAAAAAAATGCATCTGTTGCCATGTACCCTTAGGATGCTTCTTGACTTCCCAGGATCATCTGTCTTACAGTAATGCTTTCAGCATGTGCTTCAGAGTGAGGCACAAACCCAAAGGGGTTCACTGGCTGTGTGACTGCAAAGGCACATTCTTCTTTCCTGGCTCTGACATATATACCTTGGGGAATATTTGATTGATGCACACAGTAAGATATCAGCATGCATTGATTAAGTGTATTCAAAAAAGGGTGTTCAATTGCTGTTGCATAAGAAAAAAAATTAGCTTGTCCTTTTGAAACACCCTGGCATGGTTGGATTCAAGAATTATTTATTAGGGAGACTTTAAAGTAGGATGAAAGTAAGAAATCCTATGAGAAAAATTTCTGGTTATTTGTTACATTTTCTCCACCCCTGCCTCACCCTGAACTGTTCAATATGGTTAGAAGGAAAATCCTTTCCAAACCCTTCCAATCTAAAATATCATCAGATGGAGCAAAAGGAAAGCTGAACTTGCCCCAGAAGCATTCCCACATTGAAATATTAAATATTCCAGCCCCAGAGCTTGGGATACAGGGAAACTACCATTAGCAATATGCCCATGCTGTTTGTGGAGGGGGGTCACAGAGTGTCTCACGCCTTGGACGCTGCAGGGGACAATTTGGCAGAGCAGAAGTTACCCTTGTGTTTGATGATGTGGTGGCCCTGGTGGCAGTACCAGCCTACAGACCTCTGTCTGGTTCTCTGTCCCTCCTTGCTGGTTTCCATGCCATTGGGCACAGTACTTGTGGCTGGATTAAAGCAGGTTCCCACAAACAGCACTGAAGACCAGAACACTCACAGGGCAGGCTGTTTAAAGCCCAGCACTGATCAGATTTACAGCAGGTAATTGCATGCAGGTGATGCCTCTCCCATCACTGGGGTGTCAAGGGTGCACTGTGCTGCCTAAGGTCCTTGCTTTAAGCCTGTAGGTATATTCTAGAAGGCTTTGCTCCAGCTTCAACTCCATCAAATCATGGTCCTGGGAAATAAAACATCATAAAATGTAGTGTCCCTGTGCTTCAGAGCAGCTGAGGAGGCACAGGGAAGGTTCAGATGTAGGTGAACAATAATTTGTTGTCTAAGCTCCACCAGACTGCTCAGTACTGTGACCTCCTTTATTGAACAGCACTGACACAACACTGCATTCAGTAACAGGATTTGAGGAGAGTTTAAATTAAAGATGGAAATACTAAATCTACTAAACAGCTATAACTTTTTCTTGTCCTACTGGACAGGAGAAGAGATAGAAAACATGTAATGTACTGCAAGATTAGATGAGATAGAACTACCTCAAGTTTTGTAACACAGGTTTGGATTTCTAATTGTTTGCTAAAAAAAAAGAAAAAAGTTAGGCTCCTTCTCTTGCTCTAGCCAACTATGAGTACAAGCAATTATGTAAAAACTTATTTTTTTATGACATTTATTGTTACAAAGAAAATAAGAGAAACTGCATGCCAACATTTATTATAATTTCATTAGCATCCAAGTAGATCTAATTTATGTGGAGGTTCTGTTTCCAAGAAGAGGATCAAATGAATCTCATCTGACAGACAATTGAGTTATAAAGGCTTCACATGAGAACTGTTCTCCAACAGAATGTAAACAAGACATATTAATTAATAAGGTCAGACTTACAATAGGGAGCTAAATTATGGCAGGACTCATCAACGAGCAACACATGCTAGACCTTCTCAAATGGTACAAGTTAGCATGCAGTAAAGCAAAAGTTTTAAATTAACCCTAGTGTTTTACCCTCTGGGCAGTAGAACTAGAAGTTAGAGGAAGTAAGTTTATAAACCATAGAAGTAATATGATTCCATGTGACAAGTTGTAAAGACTTGAATTTCTCCCAAAGACACAGATTTTTACAGTGTTAAATATCACTGTAATTATTAAATCTTGAATGAAAACCCCAAGGAAACAAACTATAGCATAAATGTAGCATCTGAGACTTAAGATTTATATTCTGGGAACTGACTGAAATGCACAAGCAGAAGATTCATGTAGCAAAATGTTGTGAGGGCATCCCTGCTAAATGCCTTGTGGAAAGTGCTAAGCAAACTGGAATAGTTCCAAAATATGTAGGTGGGATTGCTCTTCACAAAGCTGGGATTTACTCCATTATTGTCCAAGTGACTCAGCTGAAATTACCACAATCTACTAAACATACTTTATTTCAATACATTTTGCCCTAGCCTTTCCTCTCTGTGGCTACATGGCCTTAATTCACCTAAATTTCTAAAATGGTGGTGCCAAGTGGTCCTGATAACACCACTGCACTTTCCACAGCCAAATATGATGTAGACTCATCTGCATTTTCAGTACAGTGTGTCATTGCCTTCTATCAACATTTTCTTTGTTAATCTACTGACAAGAGAAAGATACTGCCTTCCCTGCTTTTGGACTGAGCTTCTCTTCTGTGACTTTGCCAGTTGCTAAATGACCTTGAAACTGATTCCCAAACACAGAAAAGTAGTTATTTGAAGCCATGATGCTTAATTAAACAGTCAATCCATGAATCTTGTTTGCTTTTACTGTAGCAGAGCAAATAGGCCTTTTGTCATTCAAAGATGGATTGGGCTAGATCAGCTTTGTACAGATAAAAACACAAGGTTTCCACTTCTGTATCTCACATCTGTATCTAGCAGGATAATATCCCCTGATGCTGTAGTGCACCACTCTTACAGAAAATAGGCTGTTCTTCCTGCCTTTTTATCTAGAATACTGTTTAACTTAAATATTGGATCAGGATTTGGTCAGTCAATTCACAGCAGTTCATGTAATTTCAAATGGAGATTAAAATCCAACCCAATGCATGGATTGCAGTATTTTGTTTTTAGGGCTGCCAGTGCCAGCTGCTTCAGCAGAAGGTTTAAGAAGCTCCTTAAAGGACAAGTATAAAATATTCTTGAATTCTACCTTTGAGGAGGGACAGGGCTCTGAAGCATTGTGGTTTATACCTCTAGCAGTTTTTCAGTCTGGTCAAAAATATGTCAAACATTCTCAGTACCCTTTTAACTGTCCAGTGATGCTTTGGAACTTAACTCTCCACAATACCTATTGACAGGGATTTTGTAGCTTGGCTTAAGGTGTCACCTCCCTCTGCTCTTACAAATCTGCCATTTGTAATTGGCTTGCTTTCAATTTCACTGTGTTTCTTTTATTCACCTGTCATACCAAGATACATACTGGAGATCCTAAGCACTTTTCATCTTCTGGTTCAAGTATTTCCCTCAGTAAACTCTAAATATTCCCCTTCTTCTCTCCTGACTCCCCAGGGAAGGAAGCCCAGGCATATTGGCCACCAAGAGATGCTTTGGCCAGGTACCATGCAGGTCTGAGCATCCAGTTCCTCTAAGTCTAGTCTAGAGCTCTGGTGCTCTTTCTCTATATTCTGTTTGGGTAAAGTTCTCTGTATAATATTTTACTTTAACATAAAATTTCCTGTATTTATCTCTGTTTTAATCAAGAATTAATTCTCATATAAATACCTTACTATGCTCTTTAAGATGAAGCAAAACATACCATTGCTCTTTAATAAGTCTTCCTAACCACATTGGGTGTCCCAATGCCAAAACAGCTGCTCTTTTATTTTGGATGAGGGCCACAGATCCTAAAAACTGTGTAAGCACCCAATTCCTTAAAAAAAATTAGTCACAAAAATAGATCCTAAAAATTCTGTGAGCACCTAATTCCTTTAAAAAATTTAGTCACAAAAATAGATTCTAAAGTACTTGACTACTTTTAGAAATGCAAGCCAAACAAAGTGTGCTGAAACTTGCTTCTTTGGTTGTGAATTTGCAAGATGAAACAACATAAACTCTGTTTCACAAGGGTTCCTGTTACCAGCCAGGAGAAGGAAGAGGCCCTTCCTGGAGCAAGCAGCCAGGAAGAGACAGGACCTAGCAGCTAACAGGGAAAGAAACCTAAAAACTGAACTCCACTAGTGCCAGTAAGCCAGATTGTAGGGTCTGTGGTGATGATGGGGGACTGCAGGAAGAAAACAGGTGGCTGAATTTTGAGGTATGTGAAGAAATTAGAAAAATAATCTGTATTTTTTTGGATACTGAATGGCACAAAAGAACTATTGGACCCCAGGCTAACACTTTTCAAACCACTCTACTGACAACATGTCATAACCAGACCAGAACACAACTACAAATAACAGCAGGAAATCTACCAACACCATGCCAAGAGAGTGAGTCAGTGAGTCATTTGGTGCTTTTCTTAATAATTGGGGGTTTTACCCAAATAGTACTGAAAATCATTCCTCTCCTCCCTCTGTATTACCAGAGGGTATTTGATGTATATATATGTGTATACTTTTTTCTCAGATTTCATGCCATCACTTTGCCTGCCCACATTTACCAAACTTCTTTCCATCCTTATTAAAAATTAAACTTGCTTATTAAAATAAGTTCCCTCAGAAGCTTTCCAGCAAAGTGTCTCAGCCTTTGCAAAGCACAATTAGCACAGGGGACAGAAAGCTCTGTGAAGAAAAGGGAGAACTTGTGCTGTTTTTGGTGACATTAATTCCCTTCATCTTTATACCTGTGTAATCACTAGTATACAGAAAACATGCTTAATACTGATCTAGCAGCATCTTCTTAGTATTAAAGTGTGCTGTACACAAAACAGGAAGACAGCCCTTCTTACATTCTTTGATTTTTTTTTTATTTTTAGGTTTTTAAAGCACTTCCTCTGAGATTTATAATAACTGATTAAATATCAATCTATTTAATAATGCAACCAATAGTTACACTTAAATATTTTAGTTTCTCAGCATTCAGTGCTTTGAAAGTCTGTACTACCATTTGAAACAAACTAGAAACAGCTCATTTAGAGGATTTTGCTAGAAGATCCACTGGTCAGCACTTGTAACTTACTTGAAATGATTTCTCATGCCTCAATTACAAGCAGCCTTTACTAATGGGTAACAGCTTTCTGTGGCATTGATGCTCCCTCTTCTGCAAGCAAAGTCACATGTGCAGGGAGCTGCCTATGGGATGGAGCAGAGCCCAGGGGAACACAGGGCACCACAGGCTATGCTCACATCAATTGTGGCAGGTCTGCTCTCCAAGGGACTGGTTTCTGGAGAACCCAAAAAGGTGTAAGTTTATAACGTGCTTTATAGGTCACTTGCAAGCTTCTTCTGTCCCAAATGTGGAGAGCACCAGGTGGGCTGTTCTATTTGTAAAGCAGTATCTTAGGGGAAGGAAAGTTTGGTCATACTGATTGATTAAACTGGATTTTTTAAGATCAAGGTTGGCCTGAGAAATCCACAAAGAACATACATCCATTGAAATGCTTTCTCTTCATTAAGAACAGTTAAGAGTGTCACTGAATTCAGGATCAAACGTCATCTCTGTAGGTGTCACAGTCCAGTAGGGAGGTAAATTTGAGAAAAATGTCTTGTGTCAAAGTAAGTACCATCAGGGAGCTTTTTGTGTGGCATGGAGCTAAACCATCTATACCAGTACAGTGGTTCCTAGCCTGCTTTTGGCCTGAGGCAAACATAGTCACCCAGATGAGGCTGAGCTAAGATTTGGGAATTAGCATATGCCAGGTGCCCTTTCCAGTGGGTAGCCTGGGTGAAGCCATGCTGCTTTAGAGGCTGAGACTTCAATAATAAGGATGTGGGCCATTTTCTGCCAGAGAATGGTTTCAGACAAGTTTAATTCACTTTAATAAGTTAATTTTAATTTATATACATGGAACTGTGGAGTGTGGGTGAAACCTTAGAGGGACAGGCATTGCAGCTGCTTTGGCTTTTCTCCTGCCCCAGGGGATTCAGATCTCCTTGGTGTTCATGGATTCTCTGTGCTGCACAGCAGGAGAGGGTCTCCTGCTCCAAATTGTGAGTAGTTTGCTAGCAAACAGAGGTGTGAGGAAGCAGGGTGGCCATTGCAGGAGTGGCATCAATACCCAAATACATTAATGTTACCCTGTGCTGTTGGTTTCCTGCCAGAGGCCCCAGCTACAGATCAGCTTCTGGGAGGGAAGGGAGACCTTTCCAAAAGGAGTAGGACCTTATGTGGAGACTTGCTGTCCTGTGTCTGTGCTGCTGGGGACCAGCTGTGGACCATGTGTCAATCACTGATGCAGGTCACCCATGAGGCATATTTTAGCATTATTCTCTGTGATGATCCCATCACTACTGACCCACACATGTTGGCAGGGTGGGAAAGGCTGCAGTGCCTATGGCTGCATATGTGCACATAAGCACATGAACTGTTTGTCAGGTACAAACCCCATCTACCTCTCACTGCTGTACCTTTGCAGTGGCTCTTTTGAGTCAGGACTAAGAAATTTGCAGAGCACCAGCATCCCTTGTGTAAACAAACGTGCTTGCAGGCAGGCACTGAGGCCCTATCAGAAAACAAGATGGTTGGAATGATAAAGTACCAGTATAGTCTTGAAGGAGCTGGGTTTGCTAAGAATGTGCAGCTTCATTAAGGAGTTTTCGTGGCTTAAAGCATGTTTGAGCTGGTAAAAGTAAATGATGGGTAGGCCCTGATGCCCATGCAAACACCCAAAATGGCTGCACTCCCAAGGCAAAATCTTGGAGCTGACAGAGCTCCTGCAGGGTGAAACTGCTGAGCAGAAATTGCTAAAATGCTTTAATTAAACCACAGAGACAAGGAGAAGGCAGATATTTCTCAGGAAGGAGAGCATCTTGTGTTTCCTCACGGGACTCAACTGCAATGGATCAGAGAGAAGTCATTGCTTCAGACAGGAGCTCTGGCCCAAATGTCAGCCCTTGGCATCTTCCTGCCAAGAAAAATAAGGATGCAGATGTGTTCCAAACAAACCCACCCAGAGAAATGGGGTTGGGGGGCTGGTACTGCCCCCTTGCCCTGGCAGCCCTCACTCCTGCCCTGGCAGGAGCTGGGTGGAGGAATGTCCCCAGCATGTCCAGACCCTGCTACCCTGCTCTCTTCATTATTTTTTACATGCTTAATTTCTTTGGAAGTGTTCAACTGATTTAAAGCACACATCAAGGTGGCAAAAAGAACAAACAGGTTCTCCACAGAAATCCTGTGAATTGTTGCTCTGCCATTCACTGTTGCAGGCAAAAGAGGCACCAGGAGATGCAAGAAGGAAATCTTCAAAGTTAATTATTTACTGGTTTATAGACTTTCAGCTACTTCAGCCTGGCAAGTTTGATAAGGAAGCCTGGAGCTTCAGCAGAAGCAATTAGTGTGACTTCTATGAGATATTAGTGAGTAATTGTGCCATTGTTTATTTCCTGTAAAGCGACAGACAACTAGAAAGGGTTTGTTTGCTGCTTGTAGATTATTTGTGTCAGGGTGGATGAATTCACCAGGAGAATGGCAAGTAGGAGCAAGAACATTACAGAGACTTTCTCCATGACAGTGCAAGGACATGCACTTCTCCTCATCTTGTTCACTAATACATCTTCTCCTGCTTTTTTTCTTTGGTGTTTATAATGGTGATGATCCTCAGAGCAAGGTTTGTATTGGTATTAGCCCTGAGGAGACCCCAGGAGGGGAACAAGAGTGCCCTGTGTGCCCTGGGATGCTGGCAAAGGGACAAATCACAGGGCAGATTTGTGTATCAGTCCTAGAAGACTCGCAAAAAGATGGTGGTGTCCTTGATAATCAATATTGAAGAAAGCAGTGGAAGAAGTAGCAAAGGTTGTATTTCCCTCCATTTGCAAGTAGGTTTCCTTTTCCAGTTTATATCGCTTCCTGCCAGACATGAAACTGAACCCCTTTGTATGCAGGAATATTCCAGTTCACCTCAAATCAATTCCTGTCAGCTCTGAAAATGAAACATGAGAACTACTAAAAATAAGCAACAGGGCATGAAATAAATAATCTACTGCTTTGTCCAGAGAGAAATACTTTCTGACTTGGTCATCAGCAAGTAATTATCCTTGCAGGAACTGGCTAAGAGGTTAACATATCTAAAGTGCATAGCTGACCTTGTTTTGGGGAAGATAGTGGCCTGGGATATTTTGAGGCCCTTTAAAGGTATGATTTTAAGAATAATGCTATATAACTCATTTAGAAAGCCTCTCTTTTCAGCAGGGAGTGATTTATAATTTGCCTTTATTTTTTTTCTGCAGCTACTGAGCATTTGGGCACTTCAGAAGTTCTCAAGGCCAGTATTAAACTGTTACAACTTTTGGATGCACTGTAAAATATTAAGACCAATGAACTGAGGACAAATGGGAAATGTACTTTCTAAAATGCTTTTATCCAAACAAATACTTAAAATCTGTGAGTACCAGTACAGCCAGAAAAGGAAGCAGAAAGGAAAATTTTGCACATAAAGTTATGCTCAGCTTCATGTTAGGAAAAACTGATGCTGGGAATCAGCAAAGCCATATGAAACAAACAGGTTATCCCTTGGCAAGAATACCTAAAGTTCTTTGTAATGAAAGAAGACACAATAACTCTTAGGAAATCAAGTGAGCTAATATGAACCACCAAAGACATCCCAAGGATGAGATGCGAAATAAAAATAAAAAATAGGGCCTCTCAAGGCACTTCTGAAGTGATGCTAATCTGCATCAGTGAAACCAAGATTGCTACAAGCAACACTGACCTTACAGTTAATTTCAACATTTGTAGTTAGGCCTTTTAATTCCAAGGTTTCTTGAAGGTTGAGTGGACTGAATGGCAAAAAAGAAGCCTTGTCTGCACTCCCTCCCTTTGTCCTGAACCTCTGCTGGGCTAATTCTTTGCAGCTGCCCAGGCAGAGAGCCAGACCCTTCAGGTAGTGTATTATGGACAGAACAAGAGAGGGAGTTCTGGCATCCTCACAAACAGTGCAGCCTTGGGCAGGGGAAAGCCCAGAAAATACCAAAGGGCCTGGTATTGCTCTCCCACATGGGCTTTGTAAGAGCCAAGATAAAGAGCATCCAGCAAAGCAGTATAATGCAGCAGTGGGACTCCAAAGGCTAGCCCATGGAGAAGGGGAAGGGATGTAGGTCAACTCTGCTCTCTTCAATCAGGACACATGGTTTTACATATCTTCATAGGGACCTTTGATGCATGTGCACAATAAAATTAATGTGGATGTTAAAAGCCTCCTCTGCACTATAGGCCTGTAATTCTGTCATCCCTCCATCCTCCCTCCCTCATGCTGACTAAATCTCTAATCCACTCTGTTTTGAGTTCTCTCAGTAGTTTATTTTTCTGTTTGAAAATAGTTGGTACCTTCCTGATTTAATTGCTTTACTATTTTATTTCTCTTTTAATAAATGCTCTCTGTTGTAGTCCATCTTTGGCACAGCACCTTCCCTTCCCCTAACAGAAGCTGCTTCATAGAATCAACGAATGGTTTGGGTTGGAAGGGATCTTAAAAGGCATCTATTTCCTACCCCCCTGCTGTGGATAAGGACATCTTCTGCTAGACCAGGTTGCTTAGAGATCCATCTAACCTGGCCTTGAACACTTCCAGGGACGGAGTATCCACAACTTCTCTGGGCAACCTGTGCCAGTGTTTCACCACCCTAATTGTGAAAAATTCCTTCCTTATATCTAGGTTAAATCTACCCCCTTTAGTTTAAAACCATCACCCCTTCCACTGAAGGCAATAGGAACACATACGTGAAATGCAGAGAATTTAGAAATGATTAAACAAAAATCCTTATCACATTTACCACAGAACTACTGCTCTGCTGCTGTTTACTGGCATTCAGCTGGGATAATCTCTCTCTTTTACTTAGCTTTAATGGCAACAGGACAGTGACCGTAGGTGGGACTAGATGACCTTTAGCAGTCCCTTCCAACCCAAACCATTGTATATTTCCAATCCAGAGGGAATGCTGTCAGTGCTGGCGCACACCCAAGCCCAGCCCCAGGCTCCCTGCAGCATGGCCGGGGCTGTGTGGCAGGAAGGAGCTGTTGTTTCCTGCTCGCTCTGCTGCCTCTTGTTCTGCTTAAAATGAGAGGCCAAAAAGAGACAGATTGGCAAAGCAAAGTCTGGTTGGAAAGTTTCTAGTGTTCTTGCTTATGAAGGATTAACCTTGCCCTTGTCGAGCAAGTGACTTAGAGATTTATATTAGCACCATCGGGACTGCCTGTCACTAGCCAAGGTCTAAGTGTTATTTCTTAAACGAAGTCTAAAGGCTGTCCTCCTGCGGGAGGGTTGGCAGTCCTGCTGTGTCCCTCAGCGAGCCTGAATCCGCCATTGGTCGGGCCGGGCTGTGCTGGGTTCGGTGAGATAAGTTCGGTCTGCAGGCTCGGCCCGAGGGCTGCGCGGCCAAAAGGACCTCCCTGGGAACTAGCCTGCCAAAATCTGGCTCTGATAAAACAGCCCAACCCATCCTGTACAGACTTCTACTGAAAAATCTTGAAATAATCACAGAGGAAATGACAGGAACTCCGGCCTCCCTTCCCGGCCTGGCCAGACACTCCCTGGCTTTTCCCCTCCCTGACACGCCGTGTCCCTGGGGACGCGCCAGGGCCGCAGCTGCGTGAGGGGCCGGGAGCGGCCATTGCAGCGGGAGCGTGCTCCGAGCTCCGCTCCTTGCAGGGGCATGGAAATGTAGGGTCAAGTTCACGGAACGCAGAGGGAGGAACGGAGAGATTCCTCTGGCCTTAGTGACATTTTGCTTATTTATACCAGCTGCAGATCTTATCTGGAACCTTGAGAGACTTTAGTGTGGCTTTCCTCATTTGCGTTTAAGAGGGCATTCAATTAACACGAGTGCCACACACTGAAATACCTGCTTTATGAGGGGCAGGGCTGAGCAGCTTAAAAATACATAGGACTTTGGATTATATTACTTCCTATGGAACAGTTTCCAGTTCTGCTGGCCCAGACCATGTATCTTTTAAGGATGGATGAGATGTAAAGAAACCACTCCCATATTTTTATCAAGAAGGTGAGGCCATTGTGTTTGATTTTTTTACCTTGTGGTTTGTAACGTGTTAGATCCTGGTGAGACAGTCTGTATCTGGCATTGGTTTGGTACCTTTGTAAATTGCTGAACATCACAAGAGGATAATAAGGAAATGCTGTACATGCTCTACCTGCCCTCCATCCTGTCTGTCTTCCTTGGATGACCCCAAACATTATTTTAAGTGCAACATCCCTCTGTTGCACAGCTTTCCTTTAATGCTGGGGTTGTTTTTTGGTGTGCACTAGAGTATTCCTGTCCCAAAGCTACAGAAGAGCAATGTGTCAGCAGGCTGCAATGTTCATGAGTGTGCATGCACAGTGGTCATCAGTTTGCAGATACAGTTCTGGGCTGAGCAAATGATGCTCTTGGGAGCTATGATCCTAACTCCCCAAGATTCACCTGAAAAAAAATCCAACTTTTAATTTGTAGTATTTGCACAGACTGGTGGCAGCAGGACACAAGCAGGAAACATGAGAAAACAGAGGAAAAAAACACAGAGATGCTGCAATGTTTGGTAGCAAGTAGGTTCCCCCCTTCCCAGGCTTCCTTCTGCAGGTTGCCACCACCACCACCTTCCATTTGGCTGGCGTGACAGACCATCACCCTGCATCCTGGGTGGTGGGAGCAGCCAGCAGGACAGTTTCTGTACCTTTGCACAGCTCTAAGGTTCCTAAAGCTGCTCCAGACTCCAGAGAAAGTGTGTGAAGCCTGTTCAGCCTGTATGGAGAAGCTGACATTGCCTCAAGGCAGGGAAGGAACATAGAAACCACCAAGTGATCCAGCCAGTCATGGGAAGAGTCACAGAAAGCAAGAAGTGAGCAGGCTTCGCCCTGGTCTTTGGGCATCTGCAGTCGCTCTGAGGCTGCAAACCACTCCTGGCTTGTCTCTCATCTCCTGCAGGGCAGAGCGGGTTGTGTAGGCCACATAAAATGCATTTGAGTCCCAGTCCAGTCCAGACTGTAAAACTGGTTTAAATGAAAACAGATTTGGGCTCTTCTTGGACTGTGGGCAGACATCATCTCTGGGATGTCGCAGCTCCCTCTGGGTCTCTGTCAGTGCGTTATCCTATTGCTGCCTTGACAGAGCATTGGCCTTCCTCCCATCCCATGACACAGCTCCCTGGTTTTGTTCCTTCAGTGGGCAGCCGGAGAAGCCAGTGGCAGCAGCGTGGTGACCTCAGGCTGTGACAACTGTGATGGGAATAACAGCCTCCAGCTGGCACGGCTCTCCGCAGTGCCGTCCTGTCTGCCCGGTGTTTGCTTGGTGCCTGACGAGGACGTGAGCCCTCCTCAGCTGTTCTCTGCAGCTGCGATGCCAGCGATGCCCTCAGATCTGCGTTCAGGTCAGGACAGGCACTGCAGGCGCTCGCTAATCCCCTCCAGGAAAGTTGCTGCGGTTTGTTCCGAAGGCGCAGTTGGAGCTGGTTAATCCGAGCGGGTGGGCCGGTCTGGCGGCGCTGCCACATGTGTGCTCTGGGTGAAGGTCGGCTGCCGCCCCGGGCAGTGACAGAGCGGCGGCTCCTGCCGTCCCCAGCCGGGCCTCCTCCGCCTGCAGCCCCGAAAGCTTCTCCTCCAAATCCTCTGCAGTTCTGGGCCATTTCCCGTGCAGCTTTTTGTGCTCTTTGTCCTTCCTTAGTTTAAAACAAGACTTCTGTTCCTTCTCTGGTAAGATTAGTGAAGGCTAGGAGGCTATTCATCTCAAATTTTCCCATTATGTCTTATTATACACCTGGGTCACAAAGTAATTTATCATAAAGAAGCAGATAGTGTGAAAATATGACTGTTCCCAAATTCCACAGCATCCTAGCAGATGCCATTTTAACCTTGACCTGTGTTTTTCTGTAGCCTGGTTTATCTGGCTCAAGAGAAATTTCAGGAAGTTGTGCAGAGCAAGAGGGTGCAGCTTGGTTTTCATTGTTTTCACTGCTCCTGCTTGTATATGGCACAGGAAAACAAGGGGAAAATATCCTTTTGCTGGGACTCAATCACATGTTTCTTGTGAGCCTTGAGTTCAATCAAGCATTGATAAAATGGAAACTGAGGGAATGCAGAACACATTGAGGGAAGCCTGGTGCTCAGTGCAGGGCATGTGCTTTACATTTGGCCAAAGGTTGTTTGCTTCTCCTGCCTCCTTCAAATAATTCCACTAGCATCTATACATAAATAACTTGCCATGGCAAACATCAGCTCTGAATCCACAATTCTATCTTTGCTCAGGAATATTAATCTAAAATTGGTTTTTTTTTCTTATAAGTCTAATGAATTTTTGAAATACTTCCTTTCCAGTCAAATAATGTTAATTATACTGCATTTGCATAACATACATTGCATCAGCTGGAAGCCAGGCTGCTTTGTGAGCTGTCTGGAGAGCTCTGGTAAATTAAATCAAGTAAGTCCCCTTCCTTCAGTTTAAGTTGCTTTTCCCAAGTCATGACTCCTCCTCTCCCTCCTAAATATTTTGTGACTCTTCCCCTCCTTCCCAGCTTCTCTGTGGATGTTAATGCTCTCTGAGGAGTCACTAGATGACCCTGTATACTCTTCCTAATTGCCAGTTTCTAACAATCATGACTGTTTAAATGTAAGTGGCAAACTCCCTTCTGTGAGCCCCATGATAGTCTCTCCAAGTCCTGGCAGGGAGGTGCAGGAAAGAATTAGAGGCAATTCCTCTGTGAATAACAGCAGGAAGATTTGCTCAAGCCTGTCTTTCAGGGCTGTCTGGGTCTTACATGCTGTGATACACAGTCTCTGTGCACATACCACTGCACTCAGAAATGCCTTGATCAAGGCCAAATATTGCTTTGCTGAAAATCTTGATTCAAAACTTGAAATGGAGGCAGCTCGCTATGTGCTAACAATGAATGACCCTCCTACTTACACATTTTTGTCATATTTATTTGAGCAGCTTCAACTTCTAGATGTATGGGAGGCTTTGTTGTCAGATTAAAAACCTCTGCAGTCAAAGTCATCTCTCTTCCCTGTCTCAGGTAGCATTTACAGCTGACTCATCTGTGTCTGACTCACCTGATGGCACAGCAGTTGCTTTCAGGACAGTTCTAAGAATGGACAATCAGCTACAGGTAGGAAATTTGGGATGCTGCAGGCAGAGTCATGAGTGGAGTCAGTGTTGTTCTAGGAGGAGCTGCCATTCCCATATCTAGATAAGAGATCCTGCTGTGTCTTGGGATCTTGGGAGCCATGGGCAAATCCAGTGCATCCTGCTGAGTGGTCAGACTTGTCCAGTATGGTCTCTGCATACTCAGTGGTCTTAGTGGTCACACAGAGATGGACTTCACAGCAAGTGTCCTTCAAGTCTGACATGAGGTGTTTTGGACCACCTGTGCAAGTGCTGAGTGGGTTGTCCAGGCTATGCACAGTGTCACCAATGGGATCAGGATGTACCAGACTTAACTCTGCACACATAGTTATGGTGTAGGGTGCTTGAACAAAATATGTCAATCCACTACAGGCTTCCCTTTCAGTCCCCAAGCTGGAGCTCCTCAATGCATTTAGGCACTGATAATCACGTGGCCATAGAGTGGGTTGAACCAGCTCAGTGTGAAGCTGACTGTGCACATAGACAGGCACCAGTACTGGTACTGGAGAGGTGATGGGAGCACGCAGCAGCTTGACAGCAGCTCATGCTTAGATTGACATAAACCAGCCATGGCACCAGATCCTCAGTGATTCATCTGGGATTTTAGCATCTTGGAGAGACAAGGTAAAAATGTGGCTGAGGCTCATGCTTTGTTGAAGCTGATGAAGGCTTCAGACCAGCAGACAAATTTCTGCTTCTGTCTGATAAAGAGGGCATAACTGGGATACGGGGACAATTGGTAGTTCTGGTGGAGCTGGCCCAGACACAGGGTGGACTAATCCGTGCCACAAGAAAGAACCAGGATCACCAGACAGTGGGGCTGGACACATGTGGAGGCAGAAATTGCACCTGCCTTGAGTAATGTATCTGCTGATCTTCTCCTTGTTAAACTTTCTGACCAGGCCCAAGAAAAGGATCCTACTGATCTCTCACAGCTGTAGCATACCAAGTACATAGATTTTCCTAGTAGCACATTTGGTCCTTAACTGAGGCAATGAAGTCCTGGGTGCTCAAACCGTGCTGATTCCTTGTCTCTTCCTTTTGTGATGACCCCAAAACCTTTACAAAACTGCAGCATATCAGTATCTTTGACTGGATCTTCCCTTGACTTTGGGGGCTTGGAGGTATCACTGAGCTTCTCTCCTAACAACATAGTGTGCAAAATATTCATCTTGGTCTGGACTGTGCTAGGGCTGTGGAATACTCTGTCTTCATAAATATTTTTCCTCCCTCGTCCTTCTGGAAAGTAATTTGCCTTTAGTTCCTGTTGTATTAAATAAATCCCTTTGCTTCAAAAGGGACTAACAATCTGGCATCTGGGAGAGAGAAGACAAAGGAAAGACAACAAGTTGAGTGCTGGACTGTGGGTCAAAAGCTTCATCTGTAAAATCCTAACAGGGAAACATGCTGATAAAAGGAGGGAACAGGAGTGAGAACTGGGAAAACTGCTTCAGGCTGTTGTTTTCTGGCACAATGCCCAGCAGGCACTGCACCAGGCAGCTCAGACCTGGAGCCTGTTTTCCCTGCTGCATGCTGCCTGCGTCATTTTCTGGCCTGGGACGACATCTGGCTGGCATCTTCTTTTCCACACCCCTGGAGGAGTGCTCTTTCTAGCTAGTTACTGCAGTGCTTGGCATTGAAATACAGTGAATTAGACTACAAAGTAGCATGAGATCGGCTTAAAAATAATGAGGCTTAAGTGGAGTTGAACTTTGAGTACTTTCTGTTTGCCTTCTGGGTTAAAAAACTTTATAATATGTCATGTCCATGAATTCTTGCATTTCACCATGACTGTGAGTGCTCAGAAGTCACCTTAAGAATAGGAAAAAAAACACCAAACAAACCAAAACCACAAAAACCCCAACAAAATAAAACAAACATAATGCATCCATATCTCTTTATTGAGAAGTCCAGGGTAAATTATTTGGGTTTTCAGATTAACACTAGTTATTGCAAACTCTCAATTAAAAAATAGGGTAATTAGCAATAGAAAGTAGAAGGGAGATGGTGGGAAGAGAAAACTCACTGAAATGGGGAAGAAGACTCATTACCTTCAAGAGATTGTTCAAGTCCAGTAAGAAGGCTGTGATGAGGTAACACCACACAGTTGTCTCCAGATTTTGAGTATTTTCCCAGTGTCTGGAAAGACTTCTCCCACTAGCAGACAGGTGTCCTAGATGAACAGAATTCACAGTCTGGAATCAGACACCACTGACTGTAACACTGGTCTTCTACACCACCAAGCCAGCCTGTGTGCTCCTGCATCCCCCAAGTTGTATCAGCACAAGGAACTTGGGCTTAACTTCTTTCACTTCCTTCTGGGTGTCAGCAGCTCCTTGGCATAACAATGTGTTCCAGTTTCCACTGACAACCTGTTGCAAATCTTCCCATTTAGCCCAGCAGTGCAAACTATTTTCACAAAACCTGGTGGTTTTGTACAACATGGAGCAGAGGTACTGTGTGCTGGCAGAGTTGTTTAAGGTACTGTCCAGGTTGCAGGCACAGGTCTGGGTGCCACATTAGCTCAACCTGATTTTTTCTAGCTGGGGACTTCTGGAGAAAACAGCTACAAATGTGAAGGTTACACTCCAATAATTTCTGTATTGGTCTATATGGCTTTATTACTTCTCAACACACTAATAAAGCTTTCTGGCTTTACCTCTTAGAGGTAGAATGATAAACTTAGGTGAAATACATCCCTTCCAACAACAGCAAGAATATAATTCAGTACCAATGACAAGTTAGCACTATTAGTACATTAAAATCTGGCCTCAGTGCACATGCCTATGAGTTAAAAACAAGAAGCAAGAGGATGGGGATGGTACCCTTTAAGAGTGTATCCACTCACATAGCAGATGCTCTGATATCATGTGTCAGCATCTCCCCACTGATATTTACTTAATTATTGATGCATTTGTGAGATTAATTAAACATTGGAGCAACCTGCCCAGAAACACCATGTGTTTTTCGCTTCTGACGTTTATGGGACCTGAATGGAGGTCAGTGCCCTGACCCCATGGAGCAGGAGGTTGCACTAAAGGCCACCCAAAGCCCCTCAAACATGAATATTCCTGCAGTACTGTGACTCCATGCTTCCCAGGTATGGATCTCAGGTTCTGAGATTCTTCCCTGCACTTTCCAGTCTGTAAAAGTTCAGCTGAGGTTCTCCATACTCTGTAATTCTTGTAAAAAGGAAAAAAAAATAAATACACACTACTGAAAAAGAGTAAAATGTAATGTGTTTGTGAATTTTTTAAGAGTTCTGAATACAGATATGTATGTATTTTGCTTTTCTACTTTGAAGGAGCCTATAAGGGTAGAGAAGCAGCAAAAAAGGGAAGGAATATATAAATAATATATAATTATATATAGCAAATATACAATATGTCTTTAATTTGGTGACAGCTCTCCCTGTGAGTACAGAAGCAGTCTAGAAATGACTGGGATATCTGAGTATCACCTGTGGTAGTTCATCAGAGCTCAACACCAAGCAGTGACTCCTGTTCTGCAAAAGCAGCAGGCAGAGTTATTATTTAAGATCAGGCAGAGTTGTTAATAAGTGTGCTCACATACGTGCAATGCCATGTTATTTAACAAATTCATGTTGAAGGCCCATTGTCTAAGGCCTCTGAGAAGACTACCAGGTGCCTCGTATGAAACGAATGAAATATATGTGTGTGGTGATACTTTCTTATTGCTTTAGGAGCTTTTCTGCCAAAAAATCCTATCCCAGCTCTAGTTGGCTTTGGACTTTTTCCAGTTTACTTCTCTGGGCTTTGCTGCATCCCCAGCCATTTCCTTCCCCAGGCTGTGCCTGTGTGTGATGTTTCTGCCTCTGGTTCCTGTTCTCCAGCTCCTTTGGGAGTGGTTAGGGCCTGGGGACATCTCCCTGGGAGGCTGCACAGCCTTACCAGGCAGGAAGAGTTTGTTGTTATTGGTATTCCTGCCACAGCCTGGGTCTCACCACGCCCTCACAGCCTGCTTTTACTCCTGATGAATGTATTAATGGGTTCTAGAGTCTTCCTTTGGGATTAGGGGCTTTAGCTGCTTCCGGCCCTCAGCCTGGTAATCCATAATCAGATTTCACTTTTTTAGCATTTCTCAGAGCAAATGCTATCTAGGATGACCTAAATCTGATGTTCTGTTCCTTTAGGGACGATCAATTTTCTATGTTCTGTCACCTTTGAAGATGTTTATGGTTTCCTATTGCATGATCATAGCTCATCAATGCCACATTCAGTATCATCTCAGAGTCATTATTTCAGAAGCCTCCTTAACCTCTGCTTTTGCAACTAGAGCAATTTGGAGGAATGCTGACCACTTATGGTTGTTTCCTGGGTTTGACTTAAACTACCTAACTTTCCCATTCATTCTGATGCCTCCTACTTCTGCTGTTCTATCCCTCCCTTCCATGCTCCCAAACACCACTCAGAGCTTTGATAGCTTGCAGCCTGCCTGCCTTATGCTGGAGCTGAGAGTGGATCTGCAGACAACACCAGGCTGAGTGGTGCACTTGGCATGTCTGAGGGATGGGATGTCATGGGGAGGGACATGAACAAGCTCCAGTGTTGCAGTGTGTTGTAACTTCCTGTTTTACTTCCCAGTCCCTTCCCAGGTGTGGCACTACCCCTCTCCCTTCCCCCTCGCCCCCTTGCTGAGTGAGTTCTGTCAATCAGGCTTAACATTCCTGAGGCCTCGTGTCGTTGGTCAAGTTCAAAGGATGCAATTTAGGCCTGGGAGTCATTGGCCTGTCTAGGTGTCCCTTGTCCCCTGAGATCCTCCTCCTCCCACCTTGGTTGGTGCTCACCTGTCCCTTTCCCTCCCCCTGTCCCTGGGCTTAAATTGACCAAGGACCATGTGCTCGGTATTCTGTTGGAGCTGTTACCTGAGATTCAGACCTCTGTGACCATGGAATAAACTCTGGATTTTAACCCTCCGGCAGAATCCATCTCCTTTTCTCTTCACCATCGCCTGAAGCCTTCCCACCTGAGGTAAACTGGGTTTCTACAAGCCTGGGTTTGTTTCAGTGCCCAGCTGCAACCTCCAGCCATCCAAAGGTGTCTCTGGGGTGAAACACCACAGTTGCTGCCTTTGGCCCAGCAGCAAGGGACAGAATAGCCCAGGCACAATATAACTGGTAATATTGGGATTCTTTTCCAATACTCCAGAACTGGGCCCAGGGCAGCCTCATGAATTTCAACAGGGCCAAGTGCAGGGTCATAGTGACAGGACAAGTGATAATGGTTTAAAACTGGTACAGATTGCCCAGAGATGCTGTGGAGCCCCATCCCTCGAAGTGTTCAAGGCCAGCTTGGATGGGCTTTCAGCAGCCTGGTCTAATGGATAGTGTCCCTGCTCATGCCACAGGGCTGGAACTGGGTGATCTTTAAGGCCCCTTTGAACCCAAACCATTCTATGATTAAATGGTTCTTTGAGGGGGTAAATAGAAATTAGTGTCTGTCATATCTGGGAAATGCAGAAGCCTGCCCCTGGGAAATGTTGGGCTCAATAGGTCTGGAAAATGCTTTTTAAATGTTAAGCAAAGTTCTCATCCACACTTACAGAGATAAAGCTTATTCTTGTCAGTCTTGAGAAATTAAAAAAAAGTAGAAGTTCTCAAACTTCGTATCAAACTTTCTGCAGTGTGAGTTAACATGGTGATGGTTTAATCTCCTGGATTTTGCCCCGTTTCTGGGAGCCACGGGAGGTAAGGCGTGCGCTGGTTTTGTTACCTTGATCTCTATGGAGGGAAATGCAAAGCTGCCTTTGAGTCACCAACTCCCGAGGACGAGGCGCCAGAGGCTGCTGCGCCATTAGATGGCAGCACAGATAAGGACAACATCCATCGTGCCCGGCGCTGCTCCAGGAAAGCTTCTCCACTTCTTTCAGCATCCCAAGGTACCTTGTGGGTGAAGAATTTTCACATTACTTAAAGCAAAATAAATTGAAACCTGTAAATTAGGATTTTCATATTATATTAAAGCATATAAAATAAAAATTACCCCCTCCCCCCAAACAGTGATGGCATCTATTAATCCTGAATTTCTTTCTGAATTATTTTATTCCTTATCCTGCTCAAGCATTCATAAATTCAGCTATGCTGACTAAAACAGCTCCTTTCTTGATGACATGTATAGTAGCTTATCACCTAAAAGCTCTTCTAGAAAGCTCTGTCACCAACCATCTCAGCTCATGGCCTCATGAGCAAAATATTTTATATTACTTGCTGTTGCCATTTGAGAAACTCAACAAATACAGCAGGCACTTAGTAGGCCCTCGGAATATTCCAGTGACACTTCAACCAATTTCATTTCTTTAAGGGAAAAAAAATCTAAGCAAATGAAGAGGAGACCTAATTTTGTTTTTCAGACTGAATATCTAGCTTATTACTAATTATTTTGCATTGTGTTGGCTTAAAGTTATATAAAGGAGAATCAAGGTGCTAATTGCATACCTGTAAGCCTGACATTTGTGCTGACATCCCAGAGTCTTGCCTGATATCTTGTGCAAAAGCCATGCTTGAGTTGTCAAAGTGATGAAGTTCCTGGTTTTTGCTATGGCAGAGCAAAATTTCTACGTTCCTGTGCTGGGATGTGACAGGGGAATCCTGAGTCTCTGTAACTGGTAATGTGGCTGATGATCTAGAGCACCTTCTGGTGTTAAACTGTGGGAATACTTTTGAAAATATGTGGCAATCATGCCAAAGAGACTTCATCCTAGCATATAGGATTTTGACAATCTTTATTTCACTTTTCCCCTAAGAAATTGCTAATAATAATATATAATTTTGCTTATTAATAATCCTAACAGCTATATTAAGTTAATATAAAGCTAGCTTGCACTTGACAAAATCAGGAGTAATAATTGATTTTGTTATTCCAATTTAAAATTGGTTTGTGGAGGTTAATTCAGCCCCAGCTCCCAGCTTTTTGAAGCATTTTCTTCAGGCTGTTTTCCCAGGTGACTGAGCTGATGCTCAGCCTTGGAGGCTGGTCACACACTGGTGATCTCAGGAAGTGCTTTGCAGCAACTTTTGGAGCAGTTTCAAAAGGAGAAGAGCTTTGTAGTGTCTCATAGGGAATTGGGGGCCACATCTTCTCTTGGGGGTTGATGACCATAATGTGTCTGCTTATGCTTCTTTCCCTGGAGATTTTCCTCTTGCAGAGGCAATACTTCTCTCATCACTTTGTGAAGTGGAAAAGCTGTGAAACTGGCCTCCCCATCTCCCCCCACCCCCTCATGGGGTTATGAGACTATCTGGAAGAAGGGAAGGATATATCACTTTACTTTTTAAAATGCAAAAGACATTTCAGAAGGCAAAGGCATAAAGTAACTCTAAGCAAAAATTTAAGAGAGACAGATGGGTAATAGAAAACATCACATCAGTATCAGATCACTGCAAGCTTTGGCTTTGTGTTTTCAGCACCATGACACAAATGTTATTTGATCTAAAGGGAAGAGAATGGATTTTAAACTACATATTCTACCTGCTGCAGAATTCCAGGCCTTCTGTGAAAGTCTCTACACAAATTATTAATGTAGGCTGCTGTGGATCACAGACCAAGGTGGAATGGCTGCAAGCGTGCCTAATGTGTGCATGTACTGCCAGCTACTCCAACAAAGCCATTCCATTCTGTATAGAGCTCCTTTGGAGGGAGAAATGTGTAAATCTCTTGATTTCACCACATGGGGAAAAAAAGTGTTCCTTTCTAGCTCTACCTCAGAACCTATTCAGCATATGGCTGTCTTTTCAACGTGTAAACTAGTTAGGACAAATCTGGGGTGGGTTTTTTATTTATTTTAAACTGCCTAGATCTTATTCCATTTCAAATTCTCAGAGAATCAGGTGAAACAACTAAAACTTTAAAATGTTTGATGGATATCAGACTAGCAGTGAAAACACACAGAAAGCTGCTGGGTGCAGCATTACATTTTCCTCTCTAGAACAGACAAAGATGGATAGTGTGAGGGAAGCTGATCCATTACTCTAATTGAAATGTGTCAGAGCCTGGCAGTTTGGGCATAATGAGACCCCAGTCACAATAATTTCTAGATCATCTCCAAATGCAGATACTGCTGCATCAGCACCATGGAGGTAAATCCAGCATCTCTTTGACAAGGAAGTACTTACCTCCTGTTGGAATGATGTGACAGCTCCTGATGGCTCCAGTGTACCTTCACATGGTGAAGTTAAGGGGTGATCAACTTCTGAGCTTTTCTGTGTCATCCAAATCACTTGTTTGGGATTTCCAATCTATTTATAAATAACTGAAATGCATTGCCCATAAAAATGAACAGCATACTACAAACCTGGCAGTTCTCTATTTAACCATAATAACCTTATAAATAATTTTCACTCTTCTTTCTCTTACTATAAGCCAAGTTTTATAGCAAACAGAGTAATTAGGAACTTTATATTGTTGCCCATATGTGGATGTGTAGCCAGGATCCAGAGGGTGGAGATGACTTGCCAACAGGGTTCTCCTAGGAATTTGTCCCATGAATACAAATCCCTGCACTCATTAAGGGATCTGATTCTGCCTGGACTTGACACACCTAAGGGACCTCTGTAGGCACAGATGTGAAGGAGATGTCCAGGCTTGTGTTTAGGAGAGCAGTGATCCCAACAACAGCTGTCCTTATCACAGATAAGCTGGAGAAAAGCACTATCACACTTTATTTTAGTATGCTACAAAAGTCTTTGTTGAACTTTATTAGGTACTTTAATACCAAGCATACTTTGAAGTAACAAAAATTATTGTTATTATTACTTTTACAGAAAATCAGGTATTTCAACAGTTTTCTTTACAGTTTTTTTGACTTAAAAAGAAATTACAATTGACAAGTTACAATGGAACGGGATGGGAAGGTGATAACATTTAAAAAGATAAGACATACTATTCTTACAGAGTCAACATTTGATGATGTACATCCTGGTATGTCTCTCCCTTCTGACTGTGTACAAATTGTACATATTCACTGAGCTGCCCTGGCAGGGTTGTGATGCCTTGTGATGGCACTTCTCTTGCAATGTTTGTGTGTATTTAGAAAGGGCTTTTACATTACAACATCACCATGATGCTAAACAAAATAATATAATACAGAGAAACCCTGTTTTGGTGATTTCTGTCACAGCAAAAGTGCCATGACTGCAATAATGTGGGATAGAGGTAAACTCAAGGAGCAAATGAAGATGTGATATGAGAGCACATCCAGATAATAAACCCTTTCACAGGCTTTGAGGTGTGGGTGTGGTTGTGAGCCAACAAGAGCAGAGAATGAGGATGGGCTTCACTGAGACACCACTTAACAGGGACTCCTGGAATGCATCTGGCCCCTGAGGATGTGCATTTTCCAGCTGACACTGGTTGGACTAACCAGAGATTAAAAAACCTGTCTGAAGTGGGCCCTTAAATGAGTTTATGCTGCCTCATGTGTGAACTACTTGGTTTTTGCCTTCCATCCCCTTCAGGTCAATAGCAGGTACGGGGAAGATGTTTATGGTGGTTGACTGATTTGGGTGGGGTTTTTGACCAGCTAGTCCTGGTCCTTTAGAAGTCAGAAGAATTTTCTACATCCAGTTACAAGCACAGTTTCAGATTTAAAAAAATATTTTTTTAAATGCTGCCCAGATTCACACATGAATTTACTTGTCTGACATTCAGGTGAAGTCAGTGCCACATCGGTACCCTGGTTAGATAGAAAAGTTATCTAATTCCCTGTATTTGTTTACTGGCAGTTTGCTTAAAGATAATTTTTCTTCCAAAAGCAAAATAAATTTTTCTGAGATTCATGCACTAACTTATGGAATATTTTTTGTTGTGCAGTCAGTAGTTAAAAAGCAGTTTTAACTCATGTTTTCCTCATATCTTCAGCATTTTGCATTATTTGTGATCAACACTAGCAATTATTTATTATTTTAGCCATTTCCCCTGAAAGCCAAAGAATGAAGGAACAGGCTTTAAAAGCCCTGAAGGAATCAGCACTGGAGTGCTCATTTTGCACGGGATTAATCCGTGATACACAGGAGAACCCAGAGGCACGAAGGGAGCGACGTGCTCATGGCCAGTCCCGACCAGGACAGACGTGTGCCCTGGTGGGAGGATGGAGAGGAGCAGAGGGGGAGTCCCTGCCTCCCTCTGCTGCTCTGTGCTGGGTGCTTTGCATCCAGGCCTTTCACCAGGAGCTCCTTCTGTGCCTTCTCCTGTTTTACTTCTCAGTGGCTTTTGGAACTGAGTGCACCCTGTGGGACCTGGGGAGGGAAGGACTTCCCTGCCAGTGCCCCAGGGCTGTTTGCATCCAGCCCTCCTCACATGGCTATTTGCAACATGTATTTGTTTACTAGTCTGTTAATTTTTGTATTGAGTTTAAACTCAGGGCTTTACTGAGTTGTATTGAGTTTAAACTTAAGGCCAGAAGGTCTCTTTAGATCACCCTGTCAGATTGGCATTAGCATGGGCCAGACAGTGTCACTGCACAGTTGTATGGCAGAACAGGGGAACAAAATGCCCTTGAAGTGAGCAGCAGTGTGTTACATTTAAGGGGTAAATTACTTTCTTCTGTTAAAAAAGAAATCAAGGGCTTTTATTTTGTCACTTCAAATACAAACAATTCTATGCATCTTGGGAAGATATAGCATTATGATATTCAGTCAGACATACCTTATAGTATATATGCTTCATAGAACTAGAATATAGGTCAGAAATAATTTTTGAGTCTTAAGTTTGTTACAGACATATTAATTGGAACACATATGCAGTAAAAATTGAGAAGCTTTACAGTTTTAGTCAACTTATTATACAGTGAAGTAAATGAAGTGCAGCAATGTAGCAGTAAAAGTTATGCTTTTTCCACTAGGTGATGGAAACATTCAGAGTCTATAAATGCTAATTTAAGAGAGATGTCCTAACAGCTTCTTGGCTACTGGGATAGGAATAGTCTGAAGTTAACTGCCTCTCTACTGTGAAAGGTTTTAAAGCTTTTTGCTTTCCGTCCGAATAAAAAAAATGACATTTACAAACCTCTTCAATGCATATATATTACATATGTTTATCTAGCAACAACTACACCCCTTTTAATTTATTCCCCAAATGTGACTTTTCATGCATGTCTTCTGGATGCTGAATTCAGCAACAGTTTCTAATGAGCTGGTGTGTAATCCATGATTGCATTTCTCTTCTGAAATCACTTCCATGTCTGGCTGATCTATGTTTAGAAGGTGGTGCTTATCCATCAGGCATTTTTGCACTTGTCAGCATTCTTCTCTGTTGGAGGCCCTTTCCCAAGCTTCTTCCCATTTTAATGTTGATGTACAAAAGCTGTTATTCATTTGTTTTGTGCTCATTCTAGTGAGGATTGGCTTAGTAGGACTGTGCAAAACAGAGAAAAGAGAGAAGCTGGTTTACTGCCAGAAAACACAAAAATGTTCACTCTGTGCTTAGCTTAGAGCAAGCCTCTGACCAATATTCTAATGCACTTCATTATATGTATTTCCATTTGTCACGAAAAGTGAAAAATTTAATCTGTAGGTAGGATTTGTAATCTGAAATTTTCAAAAATAATTTTTCATTAGCTAATTGACACAGGAAGTCAAAAGAATGAGATTATTTCATCTAAAGTTTGAGCAATATGAAAATAAAGATACAATGCATATTAAAAATATTGCTGTAAAAAGACTGAAATATTTTATTTCCTCCCCCCACATTACACTTCTCCCATTCCCTTAAAATCCCTACACCCTTGACTCTTGTGGTCACCTTGGCCTGCAGGTAATTCACCCACAGACCCAGAGAGCATGGTGCCCCAGGGCAGGATACCCAGACCTTAAAGCCTGGGGGGGTGGTCCCAAGAACCAGTGAGCCTGGTGGTGGCAAACCCTTCTGCCATGGACCTTGGATGCCTGCTTCCCCATCAGCTTCCAACAAACTGACATTTTTCAAGCAAAGTTTGTTTTGGAGGAAAATTCCAGACTTGTTCAGCATGTATCTATAGTCCAGATTTATTTTACAAGACACTTTGAATTGATGTTGCTGAGACTAGAAAGTAGCAAATAAGTATGTAAGAAGCATAACGTGAACTAGGGAGGGAACTGGAAAAAACGGGTCAGTTTTGTTTGTGTTAAAAAATTAATATGAAATATAATGTTCACTATGATAAAAACATTTTTATGATCAGAGTATGTAATGGGATGGAAGTTTCCAATTGTAAAAAAACCCCTTGCAATTCATACCTCCATGAGCTTCCTTTTACCCTTTGAAACATTTAGCAAAAATGAAGGATAAAGTGTGGATGAGAAATGAAGATACTTGTGATAAATGAAATCTATTAAAAATGGTCTGAGTCTGGAACTTTGGTGTATTTTATAAATGTGGTTACTAATGTTATTATTGTGGCAATTAGTGATATAGGTAAACAGCGCTACCAAATAAAGTGAATGAAAAAGTGCCTGAGCCTCCAATCTGTTTATTTTCTGGGATAAGGGGGTTTGTGAGCCTCTTAAACAATCCATATTTGGTGAAACTGAAATCTGGACAAAGATAACTTTGTGTGGTAAGGAACACGTGCCCTAGGAACAATCATAGCTTAATAGAACTGAATGAGCCATTTCTTTCAATTATTTTTAATCATAATTTCATGTATGTTATTCAAACCCCTAACATTGCTTATTGGATTTCCAGCACCACTCAGAGTTTCAGCAGTAGCATACTAAGACCTTCATTAATTCTTTGGAAAAATTTTGCATGCAGGTGTTGTACACATGGAAATGAAATTTAACAAATGCCATAGCTGACAAGACATATATAAGTTATTCACATGCAACATCTCTCAGTCTGTTTTGTATCACACCACAGGCTTTTGAAGTTTGTTTTCTTAGAGCTACTTACAGTGCTGCTGCCAAGAAATCAGTTAATGGAAGCAGTTTTCATGGAAGCTGTATTATCCAGCCACCCAGGTGCTCTGCTCTTAAGTTCCCTATTTAAAGTCTTTAAAGGCTGCCTGTTAGGCTGACCTCACCACAACGGGGTTACTGCTTATAATTGACACACTCAATTAGGGCAATCTCTTCTGCTGACTGCAGAGCTGGGGTATAGTCAGCCTGGAGGGATTTGCAGCATTTTAGTGTTTATGTACATTTCAGAAAGAGGACACTGAGGTTTGTTTGTGGTAAAGATGAATCACAGGGAGATTTTCAGGTTGCTCCCTGACAAGGTGTAAAAGACATGCTGAATTTCAGATGGTCCCTTCCATGCTGTTGCTGTAAAGTCAGTAGAATGAACAGTAAATATGAGAGAAAGGCAGGCCTTCTAGGTTTGGGTATATATTGTCTCAGACAACCTTAATACTTTACACCACTAATTGTCACCAGCCATATTGAAATGATCTTTGCCATGTATTTGACTGGTATCTAGAAAATAACACCTTTCCAAGTGTTCATCTTTTATTGCTGACTCCAGACACACACAACTGCTTTGCTAAAGAGCAGCTGGCATTTGTGGTGCCACCAAAATTGGTACAGTTACAAAACCTCATCAGCTGGCAGAAAGCCATGGGTTAATGAGGTACCAGAAATTTCCTCCCAGGGCCTCCACAGGATTCCTCCAGCCTAAACATCATCTCTGCTGAATGCTTGCACTGTGGGGAGTGTATGGGAGACGATGAAGGATGAGAGAAACATTGATTCTGAAGCTCTGCAGTTGAAAATAGACATGCTGAGGCACCTTGGATAACACTGCTCTCTGGGCTGTAGGCCAAAAAAAATTGGACAAGTTCAGTTTTAATGAGGTGTTGGAGTTCTCACCTTTCTGCTTATAGAACCACAGAATCATGAAGGTTGGAAAAGACCCCTAAGACCATCAGTTCTAACTGTTAACATAGCACTTCCACGTTCACTCCTAAACCATAACTCCAAGTGCCACTGCCACACATCTTTTGGACACCTCCAGGGACAGTGAATCCAAGACTTCCCTGGGCAGTGTATTCCAGTGTCTGACAACTCCTTTGGTGAAGAAATTTTTCCTAATATCCAATCTAAACCTCCCCTGGTGCAACTCAAGGCCATTTCCTCTCATCCTGTCAGTTGTTACTCTGGAGAAGAGACCAACCCCCACCTGGCTACCATCTCCTTTCTGGGAGTTGTAGCATGATAAGTTCTCCCCTGAGTCCCCTTTTCCTCAGGCTAAACATCCCCAGCTCCCTCAGCTGCTCCTCAAAGGACTTGTGCTCTGGGCCCTTCACCAGCTGTGTTGCCCTTTTTGGACACACTGATCTGGGTCAGTTCCTTATAACCACAGGGAGATGGTTTTGTTGCTTTTATCAGGGTCGGTGAAGTGCTAAGTGTGTCAAAACTCCACTTGTAGCCACTGCAGCCCAAAATTCAAACAGGAACATGTATTCATGGCCTGGACAATATCCAGGTGTATATAATTAAAAGGCATGAAAGGGAGATAAATGCCCAGCTGCACAAGGCAACCAATGACCCATTATCTCTTATTTCCTTGAAGACAGTCTCTTTAGAACAGATAACAAACCCAATTTGAGTGGCCTGAGAGAATTATTTTACTTTTCATGTTATGAGAGAGAGGATTTATGAATATTCCCATTTCCCTACCTGCTGTGGGCGCCTTTTCCCTCTTGATGCACTGAGCATCCTTTGCCCTGGCCTCATGGGGAGATGCTTATCCATCACTGGAGAGTGGCCCTGGGGCAAACTGTGCTCTCAGTAACCAGCCAGGCACCAGCTCAGGTCCTCTCCAAGATTCCTGATGATCCAAGATGAAACTCTAGCCCGTGTTTTGGGGAAGCTGTGCACAGATCATACTGGAAACAGCTGTATGGCCAGGAGGAGAATAAATGGTGCACTGCTGCCTACACCTGCACTGCAGCTGAGACACAGTAAGGAGGGTACAAGGCTGCCTGTGGAGATGGAAAGGAGAATGGACAGAAATTCCCCAACTGTTTTGCTAGCAGTGCTCTTTGAGTGTTTCACTGTTCAGCAACTTCTCAACAAAATGTGATTAATGACCTGTCCACACCAGAGCTGCCCAAGGCGTTTCCTCCTCTCCTTGGCAAACAAGCAGGCAGGATCTGGCAACTGCCTGCTCTGCCATCACTCACAGCTACCAAAAACTACCTGAAAGGGCAGGGGTTAAAGAGAATGCACAGTAAACCTTGAGGAGTTACTAAAACTTTTACAAAATTTTGGAATTGAAATTGTGTGATGGTTTTGTCCATATGGCATTAGAGGAAAAGCTCATCTGAGCAGAAGGTGTGTGAGCTTGCTCTTCTGCTGCAGCACTTCCTTGCAATAAAATAGAATTGAATCACATAAAAAATGACAAGATTTTTCCCAATTCAGTATGCAAGCCCTGTGAAACCAGAGCTGAGTGGAACAGTGGGACTTATTCAATCTGCTGGATGGTATCTTGCTCACCCTGTTAGTGGCAGCAGCTGAACTCCTGGGCATGGCTTGTGGGAAGTGTTTCTAGGACAGTAGGAAATGGTTTCAGGAGCATGCAGGAATTTTCTAAGTGTGTGGCTCTGGTGGTTTTGCTGTCAGAAGGCTCAGTTCCTGGCTGCACAAGCACATTTCCAGCATGTGGCAGGATGCTGTGGTGGTGTGCTCCCCTCCACAGCTTCAGCCCTAACCACCAGTGGGCTCTGATGGCTGCACCCAGCTTTCTCTGGGCTTTGGGGTGGGGTGGCAGCCTGGTAGCCAAGGGCTGTCTGGAGTGATGGGCTGCATGCCAGGATGTCCCCTTGAGGAGGGGATGTCACCTGTCAAGGTTACTCCTCAAAGCTGAGAGATTCCTCACTGCAACAGAGCCTTGGTAAGTGGTTAATAGCACACTGAACTTTGAAATCTTAGCTAAGTGACATAAAGGATTGATTGTGCAAATATAATCCCTCAGACATAAACCACTGAACAAGTCTGGGACTAGGATTGGAGTCAGGCACACCGACACTTCTCTTTGAGAAGGGGTTTAGAACACAAGGGAATTCTTTCTGAACCTCATGCTCAATGACAGGGTCTCTGTCAGTTTTGTCTGCCCTTGTCCTCTATGCAGCAAATAAACAATCTTGCCATTGAATCTTGCTAAACCACTGTAGCATTTACAATTGAACTTTGTTAAATCACTGGTTTATATCAATAAAGTACATTGTTGCTTCTCTCTTGTATATTGCTGCTTCTCTCTTACAAGTGCAGTTGTTTCCATCCATGGCAGATGGTTTCAGGGCCACAGGGGCAATGATGGCTGAACAGACAGAATGCTGTTTTATTAGACATTGTTTTCTGAGAAGAAACAGGAAAAGTTGAAGGATCCAGTCAAATCAATTTTGCTAGGTTTCCAGCATGTGTGTACAACACACAGCTGGACAGAACTTTGCTGTCAGCTTACAGGCTGTCATTCACAAGAAAAAAACCCAGTACACCTAAAGCTACACTCCTTGAATACTTAATGCACTCAGCAACTATCCTACCCTCCCTGACAGACTCTGGCCAAGTCTTGTGGTTTTAAAATCCAATTCGATCTTGCATTGTATTTCCCCCCCTTTTTCTATTGTATGTGATGACTGAAACGTGACAGGAGGAAATGGATGTTGGTTCAGGGGCTGTTTGGTTGCAGACAGCATGCTGTGGGTGGAGAATCATGGAATCATTGAATGGTTTGGGTTGGAAGGGACCTGAAATGCCTGAAATATCACCTCATTCCAACTCCCTTGCCATGGGCAGAGACACCTTCCACTTGACCAGGCTGCTCAAAGCCCATCCAACCTGGCCTTGAACATATCCAGGGACAGGGCATCTCTTGGCAACCTGTTCAGGGCCTCACCACCCGCACAGTACAGAGGGATACAGCAGGGATACATTATTTTCTGCATTGTTGAATTCTCCACACAGAATGTTTCTTCAAGCTATTATGACAATAAGCAAAAGGCCCCAGGACTAAATGTGGTTGTCAAGAAGAATTGACCACAAAAAAAGCATTGAGCAATGAAGTGTCACCACCTTGTGCCAAGGTATGAAAGGAGACATGAAGAGAGACAAAGGGAAATTAAATCTGAAGCCCAGAGTGGGTCAGGGCAGCCTAACCATTTGTGGTCTTGACTTCTTTAAATTCCTTTTTTCTTCCAGATGGAAATTTTGAGAAAGGTGAGAAGATGTTTTGGGCACAGAGATCAGATAGAGGTTAGGCCTGGAGATGCATCTCACATAACATCAGCTCTCTCACAGTCAGACATCAGATGTGAGGCTCTAGGAAGTCTCATCCATGGTTCCCAGCACGGATGAGTGCTCTTGGCTTCTGTGGGTCTGTAGACCTGTATGAGATGGGAGGCCTAAATCTGAGATGGACAAAGTGAGGCGTGTGAATCCTGCAGTTACAATTACCCTGCACAAAGTCATTAATTGCATGCATGGAAGAAAAGGGAAGCTGCTGCCCATGCATGGAAGATCTTCAGCCTGAAATATCAAATTATTAGGCAGTTTTGTAACAAAGCCTGAAAGATTAGGCTTGTTTGTAACAAACTATCAGAGACCTTATCTGAGCACAGCTTGAGGATGGGTATTTTTAGTTCTTTTGGGGTGTGCCATCGTGCACCAGGACTGCCTTCCTGGTGAGCAAAGGGCTTTGCAGAAGCTGAGTCTGAGGTTCCAGCCCCAGGTCAGGGAGGAATCAGTTAAATCAGGTAAGATCAGTTAAACAGCTTGAGGACTGATTGGGCAGGGATGCAAGCAGCAGTCCAGCCTGATGGGAAGGCATGAGCCAGGTTACATACAGCAGTCGGCTTGGCTCTCTTGTCAGTGGGAACTGTGCCTGAAGGAGCAGGTGAGTTTTGACTGAAAATGCTGCAAAATGGGGTTAAAGCAGCTTAAAGAAGGCACCTCTTTAGAGCCTGACACTTTTCTTATCTCTGAAAGACCCTACTTCAACTATGCCTAAATATAGCCAGGTGGCAGTGACAAAAACTCTGAAAATGGGTGGCAGTGGCTCTAAAACTCTGAAAATGGGCAGGTTTCAAACTTCCCTGCCACCCTTCCCAATCCCTGGCTTGGGTGGCTTTCCTCTGGTTTGAATGCAGCTCCAAGAATACAACATATGTGTATTTATTGGTGAGAAAGACAGGAGAAGAGTGACAGACAGAGGGAATAGAGACCTATCCAAGGATGGATCAAGCTGTAGCTGTCATCTCTGTCATCTGCTGGCACCAGTCTGGGCTGGTGGAAGCAGGGCTCCCTTGGGTGATGGCTCTGCTTGCCATGCCTCACTATGAACAGCTTTTGGGCTCCTCATCTGGGCAGCTCATGGCTGTCCCTCCAGGGCAGGCATCACCATCCCTGCTGCTGTCACACACAGAGTGTGCCCTGGACACGGGAGGAGGCTCTGTGTCTGCCTGAGTGGGAACCAACACACTGGGATGTCGAGATCAGATCCTGCTCAACAGTGCGCTGCCTTTTCCTCCATTTCAATATTTGCTTCTGTCACGAAAAGGAAGATTTTTATCATAATGAACAAACACAGCAAAAAGCCTCCTATTCTTTCTCCTAAAGAGTTTTCTTTGACTGTGGAACATCACTGAGACGCTCCTTCCTCTGGTGGTCCCTTTCCAGAAGGCTCATCAATTTGTCTTTTGTACTTGGTGGTGTTTCTGTCGAGTTTGGCAGGGGAGTCACGTCTCAAGACAGGTTTGCTGGCATGGGAGATCTAGTATGTTGTTGGAAGAACTGGCAAGAGGCTGAAATGCCTTCATCAATAATGTCTTTCACATGAAGGAGCTTCCTGCTCTGTAGAGTTGTAGGCTCAAGTCAAGCAAAATCAGTCGCTTGTTGTTCATCTATTTTTATTTCCTCCATGTGGTTTGCTGCAGTCTTTCTTTGCCCAGATGGTCAAATAAATTGCTGTCACTGAACAGGAGTCTCTGAACGGTGATTCCTAAACTCTTCCTATTCTCTAACTGTTTAATGAGAAAATGTTTCACTTTCTTTATATTCTGCCCATTTGCTGTAGCTGTTTTTCAGTTTCTCCCCTGGAACCCAGAGGATCTGTAGGTACTTTTGTTTGTTTCTCCAGCCTCCAAGCTGCGTGATCAGACTGCCCAAAAAGCTCTTCATTGTCTGTATTTAAAAACTGTCACAAACATTGATGTACTTGTTTACAGGGAGCTTCTCTGAGGATCCAGCCATGTCAGTGAGGTATCTTGACAAGGTTCTGGGCATACCAGCCAGAAAATGTTTGGATTGGCATTGTACAGTCTTTTGGCTTTTTATTTTGTTAGCAACATTTTATATTTACCTTTAGCAGCATTATATCTTCCAAGAGTTTTCCTGTGCTGGGCAATGTTAGATGTTGACATTGGCAGGTTTGTTGGTTTGGGGAAGCAAACCTTGGTGCCATTGACACAAAGCTGTCCTTGTCTGTGCTGGGCCATCGGGGCAGGCAGAGGCAGAGCCCAGGGCCAGCGTGGGCTGGGGGCTGTGGGGAGCCCTCAGTGCTGCCCCGTGTGCTCAGCCTGGCTGGGGCTGCTCTCCTGTGAGCACACAGAGTGGGAGTCAGTGCTGGGAGAAAGCCAAAATATTGCAGCAGAGCCTGGAAGGTGCCAGCCAGGATCTCTGTGTAAGGAAGCTGCTACGATGGGGCTTATTTTAGTGGTGTGGCAGAAAGGGAGCTCTGCTCTTTTCTCAACAGACTGCATTTCTCCAGATGAATTCACAATTCATACAGTGAGTGTTTCCTCCTAACAGAAAGGAAGAGGGCTCTGGCAGTTCTCTGGTCACTCCAACATGACATTTCTGTGAATGAAATTGCCTTAAAAAAAAAGCTGATTTTTAAATTTTAACATAATAACTAAAATATTGCAAGAAGTTTAAATAAAGAAAATAAGAAATATATCAATGCTGATGAACCTTAAATGCTGCAGAATAATAAAAACATTTAAAATCTCATTTTTTTTGATTGTGTGAAATGAATTTCCCTGTTCTTTGGCCAGTGCAAAAGCTGTGTGACCTCGGAACATGGCACAAATCCATGCTGAGCAAAGGCACATCCAAGGATTTCCAGAAGTTTTTCAGACTTTTTCGTTGTAGGTACTTGTGCTGGAGGGAAGAGAGAATTTGATGCATGAATTGGGCTGGAACTGGGCGTGGGGCTCTGGCTTCAGGGGCTCACTGTGGAGGGGAATGGTCCTGCAGCTGCAGGACTTTGTCCAGGGCACCTCTGGGGCAGGGGCTCACCAGGGCTGTGCTGCGTGTCCTTCATCCTGTCACACTCCTCTCTGACTGCTTGGCTGCTCTGATGCTGGGTCTCCACCAAAACCTGCTAATGAGCTGCAAATATTGATCCCATTTGAGAAAGATACAGGTGCCAAGTTACATGCTTATGGGCAACAGAAAGATAATGATCTGGAGCTGCTTTGGTCTGAGATTTCAAATCTGCAGTTTAGTGATTAGCTTACCAAGCACAGGAATGTTAATTAACTCTCTGTATACTCTCTAGGCAAATAGGAAGTGTTTGGAACTGTACATTGGGCTCACAATTGTTTCCAAGGTATGAAATTACAGGTTAAACTACTGAAAAAATTCTCAGTGGGGTTAGATGATACTCTGCTAGAAGAGAGTCTGGATTTGGGAGCTGGCAAAGCCAGGGTCTAGGGAGAGGGTGAGCTTTTTGGTGAATACCATCTGTCATGAAAAGACATTAATTTTTGTCATCTTCATTTTCTTGCTCCAAACCCAATTTGTGCAGGCTTTGGACAATTTGTAAGGATTTATTACTGCTATTAATTTATATAATTCCCTTAAACATTTTCTTGAGTTGCTCTAGAGGTGTGAAGGGCACTCTTGTAAAAGAAAAAGAAGAGATTCCTTCCCTGAAGAGCTTTCAGCATGGAAAGCAAACTGCAATCAGCAGTGCAGAGGAAAAAAAACCAAAACAACCCATCCCAAAGAGGGAAGGGGAGGCTGTGTTAGGAAATTGCCAGCTGAAGAGCATGCAGAAAGGCAAGCTGGTTTGCAGGAGCCCTCAGTGACACGTGGACATGGACAGTTTTCCTGTTGTTTGGCTGTTCCCATCAATGACTATGAGACAAGTCTTGGGTAAAGTTCACATTCCAATGTAAGGATGCCCTTGTAGCAGCAAGAGGCAGCAGGGCAGTCTCAGGCAGCAACTAACCCAGTACCAAACACTAACAGGACGGGGGGAAATCTCCAGCCCACCATCTCAAACCAAACCCCAGATTCACCAGGATTCCTCAAAGCTCAGTCACTAGTTTCTCCAAGACAACAATAATTCAGAACAACCTATTAGATAAAGAAGACAGTGATACAAGTTTGCTCAGAAAGAAGCTCAGCTGTAGAAATGGGGGCAACTTAGACAAAAGGGAAGCAAGTCAGGTCCAGTTGCATCTGCACAGCTACATCTGCAGCTGGAGAAGAGCTCCAATAAAGACTTCCCACATCCTAAACAAGTAATATTTGTCCATACTTCCCTCTCATTCTGGTCCCTCAGCCAGGTGAGCAGTGGGGGCACAGAGGACCCTGTGTGTGCCCTGGGCTGGGCTGCTCAGGGGGCAGTGCCCCTGCTGCTGGCCCTGCTGGGGCTGAGGCTCCTGCCGAGCCTCCCTTGCCTCAGGAGACCCTGGCAGTGCTGAATTCCCAGTGCAGGTGCTGCCTGTGTTTGGTGTCTGGCACGGAGTCACCTCCTTGTGCTGAAATAATACTGATGGATTTCTGCTCTGCAGTGATAGCTTGTGTTTGCAGCTGGGTTAATGTGTGTCAGCTGTCATCGTCCCTGTCAGCCGCTGCTGTCACCGAGCTGCAGATAAGTAAATCTGTGATGATGCATATCCCAGGGAGAGCAGGGATTAAATATTTCATCACCTCAGACACTGGAACAGCTCCTAATTTGGTGTCCTTTTCTGGAGGTCACATCCTCTCGGATTGCCCAGCCCTGGGGGAGAGCAGAGCCTGCCTGGGTTTCAGGGGCTGCAGGGCTGGGCATTGCTGGCAGCAAGGTCCCTGCAGCCAGGGCCAGCCAAGCTGCTGAGCCAGTCTGGGCACAGTTAGAAATCAGCAGACACTCAAGGAAAAAGTAAAACTTCCTTTTCTTCCAGTGGGCCTGGTAAGGCAGTTGAGCCTCTGTTGTGCAGACCAGGGACAAGTGGCCAAGTGTCTCTGTCTCTGGGACACACTGCTGAGCACCAGCACCATGGACTGAGCCCCTGCCTTGTGTGCTGGCTCCCTCCACGTGGGCAGCACTGTGGACAGCATCAGCTGTGGCTGTGGTCAGGTAAATGTGCTGGTTTCATGTGGTCCCAAAGTGATGGGCACTGAACCCTGGGGATGAGCTTGGTGGTCATTCCTACAGCCCTTACATCACCGGGTGTCCATGCTCTTTCTTCTCTGCAGTGATATGCAAACCCCTTTGCTAGCAAAGTCTCATATTATCAACTGCTTTGAGACAGGAAAAGAAGCTACAATTCAGATTTCTTCACTCTCCTGGACTTTTATGGTGTCACCCACAGCAACTTTATGTTGAAGGAATTTTCAGTGCAAAATACCAATTTGTTGAGACTGAAATTTTCTCGGATGCTTCTTTTTTTTAACACATGAAAGGAGCTATTCTAGGGAGATGTGGAAAATGAAAGAAAATACTCTGATAAACAAAATCTTGGATACTTTTAGACTAACTACCTAAAGAAACAAATAAAAATGAAAATGTCCCCTTTTTTTGAACCCCACTGGAAGAGACAGAAGACTCATCCTGTTAGTGCTGCTCAGGGAATAAAGTCCTTGTTTTCCAGAAAGACTTAATGAACCATAAACATTCAAAAACCAGGAAGACATATAAACATGAGTTGTGAAAAGCCTGATTTCTTTCTTATTTCCTTAGAGCTAGTGGTTTTCTTTGCAATTATGAGGCACAGAAGGATGATTTTTGTTTGTTTTTGCTTGCATCCTTTTTTTTTTTTTTAACTGAGATTGAAGTACAACACGTGATTCAGAACTGGAACTTGGAAAACAGAAAGCATGAGCAGTTGTGACACTTCTAAAGCTGCAGGTAATTCTACAGGCATTTCATCTTCATCCCTTCCTTGTCTTCATCTGAACTTATACCTTCCTTTGCTGTGCTCTTCATGTGGACAGCAGATAGACTGTATCCTCCACATGGCTATAAAAACACAATACAACATTCCCCCATGGGTCTGTGGTTGCACTGACTCTGGGATCAGTAGCTGGACCTCAGCAGAAAAAACCTGAGGTTTTGCAGATGGATCTTTCTGTTATGTAAGGTCTCCAAATCAGTATTCATCTGTGCACTGTGAAATAGCAGCATTTCTGCTTCTTTTTGATTTTTTTTTTTTTTCATGCGGGGAAAGTATACTTTGTGCTGGCTTCTCACATAAAAATAGCAAACTTTATGAGATGCATTTCCCTCAGGCCTCACAGAGTAGAATTTGTTCTGTAATAAGAGACCAATGTGTTTTAATTGCTTGTTGTAGACTATTACCTGTTAAATTTTTCTGACAGTGTGACACCAGCAAAAAAAACTTCTGTTTTGCTTCCTTCTACTTTAGAACTGTCAAACAACCCTAACATCTAAGGATAAAACATGACAGATGACTCAAATATGTGACAGGTCATAAAATATTGATTCTTCATGTTACCTGCTAATGAAACACATGCCACCATGGCTAAATCTTCCTTGCTTTGGATTCCTGATTTTAATTGTTATAATTCCAGTTTAGGTTTTAGTCTAGAATTAGGAAGCAATGGGTTTGGTCCCAGGAAATACTAAAGCCTATAAATAAGGGATCAGTTCTACTTTTCTTTAACTGGTGTTTTTTATCTAGACTCCCAACCATGTTTTATGTTAAAATCTTCATCTGATGGAAACCCTTTTGGACCTTTCTGGTTCCTTTTTGACTCAGTAGAACCAAGCCAATTCCTAACACCATATTATTATGAGAAGCACTAAGGATCAATCAAGGACTTCCCATTGTGATTTTCTTCCCCAAGAGATGAACCTTATCTTGATCATGTATGAAATAAATAATATTTACTAGATTTTTTTTTTCAGGATTTTGGCATTTTTCTGGTTAAGCTTATAATTTTTAGTATTTTTATGTAATTTTCAACCAGCAACAGCTCAGTGTGGGCTTTCTTGTCTGGTTCTACTGGGTCCTTTCTGTCCAATGAAGACAGTATTGTTTTGGCTAGAGATTTCTATGTAAGATCTTCTGGCAGGAAGTAGGGGATGGTGCTCTACCTTTCAAAGACACTGAACCTACCTTTCAAGCAAAATCTGGAAAACAATGTTCAAAACTAGATTTGTAAGCTCTTGAGTAGGGATTGTGTCTGGTACAAATTCTGTGTGCTTGGAAGGTTATCTGTTTTCCATTTCTATTAGCCAGACTTCTAAAAGAGTTGAACCACGAATCTGAAAAAATCTAAAAAGCATTTAGAAAATCTCATAGCATTTAAAAAACTTTCATTTAAATAAGTTGATATGAAAACAAATTTCCAACAAAACTTGTTGAAAAAACGTACTGTTAAGAGGTGATTAGTGGCTCACTGTCCAGCTAAAGGACTGTATTTACTAGAATTTCATGGGAATCTGTCTTAGATCTGATGTTATTAAAATACTGTCACTAGCCACTTAGATAGTGGAATAGAGGATCTCCAATGGAATTGGGGATTTTCTCCTCCATTTGTGGGTCACAGTAATTCAGGAGGGGCTCCAAGAGTGTTGTAGGTCAGAACAGTATTCACCATTTATAATGAGTCAGAGAAAAGATCTGAAAACCAGGAGACAATTCAATAGCAATACATGCATGGCTAAAGGAGAGATTAGCGCTGGATAAAAGTTAAGGACCAAACAACCACATGACTCCATAAGTCCCTTCTGTTGTGAAAAATAGACTAATGCCCTACCACTTTGAAGAAACACAAAAAATTATCAGCAAGATGCACAAAGTGAGTCTCCCAGGCTGCTCAGCAGGGCCCCAGCTGCATGGTTGGCTTTTTGGCACTGGACTGTAGGGGAGAAGTGTTCCTACCTGGTGAGTACAAGAGGGGAACAACAGGAGTGTCAGAAGTCTTGGAATTCTTAATGTAAGAGAAAACATGGGCAATTGATCTGTGCAATCTAGAGGAAAGGAGACTTAGTGGACATAACACTCTTAACTCTGAAAAAAAGCTGCTGGAAAATGAAGGGAATAAATCATGGGAATGTGACAAGTAATGGACTTAGAGAGCAGCCAGGGAAATTTCACAGAGGAAAACCCTGTCCAGGATAAAATCCTTTGGCCTGGGGAGCAGCTGCTGAGGGTGGAGCGGGAGCTGCCAATGCTCCCAATGGGGCCCTGCAGTGCTCCCCCACCAAAATGCCCCCGGTCCCTGCAGGCAGGCAGAGCTGAGGCACATAAACCCCACAGTGCACCCACTGACGTGCAGCAGGGAGGCAGGAAAAGAGAAGTGTGCCATCTGCACCTTACAGCCCCACAGGAGGGACACAGCCTGGGAGGATGCTGGGCTGCAGGGCAATTCCTAAGGCAGGGCTCAGGGACAGTGGTGTCCTGCTGTTCCCCCTCACTCCAGCTGGAGGGACTAAATGACTTAGGAACATCACGTTTTCTCCCCAGGTGACTTACACAGAGGGCATTTCCACTGATCAGGGAAGAATGATTCCCCAGCCCATATTTCTGTGCCAACTGTACTGTCTATTTTTAACAGCAAGTTTCCATTAGCATTTGTTTGCTAAAAATAAACACATTTCAAATGCAATTCATTACCTAGCGCATTAGGGTAAAGGCAATTTATTCTTCAGTCAAGAAGAAATATTTTTAAGAGATAAATTGGTTCATGCAAATATCTGTGACTTGCACTCAGTGCACGTGGTACCAGCAGAGACAGTGCTCTGATTTCAATTGATGGGATAGATCACAAAATTCAGGAAGCTGCTGAGGAGCTCAGTGCAACATTCTATTTAACTTAATTAAAAACATAATGAAAATTATGTAAGAGAAAAACAAAAAAGAGATGTGGTGTGCTAGACACAGTTCTCCCTTTGAACTGCGGTGAAACAGAAGGGTAACAAATGGGCAGATAAGGTTCTTGAGAGGGGTTTTTTAATTATATTGATGGTAATGGCTCCCTAAAACCTAAGCATCACTGTTTCTCACTCACAGAACAGGGGAGTATTACAAGGGCACAATTCTGAATTAGAAAATGCCAGTACAGAAGGATTTTAAAATGGGTTTAGATGAGCTGCTAAGCCAGGAGATGGATGGTGATCTCTGGTGAACCTGTCCTTCATGAATCCCTTAGTTTCCTTTTTATTTAAGAAAAACCAGCTTCCCAAATGTTTTGTGGAAATAAGGTACTTAAAGCAAAAGTAGCTATCTTTTGGCAGGAGGATTTGTAGGGCATGTAGTGAATTCCTGCTCTGAAGGTTCTCAAGTAGGAACTGAACCTGAGCCTCACATGCCCCTGTCTCCTTCAGAACAAAAATAATATACCATAAATAAATAAAAAACCATAAAAAGAAAAAAATCGACTCAAAGTCCTCAGGATATGTGGGAGGAAAAGCACAGCTTTCATATCCAGCCACCGCTAATGCAGCAGGTCCTGCAAAATCGGCACAGTCTGATTTTCCCCACTAGAGGGGACTGCAGTATCTGGAGTTACCTGCTCACTCAGAACAGTTCTGGTAACTTCAAAATCTGTGGCATTACTAAGAAAATTAATTACTGATACTTGCAATATAATTCAAAACAGTGTAAAATTGGAATATGGTGGAAACCCTTATCAAATATGAAAAATGAAAAAAAAGAATAACTTGGATTTAGGTTCCTACATTAAACAGTATTTGAAAGTTGCCAGAATAAAAAATAAAATTAGTGTTTTAGTTTATCTGAAAAATGTGGGGCGCTTTTCTATACTGTTTTGCAATGTATATATGAAATACTTTAAATTAAAATACAGTTTTAATTAACATCAGAAACCTAATCTATAAAATGCTCCTGATGATTCACAGTAATGTGTTAAATCTGCAAAACCAGCACCTTGCTGTCCCCAAAATATTTTGGTGGCAGGATCCTGAGCTAATTGCAAACACTTGAAACAAAATGCAGAGGGAGAGAAATAAGAGCCCAGGTGTGCTCCCCACCTTAGATGTGCTGCTGGGGGATGCCACAGCAGGCGGCACAAGGAAGGCTCTGAACGTGGAGAAAACAAGTTCTGACTTTTCTCATGGTCTCTTATCCCTACAATTTTGGCAATTAAGCACTTCCAGGTGCCTTTTTCATCAGAAACAGCCATCAAAGCAGCACAAGTTAAAGCACATGTGCAGTTGTTGAACTCCAGGAAAAGGAACAACAGAATCAAAGAATTGTTGAGGCTGGAAAAGGTCTAAGATCTTTTATTTCAACCTTTAACCCATCATCACCACTATACCATGTCCCTTAGTGCCACATCCACACACCTTTTGAACAGTTTTTTTTTGAGTTTCTGACAGGGGCACTTTCAGAGACAGTGTTTCTATCACTTCCCTGGGCAGCCTGTTCCGATTCCTGACCATTCATTCAATGGAGAAATTTTTCCTAGTATCTAAACCTCCTCTAATCTAAAGTCTAATCTAAACCTCCTCTGGTGCAACTTCAGGACATTTCCTCTTGTCCTGTCACTTGTTACCTCCTCTCAGATGGTTGTAGAGAGTGATGGAATCACCCCCAAGCCTCCTCTTCTCCAAGATGAACAACCCCAGCTCCCTCAGCTGTTCTTTGCAAGGATTGTGTTCAATGTACAAGCACTGGTGCCTGCTGCCAAGGGCCAAGATTTGGGTTTGGAGCTGGTAGTTCCTGCCAACAGGTTTTGTTTTGTTTTACAGAGCTTTATTTGCATCAGTTCTTCCTAAGGGAGCAATAGTGGGAGGTGCCTCCCTCATCCTGTGATTTGTCCATGTGTGGGTTGTGCTGCACTTCTGCCCTGCCACAGGGGTGATCCTGTGGGATGCCCTATTTGCACCTTGCTCACCACTGCATCCCTTTGGCAGGATCAACCCCTTGTTTATTACTGCTCTTTTGCTGCAAATCATTAAACCAAAACTCGTATTTTCTCTCTGCCAGGTGCCAGCAGTTTTCTCGTCTTGGTGTGAGAGACTCAGAGAGCTGCAGAGGTCAGCAGGAGCCTGCTCCAGCCCCTGTTCAGCTACAGCAGGCCACTCAGGGTCATCTCCAGTCAGGTCCAACCATGGACACTCCAGCACCTCTCTGGCAGCCTGCTCCAGTGTTTGACAATGCTTGCTGACAAAAAGGGTTTTTTTAGAGTTTAAATGTGATTTCTTGCATGTCAGTTAGTGTCTGTTGTATCTTATGCAGTGCCCAGGCACCACCAAGCAGACTCTGGTTCTGTCCTCTTCACTGGGCCCCCATCAGGTGTTTGTACACACTCACAGGGTCCCTGTTGAGCCTTCTCCATTCCAGGCTGAGCAACACCAGCTTGTCACAGACATATTTATGAAAAATCCTTCTGCTAGGATCTTTTCTGCTGAGAAGCTGAGAAGCTTCAGCTTCTCCATGTTTTGCTGCTTTGGAATGTGATTTGGAGAATTATTTACCCAGCATGTGAAATTTTCACTTGATGACCAACGACAGCCACCTGTGTCAAGGCTGTGAGCAGTCACAAGATTTTATTATGATTCTTTCCTATTCCTTGCTAGCCTTCTGATGAAGGAAAAACTGTTCTTTTAGTATAGTTTTAATATAATATATCATAAAATAAGAAATCACCTTCTGAACATGGAGTCAAGATTCTTGTCTCTTCTCCCAGTTTTTCATCTGCTGAATCATCCAGATGGACTTTGTGCCATTCCTCACAGCCCTTTAAGCTGGCACTTCAGCCAGTTTTTGGTCCACCTTGCTGTTTAGTTACTCAGCCCTTCATCACCTTGTCTGTGAAGTTATGGCAAGCACCCAAAATCCCTGCTCAAGTCAAGATGAACAATGCCCCTCACTGCTTTCCCTGTGGCCCCTGGGGCAGTCATGTTGCTGTACAAGGTTTTCAGGTTTTCTCAGGTGTGATTTCCCTTTTGTAAGTCCAGGCTGACTACTTCCAATCAGCTTCTTGTCCTTTGTATTTGGAAATGGTTTCCAGGACTATTTACTCCATGACCTGGCCAAGGACTGAGGTAACACTGCCCCACATCATCCCTCTTGGAGATAGGAGTGACACTGAATGTCTTGTCTATGGTATGCCCAAACCTATTGAAATTATTTAACTACTTTTTAAATTCAGTTAGTGAATGCAAAAATTATTTCCATGGTCATCTTCTTACTACAGAAATGGCAATCTTTCCAGGTGCCTTCCCCAGCAACAGTTTTCCTTGATTGCTCCCTCCATTCCAAACTCTTCATTTGCTGCTGTTCTCTTTCCAGGGGTTGTGACAGGACACCAGCCCAGTGCAGCTGAGTGCCCGGGATGTTTCCTCACACACTGGGCTGTTTCCAGAGGACCGAACCTCTGCCACAAACCCATCCAGCTGCTGAGAGGAGGGAGAGCAGTGGGACCTGAGAGCGGCTCAGAGGACAGAGTGGGAAGTGTGAAGATCTTTTAAAGCTCCCTTTTCTTTTCTCTCTCCCTTCCCTAATCGATTCTTCATCCTGAGGAAACTCCTGTGGGATGCTGCTGTCAGAAACTTGTCTCCCTTCCCCCCTTATTTCCATTGCTCCCTTTTCAAGTGACAGGCAATTTTCTCCCATTTATTAAGGTTATCTTTTCCTATACCCATCACAGGTTTCAATCTCCTCTGTCCTTTTCTGCTTTCTATTCTCTTCTTTTTTATTCTAAGAAGAGAAAAGAAGGGAGCACTGGCATCCTAATTATTTATATGCAAATATTTCCTCTACTTTTGTCCTGATTTAGCAAAAGTTAGAGTCCTAAAGGAGCAGCCAGGAGAGTCCCTTTTATTCCCATCAGGCATTCTTGCAGCTTCATTCCTGGCTAGCAAAGCAGTTTACAAGACCAATGGAAAATTGACATTCTTTTATCCCTGCTGCAAAATTTGTTTTATAATTATATGTATCCTATTCTAAAATGTATATGTGGCCTTAATCCTCCTAATATGTAGGGCTTAATATGTATAAAAAGTCTGCTATGTATGTTGTCTCAGCACAGAATTTCAATTTCTAGAAAGGCTGAGACTGAATTAAAAAGGAAACACTGTGCATGGCAATGAGCTCATTTTGACAGGCTGAATTAATTTTAAATAATAAGGAAGTAATTTCCATCTCACTAAATGCCTGCATTTTTCTGTAAAAATAAAACACTATAGTCAAAAAGACACTCTTGAGAAGTGTCTCTCATAGAGATAAGCAAACCAGATAGCAATTAGAAAAGTAAATAAATCATAATTACAATAGTAAAAGGTAGCATTAAGTATTAATGCACTTCAAGCCCAGCTACTTTGATTGATTTCTGCTTTATCTCATTAGCTTTATAATCAGAAAAATATAATCATATGAAGATACATAGATTTAAGCACAGACAAATACCTCTAGCAGTTAGACATGGCTGTTTTAAGGATGCAGTCACAACTGCCTGATGCAAAAGTAAAAAAACAGGAGGAAAAAAAGCATGGGAAAGAGATCTCTACAGCACCATCCCTTGTCCCCACTGTCTGAAAGGGCAAATGAAATATTCTGTGGATGTTCACATAGGGGACATGGCTTTCTGTGTGGAAGCATGACCAAAAGTGATGGTGCTTGACATGGTAACACCCATCTGGAGTTGAGAAGTGATGTTCAGCTCTCTCCTCTAGAAGGGGGATTCCTCTCTGTACTCCAGACTGGTCAGGAGAGTTTTCCCACCCAGGCTGGGCTCACCACAGGGCAGTGGCACTGCTGGGGTTTGCACAGAGCCTCGGGGTCCCCCTTGGTCCTGGGCTGTGCTTTGGTTACTGGGCTGTGCACAGGAACACCCTGGGCTCCCCTGCCAGGGGAGGACTGTAAGCACCAGACACCCTCCACACCCCTCCTTGAATGATGAATTATTTCCTGCACAGCATCAGGAGGAGCATCTAGGTCATGGGTGTCTGAGCATCCTCCCCTTCTCTAGCATATTCTCTAGCATATTCTGAGCCAGGGTGTCAGGCCCTTTCCCACATTCAAGGGAAAAAAATCACCTCCTTTTTTAACCAACAGCATGGTGATTTGAACATCTGCGTAGAAATGGGAGATCCTGGTGCAGCTCTAATCCTTGCAATAGCTGCTTGACTACAAAGCATTTTCTAAAATGTATCTTTCATTGTCCTGTAAAATAAAACCGGGGAGAAAGGGAATATAAAAAGCAAGATCAAGGATGACATTGTAGCCTGGTGACAGGGGCACTAAGCTGTGGAAAAGGTGATCTGACTTCCCTTCTCTGCTCCCATTAATATTTAATAGTCATTAAATTAACAGTCAGGGACGTGTAGGATTAACTACAGGTCAACATCCTTATACTTATATGTGAATGAATGAGATAGTGCTGGTGTGGAGGGAAATAAGCTATTAGCAATGAGCATGGCCAGTATGTCAGTAACAGACACGAATTTAAATGATTTAAACACTGTCCCTGACAACCAAAACAATGAAATGGCTGCTCCAATACAGAGACACACACAAACCCTGCACTGGTGCTGAAACCTCCAGAACACACACCTACAGAGATGTGAAACCCTTTGGCAAAAATCAGCCCTTCCTCTCTGTGGATTTGCTCAAAGGACTTGCAGGAGACTGACACTGCTGATGACAGGGAAAACAGCCATAAACAGCTTTTCATGCACTCAATAGCCGTGTTCTCAAAAGAACCTGTGAAGGATGCTGTGACTGATCCACCTGCACTGCCAGGAGAGGAACTGAGCACCCCTGCACCAAGTCACCAGGCTCATTTTCAGGCTCATTGGCAGGGTTGGAGTGAGTGATGGCTGCAGCCACAGGAGTGTCCTCCTGGTACCCTCCAGCCTGGCCCTGACACTGAGGCAGAGGAGAACCTGAGGTCTCTCCTGCAGTTCCTTTTTTGGTGCAGCTTGGGAACACACTTGCAGCTGTTAGTGCAAGATCCCCTCATCTTTCCCATGCTCTTTAAAATGAAAAGAAGCCTAATCTGAAACAACCTTTCCATTCCTGAGGACTCTAATCTGAAACAACCACCCTGAGGACTCTGCTGGCCAGCTTGTTTCCTTGTCCCTCAGTGGAGAGAAGGACAAGGGGACAAGCCTGTTCATCTATTTTGGTGGATTTGTTTGCTGTCTCCCTGTTTAGGGCAGGCTTCCACCAGCTGTGGTTTCCTCTGCAGATGAGCAGAGAGGAGGGTGGCTGTCCTCCACAGAGGGATGCCTGCTGGATCTGACCAGACAGCTCAGAGCTCAGGCAGCTTCTCTTCCCACAGTTGCTAAGAAACCAAAAACAATCAGCTGCTGAAACAACAGTTTAGTGCATTTTCCCCTCCATTTGTCTCATTCTGGATTACAGCAGCTTTAAGAATTGCTGGGCTTTCCCTGTGCTTCTGGTGGGGAGGGCAAGGACAGTGCTGGGGAGGAGAGTTTGGCCTCAGTACCTTTTGCAATAAGGCTCCAAGCACACAGGTTGTTTCCATGTGTGGCCATTGGGGCTTTCCCTCCCTTGAGCTGTCTGCAGGGCTCTCAGGAACACCTATTCACCTATTCAGGTGTCATTCCAGAGCCCTCTCAGCTCCCTTTACAGTCAGCACATCCATTGAGTCACCAGCAGATCCAGCTGTGGTTTTAATGAAACCTGTTGTCCAGTTCCTACTTCAGTGTTCCAAATGTCTTCATTTATCCCCTTGCAGGCCTGGCTCTGGAAATCTTCTTGCCCACAGCCCTTCACAGATTGCCTGGGAGAAGGGACAGCGATGATTGCCCTGCAGGATTTTGGAGTGCCATCAGGAGACCATTTGGGTTTCCCTGTGGCTGAGAGCCAGTGAGCCACTGAAGAACAAACCCCCATAGGAGGTTAATAGCTGCAGGGAACATCACCCAGGAGAAAACTCCTACCCACATTTAGCTGCAATAACAGAAACAAATGAGAAAATAGACTTGGGAAAAAGCATCCTGTGTCAAGTCAGAGGTAGGTTTACAGATCTCCTTTGTGTGGTGTTAGCACAGGGCATTTGTCTCAGGTTGAAGGGGACAGGGAGGCTGCTAAAAAACTTTGGGGAATAACCTTGCCTGCATAAATGACTATGTGAAATTCACTTCTTTATTTCTCTGTCATGTCAGCCCAGCTGCATGTTCACTATTAATAATCAGTCCAGCTCTGCAGAGTCTCGTAGTGTCTTGGAAATGTCATCTGTCAAGGTACACAAATAAAGCTAGAACAACCTCAAAATATGAACTGCTCTGTGTGTTTGCTAATAGTTCTGTGCTGACTGTGAGGGCTGGATTTCTGTTCCCAGAACAATGTCTGTAAATTCTGCTGGTTCCCTGGTGGGCTGGGGTTGTTTTATTAAGTGGTTACGTGTCGTGCTTCCCTTATGTGGAACCTTCTGTTTTCTGATGGAGCTTGTGGCTCTTACAGCAAGTTACAGCTTTTTTTTCCCCTGCAGCCTTGGTGGAAACTGGTTGTTGTTTCAGCTCATATATAACTCCAGTCAATAATTCTGTGTGTTGTGCAGGTCAGTAAAACAGAGATCTCTACTGCACAAGAAAGAAGTGAACACAGTGTTGGGAGTGAGAGGGACTTCAGCTTGGCTTATGAGCTAAGCATGGCTTGTGGTGAGCCAGCATTCCTGGGAGCTCCTGCTCTGTGGTGGGCAGCATGACAAGGCAAAACTGTGATGGAATAAATGCTGTACTAAGTACAGGGCTGAGGGTAGTGTGGGGGCATCAGAAGGAACAGCTTCAGCATGTCCAGAGGAGCCTGGAGACAGACATTCCCCAAAACAGGCAGGTGTGAAAACAAAGTTCTCACCTTCCATGTGTAAGGTCAGACCAGAAGTCTACTCAGTCCATACCCTTTTCTAGCAGTGGGTATGTAGGGAAAGGCAGAGAAAGCCATAGGAATGTTTCCTCAAAATTATGTGCCCTCCAACAAATTGGAGGGGGGAATTTGGGAGCCCAACAGACATCATTGCACTTAAGGGTCCTGAAAGTCTTTCTGCCATGACTATATCCATTTGCTTTGTGACCCTTTTTAGCACATAAAATCCCAGACAGGGAGCTAGAGGCAAGTGAAGTCCGGGTCACCCAGGATGTGGCTGCCTGAGTGTCCTGAAGCTGCAGCCTGAGGCACTGTGTCATCCATTAAACCATCCTCCTCTCCTGAGGGTGAACAAGCACTGACCTCGCTTCAGACTCCCCAGGAGACAACAATCACCCAGTCAGTCATTAATTTTTCAAGTGGTGTGTGTGGCTTTAGGTTTAGAAGGCAAAAAAGGCTGTTCCCTCAATCTCACCAGTGTTGTTTGCAGTGACCTTGTGTGTGCCCTGTTCTAAAGCAGAGAGGGAGATGTTTTGAGAATTGTGGAAATGGTTTGCTGCACCTTCTGGTGCATCATGGATGATGAGGGAAAATAGCAATGAGGATCACTGACTAGCTGAGTAAATGGCCAAGTTACCTAATTGGGTTCCTCCAGACAGCTGCTATGCTTAGCAGGAAATATAACTGATTTTTATATGATGGCACACAATTTATCAAATCCTAACAAAGGAATATATGTTCTCTAATTTTTTATTCTTCAGAGCAAAATACTATTTTTTCAGCATATTTCTATCAGAAATGGTTAAAAACATATTTTGCTGACTGAGTTCACTGTTCCTGAAAAAGGCTGGATTAAATCTTTAGGAGTATCTAATTAGAGAAACAGCTCCTAAACCACCAGGTAGGAAGAGGACACTGTAGGGCCCTGCACATCACTAGGATGAACTATATTCAGTCAATTAGTATGATTTTTTTGTTTTTAATTTCCTACCTGAGAAGTGACATTGGCTATTTAGTGCACAATGTGAATCCCCAGGCCAGCAGCGGTGAGTTGCTCTCTGGTTTGTGGGTTTTACAAAGCAGTCTGAGCATTACCTGTGCTTTCCCTCACATGGGCTGCCTATACTGCCTGTTGCTGTTTGTACAAGGTGCTCATCAAAGGTTATGTGAAGCCGACAGTTCTTGTAGGGCTCAGTAAAATTTACCATTGTCAGTGACAGAATTGCCTTTAAAGCTGATGAAAAGCTGTGCACTGTTACAAGGCTCTGCACCAAGATCGCGGAGAAACATTTATTATTAGAGGAATACAACCTACAAATTAATTAAATTCTAAGCATGTGAACAGAGCATCAAATTATTTTATACAAGTTATAATTAATTAGTCATAGAATTTACAAGGAATTCAGTTAAGTTATTACTTGTGCATGTATTGCAACATTTTTGAAAACCTATTACATCTGACTTGACAATCTTAGCTGCAGGATATTATGCCCATTATGGGTGACTTTGGCAAAATGGATTTGGCCCTTTCGAGCCCTCTAATTTTGGATGCAAGTTTTGCAGCATCTTCATCTTAAAACAAAAACTAACAAAACAAAACAACAAACGGAAAAATAACAACAAAAAACCAACAAAATAAAAAAATCCAAAACAACAACAAAAAAACCCGACAGAAAACCCACATGAATATCCAGGCTCTAAAAACTTCAACTTTAAAGTCTAATGAAGGGCACCCAAAAATTGCCAGCTACCTAACAATATTCTGGTTTAAAGAATGAATTACTCTTGTACATGCTTTCTTCAATCATCAGTACCCCTTTTTTTGTTTATTAACTTTGATATGCAATTGACAAGTCTATTTGTTACTCTACAGTGATATACTTAATCACAACTAATTCTTGTTATTTAGAAATCTTTGTGGCATCTCTGATCTTTCTAATCTGTTATGAATATTGTCTTTAAGGAATATGAAAATGGATGTATTAATTACAAACTGCTTCAGAGACAGCTTCTGTCAGACAAATAATTTTCTGTAAGTCATAGAGCTGAAATAGCTGCTTGGATATGGTAAATATTTTTAAGTTTCATTCTCAGGCTGAGCACCATACACAAGGTAGAGGTGAATGAATGTCCTCTGGATGGTGGGTAGTGTGCCCTCTGCTCAAGAGACTCTACTCTGACAGTATCTTGTGGTCCTCAGGTCACATTCCTTTATTTTTCCACTGGGGAAGAAAAAAAAATAAATCTGGTTGTAGACATAGCCAGACACTTTCCCTACCCAAATCTCAATCATAGTTTCCTCTCCAAAGGGAATTTTCCTCACTGTAACTTTAATGTAATGCCCGGTCTTTCACAGGCATTTAAAATACTCTTCATATTCATAAAATGCTCCTCCACAGAATGGAGGCAGGAAACATGCAGCAGCTGCATCTCCTCCCCAGAAAGGATGGTTTTAACTCAGGATGGGCTGTAGATGCTGTGCTACAAAAATGAATGGCAGACAAAGACTGACTCTGGATTACTGGGAGCTGAGTTCAAGCAGGGCTGACTTGGGCAGGGCATGGATTCCTCCTCCCTGTGCTTGGTGCAGAGGAGTAGAGAGCAAGAGAGTCACTGCTCGTGGGGCAACACCTCAATGCCAGAGGCAGGAGCTGTGGGTGGGACATCAAGGGATGATTGGAAAATAGCACAGACAAGACTGATTTTCTGAGAAAACCTATGGAAAACCTGGAAACTGGTATGATTTGACCTTCCCTGTGGTGGCACTCAGGGAGGAGGTTTTGTGTTGCAGGAGGCCTGGCAGAACACAAAGAGGAAAAGGAAACAAGCATCTCAGGAGAAAGGAGGAGAAAAGCAGGAATAGCTGTAGAAGTAGTTTTATGGAAAACTTTGAGAGGTTGGACCACAAATCTGACAAAAAGGATGAAGGTGAAACAGTGAGAGGATTTAGTGTGGTTTGCTAAAGAATTTAAGTTAGGAATTGATTTTAGTTGTGACATTTTGAGGGAAGACAAGGTGAGCATTAAGAGGGCTAGAACAGAGAAAGTTGTGAAAACTGAGGATGAAGTTATCATGGCTCTACTGTGGGAACAAATAGTAATAGATAATTTTGTAGGATGCTCTTGAGGGAATGTCAGTGGGATTAAATGACAGCATCAGTCTGGAGAGAAGAGAGAGGATGGTGATAATGTTGAAAATAGCACTGGGTGTGGGTGCTGCCTGGATACAGAAGCTAATAGGTTCACCAATCCAGTCAAACAGGGTAGGCCTGTGAAGTGAGATAAGGGGCTCAGCTGTAGCACGAGTTTGGGCAGGGAGGTTGGACCAGATGTCCCACTGTGGTCCCTCCCAGCATTTACCCATTCTGTGATTCTCATATTTCACCCACTGCAGCCCCCATGCACATGTACTCTTAGAATCACAGAATCATAAAGGTTGGAAAAGACTTCTAAGGCCATTGCATCCCAGCATTAACCCATTAATCCTGCTCTGTTCAGAGAAGCTGCCTGGGCAGCATTTGAGGATTTTAGATGTTTGCTGTGGAAGTTTAGCAGGGTGGAGGTGTGCATGTGCAGAACCACCTGCTCACTTGGTCCAGTCTGAAAGGCACAGTGATCCCATGGGTGGGTGTCACACTCAGAGGTCACAGTGTCCATGATTGTGCCTGGTTCCAGGAGAATCATCCCCTCTCTCTGCTGTCCTAACAAGTGGCCCTTTCCCACATACCTGGGCAGAATCAAGTTTTACAAACTGAAGGGGATGTATGCTGGATATTGAACATACCACAAAGTGTACATCTCTATCCACATCTGACCTCAACAAGGGACCACCTGCCCCCTTTTTTTGGATGGTTTCGTGTGTCATGGCCTTGAGTCAGGCACCTGAAGTCTCTCCCACAGGGATTATATGATATTCAGCTGGAGGTGAGCATGTTCCCTGCAGAGAAATGCTATTGATAGGAGGATGTAATGACTTAGATGAAATCATTACTCATCCTTCCAGTAAGTTGTGTCCTGATTTAGTAACATATTCCATTTGTAGATCATATTGTCTCTGGTGAGTCTGCTTTACAACAGCAGGGCAAACAAATTAAACAAAGTTTTGATATGCTTTTATCAAAGATTTGTCCCTGGTGTCCTCCTTTGATTTACTTCTTGAGATCTCCTCTGGCATGAACTGGATAGAGGCAATATTTTCTCCCCCTCAAAGTGGATCTGAGTTCAACACCTCTGAGGATATATGAGCTCTGCCTTCAGAGCTGGCTTCAGGCATTCTGGAGAATGACTGCCCTCCCCTTAATATATAATAGACTGAAGACAGCTCTATGTCTTCATTTCAGTGAAACTGTTTGTTTTTTTTTTTCCATTTCCTCATTTCCTCAACATCCAGATAGTGGTGCTTTGGGTATCCCAAGCCAGTTCCAAAATGAAAAAAACTACCTACTTTCATTTTTTTTTGCTGGCTGACAAAAGGAGTTGCAAAGGTGTATGCTCTCCTGGCCTTTAACCCCACTTGCCTCTCTCGCAATGACCAAAATTAATGACAGATAGATTTGTCAACAGGGGAATATTCTTGGATTTTGCAATGTTTGTAATTGTGTCACAGAGATTAGAGATGGGTCTAACCTATTAATTACCCTTTGTACCACTTCAAGCCTGTTAAAGATGGGTTCCTAGAGTGAGAGGTATATTTTTCAGTGCACATTTTGATATGAAACAGAAATCTGTAATGGGAAAAAACTGATTGCATGAGCACCAGTAGAGAGTCTTTTTTGTCTCTAGTCTGAATTTCAGAGGATCATTTACTGCTGAAAATGCTGTGATTGAGTGGATGAGTGCTTGAAGTCTCATGTTCATAGCATGATTGTCAATAGAACTACAAAAGAGTACTGCATCTTAAGAGATAAGAAAATGTTCTTACAGATGAGTTGAATGACTGGAAAATCCAAAGTAGCTGTGCATCAGGAAGACAGGTAAGGCAGTGTGTGCAGGAGCATCAGCCTGCTCTAGCCCAGCTCATGTGTAATAACTTGCCAGTTTAATGTATTGCCAGGCTGTGAGAGGCTCCTGGTCTGGCTGGGTTTCTGCCTGTTGTATTCTTTGTGTGGTCTGGATGCAGAGAAGGGATGTCACATCTGCCACTATGAAGGAAGCCTACAGTATACAGCAAATCCAACCCTCAACACTGGATAATTTCCAGTCCTTTGGCTATGTTTGATGAATAGTTCATTTATGGTTTCCAAGCACTCTGGTCCCCATGGCACTGACAGCATCCACCTGACACTGGAATCCCTGTGGTAGGGCAGGATTTGGAGTTGCATAACCCAGCCAAGCTGTCCTCCATAGCATCTGTGGGGAGAGACTGTGCTCTTGTCTGTCAATAGCCCCAAGGTCTTTGTCCTGCTTCAGATCCTCATGGTCTGTCTGGTGGCTGTTGGACATGGGGAAATGTTGGCATTTTAGGGACACATGATACAGAAAGGCTGGCCAGCCCTAATGAAGGATTAAAACTGCTCTGTTGAAGGAAGGAAGCTTGAGGTCTGCTGAGCTTTTTGATGTCTTTGATGAAAAACCTTGCAATTTTCACACATCAGGATGGTCTTTGAGAGGCATTGGTATTCCAGTGGGCAGATTTTGCTTTCCCAGCTGTCTCATGGGCTCTCAGGTGCAAGCTGGTGTGTGGCCCTCAGCCAGGAAAGCACTTAGATAAGAGCACACCTCTCAGTCCATGGATCATCCTGCTGAATTTGTGAGGGCTCCTTATGCACTTCCAGGAAACAATGTGCTTTTCTGGGCTCAGTCTCAATTCTCCACATGCATAAAGCTCCTCCACATCCCTTGTAGCCATATTAATACGCTGGATGGGGTGGGGATTCTGCCCAGGAGTGCACTCCTTGAGTTATAACCACGCTTTCAGCAGTGAACGAGTGAGTGAGCTTCTCCTTGAAGTTAAAAAGCACCATTCTTTGGGGTTGTGAGCAGCATCAGCCTCAGGAAAGGGAGAGCTGTGCCTACACACAAGTTTTCAGTGATAAAGTGAAGCATTCCAGTGATAAACACAGAGACACCTGTTTGCTCCCTGAATAATGTGACTTTGAGCTCAAAGCTGGCCGTGCTGGGGAGGATCAGCACATGGCTGAGCACAGCAGGTTCAGGGGGCAGAGGAAGAAGTGCTGTGTTCCCCTTTTTGTTATGGATGGCTCCCAGAGGGGGCACTGCAACTGCAGCTTGAATGAGGGGTGGGCAAATGGAAATGTCAGGACAGAAGACCCTGCAGAGATACCATAAGGATCTAGCAGCAAAGGACAGCCAGGGATGAGGACATAAGAGAAGAAATGTCCCGCTGAAGGCATGCCTGGCTCTGTGGTGCAGGGTTACAGAGGCAACTCAACAGTGGGCAAGTGAGGCAGGCAGTGACCCTTTCAGAGAGAGCACTGACTTTTGCTTAGTGCTCTTGTGGGGCACATGGAGCAGCAAGCAGTAGCAGTGTGGACATGTCTGAGGCCTCCCAGCATCAATGTGAGGAGCTCTGTGCTTGCTTGGGGAGCACTGAGGGTGTCATGGTAGCTGAGACTTCAGAGAGAAGCCACCAGGGCAAGGAACCAGTCTCCTCATCTGACATGGTCAAAAACCTATGTGGCTGAAGGGTGAATGAAATTGTAGAAGACCATTTGGATCAATGGTGACATTCTGTGAGTAATTTTCTGAGGATTTAACCTTCATGTGGGGAATCAAACTGCCCTGAAGGTCTTTAGAGAAATGATTCCTGTCATTTGCCCAGAGTGCTGTAACTGGGGAAGGTAAAGCCTGTGTTGCAGGGTTTGGTGAAGGTTGGAGGCTCTGAGGCTCAAGGAGGAGGGCAGCTGAGACAAGAGGGTCTGCAGAGGAACACATTGGACCAAGAGCCAGTGGGCCCCGGTGCCTGTCCCTTGGGTGCTGCTGGGGCTGACTGGGTGTGTAACACTGGCCTCTTGTCACCCTGAGGGGCAGAAGCAGTGGGAGGCGATGACATTCCAGAATCTGCAGTGGTTTTCTTCAGGTCTGTCCACCCTTACTACTGAATTTGTGTCCTGATGTCAGTCACTCATACGTGCACACAATTTAGAACCATGATTGCATTTTTTTGCTGAGGCTTTTATCATCATTAAAATAACAGCATCATACAAAAACATGCAGGAGGTCATGTGGACCATGTCTTGTCCCAAGGTCAGCTAGTTGCATCAATGTCACTTCTGATGGTGTTGAATAACATATCCCTAGGGTTTTCCAACACTGGAAAGTCACAGCACCCTTAGGAAATTGTTTCTTCTGTTTGTTCTCCCCACTGCTGAAAGACTGTGGGAATTTTGTTCATCATATCTGATTTGAATATTTCTGGAATATAAAATAAACTATGGTTGCAGGTGCTATTACCCACATGCAGGCACTGAAAACCAAAACCACTCTCATTTATGGACTGCTCCCTCACGTTTATAAGACAACTGAATTGGGGACATCCTTGGCATAGAAGGAAATTGGTGGGGAGACCACGCTTCTTCTGGCAGAAATGAGCTTACACAGAAACCAGAGATGGCTGAGTAAGGACATCAGCATGAAAACCCCAGATTATACAAATGAATAGGCTGAAATGTTGCAGGACTTAGCAGCTCTCTGTCAGATAAGGTGTCTGCGAGATGCCCTGAGACACCTGACACTCTGAGCTGGTTCCACCAAGCCTGCAATGAGGGTCAGAGCATTGAGACGAGGGAGGTGGCAATCAAGAGGATTAGCCCAATTCAGGGAATCTGAATTTTGAACTAAGAATAATTTAGGGGAAGAAAATGTGAGTAAGAATGGTTAATAGAGTACTTTGGGAAGATGGACTATTTCACAAGACTCAAAGATAAATTCAGGATCCTTTAGTGGTGCTAGAGACAGATCTGTGAGCTGTCTTCTATAAAATATGGTCTGTGGACACCCATTCACCCAAAACTGTGGGTAGATATTGGCCATTGGTTTTTTTGCTGTGTAGAATGAGGGAAGTTGGGTCTTCTGGCAGGAAGGGGAGGAGGTGGGAGGTTGTGGGGTGGCCCAGCCCTGTGTATGTCATGGCTCCAGCATCCCTGAGGAGACACAATTTTTGGGAGCCAAACTGAAGAAGGAGCATGGTAAGTTTTTGGCAGGTGGGAACAGAGATGTACAGCCTTCCTGCCTCAGGGCCTCAGCTGAGTCTCAGAGCTCTGACTGCTGGCAGGAACTCACTGAGGAGAAGGAGGCAGGAATCACAAACCCCTTATTGATTCCCTTTCTTTTCTGCCACCCATCCCCAGCACTAACCATATTTGAAAATACAGCTTCCAGGCTTCTTTTACAATGGCTAAAAAAAAAAAATCTTAGCTCTAGAGAGAATTGTTTTGCCAGCCCTATTTTTCTCTGGCTTTGAATTTGCCATTGACGTTAATTAGGACTTCCTGAGCCTTGTTAGCCTGGCATTTTCCTTTGTTACTGAGAACAGCGAAGGTGACCTTGCTCAGTAGGTGGATTTTCTCAGCTCTGACAGTCTAATCATTAATGTCTTAGGAACAGAGGTAGGGATCTTACATGGGAAACTTGAGAAGAGCTATAAAAACATCATGTAGACAGCTGGCAGTGTCAGCTGGCATAGCTCCAGTAATTCAAAATAGAGGTGTTTCTGATAAGTCATCTTGATCTCACACAACACGTATTTTTTGTTGCATAATAAGAAAACAACAAATATCTATCTGTGTAAGCTCAGTTGCAAGTGGTTGAACTGGGTATACTGAGAGTAATAACCAGCATTCAACAAACTTCATGTTATTATCCAGGAAAGTGGACCAGTCACCAGAACACTGATCTCTGGTGGTGTGGTTTTGAACCATGGCTTTAAAGCTATTTTGGTGGCTTCACTCTACTCCCCACCTGTACAGTAATGAAACTGTAGAATCATGGACAACTCTAAGTGAAAGGCACTTCATATATTCCAATTCCCTTCTCAAAGAAGGTCCAAACAGAGCAGGTTGCTCAGGGTCATATCCAGTCAAGTTCTGAGGATCTCCAAGGATGGAGGTGATACCACCCTGCTGGGCAACCTGGTCAGTATTTGACCAGCCTCATGCCAAAAAACCCCATCAGCACGCTCAGAATATGAATGAAAATCCCATGAGGAAAGAAACCGAGGAAGGGAATAACTGAGTTCTGCCTCTCCATACCAGGCAGCACCCCAAGACCCATGTGGGTAAGTATGCTTCAAGCTGCTGTTATTCGTCTCACTCTTCATAAACTTTACATACACTAAGATTAAAAGGACTATATAAACACAGGAAAACATTGTATTTGCTCATAGCAGCCTTTTTTAAACAGATAGATACTGTGCAAACAACATTCGTAATTCAGATGTGTCATCTGCCACATGAAGCAAGAGTTTGACAACAGGAGAGTCACAAAGCACTGGCAGACGCAGAGCTGTGCTTGGAGCCAGCTGCACCAGGAGCTGGCTGGACTCCCAGGGAAGGCACAGGGGGGCTGGTTCTGCCCCTGACCCATTTGAACTGCACACTTCCACACCTCTACCACAGATTTCTGAACAGCCATATCCAGGGGGGTCCTGATCCTAGCAGGTACCTCTGAAGGTCACTTAGGAATGACACACAGCTCGCAGATTTGCTACTAGCAGCTGCCACAAGCTACCAAAAAAGGCAGAATGTTGAGACTCCACAAAACCAAAGCTGAGCTGGAATATAGATACCAAATGAAACGCTTACATGTTGCTGAACATGCTGCCTACATCAGAAACACGAGACAAGAGCAGAAAGCCATGCAACGCGTTTGGCAGAAGCACGCAGACATTTCACAGCTCGTCCCTGGGTGCCATGCTCACACTTACGTTAGTCTGGGTCATACTACCTGCACTTGCTTTAAGCATTTCCATCATCTGTGAGGTAGGGAGGGAAAAACAGAATAGTTAAGGTATAATCAAGTGAGATCTTGCACATCACAGTATAGTTTGTAAACAAGCTCTTTATTGGATGTAGTGTGGAGAGTGTAAATGGTTCAGGCTTCTACCTCAACTTATCCAGACAGGGAATTTCTGAAAGCCAGGTAAGTGATTCAATGGATTATTAAGGAGGCAGATGAAAAAAACTGGGATTAACAGAGGAAGAAATAGTGACAGAACATAAATAAACACATAAACAAGTAAATAATTTTGCTGTCAGTAAGATAAATTTTTCTGTTGTCATGTCAGAATCAAAACACTCAGTAATACCTTTTGATCAGTGAGCAATTTTAAACACTGTGTTAACCTGTCTGCTTCAAAAAATTTTGAATAAAGATGCAAAATTAGAAAACAAATGCCTACAAATCATTACAATGAATTAGACCAAAGATAAAACTGTATCAGTTCTCATTTCAATATGGAAAGATCTGTAGAAGTCTTTATTCTAGGTGAGAAATTACAGTAATAAAAATGATACATCAAGATTTTGTTGATACATTGCTCCTCAGTTTTGATTATACTTCCAAAATCATAGGCACCATTTGAAAGACCCAGCCTACCAAATCCTTTTCTATGCACAAACTTTCCTGTTGGCTTAAATTTTAAGGTTAGCCATGCACTGTGCTTTTAGTTATGCACCCACAGAAGCCTCCTCTGGTGAGATCTTGTGCCCGTGCTACCCTGAGAGAGCTCAGGGGAACCTAACAGTATCTTCAGTCATCTCCTGTAATTACTGCTGTAATTTATTGTGAATTTACAGCACTTTGCACAGGGCATAAACCCTTCATGTCTGATGAGGGCAGATCTAAGTCACCTGAAAGCTGAAGGGTTTGTATCAAGAAAAAAAATACTTGCACATCTACACTTTACACTAAACAGCTTAAAATCCCTAACAAGATGGAGAAAACAATTATCTCCTGAGAGAGTGGCAGAGTAATCAATTGGCCCAAGCTTCTGCTGTTCAAGGGGAGCCTGAAAGAAGATACTAACCTAGATAGAATTTGAGACACTATCTCAAAACAGTAATTTCTTAACTAAGAACACAGACCAATAGTTCCACTATCACTTGAAAACTGTTTTGAAAAGAATTTAAGGACTTTACTAAATCACACAGACCCAAATTACCATCAGAGCTGTATTTTCTAGCTGGGCCTAATGTAGAAGAACTGCAAAATACACTAGAGAAATTACATACAGTAGCTGGAAATATGTAAATGTATTGATTATGTGATTGGCAGGTCCCTGCTGAAAATAATCAACATATTGACTTTTCTGAACATTCACAATAGGCAGTAAGGAAAAAATAAATCTGTGCATGTGTGTACATACATTTTTTTTGAAAAAAGAATTTTATTTCTGTCTGTCTTGGAAGCTGTGATTTTGCATACTGGTACTGGAGTGCCTCCATTGGCTTATCTCTACCATTATTTCAGCAATAAAAAATAGAACAAATAGAGGTGCTGAAGGGTACACTGGATGAGTACTGAGATACAAAGCAAGGCAGCTGTCTCATTTATAATGCTGGGGAAAAATGAGGTAAAGTATCTTATAAGCAAGTAATATGGATATCATTTTCCTATTCCCCTATTTTATTTTGGTCCTTCTGCACTGTGAGAGCAAATGATCAGGAATTTGTAGTGATGTACTCGTGCTTGGCTCCCTGCCTCCTCTGGCACATCCTGGTTCAGTGGAACTGAGGCTGCTTTGTGCAGATTAGGTGGCAGCTGTTAAAATTCAGAAGCATGACACCAATTGGATACACTTAGGAAATATCCTTGGAAAACCAAGTCTTCATTCAAGCACTGATGAAGGTTCCCAAGCACCTCATGCTCTCCCAGACACCTGAGCTTTCCCTGGGATCACCCAAGGATGTCCCAGCCTGTCCAGCCCTGCAGGACACACAGTCTGTGCTGCCACCTCAGCACATGGGATGTGCAGCCCCTTCCTTGGAACACCATGGCATTTACATTCTCTGAGCAGAGAGAGATAATTCTCTTTCACAGGTTTTTTTCTGGAGAGGAACAGAGAGAAGAAGAGGAAATTCTTGTCCCTACTTGCTGCTCCTCCTGTTGTTTTTGCACATGTGGAATGTGTTAGGAAGGTTGTTTACCTGCAGTGAGTTCTTAATTGGACTCCAGTGATGATTGTTTATATTAATTGACCAATTGGGTCAAAGCTGTGTCCTGGCTGTCTGGAGACAGTCACGGGATTTTCTTTAGTATGTATCTTAGTATAGTATAGTATAGTATAGTATAGTATAGTATAGTATAGTATAGTATAGTATAGTATCCTTTCAGTATTCTTTATAGTATTCTATACTATACTATAATATAATACAATTTTAATCAAGCAATTGTTCAGCATTCTGAATTAATGGAGTCAGATTCCAGTCATTCCCTGGTTGGGGGTCTCCTTGTTTACCACAGAACACCACGGAGAAGACTCAGAGGGACTTCTCTTTGCTAAACCATGATGGGGCATGTGAGATACTGGCAGGCTCGTGGCCACCTGGGGATGTGCCCACATCCTTGTTTCATTTGGGATCAGGAGGATGTTTCTGAAGTGAATTTCCCAGTTATTGTGTTTGTTCCAGCTGCTAATAGGCAACTGTGGGGCCAAGCAGGAGGTTGGCTGGAATTACACCATCTCTGCACCACGCTGCTGGCACGGGCTTTGGGCCCCCAGCACAAGCTGTTTCCTCCTGCAGTGCTGCTCCTTTTGCTAATGTAGATGTTGCCTGACTGAATCCTGCTGACTTGATTGATCCTATTTAAATCAATGTGATTGTTTGTACGAACAAGGTTGATAGAACTGATCTTGAGTGGCATTTACTCCACCATGCTCTTTGGCATACAAATCAGCTGTTTGTGGCAGTGGAAACTGTTTTGTTACCACCGTGAATTTAGGGAAATCTGCTAAAGACAATAAAGAAAGTGCATATTTGCAGTGAAACAACTGATATTAGTACTTGACTGGTCTCATTTAGATGTATACAATAACCTTGCTCTGGAGGTAGTTTAAAGAGATTCTTCTGTCTTTTGAAAGATCTGTGAAATAATCAAGTTCATACTTGATACATACATACATCATATATACATCAATGTATATGATACTTTCTTCCAAAGTATCATATACATTGATGTGTTATGCATTTTGTTACATAGTTTTAAATCTGCATATGGCTGTTTGTAACCAGTGATTCTTTTCTCTTTTTTTAATGGTTACAGTAAAATTCTGCATGATTTATATCACAAGTAGTAATTTCAGCTAGAAATATTGATGACATCTTGCCTATGGCAATAAACAAGTTTTAATAGTACAGTAAAGCATGTCCTTTCTTCTTAATTAGTCTCCATTCATTAATCATGCAGATTATTTACAAAAAGCCTAACACAATAGAAAAGAAGAATTACTAGTGCAATGGCTGTATTCCCAGGATCACATGAAATTCATCAACATAAGCTAGTTGAGCCTCTGTAATCTCAAGGTGTTTATGAAATAATAGGGAGAAGGCTTTAGGTTAAGCGTATTTAGTATAAAAAAGTAGTTGTTTAATTTTTTTTAAGATGAATTTCTCCTATTTTGGGGGGAAAACTGAAATGCTTGATGGGTTAAAGCAACAGACATCTTGCAGTAAGGTATAAGAAGCCTTGTCAGATCACTAACAGAAACAATCTTTATGATCTGAGATTTTGTAGCTTATAATTAAACATAATTTTTCAGCCTCTGTAACCTGTATCATCTTTACAGGCTGTATTTTATACATCACAGCAATTAGTGAAGCCTACAGGGCACATTTAGAAGAAGGCTTTCTGTCAGGAGCTGGTGGTGTAGTGACTCAGCAAGGCATCAGAAAGCTTTGCTTTGTGCACCTCCAGGGGGCTGGACCTGTCAGATTAACACAAGAGGCTATTTTTGTAACATCCAAAAAGTTTCTGCTGTACATCAAAGTGCACTAGCTGCTTATTTTAGATGACAGCAACTCTTAGATTTGTCTTGAACAATGCAGTCTTTAGCACTTTTTTGGTATGTACTTCTCCAAAAAGAAAATTTCCTGCGAAGCATTTTGTTGAATAAGGGCTTCCCATTTGAGTTCATCATCATTTTCATCCTGTGCTTCAAACATTCCAGTAAATTAACAGCCCATGTACCAAAGGGAAGAGGCTGTCATGGCATGTTGGGGAGTGCTCTGAGCATGGACATCTGGATTTGTGCCCTGCTCTTCAGCTGAGCTGGGCTTTGGTCCCAGGCAGTGCAAAGAGCCTCTTGAAAAGGGATCCTCAGTTGGTCTGGCTTTTTATTAATGTGTTAATTTTCTACTCCCAGCAACCGAAGCCTCACCCTTCTTCCCAGACACTCAGTTATTCCCATTTCTGAAACTAACTTGCCTGAAAGCTGCTCTTTTCCCTGTGGTCATTGATGAATAGGCATGTGTGGCCTCCCACAAGCAGAGGGGCTGTGAGTTACTTTCCCTGGCTGCTCTTAAATCTGCCCATGATGTTTGGAGAATTAGTCTGAGCATTTTGCCCTGACTCGTGTCTCTTTCCTTGTGCTGACCTAATGGGATCCTGACTGCAGAAGTGTGAAGCAGTGGAAGATGTGAGGTCACAGATGTGTCCCCATGGTCAGAATCAAGAGCTTTTGGCAAGTTCTAAAGCGATAGTGGAAATTACCTCTGAAATCAGATAATTTCACCAAAGATGTCATCATTAACATTTGGCTTTAACAATGTTTTGTTTGTGTAAATCTCAGAAGGATGTTGTCAAAGTGATTGCTGTTAACTCTAATGACACAGTGAAGTGACTTGGAAATGGTGACACCAGACTCAACAAAGGAACTGAAATTGGAGTGAGCTTTTCTGAATCATGGCCTGACTCAGCTCTCCTTGCCCCTGCTGCTCCAACACCACTGGAGCTGCCCTCTCTGCTCCTTTTTGGTGTTGCCTTTTTGTGGTGCCTCCCAGCTGCCCATCCCTGCTCACCAAAGCACTTACCAAAATCCCTTGGCTGGCCTGTGCTCCTGGGGCTCTCTTGGCAAAATGCAGCTGCACTTTTCTAAATGGGGATGGATTAACTGTGTGCTTAAAAGCTTTGCTGGATGGAGACCTGGACTCCAGAGCCAGACCCACCTTCATTGCTGGAGCCTGCAAGGAGCAGGAGAAGACGTTTTTCTCCTTCTCACATGCTGACTGGGAAAGGGGTGGGCAAGAGAAGGAGAGAGCCCTGACTTGGTTTCTGCAGTGCATTGCTGTCATCAGAGCACTGGGCAATGAGGCTCTGAGTACTCCCAGAACCCAGAGCATCCTGGGGAGAATTAATACAAGGGCTGAGCTGAAAAGTAGCTCTGTCATATTTTTTAATAAAAACATTTGGAGAAAAGTTTTTCCCATTGACATTTGAAAAAAGAAACACCTAAAAACCCCACAAAGCTTTTTATGCAGGGAGCTAATAACAGTGGTGGAAATATTAGACTTATACTGGAGTAACTTCTAGTTATATGAATACATACCCATAAAAAAAGCATTTTGGGGTTTTTAGTAGGAACTTGGTACTACTACTGATAATACTTTCATTTGAGTAGCTCTTGTCTGCAAAACATATCAACGATTGTATGTAAATTACTCAATGCAGGGGTGCTGAAGCCTCCCTTCCCTAAGCTATTTAAAAGCATCATGTTGTGCCTGTTATTACAAGAACACAGCATTTAACATCCTATTGAAAATAAAAACCGTTCTTCTTACTTGTTTTCCCAACTGAAGCTTATTTCTACTGTTTTCTCAGAGAAGCAACAAAGTTTGGGCTTAATCTGTTTAAATGCACCTTCAATTTTCATCCCTTACATTATTACCACATATGCATGATTTTTAAAAGTCTGTTCCTGAAGTTATTTTACCTATCAAAAGGCTTGGTTTTGCTTCGGAGGTGTGTGTATTATATAGTAAACTTCCCTGTAGTATACAGGACAAAGATTTCTTTGCTGAATCACTACAGTCAACAGGAATTTCAATACCTATATCTATGGCAGTTGGGTGAGGTCTCTTAGTTTCTTTCTCTTTTAGGTTGCTGCTTTTGTTGTGGGTCTCCCTAGACTCTCAGCACAGCAGCATGAGCTGAGGGTTCTCAGCATGGCAGCTGTAAGAATCATTGATTTTTTTTTTGTCAGTAACTGAAACAGAAAAAATAAAAAAAAAAATTCTGTCAGCCTTTTGAAAAGCAATTCTAAAAATTTAATTTCAGATCAGCAAAATACATGATTTGAGGGACATGGTATAAAAGTAGAAGAAAAAAAGCCTGGCATCACAAAGTGGAAAAATAAGGCATGGCAGCTATTCTTCCCTGACCTGGTGTTCAAAGGAAAAGGTGTTCACTGAGGTCAAAACCCACTTTTGCACATGCAGAGATTTGAGCTAAAGCCCTTCTTTTACTAGAGATGTTCTCTAGCTCCAGCCAGAGGTCACCTGAAATAAGATGTTCTCCAGCTCTCCTGCTGTGACTGTTTTACTTTTCATTGCAACTCTACAAACGCTCAGCAGTTAAGTAGAGCAGAGCACATATTTGAGTGAGTTTTCTGTCTGGTAAAACTTATGGTTGAGACACAGCACCACCAGGTTTTAGCTTGGCAAATGCCAGTGAAGCCATTTACATTGAATTAGATCACCCTGAAAGAACAGGTTTCAGCCACATTCTCCAGAATGTCCTGGATGAGCAGCAGCTGCCCCGGAGCAGGTTTGTGGGAGCTCCATTCTCCCAGGCAAGGGAGGGCTGAAACCACTATTGCTGAATTTGACACAAGTTCATAAAGGATTTTTATGATCTAAAATTGCATTTTTTAAATAATAAAAGATGCTAATAAAAGATATAATATAAAATATTATTAAATATTATTAATATATAAAAATAATTTTTAAAATGCTGTTTCTTGTCACTGTCATATTTTATGAAAAATCCCTTCACCAGGATTTTTCTTGCTGAGAAGCCTCAGAAAACAAATGTAAACAATAATTATTGGATTGCCTGGAATGTGGTTTGGAGATTGCTTGCCAACAGGTGGATCTTTGATTGGTTCCATGTGAATTGTTTCTACCTAATGACCAATCCCAGTCCAGCTGTGTCGGGACTTTGGTCAGTCACAAGATTTTATTATTCATTCTTGTCTAGCCTTCTGATGTTCTTCTTTCTCTTTCTTTAGTATAGTTTTAGTATATAATTTCTTTTAATATAATATCATATAATATAATAAAGTAATAAATCAGCCTTCTGAGAACTTGCAGTCAATTCTCATCTCTCACCTTGTCCTGGGGACCCTCACACAACACTGCAACAATTGGTGGCCACAGTTTCTAAATGCTGCTCACCCCTTCTGAACATCAATCATGCACATTGAAAATCCCACTTTCTGTGACAGTCCATGCATGTGATCTTTACCTGCACACATAGGAGAGGTGCTGGTGAATCCTTGTGATCACTCAGCTCAAGGAAAGACAATAATGTGATCTCAGCTAATTTCCTTCAATTCCTGGTCTGTCTGTCAGACAGCCCTAACCTGAAGGATCTGCACACTGATGTTACCTTACTGATCTCACTGGTTTAGACTTGAAAGTCCCAAGGTAGTATGCCAGCTGTCTTGCACACATTATTATTTTTGTATCTAAATCTTCTTTAAATATTGGGCAGATTCTCTTTTCATAGCTGAGTAGTTATTTCAGTGAGTGTGGCAGTTGATTTACAGTTGGTACTGTGTGCACTTTCTGTAGTGAAGCATAAAATTGAAAAGCTTATGTCAAATTCATTCATACATGGACACGCTCAAGAACAAATTAATTTTAAAGCACTCACAGGGTGTATAATGTTTCCATGTCATGCTTTACAAATCTATAAAGTAATTTATAACATAAAGCCTACTTTGGAAGAGAGCTGTAGTAGAGCAGATAGCAGAGTGATTTCAATCTAAAATATCCCAGTGCTACACTCCCCCAGATATCTGCAATTCAGATCTGATAGGAACCATGAGTAATCAGTTTCTAAAGCAAAATTATTATACAAGAGAAGGCTCTCAGTGCAATGTCCTCTTGCAAAACCAGGCTATTCTAGGACAAATTAGGTTTTCTAACCATCAGTATGCAGCACACTAGATAAGGTGTCAGATTCAGATCTCAAACTAGTATAAATCAGAAACCACAGCCATGAAGGATCAAGATAAACTCTTAAAGGTGCATATTGGATAAATCTCATATGTAACTGTAATGCCAGGGCCCTTGTAATTAACATCAAGGGAGTTTTCACCCCATGAGAACAGATGCCTTCAAGCTGGCACTACTGTTGTGGTCCTTCTCTTTGGATGGCCCAGCCCACAGAGGGCACCTCTGCACAGGGTGAGTGTCTTCCCTGTGCCATTCCAGCACAGGCTTTTTGAACATCCTTCCAGTGGTTTGTATTTTGGAGCACCACCAGATTCTTTCTGCTTTCTTTGGCAGAAGCTGGAGCTGCCAGCACTGTTTGACACCAGCCTCTTGCTGCATGGACCAAGGGATGCAGCAATCAAGAGAAGAGCACCTCTCTCTGATCACAGCCAAGCTCCTTGTCTGCTTGGAGCAAAGTCATGCCTGTAAATTCCCTCACACTGAGCACTTATCATTAGCAAGTGTGGTGGGCAATCATCAGAAACATTCAGAGACAGTCACCCAAGCTCAGCCCTGAGGTGAGCAGCTACAGCTGCCCTCAAATGGCAGGCTTGCATGGACAGGAATGAGTGCTGAGTCTAAGGAGCTGCCAGAAGCCAGCTGTGTCACAGCTATTCCTGCTCCCTCCTTGCATTTTTTTTCCAGGGGCATTCCTGCTCTCTGCAAGCAGCAACTTAATATACTAACAGTGCAAGGAGTGAAATATACAGCAATGACTGTGGACTGCTGGCATGCTCCTATTCCCACTATTCATCCCACTTGGCATGTGTGTTGCACCTGGATAGGTAACTCTAATTTGGACACAAGTAGTGTGTTCCCTCATCTCCTCAGGAGAAACAGAGATATAATCAGAATTTAGAAGGGCTTCTAAAAGGTGCATATTTCAAAGGTAAAATTGCAACATAAAGCGTTCAGAGAAACTATAGCCCAAGTACCACCTGTGTGCAGAAGGGGGAAGGAAAATATCATTCTTTGTAACAGACAGTGGAGGCAGACAAAAGAGTCTAACTCAAAGCAGCTGCTCCTACTTCTTGCATCACAGGGAGGAAGCCCTAGTTGCAGTCCCCTCATGCAGTGAACTCTGAGGTATTTATGAAAAGTGGAACAGCTTCCACAGTGCAGGGCAGTAAAGGTCACCCCAGCACAGCTGGGCTGGTAACCAGTCAGTACAGCACAGCCACAGCAATGGGGAAAGAAACCCTGGCTATGGGGCAATGGGACCATCCTTCAACACAAACACAGGCTGGGGTCACCATGGAGCTGGGTGGGAGGATGGTCACACAGGGTGGAAGAGCTGAGCCTTGCCCTTGCCTTCTGCTAAATGCTGGGACCCCATTTCTGAAAAATACCCAATGACATTGGGTGCATTAAACTCCTCAGCACAGGAATTGGTTTTGTTGGACATTCTCTTCCTGAAACTTGGTTCAAACCAGGTCCCCCAAAAGTCCTTTTGAGAAGATTGACCACTGCCAGTCTCATGTACTGCATTCCTCCTCACAGCCACCACATTGCTGACAGAATGGGGAGGAAGAAAAGTTCTTATTGCAGCAGGAAAGGCTGAAAAGGGAAGAGCTATTAGTCTGAAATTCTGCTATTAAAGAGGAAGGTTTCAAAGGAACCCAAAGAAAAATTGCATCCAGCTCAGTGGGAATGCCTTAGGTATAGACTTCACCTATTTCTTTGCAGCAAGCCAACTGCTTTAAACAAAAGGATTCCAAAATATGCTTTGTCATCAGAAGGCAGTGGCTGACAGCCAGCAAGCACAAGGAGCAGTGGGGTGCTGGAGGAGCCCTGCCCCAGTGCAGTGGGGAGGCAGCTGCATGAGTGCTGGGCTGGGGGCTGTGCCATTTGCTGAGTGCTTTGCACATCCCCATTTGCAGTCAATAATAAATACTGCAATGTTAATAGTTTGCACTGGAATGCTCTGTGAGTACTTTCTGCCTCAGGTTGCACTTTTTTCTTTAAAGTTTCAGCACAGCACTTCAGCAGTTTTTGAGAACCTGTGTCATTGCCTCAGGAGTTCCTGACTCCAAGAAGAGAAAATTCATCAGCTTTCCTGTGGCTGTCATAGTGGTACTGAAATATTAAATAAATGGTATTTGAATTGAGTTTTTTGATTTTGATTGTGAAAATCAGTAATAAAATCCTTGACAATTAGATATCAGTGTAGACCTATCCCACTATTCCTTTGCAGATGAAGAGTGTTAGATCCACAAAGTGATGATAGTGTGAAGCCATGATGCTACAGCACCCACCTTTCAGGGACCCAACCCTCCTAGAGCAAAGCAGGATGTATGTAGGGAGCTTGCAGCTTGAGGAGAGAGATGGGTTCCTGAGCTTAGGAACCAGGAAAGCCAATATAATGCAGAAAAACTGCCTGTGATAGAGGCCAGGAGGCATTTGAAATGAAAGACTGCTGAGCTCTGCATGGAAAACACAGGAAATGCTCAGCTTTCCTGGTGGGCGGAGAGCTTCTGCTCAAGAGCATTTCTATGGACCCCTGCTGTTTCCTACTCTTGTATTCCAAGAAGACAGTTATTGTTTGTCTTCCCTTCTACTGTATTAAATCTTTCCAGGTGGCTGTCACAATGAAAAGTCTGCTGGGACTGCCCTGGACACCTCTGCAATGCCAGGAGGGGATGAAGTCTTGCTCTTGTCTGTGGTGGGTATTCATTCCTAGCCAAGACTGTCTCCTTTGACAATGTGCTAAGATTTTGGGTAGGAGGGAACACTCCCCAGAGATCACCAAGTCTCCTGTCCAGGCCAAAATAAAAATCTCCTGCAGGTAGGTCCTCTCTCTGTGTGGACAAGAGAATTATTGAGTAAATGCCTTTATAAATGCCAGAAAAATACTGATTAACAAATTACATTTGTTTCTCTCAAACACTGCCATCACTTTCTCAGTGAATTGATGTGAAAGGGTTTCTCTCTTGAGCTGGCTTTGTAACTGTGCTGCTAAGGAGGCAGATAGGGTGCCAGGGTAAATAAGCTCGTGCAGGGCTCTTGGAGATTATGGCTGGAGGTTTCCTCCAGCTGCCAAACTAACATAGAGTGAAGCCTGCAGTGTAGACAAACATTCTGCTACTGCCCCAGATTTCAAGTCAGCTTACATAAAATGTGGACTTATGCAATTTATGTGAAATATAAAAGACTTTCTAAGGTGTTTGACTTGATATTCCAGGGCATAATATGAGCACTATGTAGGTTTAATAAAGCACAAAGGAAACAAAAATGAAGAACTGCTTTCCCTGAGCACCATTTGGCAATAAGCCATCATCATTAAACACAGGGTATCTAGTAGGGATGTACAGAGATTGTTCCTAGACCAAAAAATGCTCATCAGCAGTGCAGATGCTACATTGGATCGTGGCTGATAAAATCTGCAGCTTGCACAAGAATCGATGTTATGTTTAAAAGATGAAGAGGAGGCAGCGATACGAGACCTGTTGCTTGGTCAGACAAATCCACTGCTTTTAAGTACAGCCAAACAGAGAGTTAAACTCCACAGAGGAAGAAATACTAGCTGCTCTAGTTAAGTGCTGTTTTTTCTCTAAAGGCTTTAGCGGCCAAAGGAGAAGACAAAAAAACCTCAAGTCCTCTAATAACTCAGAAGGCTAATGAGACCTTGACTGGCTAAACAGGGGATGCTGAGATGGAGGCAGGAGCTGAGGCTAACAGTGCTATCTGTGGTCTTAGTATCCACTGAGGATGCTGAAAAACTGGGAAAGAGGCAGAGAAGAACTGCAAAAGGGAGCCAAGGACTACAGAAAGCACCTAATGGGGATAGAGAGGTTTAGAAAGCACTGTCTGTCTAGCTTATAAAAAAGATTGAAAAGTCTTGATTACGGAGAAAAACTCTTCACGGAGGCAAATGAGCTCTTTATTTTGGTGGAAAAGGATGAATGCTTAAAAGCTGAAGCCAAATATATCTGGAGTGGAAATTAGGCAAAACATGTTAATAATGAGGGTTTAAAACAAGCTGCTGAGAGAAGACAAGGAGTCTGCAGTGCTTGATGAAGATGTCTCAATGCTTTTCTGAGACATTTTTCTTGAATACATGCTACGTTTCAGTCCATCCCCACAAGGGCACAAATGGGTGATATTTTAACAGTGGTGTTGAAATCCAGTTATCTTTTCCATCTTCAAGCTCTGGGACCTTGTATCTGGAGGCACACAGGGGTGTACATGCCAGCTGGAGTCTTGCAGGGAGAAGAGGCCCCTCCTTGCTCTTTCTCCCCTTCCAGCAGGATAGCCATGTCAAGATCCAACATTGGCAGTCAGTCCTAAATCCTGCTTGCTGCATTTCCAAAATGCCTTGCAGAACAATGAACCCCTTGCTGGTCTGTCCTCATTGAAGCCATTCCCAGAGCAGAATGACAGCAGAGCATTGCAGGGTGACCACATCAGCTCCCACCTGTCCTGGGCAGGATGGGTGGCTCGGGGCACTGAGCCAGGCTGACACAACTCCAGTGGGTGCTGCATTCATCTGGGGGATCATTCAAGAGACCAGCCTGTGTTCTCATCCTTGAGAGAGTTTTCTACCTGTAACTCAATACTTTTTCTTCTCTAAAATAAATATCCTCATTCTGTTTTCTCTCTCTCTTCATCTTCCAGAGATAAACAATTATTTTTTCCCCAGTGGAGCACCAACATCCTTCAACTGCCTATTAGAGAGCTTCGCCCTCACTTAGTTGGGGAGCTCACCTGTGCAAGTTCTGTGCATCCGTCCTGCAGCCTGGACCAGAAATGCTGTGTTGTGGCTCTGCTTTTACAGCCAGCAAATGGTTCCCACTATGTTTAGAATATTCAGTCAACGGTGGGATTGGACTCAACAAGGCTAAAAGGCTCAAAATAAGGTGGGTATGTTTTCACCTGTAGCAAAACAATAATCCCCACCTTCTTTGAAGCTCATTGTAGCTACTTTTTACTCCTTTAAGTTGTCAGTCTCATGGCAAGAAGCTGGCAAAAAATTAACTCCCACGCTTGGCTTTGCAACAGGAAAGTGAGTGCGTCATGCAATGATGTTTCAGGCTTTCATCAATTTATCTTTGACAAAATACAGCTCTTTAGAGAGAGATCAAGGCTGGAAAAAAAAAAGACAATGCTGACATTCTATCCTGGTACTTCTAGACTTCTTTAGCACGGAGAGTCGTTTACTCAGCATTTAAAGAAATTCTCAAATCTTTGTATACTATAGAAAGATTGAAAGTCTGAACAGTAGTAGGAGTGGTGGAGCAGCCCAGGGAGGCAAAAGATATGTGGACTGAGCCTGAACGTGCAGTGCCTTGTGTTAACACACATCCCATGTGTGGGACCCTTGAGTATTCAGCCCTTGGAGGGAGTAACTTTCCTCCAGCTTCTGAATAGTTTCCAAACAGGAATATTCACTGACAAGCAGCAAATCATCGCTGCTCAGCAGGCAACTGCCTGGTCTCATGGGGACACAGTCAGAAATTTAGGATCCTGCTCTTTTCCCAGCTCATGCTCATTCCAGCAGGACCCCACACATATTTTCTTCCTGTGACTTTCTAGGGAAAACAGTTGAGTTACAAGGGACAAAGCTGTTTCATGAGAAATATAAATCCTTAATGTGTGGTTAAGCACAGAAATATTTTCTGATTTATTTGTTTGTTTGTTTGTTTTTAAGGATGTAGAGAGGGGTAATAAACAGGAAAATTTTTGTGTCAGTGATGTGTTTTCAGAAGGATGAAGAATGAGTTATTTAATGGAAAATTGAAAGATGTGATTGCACTCTGTCATTAGAATTTACAAGTTTGGCCATGGTATAATCCATTGACTTTTTTAGAATTGTCCTAACTTAATAGTCAGAAAGGAGGTGCAAATTAGACATAAAGCCTACATTCACAGTCTTGGGAATTCAAAGCATAGAATTCTGACTTGTAGAGATAAGCATTTAAATCAGCTGATTTAACAACTATTAAAAAATAGTTGAAAAATATTGAAACTTGAAAAATAAAGAAAATCAAGAAAGAAATCAGGATAAAATATTTGGAATTGCCAAAGACAAATGGAGAAGTGGAAATTAATGACAAATACAAAAAAGGCAAACCCAAATCCCAAAGGTTTTCTCAGAAAAGTACCTTCTAGAGCAACCACACCACAGTAGAGGAAAGAAGAACTTATGAAGACATTAATCAAGGCATGAGTGAAAGGAAAATGAGATGCTTCAGGGCACAAAGATGACAGAAAGCATATCTGTGGCAATAAAGGATGATGGAAATCATGCAGAGGGAAATATAACAAAGTATACATGAAGAGAGGATGCAAGCACTGCAGAACACCTACTCTGACAATACAGTCTTTTGCTCTCACTAAAAGCAAAAATCAATAAACTCTGTGTAGGAAGAAAAGCTTATTAAATCATTGACTGTCCAAGTAGATATTCCTGTTGGCAAATACATTGCTCTGTGTGATGGATGGACACCAGGGTCAAGAGGTCATTCACTGAAGTGATCAGGCTTCATAAAATCCGGATTTGCAAACAGCTGGGGCAGCAGAGGCTCAGTGCAGTTACTGCTGTTGCTGATTTCCATGTGCTGCAACACTGCAAGCTCCTCTTTGGGCCATTAGGAGGGTTTCAATGAAGGAGAAGTGGAGGCAGTCCCACAGCTCTGGCCCTGGGCAGGTTCCCAGTGTGGCTGCCCATGGCTGGGCATGCTGCAGTGCCTGCCCCTGGAGCAGCCATGGGGCTCAGCTCTAAATTACCAGCACTGTGGTTCTCTCCCTCCCCCTGCTTGCCCAACATGGAACCTGGTGGTACAAGTGGGATGAAACCATAACATTAATTCCTTGTGTGGAGACACTTCCTACCCCATCCCCAGCAAAGGACTCTTGAACCCTGGATCACAAAGGTTTAGCTTGGAAGGGACCTTCAAAGATCACCTAGCTTAAGCCCACTGCCATGGGCAGGGGCACCAAGCTGCTGAAGGTCACCCTACGTTTGGCACATACCAAAGCAACCATAAAATGCCTCCTTTCAAGCTACCCTGTGTTTCTCCCACTGTCTGGCAGCAATCTGTAGCTTAATTCAATTTTAGCTCTCCCTGTTGGCTATTTATATTACTGGTGGGTCTCATCCACCAGCATCAGCCCATTTCCTCCTTACACCCCCTGCCCCATCCCTACACCCCCCACCCTCAGCATTACTGACCCTTTGTGCAGGTGAAACACACAGAGCTCTTTCAGTCACCTGTTGAGAGAGAGTGTCCTAGCTTGACTATATGATGCTTTTATCCCAAATCATCTTGTTCTGTTTATGCTGAATAACAAGTTTTGCACCTTTAAGACTTGTTCCAGAGAGTGAAGGGGGAGAGAAGAATGCGCAGTTTGTTTTCATACACTGCACTCACTCCTCCACATTCCTGTTCCTGGACTGTGCTGTCTGTAGATGGACAGACAGTGGGACAGAGCTCTCCTTTGGTTTTAGTTAGTTTAGCTAGCTGAGGCAAAGAAGTTCCCTGGACTGTGGGGTTTTTCCCCTTTTCTTTGGAGCTGTTCAGCCCTGCTCTGGCCTGAACACCAGCAGAGCACCGGCAGCTCCACCTGAGGCCCACCGGGCCGGGCCTGGGCCGCGGCATTTCCAGCACTGAGGGACTGAGCAGAGACTGAGTGAGCTGAGCTGCAAACCCGGGGATGGGACTTTCTGAGTTCGTCATCTCTTTTGGAGAAGCAAGGAGTTTTATTGTTTAATATTGTTTAGGTTTTATTGTTTAATAAACAGGTGTTTCCCCCACTTTTCTCCAAGGAGGTATTTTCTCCTGGACCGATTGTGGGAGGGGCCAATTGAATCTGCTTTCCCAGAGGAGCCCTTAGGGGGTTCTCATCCAAATCTGCCCCAAACCAGGACAGAGAAGCAAAGGAAAGGAGCTTTCAAGGGAGAGCACTGCACTGTAAACTTCAGGGATGTGCATTTCATCCATAACTGTGCAGCTGAGCAGCCAAACCTGGGGCACAAAGAAACCATGGTCTTACAGGACCAGGTCACAAACCCAGTGCCCAACCTCCTTTCTTCTGTGGCACCTTCTTCTGACCCCAGGTGACTCTCAGGGAGCTCAAACACATTTCCATGTATACCTCAGGCCCCTGTGCACAGTGGGCTGGATTTTGGTGAAGATATGAGATCCAGAGATGACAGCCACAGAAATGTCACAGCCCCTTCCACAGTTCCCCTCCTCCTCTGAGTGTCCTCCTCCAGTAAGATTTCTGTTCCATCCAATGCAAAGCATTTGCATTTCATTAAGTACTTCTTCCTTTAAATAATGCCTCATTATGACTTTCTTTTTGGGTTAGGTATTTCATTAATTTCTAAGCATACTAATTATGTTTTTCTTTTGGAGGGAAGATGGGCATGCCCTGAAGCTTGGGAATGCTCATTTTAGGCCAGTGTGCAAGCAGCCTTTGAGGTCAGGCTGCAAGTGTCCCTAAATCCCCACAACCCTAACACTGTGTGTTTACTGCTGTGGATTGGGATCTACCCAATTTGACCTTGATGAGCCAACTGTTTTCTTGTCCTTTTTTAGAGTTTCAGGCTGGAGAAATTTCAAAGTAGGTTTTTCCTTTTCCTGGAATACAAAGTGCTGTATCAGGCTGGTGAACACTTGGGGCTACTTCTGCTTCAATTCAGCCTGAGCAATGACAAGGGATCGAAATAAGCATAGGCCCTTTGGTTATTAAAAATTTATCTTGAGATGTTTTCTCCATCCCAAATTCACAACAAGAAAATCTTGTTGTTTGTTTCTTGCAAATTGTGGAGAATTTTTACATTCCAGTGCATTTTCTCCTGAATGCTAACATATGAGAATAAAACCAAAATTATTATGTACATTAATAATAGAATACACACATAAAGATAACCTTGAGGTGTCTAAACTTTCTGCATATTCTTCTAGACTGCTGATAGCTTTTGTATGTGAATTTATTAAAAACAAGGGGAAAAAAGAACAAAATTGAAATGTAAATATTTTTGTCTGGAAAAGAAAAATAATTTGCATCAATAAATCAGTCACGATTTGTAAACACTCTTTGTTTGCCACCATCAACAATAATCTATCTGCAAGGAATGAATTTCTGACCTTAAGGAGCTAACTTACTGTCTAACCTTACCATAGCTGACACTATTGAAATAAGTTAGAGCTTAGTAAAACTCTTTCTTCCTCAGTTATAATTTTTTCCTCTAACAGAAAGTAAAGCTTGATTTTATTTTACTGTGCTCAGACAGTATCATCCCCTTGATATTATGTTTATTCAGCAAGATAAATGAACGTTTTCATTTTCTTTCTTCTGGAAAAAATATATTTGCAGAAAAGAGAAAATCAAAAAAGCATATAACACAGTCGGCAGGAACCAATGATGTGAAAAAAAATGTTTCCACTTACTGTTTTTTATTTCTTTTGCCTTTTTGGCCATGTTTGGAAGCCATGCTGCCTTATGATCCATGTGTGTGAAAACCCATGAAAAGCAGAAGGTCAGCAGTGGGCTATCTCCTCTGTCAGGCAGCCTTGACAGGGTGAGCTGTTTGATGCCATGATCTCTTGCTCAAGTACCCAATTTCTGTGGGAGAATTCAACCACTTGTGGCTTGTGACAAGAGCCATATACTGAGGAAACACATGACATGCAGAGGGGTGCCTGGGAACCTTGTCTGAGGTAGCCTGCAGAAACCAAACCAAGGGCCAGACATGCCGTTAAGGAACTTATTTTCCAAATTTAGTTATGCAACCAAAATTGATCTAAAAGTTACCAGAAATATAGAGATTATTTGTGCCCTGACACAGGTTAAATCAACTCCAGCTGTATTGAACTGCTTTCACTAGTAGGTCAAATATATAATGGGGGCATTTTCTATGAAATTTAATTGACATGATGCCAAGGAGGAGGTTTGACTTGTAAAGTTACAGGGGGCTTAACCATTTAGACTTTTCTCTGGTGTAGTTATGGAATATTTAGTAAATGGCACGATCTTTGAAGAAATTGAAGAACCCTTGAAGAAATTTTACTGGGGTTCTCAGGAACTAAAAAGGGCAATAATCTGTTTTTAATGCAATCAGTGCAATCCCACAGATGGAACTGATCTGGTTGCAGCCTGGTGTAATCACCTATGCAAAGTGAAGGACTACAGTAGGCCAGTGGAGAAAGAAGTTCTTCAGACATTTTCTTTGCAGCGATACTGTATGGAAATGGTTTGAACTATCAATCCCAGAATGACAGATTAATCTAATTTTGGGGGAAAAGCAGAGCTGACACTGATGGATGAACGGCGGCAGGAGTGGCTGAGAGCAGCCATGGTGTTAATCCTATTGCTGCATCCAGGAAAGGACCTCATCCTCCAGCTCCAATGACTCAGCAGAGGGCAGATATTTAAGGAAAGGTCTGACTCTGTTTACTTAGAAAATTGTCTGTGGGAACTTATTCTGCATGAGGGATGCAGGACAGAGCCCTTGGTTATGGCTGCAAGGAGTTACAGCTCCCCTGCTCCCTCTCCTGCCCCTGGAAAACCCCACATCAAACAGGAATCCCCAGACAAAGTGCTACATTTCTCATTTGAAGACCTTCAAGTTGAAACTTAATTTTTCAATTTTCTTTGCAGCAATATTATCAGAGGTGTTTGATACCCAGTTCAAGTTGGTTTCCACATGTCATTATATTTATGAAATGTCTTTCTTTCAGTGAGGCAGATGCAATCACAAGATCTTACTCTGTGGCCTAATTTCCAATTATTGGTCACATTTGTTTTTTCAAATCCTGGCCAGACTGCTAAACATACTTAATAATTTACAGTTTTCAGTGCCTATTGGCTTTGCCTGAAAGGCTAAATTTTTTTCTTCAGCTCATTGTGAGGCCTGTAGGGGAAAAGATTGAAAACTGCAAAGGTCAAGAGGAGTTTCAGATTAAGGTTTATGTTGTGCTGTTATTTGAGTAAACAAAGGTAAATTGCAGCAGGAGGGATGAATTTACATCACATACAGTGTGCATTGACTGTGGTGAGGCAGAGCTGGAATGGAAATCTTTTCCCATTGTGAGGCAGACTGAGCAGGAGTGATGTGAGAGAATGTGGAGGAAGATTAACCAGAGGGTGCTGGGATGGGTAATGAACAGTAGAAAGAGGAGCAGCAGGAAGACAACCATTAGCAGAGATTACTGCAGCACACAGAGCCTTTGCACACCCTGCCAGGTTTTCATGCTGGTGCCTGGGGTTATGTCTATAGCAGCCTGAAAACAGACCCCATGTTCTCCTCTCTAGTCCTGAGGGCAAGAGGGCAGCTCCAATCCTTGTCCCCCCAGCCTTGCCTGAACTGTGGGCACCTAACATGCATCTCCTGAAGGGCAGGCTGACTCCACACTCTGCTGTCCCCTGACAAATGCTGACTGCATCTCCCTCGTGACAAGAGCTTGGCTACCTCAGTGTGCCAGCCCCTGTGCTCAGGTGTCTTTGGGGTGCCAGTCCCACCTGAACTGTGCTGGTGCCTGTGCTGTCATTGGCCACACTGCTGCAGAAGAGACAGCCTGGGGATGAAAGGCAAAGCCAAATAAAGAAATGTCTATGTCACAACTACCTGATAAAGTGACTGCAGCTTGTAATCAAGGATATACAAGGAAGCTGTGGCCTATTTGCTACTTAGTGAGGCTTGCAGCAGTAGTAGGTGCAATGATGTAGGCATCATTCATCTGTATTTTCCAGCCTCCAAATGCATTTATTTATGGATACATTTAGCCTGTGCTACTCCTTCTCTATTGCTGTGCCTTTACAAGGTTTGTATAGGCTTGTAAAGCCTTGAAGCTAACTCTGGACCTTCTGCATGGAGTTTGCTTGCATCTCTGCTTGGATCAAACAGGGAGAGAAGCAGGGCTGACCCTGCTGGATGTGTGAAGTGTTGGCCAAGAGGGATACAGCTGATGGTGTGATGTGCCTGAAACTAGTGTATGGGCTCCATGTCTGTACCACGTCAGATACTGCTGTCTCAGCCTTGCCTGAACTTGTGGGGGATGTCCCTTAGTCCCTCTGAGAAAAATACAGAGCTAGTTCTGAAGCTCATTAAAATGTAATGGAATGGTGAGAAATGAGGAGGAAAAATGAGCAGCTTTTTGAACAGAGCAGTCCTGCTGTTCAGGAAAGCAAAAAGTAAGGCCCAGAATGGAGTGGGACATGCATACAGGGAAACACTGACACAGATATTTAAAAATAAACGCATGGAATGAATGGAGAATGAAACTACAAAATGAACCACAAACAGAACAAATTTACATGAGGCTGAAGAAAACCATGCAAGTTAACTCACTATCTTTATCTTGTGTGAAGGTTTTATTGTGCCTTTAGGATAAAAAGGAGCTTGAAAGGATTATATATCTCGTGAAACACATCTGCTGAGCTTCTAATGGTTATGCTGCGGGTAGAAGACATTGCTTATCAAAGCCAAAAAAATGTTCTTCCTTTCACGTATAAACAGGAGCCATAAAGTCTGGGAGTGGGATTTCCCAAAGTAGGTTCATGCCAGAAAAATACCTACTTATTCATTCCTGACAGGGCTGGGAATTTATGACTAATTCTGCATCAATTATGCTGTCGATCTGCTGCTAATCTATACACAAATCCTTACTGCATAGACACAAATAAAGCAAAATACAGACTAACCAAATAATTTATTGTTTTCTATGCCTTGTGATCATTATGAGACTGTTTCTTAGCAAGGTTTGGCATAAATGAGCTGGTCACAACCCCTTTCATTCTGGAAGTGTCCCAGGGCTTCCCAGGTGAGTTTAGTGCTTACAGAAAATATTACATTCACAGTCTTGAAAAATTAAGTCTTTGATTCCAAAGAGCAGAAGCACATCCAGTAGAAACAGATTTCTCTACAATTTCCCACCACCAGGCTGCCTGATGTCATCTGGAAAATGGGATTTTCCACAGGAGATGCAGCTGTGCCTATTGTCACCAGGAGAATGTCCTTGTGTCCTCCTAAGGCCCTCCACAATTGAGTACGGTGGCAGCTGTGGTCCTGCTGGGCACCCAGACTCAGCAGAACAGAGAGGATGCACAGGCACACCTGCACTCCTGCTCTGCTGTGTCTGACAGCCCCCAGCATCCTGTCCTGGTCAGCCTGACTGCACCCCAGCCCAGCCCAGCCCAGGCCAGGCCAGGCTCTGTCTCCCCCACTGTCCCTGGTGGCACCAAACCTCCCAGGCTGTCTGTTTCCTGCCCAGGTCTCTTAGCAGAGCCCCTGCTCTGTACCTCCCCTGCTCCCTGTACCTGTTCACAGCATTCCTACCTGGTTCCAGCAATGACAGACAGGGCTGGGTTCCATCCAGTGAATCAGCAGCCTGACTCACCATTAACAACCATCTTTCCCAGACCCTCAAAGCACCAGCACCAGACCTTGGCCATAAGTCTTTTGCTGTAGAGCAACCATGCTAGAAGGCATTATGAAGTTCTGCTCCAGGTACATGGAAAACAAAATGGTTATTTTTAACATTTACCTGTGGTGTTCCACGTTCCCATTCATCTGAGAGTGAAAGAGCACCAAGGTGCTTCTCACAACACCCAGTAGGGTGTCTTCCCATGTACTTGGCTTTGCTTGCTACCCCTTGATGGTTTTTTTGTTAGTCAGTTGCCTCAGTGGGTTTAAAAATAATTTAATTTATCCAAATCCATTCACAACATTTTAGTAATGGTTTTTAATTGTGTAATTAGTGTAAAGACATATAATCATGTAATTAGGCTGTGTAATTACAACATGTAATAATATTGTAGTGCAGTTATGCACCTTTTTAAACACGGGGGAAGAAAACCCAACATACCTATAACTCCAAAATCATAACTGTGAGTCCCAGAGTGTCTGTAAATATTTCCTTACATATATTCTTGTGCAATCACTGAAGTTTAAATACAGGGATATATGCTGTTATAAGACTGTCAGGGAGACACCAATTATTTTTGGAAATAAACTCCATTAAATTTCATGTTGTCAACATGAAATAGTTGTGCACAGGTGGGCATGTCTAAAGGCAGGTGTTAAGGAAAGACAAGGGAATTTAGCTTGAAGATGTGATTATAAAGCACATTTAATTCCTTCATGGATGCCCTTATTGCAAAGAATAATGGTGCTTTCATCATGTAGCCTGAGTCTCCTTTTCTCATGGTGGAATTGGATGCAGGACTGATCTAGCTCTCCCTTCAGGTCAGTGAAAAAGCTCCCAGTGGCTGTGGCACTGTAGACTCACCCCATGGTGTAAAGGCTCTAGGGATTCATGTACCGATGGAAAATTGGTGCCTTTATCTGTTCCCCCTAGCCCCTGCTCTGGCAAAATCAGCCTTTGTAATGCACTTGGATTCAAGCACTTTTCTAAGACAGGGCAGTGTATCTCAAAAAGAAGGAGTTTGTTGGTGTTAAGTTTCATCAGCTCCCAGGTGGACCAGACAATCTGTTCCATCATGCTGGGAAGTGTTTTACAATTCACAGAATTAAAGTACAATGGGATTAATTGTTAGTAATTACTGACTGGCTTTGAGGAGTTCAGGTGAATGTCTCCAGTGTTCATCTACATTTTGCTCATTTTAAGAAAAGGATGGTGAATCCCCAAATGAGGCAGATGCTGCAGGTTTCTGTACACGACATCCTTCACCCCCAGCTGTGAAAACAATGCTGTACCTGTCACTGCTTTTGTACTGAATTAATGAACAGTTTGAAAAACATATCACATCCTCAGGAGTTGATGGACATGTTAATAATGTCTTATTTAGTTTTTGCAGAAGCATGACCCAGTTTCATTTACACATTGGCATCGCAGTTAACTACAGTGAATTCAGCATTTAATGCAAATAGGAGCCAATGCTGGAAGGTTCCTGTGCACTTACCTGAATGGAAAACCCCTTCTAATGTCAGATGAAACAGCACAACTGGCTAATTAATAGTTGCTTTGCAATATGCACTGATCACTTCAGCATGCACCAGTCTTTTCAAATGGTCTGAAAAACTTTTCAGGTCAGCAAGCAGCTATGCCAACCTTGTTGCCACCACCAAGATGGTTGTGTGACTCTTCCTGCTCCCTCTCCCTCCCAAATATGCCTGGGTGTCCCTGGAGCTGCAGGACACTTCTGTGATCTGATGATTAATCACTACAGGAATATATTCACTTTTTTTTTCTCTATGAGCTCTGGCATGCAGCTCAGCGGCCATGAGGAGGAGGATGGAGCCTGCAGGCAGGGGCAGAGGCTGGAGGAGAGGAGGGCAGCTGGACCTCCTTCCTTCGGTGGTGATGAGCTTTTGGATCAGCTGCTATACAACACATATCATTAGCAGAGTGAGTACCCAAAGCACCCTATTGTGCCAGACCAGTAATTGCTAATGGAGACTATATATTCTAATGGAGACTAAAAGTGTATATAAAAGATAAGTAGATTTACAATAAATCCCTATTCTAGTTCAGTTACTAGAATTAAAATCTAATTTTGTCTCTCTCCTGTTAAGTAAAAGCTTCCCCTCTCCTCAAAGTGAAAAGAATAGTGGTTCAGACCTAAAGCCATGCTGCAATGTATCAAAAATAATCAGTTTCTAAGAATTTAATATTTTTTGTAACTTCATCTGGTGTGATTTTTCTTCCTGATCAAATATCTGAAACTTTTGGCAAAAGAGAAAAAGAAAAATTAAAGATGTCTTACTAATGTGATAAACAGAAAACCTCTGGATTATAGTTGCATTATGTGCAACTATTTTGGTTGATCTTTCTTGGAATTTGCTGTGAGTTAAATGATCACTGCTACGAATGCTTGCATCAAACACAGGCTGAGATATCAAAGCAGTGGCATGAGTTTTATTTATTTATGCGTACCTTGGTGAATGCTTCTTACTGCTGATCTCCAGCAGCTCAGCAGCACAGTTGCTGCAGCAGCTGAAGTTTCTCATGGCAATCACTCAACATGCACAGTCCTGCTCAGCCTGCTGATCGATGGGACACATTTCCCTGTGCTGCACAGATTCAGGGGCTGCTGCTTGCATAAATGGGAAAGGAAAAGCCCTGAGCTGAGCAGGGTGCAGAGGAGCCTGGCATGACAATAATGAGAACATGGCAGTAATGAGCTGCAGCCATCAGCCCTGCCTGGATCCTGCCTGGCAGCCTCCAGCTGAGCCACTCAGCACCATGAGGGACAGCTGCCGCCTCATCCCCACCAGCACCACCATCCTCCCACCTCACCCTGACCTGCTTGCTGTACACAGACACACCTCACCCCTGTGCTTGCCAGAGGCACACCAGGCAGTTTGGGATTTACAGCCACACTGTGCAGACATGGCAGCTGCAATTCTTGGCCTCGTCCTTCCAAGCAGGGCAAGATTTGTGCTGTTCCCTATTGGCTCTCTCTTAGGTTGTTCGAACAAAACAGCACCTCCTTTCAACCTCCTCAGTTTGATCAGAGTTATTTTTAACAAATTGTTTATTTACAGTAATATACACTTTTATTGTAACTACTTCAAGAGCAGCTCCAACTATTTCTGAAATGTTGGCTGAGAAATCCTTACAGAAGATGGTGGAGGCAAATAAATAGTGCTGGTATCTCTGCAGAGCAGGCAGGAAACTGAGGCATGGAGCAGTGAAGTGCTTTGTAAGTCACACAGTACTGGAAATAGCTTTTTGACTGCCCATTCCTCCTCCTCTAGCCTCAAGGTGAGGACTGGCTCCAGCCTCCCCTTGTTCTGCTTTTTGGGTGCTTTTGAGCAAATACAGTGTTCATTTTGAATGCAGCCAAGTGTAGTTATTTCAGCAGTGAATTACTTTTCCTTCCCTGTCCCTAACTGTATTTCTTTTGATTGCAGAGAGCTAGACAAGCTTTCCAAAAGGCAGACTGGGCAGTGATGCTGGGGGACACTTGGTGTTTGTTCATCACAAAGTAACACAACTCTGAGGTCCCTGTGCAGCTGCCTGTGTCTGAAAGGGGGGACACAGCTGTGACAGAGGGTTAATTCGCCAGTCAAGCCCATAAATCATGCATGTCAACAGGGTTTCTTAGCTCAACCAGTACTGCAATAATGCAGCCATGAGACTGAAGATCTGAGCCAGGCTCTACCCTGTGTGGGCTACTGCGAGCTCTGGGATCTGTGCACTGTTACACTAAGTGATATACACATGGTCAAAGATAAAAATATTCAAAATGTTCCTTTCCACATTAAAATAGGGAGTTAGTAAAAGAATAAAGGAAATGTCTGTGCATGTGAGAGACTGTATGGTAAAGGATGGATATTCAATAGAAGATGCATTCCAAACCAGCTTCTGTTAGTTGCCCTGTTGTCCATTAAGTTGCTCTGGGACAGGTTTGGATTGGATTATAGGAAATATTTCTTCATGGAAAAGGTTGTCAAGCACTGGAACAGTCTGCCCAGGGAAGTGTTTGAATCACCATTCCTGAAGGTATTTAAAAAACGTTTAGATGTGGCCCTTGGAAACATGGTTTAATGGTGGATTTGGCAGTGCTGGCTCAATGGTTGCACTTGGTTCTAGAGGTCTCTTCCAACCTAAAGAATTCTGCTGTTCTGTGCTCCTATATAACAGCATTTCAGCAATATCTGGAGGAAATAACACACAGGAACTGGAATGCAGAGACCAAAGCAGCAGCTCACAGCACTTTCTCTTGGCACAAGGTGCTGTGCAGACACAGCTGAGTCCTAGCCCAGGATGGCTGTGTCAGCTCTGGGCTGTGCTGACACACAGGGCAGCTGGGGCTGGGGCTGGTGGGGAGCCACACTGCTGCAGCTGCCCCCAGGCCTGACACAGACCATGCTCCTTGGGCCAGCAGCTCCAAACCCCACCATGGTGCCACAGTGCTGCTGCTCCTTCCTTCCAAGCCCAGGGAGCCATGTGCCTGGAAGAATATGCTGCTGCAGGCCAGGTTTAGATGTACCAAAGCTCTTCTAAAGCTGTCTCAGCATGTACAGCAATTGAATTAGGATGACTTTTCCCTTGGGTACCAATAACTTTGCGTTCTGCCCTTTTTTTTTTTTTTCCACTCCTTTGAACCAGGAGTTATCTCCAGGTTTATCTCTAGGTTTACTCAGCTGGACAGAGCACAGTGAAGTTTTTGTTTCAGGAGAAAAAACCTGGCTTAATAATTTTGTTTTAACAAAGATTACAGACTTGGTTCAAATCTTGCTCACATCTCTGTAAGGGCTGAAGGTTATTGCAGCTGCAGCAGGAATCAGGTGATGTTGGTCAATCCTGGATGCTCACTCAGCTGGGTCTGGGTTCAGACTAAGAGGTAACTGAGGCCTGGACCATAGGCAGCACACTCCAGAGCAGTGCTGACAAGGCAGCACAGCAACAGCACATACTTTTATCCCACATTTTCCTTAACCACAACTACTGAAATGCTGCTTCTTCAAAATGCTGCATTTCCTAGACCAGCTCTTCTTTATCTTTTACCCTTTAAAAGAAATTGCAGCAAAGGTTGATTGACAGGATTTGTGAATATAGCTTTTTGCTTATCTACAAACCACTTATACTGTGGGCACTGCTTGCCTATTGCTCATTAGAAACAGATAATACCTATTTTCTGGAAGCTAGAGGCTCCCCAGACATGATTCATGGTCCATTCAGTTTGTCAGATGCAGCAAACATCCCATCTTTAATCAGTATTGTAGACTGCATCTCTTGAACCTGGTAGCATAAGCCCTGGTAGCACTTGGCAGATTTGAACCATAATCTGCAGATGAGAATTGATTATTTTGTATGCACCAGCCTTCAGGAAAGATTCTTACAGCAGCTGCTGAAATGATAGTATCTCCTAAAAGATTATCATTGGCAGAGGCAGGTTTGTTGGTTCTACTTTGTTTATCTTTGTGTGAACAAGGGAACAAATTCTCCGAAGCACAGGCTGAGATCTTATCAGCCAGGATGCAAAAGGCAGTGCCAGTTCCCTGGCATGTTTTTGAACTGCCTCCACACCAAAGCTCTGAGTGAAAGGTACTGGCCGTGCCTGTGTTGCAAATATTTTAAAGCATAACTGTTAGGTAAATAGCCAATTTTTCAGTTCAATGGCTGAAGCAAGCAGTGAAAAAAATAGTTTGGGGATGAAGTGAAACAGAGTTTTTACAGTTTCTATTGAAAAATGGAGTTCCCGTGACTTCGCATTGTACTGCTTTCTTTAAAGTTAAACCGAATTTTTTCACTAAGTATTTTTTCAGTTACTTAGATACTAGAATAACCTTTTTATTGGTCAGCTTTAAACAGCCTAATGTTGCATGAGTGGTACAAGAGATGAGTGCCTGGCTTTCAGTGAGCAGCATGTGTGCTCCCTCTCCCACATGGCCAGAATTTAATGACCCAGCTCCTTTGTCAGAGCCCCATGACACCTCCACAGCAACACCCTGTTTCCCCTTAGACTCCTGCACCTTCTACCTGTGATTCTTGTCTTTCCCATGTCCTCAGATCTCTCACTAGAACTTCTGACTCCCTCCCACATGCCCCAAATGTCTCTTACAGCCTCCTTGCTACAGGACTCATCCTCACTTTCTTACACTTTTAAGTATGTAAAAATATATATTTATATACAGACACACATGTGCAATGTGTTCCATGTACTCTACCTGTTTTATTTAGCATGGCAGATGATCCAGAAAAGGCAGGAAGGGTGGCATAGCTGACTTGAGATTTATACCAAGTGTTATTAAGGGCTGAATCTCTTTCCTGGCATTCCCTTAGTGGAATCACATGCTAATTTCTTAAATTTGTACATTAATTTTCAAAACACTTCTGGGAGTTTTAAATTCTTATGATGTTAGAGTTTGTTAAATTTAGTTGAAATTAGACAATGGTTTTAAGGTTATTAGAGAAGGGGATTGATAAACAAGTGGGCAGATAAGCAATGTAATTGCATAAGGAAATTATTCTGATGGGGAAATTAGGAATTTTTCTTTCAGATATCAAAATGAAATGTACTAGCATAAAAAAAATCCAACTAAAGCAAAGCTTAAATTCAAGAGCCATCCATTAAAAGGCTTTGCTTCCTGAAACACTATTGCTCATTGAAATTGCAGTTTGTTAAAAAAGGGTCCATTCTAGGGTTTTTGTTGGTTTAAGATCGAGCTGGTGCATTTCATGCTGAAAGGAATCATAGCGAAGTTGCTGAAACTAAAGTAAAATTTCTGAATGTATTGATTGCTGTTGCAATAGTCCTTCTGTCACTGGAAAATGGGAGACAAAGGAAAATCATAACCACTGGAGACTAAATTTCTTGGAAACTTGGAGAAAGAAATGTTATGTGCTAGGTCAATTCACTTGACTAATTCAAGAGAATTCCAGGTGTAGTGGGAATGCCAAGAGACTGCTGTACTCTTCAAGGCGGGCACATGCCCAGGAAAGCTGACCTTTGGCTCTCCCAAAAGCCCTGCCCAAAATGCAGCAGCTCTCTCCTGACATGTTTACATGGCACCCATGTCCATCACTTGCCCAGTTTTCAAGGACAGCTCTGTCAGAAGCATGCCATGAACATTGCTCAGAAGAGACCTCACTTTTTGGGTGCATCATATCCAATACTGACAACCTGGTGTTCAGAGACTTGAGAGGATGTCCAGGTAAATTCCCTTTCTGGCAGTAGGCTGTAGCCAAAGGTAGCAGAACAAGGATGAAGGCATCCAAAGCTACACATGCTCTGCATTTCTCAGTCTCCCCAGCTGGAATGTTTGGTAGCACAGGGTTAAGATACATGTATTTTTTTGTTTTTGCATTAGTCTACTCTCAGCTGCACAGAAAAAAACTTTTCTTACATACTTCAGCAATCAGTCATTCTCCAGATTCAGTTTGCAGTCAATTTTTGTCAAATATCTGCTGTGCTTGAGTCAATGATCCAGAAATGAAAAGTACCAACTACCTCAAACTGTCAAAGCTATCCAGTTCACAAATTCCACTCTTATAAAAAGGCACCAAATGTTAAGTGGACTGGACAAGTGATGAATTGCTGCATTCTTTTCCTGTTAAAAAATGGAATTAGTCAATGCAGTGGGCAATAGCTAAAATAGCTCACATAGACTTTTTATGTGGTATCATTCACCTCCTAAAGCAGGCTAAGAGAAGCAATATAATTTTAAACACTTTTACTGGTAATGCTTAGAAAGTAATATTAGATATACATTAAAAAAATCCCTTTAACTTTTGGTTTTCATCTGCTTAAATGATGATACAATCTCTTTTTTTCTCCCCTTTAATTATGAAAGCATAAATTGAGAAAACTCCTGGCCCTGGGATTATGAAAATTGAAGATCCTAAAAAAAATGGAAATGAACATATTTGCTAAACAAATGGTGTATAAAGGCATGCTCTATGAAAAGAGAGGTGAGAAAGACAGTGAAAAACAAGAATAAAGGAGAATCAAGATGGTACTGAGGCACAGCCCAGGAAATCTGACAGGAGAAGAAAAATAAATGTTTAATATTATTTTTAAAATGTCTCATTTGAAAGAAATTTACTTTCTCTCTCTCCAACTTTTTTGATGGAGACCTTAATTTACATCAGAAGGCAACCTAACTGTAGGTCTAGACAAACAAAGGCAGCTAACTGTGATTTCAATGCTATGCAGAGCTTTAGAGAATGTTCTGAAGAATAATGGGACAGAATGCAATGCAGCTGTAGCTGGGACAGATGGTGCTGAACCAAACTGATGGGTTTTAGGTGTAGCTCCAGAATATTAAAAAATAATCTAAATAGCCCACAGTGTGCCATGGTGGGACAGATGTCCCCTGCCACCAGGTGCTCGCCCATTTCCCTGCCGAGGGAGCTGTGCCTGTGCTGCCCCTTGAGCCTCTGTGTTCAGGGCTGTGGGAGCACTCCACAGAGGGAAATCTGGGAAGTGATTAGCACAGAAGCTGAGAAGATGGTGCAACTCAAAGCATGTGTGCTCACAGCCATAGGCACAAAGCAAGGATTTGGGTGGAAAGGGAAATAATATGAAGATGCCACTAATCCTTCCAGGCCAACCAACTGGACCCAGACTCAGACTGCTGGTTGCCTTTTTCCTACTGGACTTAACAGAACTGTGAATTTCCTTTCCTAAACTTCTCTTCATACTTCTTCATTAAGTCAAGTCCAGTCTTTGCCTAAAAATGGGCTCCCTTCCATAGCAGAGACCCTGTGAGAGCCAGAGAACCAAGGAATGGCCTTTGCACTTCCTCTTTGCGTGCAGCTCCAGCTCCCCCAGAAGTTCCCAGGCTGTTCTTTCAAAACCAGTTTCCATAGTGCAGAGAGCAGAGGTCAGTGTTAGCCTGCCTACAGAGGTTTTTGAGGCTATGTTGGGTGAGCACATATTCTGTGTATATCTGCAAGCACATTAACTGCACTAAAAGAAAGGCAATGGATGAGCTCCAGTTGGACTTAGGGAAGACGGTGACACCTTGGCAAATTGTCTGAGACAGGGATCTTATATAGGAATTACTGAGAAGAATGAAATCCTATCAGTTCATGCGGTAATCTTCCATACTTAGCATTTTTATAACATTTTTATACCTGTATTTGTGTCTGAGTACAACTGCAGTGCCTCTAACCTTTGTGAGAGCTGCTTGATAGATGAGCAGACACAGGCTTGAATGTCAGCTGCTCACTAGTGTATAAATGATTGATCAGTGCATAAACCTGCTCATCTTCTGGCATCATTGTAAACATACAAATTCTAATCATTTCACAGAGACTTTTTAGGGATTTATTTAAAGTAAACATGTCAGTCCTCTTCAGGAAAAAAGTAGGGCTGATGGTTATAGGGGAAGATTTATTTTACTTAATAACATGTCATCTTTGTCCATGTGGGCTAAAGATTAACATCAACAGAGCAGTAGGGAACATCCATACAGAGCTGAGGCACACAAAGCAGGTCAGTCTTGCTCTTCAGACAGCCACTGCCTCTGCTTGGAAGTGCTGAGGCTACACAGCACTGAATAATCAGAGATTTTCAACCATCTTCTTAAATTCAACAATAGGATTCTGCAGGCTAGCTCTGAAAGGACATAGAAATACTCCATTAACACTGATACAAATTTTTATTCTCCCAAGAAAACTGCTCCTTAACCATTTGGAATTACTTCTTTCCATGTTGCTAAATCCAGAAATTCTATTAAGGATGCAAACACTGTTTTTGTGGCTGTTCCTATAAGTACAGCACTTTTTACTTTGCCAGCATGGCTTATGTACTGAATTTCCAATCAACCCTTTGACAATTTTTTCTTCTCCTTAACATTTGAAACACGTTGAATGATTTCTAGCATGCTTCCATTTTCTCTAGTACACCAATATTTGTCTCTGCAGGATATATGATGTCTGATCTTTATTGCTTTATCAGTTTTACTTGCAAGGGGTCAGCCAGATGTTATTATCAGCTATGATAGTTCTTGAAAAAAAATATGGATGTATTTGATACACATCAAACAATAAAACACCTGAAAAATGTTGTTTTGAATTTCTGTGGTCAAGAATTAGTACAAGTAAGATTCATGAGCATTTAAAAATTGTATTAATTGCTCTAAAAAAATGGCTAAAATTTAGTCTCACCCTCTGCAATTTTTACTGGTTTCACAGGATGAAGCCTGCCCCTCTCCTCTGCAAAATCAGGTCCAAAACTGCCAGTGGAAAAAAATTGAGGATTTTGGTTCAATAATCTACTTAAGAATAAAAAAAAGTAGTAGGAAGCATTTTCCATAAAATGAGTCCATTTTAGTTATGCCAGTTGAATTTGGTTTCAGAATGTGCTCTTTCTGAAGTAATCACTAAATAACAGAATTTCTGTACTCTGCAGAGATTCCAGATGCATCAATTTTAGCAGGCATTTACATAATACTGCTATTTTTCTCAACCCTTATCTGGTGTGCTCTCATCTTTCACGTATATTGTTATGGTAGAAATGTAAAAGTACTACTAAATGATTGCCTCTCTGCTCAGGAAGCGAGAATATTTCTCCCTTTGTGTGTCATTAGCAATGCTGGTGGATTTCCTCAGTATTTTAAGATGATTGTCCACCTGTTAGACCCTACAGAGGGCACTCAGGTCCCCAGCTGTACCAGACAGAAGGGAGCATCCACACTGCAAAGATCTGCCTTTATTGACTAGCTCTCCAAAGGCAGACAGAAGTTACAAAACCCTTGGAAGAGTAGGAGAGCAAAGCAAAATTACAGGAGGCACAAAGTGTCCTGACCCTGTTAGTTCTGAGAACTGGGTTTGTGTCCGAATTCAGCACAGATGCAGAAAAGAGAGAAAGTGGCTGCTGTTCTGCTGTGCATCTTTGCATCTTCTAGGAAGAAGGAGATAGATCTACAGCCTCCAGATTTTCTCCAGGTTGCTGGTGCCAGTGGCAGTGTCCATTTTCTCTCTCAGCTGCTGCAGAAGGGGACCAAGGAACTTTTCATGTGTGTTGCCAAATGGCTCATTCTATAAGCATGGTCTGACACAGAAACACATCAAGGAGTAAGAAACCAGCCCCACACAGACAGAGAGCAGGGGAAATGCCAGCTGAGCACAGTCTAGAGCTGTGCTGCAAACAGAGGGGCTGCACCAGAGGAAAGGCTGAGCAGGAGCAGAGAGGCTGGAACTCCTCTGGGCACAGCAGAGTCAGGCCCACTCCTGGAGCAGAGTCCAGCTCTGATTCCACATTTTACACAGTGCTGATAAACTGGAGGGAACCAGGACATACTGCAGCCTGTGCGATACTGGAGATGGCTGAAATATCCATGCTGATCCTTTCAGCCTCTATCAGACACAAAGTCATACGAGGAGCAGTGAGTGAGGTTTGTTTTCAGTGTGCATGAAGTAGAGAGGAACAATACATGCAGTGATTAGGAGAGAAACAGTTGGGAACATCAGAAAGCAAGAACTGAGGAAAGTAGCATATAGGAACCAGAGTAATGATCTGTGTTGTGTCAAATGCTGTCACCTGGAAGGGTGCAAGTGCTTGGAGATGAAAGAACATTTTAAGATGAATAGCTGTGTGCAATGATGTCCTCATGCCAGCTCATTATCATCCTGAAAATTTCTGGATTTACAAAACTAGGGTGAAAGTGGTTTGTAAAATCAAATCTGCTGTGGTGGTGTAAATGCATTAATCAAGCAGGATTGCATCTAAACATCTCTTTTCAGTTTTACTATGTCTGTTGAGTATATTTCATGGTAAATGCTCTTGAAATAGGTACACAGAAATATTTCTGACAATTGGAATGCTTACATGCCAAATGTCTGAAAGATTAAACATAATAACATGGACCATGGGATATGAAAAAAATAATGAATTTATTTTAAAAATGTAAATTAGAAAAAAAATAACATCCAGATATAAGAGATAGGAAAAAACTTTGTTAAAATGTCTTTGTATTGTAATTTCACTTATAAAAATTGTGTATCTTTCTAGCAAATGAAGCCAGGACTACCTACAGCAATCTTAGTGCAATATTTCTCATAAATATCCCGTCTCTGTTTCCTCTTCCACTGCTCTTTTCTGGTATTCTATCAAGCAAAACTGTACAGAGCTATCAAAGTCAACAGACAGAGACCTTGGAAGTGAAGAGCACAACTCTAAATTTCAGTTGCAGCAAACTCAGGCTCAGCGGGGTCATACTGGAGCCAAGGAACTAAAATCTGTGTGTGCCCTAATGTGGGCCTGTCCCAGGGCCAGGGAAGCACCCAGGGTCAGTGGGAACAGCAAACTGGAGTTCACCAAGCTTGTCATTCAGGAGAAGATGAGGGACTCAACAGAAAGTCCAGATCAACTCTGTAAGTGGTCCAGAAAAAACATGAACAGTTTAAAGGTTCCAGACTAAAGCCAATGACTGGCTGAAAAGATCTATGCTGTTAGCACCAAGCAGGTCAACTTTTATTTTATACTGTAGTAATTTGTACCTGCAACAGAAAGCAGGAAAAGCCAGATATCTCCAATATCTCATTAGCTATGATTTGAATGTCTCCTTGAATATAATTTTAGGAAACAGGGCTGTTTGCTTTGCTTTTATTTGGATTTTTTTGATAGCTCCTTTATTCTAAAACTACTGACAACAGACTTTATTTCTGTTGATGCCATGCCTAGAAAGAAGGAGGTTACCTTCAATTATTTTCAGGTGTTTTGCTTGCAGATAGAAAATAATTCTGGCATTAGGAAACTGCTGGAGAAGGAGCACAACAAGTTCACAGTGGAATGAGACATTGAAACTAATCACTTTTTAAATAATGGTAAAGATTTCCAAGAAAACCACTGAAACTTGCTGCAAGAAGGAACAATTATAACTCAGTGCTGCTGGCTTCCTCTGTGCATGATGACAGTACATCAGGGCTGGTAGAAACACAAGGACAGCCCAGACAGCTCTTGGAAGTGGCAGGCTGGACTGGGCAGCAGAAATATCCTCTCAATAGCTGTTCCCAGCCATAGCCCAGATTCTTGGCACAAACCTTCATTAGTCTGTCTGCATGAGCACTTTGTTGAAAAGCCTTCATGCAAGGGCAGCTGAGTCATGAACATTCTCTGATGTTCCTCCTACAAATATGGCTCTGTCAGTAAGGAAGAGGGATGGTGGAGTATCATAACTTTTGTGTGTCACTAATCCTACCTAGAATGAAATATGTGTCAGCTACTTCCCTTTTATATTTCTATATTGTGAAATATCTCTGATTTTTTTTCCAGGCTTCAAAGCACCATTTCTAATGCAGTTGCCAGTGACGGCACAGTCAGACTTGTTTCCTTCTAGCTCAGTAAACATGATCATGCTTGTAACAGGGCATAGGCTTACTTTTAAATTAACAACATAGCTCTGTCCAGACTCACTATGGACTTGTCTTGACCAGGCTGGAGATTTGTTTGTAGCTTGTAGCAGCACTGTCCGAGGTCTTTATCCCCCATTCCCAGGCACCCTGCCCCTCTGCTGCAGCACAGAATTTTTCAGCTAAGCACAGAGCCTGTTCAATGCATTAAGTTACCTGTACCATTTAAGAAGCATTTTTGAGGCTGCTTAAGTCTTTTTGGTGCAAGCTTTCCTGTCAGACCCCATCCTTTAAGTCCATCATACCATGAGCTCATCCAATGGAAAGAGAATTTCTTTAACTGGGCTGTTGTATGAGAGTCCTTATAGAGGGTAACAGCAAGTGGGGATACATCTTCCTGTGAGACAGAACACAGTTCACTGTGTTCTTTCTTCATTAATCAGTGGGAACTAGGACTCTTTATTCATGGTCTCCAGCTTCTGTAGTTAAGTAATTAATGCATGTGTTTAGGACTAATTTTATTTTCTCATTATAGAAAGTAGATCTGGAAAGGAACTCTTGGATCAGCTGATGTATCAATCAGTACTATTGCAAGATTGACCTTTATTTAATAAGATATTTTAATCAGCTTTTGACTTTTAGTCTTGATGTCTCATTTGCCTCCCCTTAAGAGTATCATCATTTAGCATATTGGCAAAGTAGTTCCTTGACAAAATAATTTTATCAGACCTTAATCTTGGAATACATATTTTAATAATAATTTAAGCATAATTTACTTTTTCTAATTCATCTTCATTGCTGAACCACAAACCACAAACAACATATCAACAAAGTCAGTCTCGTTTCTTCCCATTTAAAAGACAGAGAAATGTCATTTGACTTTGTCAGATGACAGATCCAGTATGAGAAACAGGAATCAAACTCTGTTTTCTGAATAACACTCCAAAACTTTTGTCTTAGTTCCATTCAATACCAGGAGAAAAATCTAAGTAGTTTATTGCATACATACCTATGTGCTTCCCACAAGCTCATAAAACTAAAAAATAGACATTTTCAAAAGAAGGACCTTAATGTGTCTTCTAAGTTTGTACCAAAACCCCTTGACTCCTGATCTCACTCTCCCATTTCTTCCCCTCAGTTTCTATTAAAAACTCCAAAATACTTTGTCATTAATCACCAGGGCTGGAATCTGGAAACCTTTTACCTAAGGAGTGAACAACCCCAAACCAAGAGGAGCAGAAGATCAGTGTCCTACATGACATTCTGTAGGATGATGTAGCGGGGGGAGCCAAAAATCCCCTGGCTGGTGCTGACAGAATTCCATGCACACTGGGCAATGGAGTGCATGACACTGAGAGGCTGCTCAGGAAGGTTCTGGATGTGGCCCAATGACTGCTCAAATACTCCTTGGATGAAACTTCACACTGTGGGCACAGATCCTACAGCAGTGCTATGAATACCTTCATTCTGGAGTGATTTTATTCTGTTTTTTGCCAAACACAATAAAATCTCCATGTTTATCTTCATATTTTCTCTTTTCCAACATTATTTATATAGTAGAAATCACAAGGAAATGGTTGCTATTATCATAAGAAGAAAATTTTTGGGGAAAAGTATAAACAAACCTGTTAGTTTGGCTTCTAGCTGCTGGTTTTTAGATGAAATATGTCTGGTGCTACTTGTCTGCTGTTCTTTTACTCAGAACTACTTGGAGCTCAGTGTGGAGGTGATAACTGAAGGGAAATAGGTTGTAATTGAACAAGGAAATTAACAAGTGGATCTAATTGCAGTGGTGCTATGCTAGATGAGCCACTTACAGTTGAGGCTCAGTGAGAGCATGTGAGCTCTTCACAGCTGTAGCAAAACTTTGTTCTTGGCTGGCATGGCAGGGAATCGTTTTGAAGCTGGAAATGAGGGCCAGGAGTTCCCAGCCTGGAATTTATGATTGTAGGCTTCAATAAAGCATCTGGTTTTGCCTTTGGAAAGGGGGGTACCTTAATACTTCTTATTTTGAGGCAAGATGGTAAACCCTTTAACATAGTTCCAGGTTCCTCTGTCTATAGCAATCTATCACAGATCCCTCTCCAATGAGTTTCTGGGATATTTCCCTTCTCAAATGGGAATTCAAGTGGTTGAATTTGCTCTGAATTCATCATCCTCTTAAATGCTTTGACCAAAAAGCCACACACCAAAACAGCAGGAGTCTGAAGTGGGTGACTCTGGACTCTTTAGATAAGAAGAAAGGGGATGAGCACCATGAAGAGAAGCACCAGTCTGAAAATGGGAAGAGACTAACAGAAATCTTGCTTTTCGTTTTTGAAAGTATTTTTATTATTGTAATGTACACCCTAACTGAAATGAAAATGAGCATACACTGACTTTTTATATATCAGGAGGAGTTGGGGGTACATAACTTTACAAAAAGGGACTATATAATTATATTGGACAGAGAACACGGGTATATTGTATTCTTTCTGCATTTGTACTGTTTATTACTACCAGAGCTGCTGGTAATTCTTGTATGTGTTGTAGCTATCTAGGAAAACTTAAATTTGGTCTCTATATTCATACTGATGTACCTAATTTTGCACAAGTTGGCCTGAATGTTTGTGAGTGCATGCCATGGAAACTACATGCTGACAAGCAGGGCTTTGCAATTTTGCAAGAGTTTGCATGTTCACTGAATCCTGAGCTATTTTCTTTTTAAAGGATGATAGCTGATGAGCATTCTGTCCTGTCATCCCTCCATGGGGCAGGTGAGCTCCTGTCACTCAGCTTCACATACAGCTTTTGCAGAAGCTTTCCTGTTGCAGCAGTGATCCCATGGGTAGGCTATTCCTGTTTGGGGAAGAGGATTCTCTAGCTAAAGGTGTGCAAATCTCTGTGCAACACTACTTTTTAAAATTTTATTTATTTTACTGAAAGCTGATTTATAACCAAGAAACAATATTCCCTTACTTGCTGTCTTTAAGCCTGTTTATTTTGCAGTGGCTGCAGCTCAGATGTAAGCCTTCAACAACCTGGAGAGTAAGGAGGGTAGAAAGTGTCAACCAGCTGGCAAGTTCTGGTTCATGGTTACTTGTTTTAAGGGCTTTGACTTCACATTGTAGGAGCAGCTTGGGAAGCTGAGGGTAGAATTGTCTATATCCATATCTTATCTCCTTGTTTATATGGGAGATATGCTAGTGCTATTTGCCCAGAGCAGTATTTTCACATCCTGACCATTTCCAAGAGATGCATGGATATTCTGCCTGTGAACTGATGCTGATGAGTATTCTCCACTATCCCTTAGTCTGAAAGGGGGCAAGGGGATGTGGTTTATGGGGTAAGTGTCAAAGCACTCGTGTATTCAGTGCACAGGGGTACAGATGGATGCCACTGCTGTGTCCCTGCTGGGTCTCCTCAGGGCTGAGGCTGTGCAGGTGGGTAAATGCTGGGGGGCTCAGGGGCATTTAGACTTGCCCTGCTGCTGCTTAGCAAAAGCTTTTTGTGACAAGAACGTCCTTTTTAGAGGCCAAGTTGACTCCTTTTCACTTAATTGGAAAGACAGTTTAAAAAGTGGTGATCATTAGGCTTGATTGTGAAGGGCAGAGTGGGGCAGGTCCCTTTTTGTTGAGTTCTGGTTTGTCTTGAAGCCAATGGTGTGGTATGTTTCTGTGTTTAATCCAAGGAAATTGAGCTGCTGAATAATTTTTTCTGACGTGCTGAGGACCAAATGTTCTGGCAAGGGTTTGTGCCAGCAATGTGAGAGGTGAGGAGGCTCCAGAAGCTGTTTTTTTGCTCACAAGGTGCCAAAACAGATGCATTTCTTTGATACAAGTAGTGTTGGGTACATGAGCTCTATATGGTATAGACAAATCAGACATAGTGGTGATGCCAAAAGCACTTGTGGCATAGCTGTGAATGCCCTTCTGACAAGTATTTTGATTTCCAAATGCAGATGAATATTATCTTTACAGGAAAGGGTCCCAGGGATAGTCCTTGAAGCTGATGCCCTCAGTTTACCTGCAGGACAGATGCACAGGTGCAATTGCAAGTGACATAGACTATCCTTAACTCACAACATTAGTAGGCTCCATCCAGATCTGGAATTGTATCTGGAATTCAATCTTCAAGTCCATTTATCTTTGGGCTGAGTGTGCTGACTGCAATCCAGCAAGCAGGGGCCACTGTACAGGTGTACAGATAATGGTTCTTCTGGACCAGCACTAAGGCCAGCTATTTTCACACAACACTGGCTGCCAAACCGCAATCTGGTGGTGAAAAGCTCCTGATACCTCTGCTATTATTAGAAGCAGCCCACAAAATTACAAAGGTGGTAGATGAGCTGAAGGCAGAATCCTGCTCTTGGGGACAGTCAGTGAAACTAGCAGGGGATCAATTTGAAACAGATAAAAGAAAGTACTTCTTTAGCAGTCAGTAGTGAGCTTCAGGAACTTGCTGCCATGCAGTGCTGGAGAAGCTGACAGTATCAGCAGGTTTAGAAGGGATTAGACAGATTCAGGGACAACAGGCCCATTAAAAAGATAAGGCAGGGACTTGCCCTCTGTGGTATCTATCCCATCAGATACTCAGCTGGGATGCCAGGAGAGCACAAGGGGAAGGGGCTGCAGAAATAAGCCAGGCTTGCACACACCTACTAAAAAACATCTCCATTCCTGCAAATGTGTGATAAATTACTGGTCCAAGCCATTTTCATGTACTTAATCTAGAAATGAGTTTTATCCCCAAAGCATTGCATGAGTATTAAGTTACTGCAGCAGCCTAGATTCCCATGAGCTGACTCATGAGCTCAAAGCAGCACATTCCAGGAAGAACTAGGATTCTTCTTCAATCCAGGCTCTGATCCTCAGCCCACCAGTTCCTTGCTGTATGGGCAGTCCCATACACAGGTCACTGCCACCCCCAGCACTGCCCCCTTGCTGGGCACTGTGCTAAAACACATGCCATATTACAGATATCCATATTACATTGCAAAATTCTAAAGCAACCAAGTGAGCAAATCTTGCATGGGGTACAGGAAAAGATGGAGACAGTGAAAATTAAAGTGAGTAACACAGTAACATCCCATCTACAGCTCTAAAAACTAAGGACAGTTCATGCATAGGGCAGAAATTACATCAAATTTGAGCTTTCTCAGATTTTTGGAGACTGAAATGCAAAACTTACTCTGCCCCTTGCATTTATTCTTTCCCAGCAATGTAGGAATTAAGCCAGCATGCCAACTTTTAAGCATAACATAAAATGAAATCGAAACTGATTATTGTTTTTAAACAATTGCCCTTGAGGCCACCCAACAATAGTGTTTCTAAAGCAGTCCTACCTTTGTTTTCCAACTTGAGCTCCTCTGCTAGCAAGCTGTCTTGTCTGTTTCCAAGCACAAATGCCAGAAATGAGAGGATCAGGGCATCCAAGATTCCAATAATTGCCAGGATATATGCCCAGCGGACTGAACAAGCCCCCAGCGTGTACTTGTCTGTCTTTTCACCACACATCCGTTTTACCTCATCTGAATCCCAGCCATCAGGAAAAATCATACAACCCAGGACGAGACAGGCAGCTTGGAGAAAAGAGAAAAGGAGAACAATGGGATAATGAGACCAAGCTTTCATTTTGTTGAGAACCTACAAAGTTAGCATTAATATCATATTAGTTATTTTTCATCCTGAACTCCAAAGCTAGGCTACTTGAAAAAAACAAATCACACAATTACATGTTATGATTAAGTATTTAATATAAAAACCCAAGATGCAACATCAATTGCACACCTTGCTTAAAAAGCTGTTACATCCTGGATCCCTGGTCAGGTTTTGCATCAGTACAATAACATTTTCCTTGTGGGACCAATTTCTTCAATGCAATATGAAAGGACCACACAAAACCAAAAGGGAAAATAGTTAGTAACCTGGATTTTCAAAGGTAAAACTAGGTTACTGTTGAGTCATCAGGCAAACAACCAGTTTAAAAGAGAGCAAAAAAACTACCTATCCTTCCTGGCAATCTGCCCTTTTATCCTAACCATAAACACTGGACTTTCTCACTATCCACCCAAAGACAGGGCTTGATTCATTTCAAGTGTTGCCTCACAGAGGGAAACTCCACCCCAGAGCCTGCCTGGTCTGTCCTGAGCTCTGTGGAGCCCTTCAGGTTGACATTACAGCCATGGGAGCTGTCCCACCACATCTGCCATTGCAATGACAGCAAAGCCCTGGCACTGCACACAGATCTCCAGTTCCTCCTGTTTGTCCTCCACACTGCAATCATTGGTGTACAGGACTTTATGGAAATATTTGATTGTGTCAGTATCCCAGCAGGGGTGGAAAGGGATCTCCCACAGTCCTGTCTGTGATTGTGTCTCTGGCTGCTTGTGATTTGAGATGCTCTTAAGCCTTCTTTTGTTACTGGGATGGTTTATATAGTTCTTCCTATATCCTATGTCTGTCAAGCCTGGATATGTCCCCATTCTCCTTCAAATCCACTTTAAAACTCTCTCAATGAGTTCTGCTAAATCCTGACATAAAGTTCTTTGGGACAGGTGGGCCTTATTTGTTGCCAGCAGGCTTGGTGTTGTACAAACTGACCTATGACCAAAAATCTCAGAATTTTTCTGGTAATGCCTGTCTTGAAGCCAGGTAGAGTCACCTTCAGCGGGAGAGCATAGCATACAAAAATAAAATAGCATAAGAAAATTCTAAAAATAATGATTATGTTGAATGGGTTCATTCTTCAGTTTTTATTGCATCTAAGAGAATCAGAAAATCCATATGCTTTCAGTTACCTCATCAATTACCTTTAGTGACTGGGAAATACCTTTCAGTTACTCATAGTGACTTGGAAACAGGCACATTTCCATCATTAGCCCTTCTATCTTTGCATGGCTGATGAGATACAATGGATCCTAAACCTTCTTTTATAAGTCTTAATATTGTATTATATGCTCAAAATTGCAGGTGAATGTGCTAATTGAAAAGAATGCATTGTGTGGCTTTCAGCCTTTTAAGTTTTTGTTGAGTCAGACCTCTGTTGGGAAATGACAGTTTATACACCAAGTAGCTTGTGCAGCCAACAGCTGCTGTCACTGTGGGATTGGTTTCCTGTCGTTGTGACAGGTTTCTTGTCTTTCCTGGACAAGCATAGGCACTATCATTTCACAGACCTCTAATGCCCACAAAATAAAAACAGACTTAGAGTGGATCAATATGATGAAATACTGGAAGAGGGATGTGTAAAGAGAGTTCAGGAATGGTAGTTTCCTTTTGACAGCTACAAAATTGCAGTAGACAATGTCCTGAAAGCATGTCTGCAGAAAATGCACCCAAGGTGTTTGACGAGTTCCCCCTGAACAGCCAATTTGTGTAAAAATAAAATAGCTTGTTCTTTCAAGGACAGTTAGGCTTAGAAACATGGAAGATTAGATAATGACCAGTCTACTCACAACATGAAGGTTGGACAAATTGTAAATTACATATTGTCTGCCTTAACTCATTTACACAATTACATAAGATCTTTCAAAGGCCTTAGAGACAAACAGTACAATAATTTATTTTCTTGAACTGGTTACACACAGTTCCAAAAAGTGGAGTTGCCCTCACATTTGTTTCCCTCATACTTGAAAAGAACTCCACTCAAACAATGCAGTAAATCTGCAAACTTCTTGTGTTCATGAAAATGTCCATATTTACCCAGCTAACTGTTGGCAAAGTTTCATTTACTATATAACAGCAAATACCAAAGCCAGTTTACTTTTATTAATCATCCTTAACATGTGAGAAAGCTTAATACTCTGTTAATGATCAATAGATGTGTAATTTTTCTGCTAATTGTGCATGAATAATTACCTAATACCAACATTTCTGTCGATTTTTTATTATACAGCACATCAGACACATTCTTAGTACTTCCTAAAAGTAATTTAACTTTGTTCTTTTGCACATAGGTAATTAAAAAAATGGACCCTTATCTCAGGAATTCAGTGTACAGCTTCCCAGCTGTGTTCCTCAGATTTCCAATTAACTCATCTTTCCTGAATTCTGTTCCTGCATTCTTTGATATACTTGCTTAAATTTCTGGAGTCATTCTGTTGGTTGCAGTTGGACTTCTCTTGGTAATAAGACACATGGGTAAATAATGTCTGGACTAGATTCCTTTGCATAAAGACAGATATCAAGGAGGGGTTATTATTATTTTATCTTTTCCCTATACGGTTAAGATGCTTTCTATTAGATGACTACTTAGTTAACATCTTCAGGTGCAGGAATCATACCTTACCTGTAGAGGGTAACATAAGTAAGATTAGTCAACCTTGAGTCATTTTTTGTTGAGGGAATATTTTGCACTGAATGCCTTTAAGAGCACAGACTTGCTCAATAATATAAACAAGTAATGATTCTTTTATCAGCTACAAGATTGAAAAGACAGATATGAAATCCACCAACAGATCTACTTTGCATTGCTAGAAATATTTACATTTGAATTCTGCTACAGAGTATTAGAAGGCTTTTCTCTAGAAGGAAATTGTGGAGAGTCTGGTTCTAGCATGGCTTAAAGAAAGAGGCCATGAAGGTATACAGCAGAGGGAAAAGTAAAAGGTAGTTGTAAAGCAGTTCCCAGGCTTGATTCTATAAACAATTAGGCTCTCTCAAGCATCACTTTGTAAACTATAAGGTTCTCAGACAGTCTTCCCATAACAAGCAAAACACTCTGTCCCTGGGCTCTCTGGGAAAAGATAGCTCCCTGGGAACAGGTATGGAAGTTTTGGGAACCTTTCATATCACAGTGGGAACGCTAGTCCTGTTTTTAATAAACAATCATAGGTATTGTAAAACAAAAGGAGTGGTTAGAGTTTTCTCTGTTAACCTATCGCGAGCTTGGATTTTGCAATATGCATGAAGTTAATTAACACTGTTATATAAAGTGGCTGATCGATCAATAAATCGGAGTTCGATGCATCAATCGGGTGGTCGTCTCCCTTCACTTCAATAGGAAATTACTTTCAGTTTTATACAAATTTGTGAAATGGAAATGATTTTATGTAATTTCAGTGAAACTGCTAAGAGATGATTTTATAACACTGACATGGCTCCCATCTCTTTGTCTAACTTCCACTGTCTGTAATGGCAATGTTACCGAAATGGAAATGCAACAAAAGCTACCACAGTTCTACTGCTAAGTAGTAATGGTGTTTGGATTTGAAAAGTTCACTGACTAAATAAAAACTCTTAAACCATCAGTTCCTATAGACTCTTTGATTCAAGTAAGGAAAAAGTTAAATCTATATTGGTTGGAAGCAGACTTCTGTGTGAGATCTGGGTACATCAGGTCAGTACCACCCTCCTGACAGACAGCCCAGCCTAGGACCCCTCTAACCAAGGCCCTTCATGATAAGCAGCAGGGGAACTGATAAATGAGTGACTCGTGTCACTGACGCCATTCAGAACCATTTGGGCAGCTGTAAAACTTACAAGAATCACATCCACAGGTTTTCCCTTTGCTTGAGAAAGCTCCTGGAAGGATTATTCTCTTTGTAAGGGTGGCCCTGGGTTTCCTCCATTTCTTCCTCTCCTGTGATGACAAGGTGACTCTCTTGTGTTGGAAGGGACTTTAAAGACCATTTAATTCACCCACCATGTTGGTCAGAGCCCATCCAATCCAGCCTTAAACATTTCCAGGGATGGTATCTGCAAGTTCTCTGGGCAACCTCTTCCAGTGCCTCACCACCCAAACCGTTCCTTTCTCCCACATATTGGAGTCTGGTGGAGCTTTTAAAACTTTCAAAAAGTGATTAATAAAAGTACTTAAAAATAATAAAAGTACGCCTTATATATTTGCTTTTCTTCTTAAACAGTTTTTTCTCATGTGAACAGCTAACAGGAACTGTCACATGGTTTTCCTCTTGGGCTGTGAGTGACAAGACAAATTATTCATACTAGGAGAGAGAGCCAGGATTTTTACCTCGTGGGATGAAAGGATGCAGATACAACACTTCCAGAGATTGGAAACAGACAGTGAATTGTTGCTGGCACTGACAGACTTGTGACTCTGACCAAGCTAATATTATCACAGACTGTGCTCTGTGCATGAGCTCAAATGGTAATTAGCAAACAAGCAGTTCACTATCCTATGGTTGTGCCAAACACAGTGACAGATTAATATTATATCATTGCATGAAATGAGGTTCTATTTATAAAAAAAGCTGACTGCTATGCAGGAAACCAGTGCTGAGAAATTCCCGCTGGCAGGACTCCTCTCTCATCTTCATTCTTTTCCTGACAACAGACCAAATTTGCTTGCCTGTAGAGTATGAGGATGGCAACTTTCCTGATAAAGGAATAAAAAAAATGCAATGGGAATTATGCTGACCATCTCTTTTCTTTCCATGCCCTCACATGCAAGAGTCTTCAAACCTCTCTGGTTCCAAACTGCAAGAGGTTTTTTGTTTCCTTATTTTAACCCCCCAAAATGGTATTTACAAACAGTGACCCATTAAATCTCCAATAAACTGAATAGAGTTTTTGCCAGCCATGTTGGTGATTAGGATTAGTCTCTCAGGAGCTTGTAGCTGGGAAAAACGGAAATGCTGAGTGGAAAAAAGGAAAGTGGGAAAAAAGGAAATGCTGAGTGGAGCTGGCTGAAGACACAGGGTCAAACACAATCCTGAGTGAAGACAGAAGCTACACACCCATCAACTGAGATTGATCCAGGTGATGTGGACTGCACTTCTCAGTGGGACAATAATCCTCTGTGTTTATATTTATGTCATGGCTTGGAGGAAATGTGCAATTTTGAAGTGAATGCCATAATTCTCTCCATTTACTGATGCCATCCACAGAAATAGTTCTGCTGCATGCAATCAGAGTATTTCTGGAGGAGCCTAGAAGTTCATTTAGATAAGTTCTTCAGCATTGAGTAGGGACCTTAAAATTATGGCTCAATGTGTGGGCTTCATCACCCAAAACCCTGTGCCTAAGAGAAAGCTCTTGACCTATGGAGAGCTTCCATAATACCTGGAACAGTTCTTGTGCAGTACAAAAAGGCAAATGTCATGTATGACCTCTTACTTGATCCTGTGTTTGAAGGCTGCCATGTACAATGCCCACCTTTGAAAAGGCTCTTCAGAGAGGTGCCAGCTGGATCCCCAAAGAGATGACACAGCCTGTTAGTTTGTGCATAAGCAGACTGAAAATTCCTGGTGGTGCTCATAGATGGCTGCTAGCCACATGACTGCTGTTGGGTATGAGGCAGTCAGTGAGAAAAGTGCAAAAAAATTTAAGATTCAAGGGCAGTGTTCTTAGAGAGCTGGAATGATAAAATCCCATCTGGACTTCTGTGACCTGAGCTTCCATGCAGCATGAGGAAGGTGCCCTGTGGTATTGCAGGATGTTGATGTGATGCTCCCATCAACTTCCTCCCCAAAAGTGAAGGAGCAAAGTGGGTTAATCTTCCTTCAAAAAACTTCAAACAATATGTATAATGGGGGCATTGGGTCCAGGAAACAGAACTATTTCTGATTTGAGGCAAAACCCTAAAGTCCCATGTGATGAGGATGCAAAAGGCTTCAGCAGTAACTACTTTAATCTACTTATTCTCTTATTTCCTATCATCTTGCTTGGTAATATAGACAAGCCTGAGTCTCTCCACAGGATTAAGAATATTTATAGAGACTGCTAAGAAGGAGAAAAAGGAGAATCTTCTACTGCATTCCTGTGATAATACTAAAGACATGATGCAATTATGGCCATTTGACTTATTAGGGCCTGGACTTTCTGATAAGAAATCTGATAAGAATATACATACATACATACATACATATATATATATATATATATATATAAAGATATGTGTATTTCACATGCTGATTTTAAGAAAAGGGAAAAAGAAGACCAAACATTCAGTGACTGGACAGTAAAGATAAAGAAAATAGTATTGGGGAAAGTGGTAGTGAGGTGGGTGCTATGGTCAGGGGGAGAAGACTGGCTGAGCAGACAGGTAGCAGATATTTTGATGCCTGCTAGTTATGCTTAGGCAGCAAAATGGAATAATTTGATCAGCTGTTGCAAGATGTGAAGCTGGACATAACAGAAATAGGGCTGACTGACAGCTATATCCAAAGATGAGCACTACAGAACATGAATTGTTCAGAAAGATGGAAACAACTGAGAAAGTGAAGCAAAGCTATATGAAGAAATGTGTTAAACTGTAAATAAGTAGAAAAGAACAGCAATGATAGTGCAATCTACTTCAGTTAAGTCAACTGTAAGAGAAATTTCACAACACCAAGGGGACCTGTTTTAGACCTCGTGCTGGATTCATGTTTGGATAGAGAATTCTTTGATTGGATAGAAACAGAAATTCTGTGTGGGGTTGTATCATCTTGGGAGCATTTAACTTCCAAGTTTTGATCATTAGCCACGATAATTAAACTTTGAGATTAATGTAGTTCTATGAATTATTTAGTTAGTACAACAGCTATATTAGCTGGAGAATAAAAATAATGTAAGAACATAATAAATTTTTATAAGTGTGTGTGGCAGGTGATCCACAAGATGGGTCCCAATATAACTCCTTGTGAAAGAACACAATTTCTGGTGTTCCAGCCATGGTAATTTGAAATGGGTATTTATTGTCCAGGAAAAATATGGAAGCTGGGAGCTACTAAAGGATGCAGGCCAAATCACTATGTGGGCAAAAAATCCTTAGGAATGTCATGAGAACACATTGCTAATAGCTGTAGCAGAGGTAGATGACTAACTGATGAAGAGTGAGGAAACTGAAATCATATACAACCAGAGATAAAAATACTTCTTTAGGATGAATCAGGTATGGGAGGTGGTACAGCTGGAAACCCACAGGTGGTGCATGTCAAAAGTTACACTCATGCTGTGTCACCTCCTGTGGTGTCCAAAGGGCCTGGGATCTGATGCTATTTTTTTTTCTCATTTTCTCCTTAAAGTATCTAAAATAACATGAGAACTGTGTCACAGCCCACTGGAGTTTTCCATCACTTTGTGTCTTTGTGCCACAGGATGTGTGTCAGGAGGTCTGGGTGCCAGCTGGGGTCTGTGCCCAGAGATCACAGCAGGAACAAAGGCAAACCCCTGTGCTGGGCTCAGCTGTCGCTCAGGCAGGGTCTCTGATGCTGTGGCCATATCCAAAATGCACTTTTCTCACACAGACTTACCACTGAAAGTGTTTATTTCAGTGCTGTCCCAAAGGAGTTCTACATCTTTCTACTTCAATGTTAACTTCTCTTTGCAGAACCTGTTCTTCATTCAAAACATATCATGGCATACTGACAAGTACTAGATCTAATTAATTAATAAATTCAACACAAGTACTGTGTAGGCTACCACAGACAGACTGGAGAATAGGTGTTAATATGGCATAGGCCAGGAATTTCTTGAGATATATACAGCTGACATTCCACCACAAGTTACTGATCCAAATAGCCAAGATATTTTAAACACACTTCTGGTAAAGACAAGGAAGAGCTGAAAATAACCTCACTTTCAATGACCATGAGTCAATTCAATTTAAATAAAATGAGAATATATTAAATAATATGGGAACAAAAATGTTTCTGAACCTGGATTTTAATGCATATTTTAGGTGGGTGAACTTTTTAAAAGGCGAAAGAAACTGCTAACAAGTTAACTAGAATAAAGAAGTCCATGCTAATTGTGGGGCAAACCTTGAATTTATTTGGACAAAGATATAAATTTTCTGAAGTATCTTGACAAGACAAATGAAATTCCAGGGATACTTTCAGCTCTGTATCGATGACTAACAAACTCTGTTTCATTCTACTCTCATTACCTATCTTCCCAAAAAAGCCTTGAGGAAAAAAAAGAAAAAAAAAAGATGTGAGCGGAGAGCTTAGAAATTCCAGGAAAAGAAAATTATTTGCAAAGAAAGATATATTTTGAAGGTTAGGTAATGCAGGTCTAAAAGATAGTTTTCTAAAAGTCAAGCTGTGCTAACTCTAAGACAAATTGAAACAAGTAGTTGAATAATCTTCAGTGAGATTAATAAAAAAAGAAGAAAAGCAGATATGGAGTTGGTCTGGGAATTAGGAATTAGGGCCTAATTATTTGTCTCATTTTTCAATGAAGTGGATGACAGAGAAGAGGAGAATTATGCTGTGACTGCTTGGTGTGAGCATTTGGAAATGGAAACTCATGCCTCCAAATCCACAGCATCAAAAACAATCATAATGTGCTCAAACTGGAGGAATGCACTTTCCAACACCAAACACCGAAACAACCAACACATTAAACTGCAAATATGTTAGGAAGGATTTTAAAATCAAATTCATTGTTGAGATAGTGGTGAAGAGCAGATGCATTACCTACATTTTAGGAAAAAAAAGACAAAATTGAGAACAGAAAAATAATTGGAACAACCAGCCATCATTCAATTTTATCCCAGTTCTTTGGCCAATTATGGAAGGAAAGAATAGCTAAAAACATGGAAAGAAATACAAAGCAACACACTTTTCATGAAGTATTTGATCCTGTGTCATACAGAAACACTAACTGGAAAAAAGAGGTTGTTACATGAGACTGTAAGGTGTTCATGCATTTTGTTCATAGGGAGCTGTCATTTTTGGCTTGAAAGAAAAGCCTCCAGCTGTTGTGAGGATACACTGGGCACCTCAAGGATCAGCCTGGATGTCAATCATTTCATGTTTTCGTTACCAGCTTTGGCAAGAGTAGAGGTCTGGTAGTTAAATCCACTGATGGGAGGCACTATCAATGCAGAAGACTGTCACGACAAATCATGGAGAAAATGTGAATGTTGGTCATCCCTTGGAGGACCATGGGACACCAGTCAAGGGAACCAATGGGAAAGAGTTTTAGCAGTACTAGGGGGACTTTTTAAAGCATAATGTAGGCTCTAGACATCTGGTGCTGGTGGTGTCTAAGCTTTAGAAGAGTGGTGTTTGCAATGACCAGTTAATCAGAGCAAGGTTATTTTAGGATGTAAGGAGGCATTTTAGGAAACATATTGCATGAAGTTGTAACTGCTCATGATAACAGAACTAGATATGAGGATTTAGTAGTTCTTTTCCTGGCCTATGTTCTTATGAGGAGGCTGAGAGATAATCTTTGAAATTAATAAAGAATAAAACCTAGGGGGAAGAGCAGCCAAAGAATTAGGAGCTTGATGGAACTACAAAACAAAAATAAATGTTCTTTAAATCAAACTGAAATGAAAATCTAACAGAATAAATGACGGTAAGAGGCAAAGAATCAGCTCACTGCTGGGCTCTCTCACTATGGTCTGTGTACAAATTTGTCATTCCCCTCCATTATTAAAGGTTTTAAAATGTAATGGCAAAGAAAGAAAGAAGAGAGGCATAAAGTGATTTTCTTTTCCTGCCAGATCTCATCCAAGCTGACCTGACAAAGACCATGCATCTACAACAGCCTGGTTTTAGATTTGGGCAGTGCATGTCTCCAACTTGTTCTGAAATTACTGCAAATGCAAGCAAATCTGAATGTGCTGGCAAGAGAGGAAGTCTGGGACTGCATCAGCCACTGTTTTCAGGGTAAAAATGGCAAAACTCTGCAGGCTATCAAGGTAGAAACAGAATGAAGAAGCAAAAGATATTAATCTAAAAAGAAAATTTCTACATCTAAGCCTATAGTGGCATCTATAATAAATACCAAGTTTAGTCTTTTCTTTCTGAAAATGAACAACTTCACAGCCAGTAAGCATTCATTTGCAAAAAAGGAGGTGAAAACCTTTAAAAAGCCGTGGCAGTGTTGCCTAGAAAACAGATCTGCATGCCTTACAGTAAACTGATGAATTTTATGATTACTCAGTATAAACAGGAGGGAATGGGTCCCAGAGATGGGGAAGAGCTATTTAACTGAAAGGGCAGTCTTGGCATCTGAACAAATGCATATAAACCATCCAGGAATACATTTAGGCTGTAAAGAGGAAGGCAGTTTTGAATTGTCAGGGGATAGGTTCTGGCACAAATTCAGTAGCTGTGGCCATGCCAAAAAAAGTTTGAAGTTGTCCAAGTGTATGCTGTAAATAGTTATTAAAGATGGAGTTTGATCAGTGCATTAAAATATTATTAGGATGTGTTTTGCTGTGAGGCTAAATTTGACTACTCAGTGCCTTTAAAATAACTGCAAGAACTCAGAGGTCTTGCATCAAGTATCTTTAGACACCAGAAACCCAGGATCATCACTTTTCTCAGGATGTGAGCTTTGCAATAGCTGCAGAGCTGGACACACAGGCAGTGCAAACCGCACTCAGCTGAGCCTCAGGGCAGGGGCAGCACTGAAGCCAAGCTCCAGGTTTGAGCATTATGGTTTGAGCAATATAATGCATGGGGGGAGAAAGGGGAAGGCTCTTGCTTCTCTTGTCTTTTGTAAAGCATTAATGTTCTGCTAAGTAATGCCCTACAGCTGAGCCAGTGCCATGCTTTCCTGGACCTGCAGGAACTGTACTTGCCCTTTTTGAGACAGTGGGCAGAAGACTATTGGGACAAATGATCCAAATACTAAATCTGGTCAGGATTCACCGGTTTCTCCCAGGGCTGGGAATTCTTCCATGTACTCTGCCAGAAGGCTTCAGCTAGTTCTGCATGGGAAAATCTACTCCCAGACTGGTTTCGTTCCCTTTTTTAAAATCAGCAGCCTTCCCAAAGCTAGCCCCCACCCTGCTACCTATCTCCTCTGAATGAGGGAACCCATCCTTGGACCTCAGAGGGGTTTGTGAGATAGGAAGGAAGTGGGTCAGGGTTTGAGGCACCTTTACGCTGCAGGCAAGGGGGAGTGGACAATGCAAAGCTAAAGGCCTGCTGAGAGGATGAGGTGAATATGAGGAAGAGACAAGGAGCTGAAAGGCAGCAATATGGGGCAGTTTTCCCTGAAGAAAAAGGTGGAAGTGGAAGGAGGCAGGAGGCAGCCTTGTTATTGAGCTGGAACGCTAAGATTTAACTAAAGTCATTCCAATCATTTAAATCTGATTTCCCAAGCAGTGCTAGCCAATATTGCAAATGGGCTGGCAGAGAGGCAAGACAAGTTCTGAACAGATGATAAAGGCATTGACTTTTGTATAGTTCCTTTCAATGCCCCTGAGGCACCTGCATACGTCTTTATGCCTGCACAGCACAGTCATGTGCTATTCTTCACTTATCTCTGCTACAGCTCTTCCTGATCCCTTAGCAGCTTTCCTTGGGAGAAAAGAGAAATGGACAATAGGCCCTGAGACCGCTGCACTGCCTCTTTATTCAAGCTGACATTTGACAGCAGGACTTTGCTGCCTTTCAGAAGCCAATGTCTTACAGAGCCTGAAGGCAGCAGAGGCATCAGGGGCTTTGCCTCCTCCACCGAGCATCTGAGCCTGCATGGTGGGAGAGCCCTGGGGACTGAGACTGGTGACACTGGAGATGATTTTGTCTTCTGCCCTTTTCCTGTTAGAGGGAAATCTATTCTTACCTAGGGCCAAACCTGTGAGATTGCTGAGCCTTCTAAACTCATTGCTTTAGGCATGGCAGTATTGATAAAATTTGAAATACTTGAAAAAATAGAAGAATTCTACATGATTAAAAAAAATATCTTATAATAATATCTCCATGTTGTAAAGCACATCTCATCTTATATTTGCTATCAAGTCAGTCTGATCAGTAATGTGTCCAATTTTGTTCAGTTCTATCACCACAGCCCTTGCCTCAGTGATTTGGTAAACCTGATACCCCCACTGGTTCCTAACTGGAAGGGTTAACTTTGGAATTTCACTTCTACAGAAGTATATTTCTGTGCCTGTAACTTGATTAACCCCAAGATTTGCACTATACACCAAAGTTTACTAGTATAGTATTCAAAAAACCCTTGTGTGTATGCACATGCAATTTCAAGTCCTGACTAGGTTTATGATAACCATTTGTAATGCCTTTTGAACATTTTGGAAGTCCAGAACATGTAGCATTCTAGTGCTGCAATGCCTCTGAGGTAAACTTCAAACCCAGCAAACAGCCACAGCAAACAACAGTGCTGATTTTCAGCACTGATGCCCACAAGTCACAGAAAGCAGATCTCCCTCCACTTAAAACTTCTAGCAATGCCAATTAATATACCACTGCTGGTGATTTCTGCCTCAGAAATGATGATGTATGGTCAGACATTGAAAGAACTGGAGCAATGTAAGGAAAGCAGCAGTGCAAGGCAAAGGGAAAAACCTGACAAGGTCACAAAACCCACTGAGACTGACGTGGTCTGCCAGAAAAGCAGAGTGGGTACTTGCAGAGTTGAGTATGAAGCTTGAGGGCTTGCTAGGTGACCTGTGAAAGCCCTCCAGGGCATGCTGCCCACTGGCTGCTTTAGAAGAATGAACCAGATGTGCTGTTTCCAAAGGGAGTAAGAGGATTCTAACCCAGCTGGATCCAGAGATGGGGCTAGAGGAAAGAAGAGTTCAACTGGGATTGCAGTAACTGTGTCTTCCTTCAAAAATGTTCCTAGGTTCTGGAGCTCCATGTCCTTTTCTATAAATAAATAATGGCTGAAAATCTGTATAATGAAATTGTTTCCTGAAGTAGCTGCTTTAGTTTCACTCTGGTAGGCATCAGAAAAACAATTCCACAAGCAGATCAAAATGTTCCCAAATGCATCAGGCAGCAAGTGCTTCTATCACTACACTGCAAGCAACTGAAAGACAGCATGAAAGGTATTTGAGCATTTCAATAAATGTACAGAAAATATAACATCTGCCTTGTAAACAATCCAGTATCTTGTCATTCAAATTACTTGCTTTTCGAAAATAAATGTCTAGATGAGACATAAGCTTCAAGAACTCATCCCGTCAGAATCACCCCTGGCTTCAGTAATTCAGCAATCTTTAATGCATCATTCCTACCTCTCCTACCTCTATTACCCGTGACACCCGTGAATTCTTTTCTCAGTCTCACAGGTCTCTTTGCATTGGAAAGTGGTACTCAAAAGTGACAGAGTTAAAAACTCTTGACCTATCCCAAACAAATGCATTGGAATTATACCAAATTTATTTCAGAGTTCATGAAAATTTCTATGGAAATCTTTCGTTTGGGGCAACACATTCTTAAATCTGCTGACAAACACCCTTATCATGATGATGAAGACATGTGCCTATTGAAAACAGGTTCTCTAGTTCTCTCCAAAAGTCCAGCTTTGAAGTATGAAGGAAAGGAAAGGTGGAGTTCTTAGTCCACTTGAAAGACAGGGACCCCAGAAATACAAAGGGAAGTGCACAAGATGCCATGCAACTCCAGAGATATCAAATACAGAGACAGTAAAACCCAACTTGCTTAAAACCTGTACAGCAGCAGTCATTCTGTATGGACTCTGTATATTTGGTATTGAAGACAAAATACCATGTAACAAATAGTATCTCATTAAAACCGAGAGAAACATAAAAATAGCTGAGATAACCTGTGCAGAGCCCTGTGAAGATGGGACTCTACAGCTTTGCAGCAACCTGAGACCAGAGAAATCCAACAGCGTTAAATAAAAGTAACCTTAGCTGTTAGTATACTCCATATATTCTGTTGGTATATTCTATATATTGTGTACTGATAAATAAAATACATAGGAGCTACCTCACTGACCAGAGAAGCTAGGCTGACCTTGCCCAGTAGTAAACTGGACAATAAGGGCAAAGTATTTTTATTTGGTTTCATTGCTAGAATAATTTTTGTTGAACAAGAAAGTGCTATGTTGAATTGTACTAATAATAGTGTGACCATGGGAACTGGGCAGTAAGGTGCTGCTATAAATTTGGTGGAAGTAATTTGTGTATTCAAGAATTATGTTTTCATGTGTTAACTTTTGTGATCCCAAAGCTGAATGCATGAATTACTTAAAAGGCACAGTTAAGGGCTGGTTCTTTGGAGCTTTGTCTTGTGTTCCTGTGGGACTCCTGTGATGTCCCTGTACCACCTTGGGGCTATCTTGCTTCTGCCTAGGAGGGCTGTGATGAGCAGGGCAAATAACTATCCTTATCTCACCAGTTCAAATAAAAAAGGCTTTCTGCTTAAGCAAGCCACTATTTCTGTAATAAAATCCTTGTGGCCAGTCAGAAACAAACCTCAGAAAAGTAATTATTGCAGCTGAATATAACCACCCTGATCTGACTGTGACCAGACTTTCTGTCATATCCTTTGCAAAGCCACACTTGGAGCCTTGTGCAGCAAGACACAATAATGGCTTCACTTACTTGGATTTCAGTTTCTCTCAATATAGGTATGTGGCCTCAACATTCTTTGTCAGCCAGGGCTGCCAGCTATAATGTCTTTCCTCTTACTAGGTCAAAGTACCTCTCATTTTTGGTAGTACTGAGTGAAACATTTCATCTGAAACTTTTTTTTGCCAATAAAGAGTGCAGCAGGTTCAGTGGAAACATTTCAAACATTCAGGTTGATCAGTGTGAACTCTACTGACTGAATACAACACAAAAGCATTTCTGAGAAAAACTGTAAGTGCTCTGTTTTTATTGAGACTCTTTCAAAAATAAAGTGCATTTTCATCAGAGCTAGAAAAGGTGTTATTTGAGTTTTATTGGCAATTGATTTTTCGTGCCAAGTTTGCCACCATTCTTTGCTATCAAATTCCTATATACTTTTAAAATTATTTTCACCACTTTTGCTTAACTTGCTGACCCTTGTTGTCCCTTTGTTATCCATAAAATGGTTTGTAATCCTGTAACATTGCCCACATTTTCCTGTTCTGTTCATGTTGGCTGATGCAAGGTCTGAATACTTTGTTTTCATATTGACTGAACGTATGGTAATTTTTCCTGTGATTTCCCTCCTCTCCTGCATCCTATCCATCAGCATGTCTTTCATCATCTTGTATTTGCTTTATTGATTACAGGTTTGTTCTTCACCTTCTCTCTTGCCTTTGGTGTCTTCTTAATCTTGATTAGGAAACGAATTAGATTAAGGTTACCACTGCTCAGACAGTTATCACGTCACCTCCCATCTGTTGCTCTGGATATTTTTTCTCTCTGCCAAAGCCTCTTTCCACACAGCACACAATGGGTAGGGTTTATACATTGTCCTCAACATGACAGACAGATTATATTCAAGGTTCAACATTTACCTATACATTTATCTGAAATGGAGAAGCGAAAAAATACTCTCTTTGTTGGAGATGGGTGCCAGTATTAAATATTTTGGGTATCTGTGTCTTATCTGTGAGGGTGAAGTCACCCAAGCAGCCTGCAGTGTGAATGAATGCCTGCTGAAGACTCAGTTAAGCTGTGCCTCATGGATGAAACTCAGTTGAAACTGCAATTCAAACTCAACCAGTCAGGATCCTCTCCTGATCCCTCCAGCACAGGAGTGCCACTGAAATGTGCCCTTATATTCAATGAGGCAGGTGGGAGCATTGGCTGGCTGCAGCTTCCATGGTTTCCACAGCTCCTGAGCAAGACCTCCAGCCACCCAAGGGAACTGAATGAATGGGAACATAAAAATGAACAGTTTACCACAGTTTTGGTATGAACAACAGTGCACTGGTGTGGACCCAGGATGTAAGAGATTTAAAAGGGACCACAGTAAACATATCTAGAGTACAGAAGGATGGAATAAGAGGTGGTGTCTGATCCCAACTTTGGGAGATGCTCCTGAACTCTCATTTCTTTCTTCTCAGTCTTCCAGTCTGCTCCTTCATTTTTCTGTTCAAGTGTTTCCTCTAACTTCCCTGCAAGGATTTCCCCCACTTCTCAGTTGATCCTTCCTGCAGATATTTCTCCATCTTCTCCTGCCTGTTTCCTTCATCCTTGAACGTGTCAACAACATTTGCAGGCTGACTGCTCCCTTGTCAGTCACTCAGACACATTCCTGCTTTCCCTTTCTAGTGAGATGCAGATGTATATTTTTTCTCAAAACTTCCTGTAGGGACCTTGCTTTAATTTGCGTTATTTGGGGTTTGCAGGGCTTTATCTGAATGCTTTACATGTCTACACCTTTGGGGCCCAGGCCACTCGAACTATCCCTAGTCTCAATTATTCAAGCATCAAAATCCTCACAAACCTTTTTTACTATAGTAACAAATATAAGTGCTAAACACTTCTCTGACAGTTTGTCTTAAGATTGCAATTCTTTTTGTTTCAAATTATTAGTGCACCTCACTTTTGCTCACCTTGAGGGCAAAAAGGGGTCCCACAAGGACATCCCTATTCCAGTGCCAGCAGGCAGGAGCATTGGTTATCACAGCTCTGTCACCTCCAATAATACATCCAGCCTCTACAGAGCCACAGCCCTTGCTGATATGAAACTTCTTTGTAACAGACTCTGTAACACTTGGAGATAAGGTCTGTAAGCTTCCATTTGAATAAATGCCACTCTGATGATATGTTTTAAAGAAAAAGAATTTCTTTTGACAGCAAATGAATATATATTATTTAGCTGCCCGCCTCTATTTGATTGTTTCAGCTCCTTTGAAAATCTGCTGGAATGGGTAACCCAGATATCTTTACTGATCTGGTTCTCCATATATCTGTGTGTGGACACCCAAGAAAGTGTAATTGAAAAGCTCAAAAGAACAAAACAATAGAAATTTAGGTGCACTAGGTCACCTAGCATTGTCTCCTTGTATCATTATTCTCATTCCCATATCCCCACACCCTGTCCCCAGCAGTGGGCAGCAGCACATCCCTGGGGCATTCTGCCAGTCTCACACAATCTGCAGTTCAGTGAGGGTATCTTTATATTTAGGGACATTTCATGAATTTTTCCTTCCTCAACTAATTTTTCCCTTTGATTCTTGTTAATTTTCAGTGTCCATAATATTCTGAGGTAAAGATTTCCACAGCTTAGTTATCCATCAGATGACAGAAAAAAATATTTTAAAATTTCCACCAGTGAGTTTCTTTTAATGGTTCTTAATTCCTGGGTTGGCAATTACAGTCAATAATATTTTTACCCATGTATTCCCACTTTTATCCAGACCCTGTATAATGGTTTTGAGGGGAGGAAGAGTCCTGGCCCCCTCAAGCTGTCCTAGTATTGTAGAGATTTGCTGCCTCTGCTTATCCCTGCACTCCCTGCCTGAGCATTTTGCAGATCTACTCTATTGAACCATAATTTCCCCTTCTAAAATCCATGCTGACTGTCCCCAGTCTGTACGTCATGTTTTCAAGTGGTCACTAAATCAACACTTCTATCACTTTGCCAATACAGCCACCATCTTCCTGTTCTGCAGTAACTTTTTTCTCCTCTAAACTCTTTGAAAACTGATATAAAATTAACTATCTCCCACTTCTAGCACCAAAGAATTTTTAAACAAGAGGTTAGACAGTGCTGTTGAAATGTTGAATACACTATCCTTAAGTTCCTTTAAAACTCTGTTACTGTTGATCCTTCTGATCCATTATCATGCATTTAGTCTATTTTTTTCCCATGAACTTTGTTATCCCCATTTCAGTTTGAAAAAGAGCATCCAATAAATCTCAGAGAAGAAAGACTTCCAGTGTGGTAACCTCCCCAAACTCCTCCAAAGTAACTGTGTGTGCAGAAGATTTATTTTAGATTGTTTTCCTAGAATATCTCTGACTTTTTCTGAGACTTCTATCATACACTTCTCAGAGACTTTATTCTTTGATCATCTTCCTGGACTTCTGGCAGATTTTCTCCTTCTAATGTTTTTTGCAGAAGGATTAGTAGGTTTTATGCCTCTTATTAGATGCTCCTCAAAACTATTTTGCTCTTTTTTTTTCCTCTCCCTCATTATACTTGAATAAAAGTCAGATTTCCAGAGTTTAAAGTTGTCTTTTTTCCCCCCAAGCTCCAGAGTTCACAGATTACAGCTGTAGGGCTGATTTGGAGGGAAATACTTGAACTTTGTAAGGGCCCAGTGCTTCATTTGCTTTTATGTCATAATGAAGATTTGCAAATTCAGATGATCTTGAGTATTTGCATCTCCCAAGAAAAATCAATAAATTTGCTCTCCCAAGCCCTGCCACACAAGATGCAATATTTTAGTCCACGACCACTGCATTTTATCTCTGCTGATGCAGCAGCTGTAAATTCTATAAGCCACATTGATAAGTGAAATGTTTGTTTTAGAGAATAATATATATCTCCTCATGAGAATAACTACGTATTGCCTCCTGCTGGATAAGAATCATGGTGCCTTCAGACATTGCCTCTGGCTGACTGCATGGGATGTTTCTGACACATGGGAATGCTGTGCGATGGCCCCTCAGGGTGCAGCAGCCTTCCTTCCTTCCTTCCTTCCTTCCTTCCTTCCTTCCTTCCTTCCTTCCTTCCTTCCTTCCTTCCTTCCTTCCTTCCTTCCTTCCTTCCTTCCTTCCTTCCTTCCTTCCTTCCTTCCTTCCTTCCTTCCTTCCTTCCTTCCTTCCTTCCTTCCTTCCTTCCTTCCTTCCTTCCTTCCTTCCTTCCTTCCTTCCTTCCTTCCTTCCTTCCTTCCTTCCTTCCTTCCTTCCTTCCTTCCTTCCTTCCTTCCTTCCTTCCTTCCTTCCTTCCTTCCTTCCTTCCTTCCTTCCTTCCTTCCTTCCTTCCTTCCTTCCTTCCTTCCTTCCTTCCTTCCTTCCTTCCTTCCTTCCTTCCTTCCTTCCTTCCTTCCTTCCTTCCTTCCTTCCTTCCTTCCTTCCTTCCTTCCTTCCTTCCTTCCTTCCTTCCTTCCTTCCTTCCTTCCTTCCTTCCTTCCTTCCTTCCTTCCTTCCTTCCTTCCTTCCTTCCTTCCTTCCTTCCTTCCTTCCTTCCTTCCTTCCTTCCTTCCTTCCTTCCTTCCTTCCTTCCTTCCTTCCTTCCTTCCTTCCCTCCCTCCCTCCTTCCCTCCTTCCCTCCTTCCCTCCCTCCCCCACACTCTGTGTCTGTGCTGTCAGCTCCCACAGTGAATCTCACTGTGTGTTCAAACAGTAACCTCCATGTGAAAGATTTTGACATTTTCTTAAAAGGAAGTATGGAAAGCATACCTGAAGGGTCATACGCAGATCCAATAATTTAAACTAGATTAAAACAAATCCAGCACTTCCAGCCTTCTGCTGGGACCCACGCTGAGGCCAAAGCACACAGGACCTGTTCCCAGCGTGGTCTCCCTGTGGATGAGCTGTTCAGCCCAGATGCTCAGCACCAGCAGCAGAGCACTGCTGGCACTGTGAGCACCATTCCTTCTCTGGGCACTGGACCTAGCAGCCACATTGAAGGGTCTGCTCTACGCACTACATCTTGTTCCTAAATCCCACTCTTGTTTAGAAATGGAAACCTTCAGGTCACCATTGTTTTGAACCCCAAACTCTTGCATTTATGGTAGGGAACTTTCTGGTTCCAGCATGGACCCATCATTTAAAAGATCATGTTTCAGTTCTACCCTGGAAAAGTCATCCCTGGAGGGACAGCCTCTTCTTAGGATGGGCAGATCCTCTCTGCCACTGCCATGGTGTCCTGGTTTAGGGCAAATTAGGGAGAAAACCTCTAAAGGGGTTCCTCTAGAAAGCAGATTCAAGCGGCCCCTCTCCCAGCTGGTTTGGAAAAATATTTCCTTGGAGAAAAGTGGAAAAAACCTGTTTATTTAACAGGCAAAGCATTCACCAGTACAAAAATGAACAACATCAAACAATAAAACCTCTCTCTGTTCTGAAGAGATGTCAGACTCAGGAGGGCCCTGTTGTGGCTGCAGCCCAGCTGGCTCAGCCTCTCCCAGCCCCGGCCCTGCTGAGCCCCAGGTGGGAGCTCCAGGGGCTCTGCTGGGCGCTCACTCCAGAGCTGGGCTGGGCAGCCCCAGGGAAAAGGAAAATCACTGTCAGGGAACTGCTCTGCCCCAGCCAGCTAAAAACTAACTGGAAGCAAAGGAGAGCTCTGTCCTGCTGTCTGTCTGTCCGTGCTGCAGACAGTCCAGGAGCAGGAATGTGGAGCAGTGAGTGCAGCTCCTGAGCACAAACTCTATTCTTCTCTCTCCCCTTCTCTCGCAGAACCAGTCTTAGAAGTGCAAAACTTATTTCTGGGCTAAACAAACAAATGGGGATACAAACATCATAAAGTCACCCAGGGCACATGGGGAACTGCAGGTGTGCAGGACAGGAATCCAGAAGGGAATTATCACAACTTTACTTTCAAACACATGAAGCTCACTCATTGCTCTTTTAAAGCACTCCAGACCTGAGCTGACTGATTTCAGGCTTCATACATAACACTGTTTCCAACGCTCTTATGTGAGGAGATATGTTTGAGCACACACCTTTTTCCTTCTGGAATGTGAACCAGCCTTCTGCTGTCAGACTGCTAATCTGACATATTTAAACACCCTGATAGGTTAATAATAGTGTCTAGGATCATAATGCTTTAACAGCTTCAAACTCCAGGCAACATTTCCAGATTATCACTACATTTTACTTACTACCTAGATAATATTGTGTAATTTGCTCAGGGAAGACTTGTATTAGGGCTGACACTGATGAAATACATCCAAGATATCTAAGGTTTGTAAATAGATATGCACAAGACCTTAAAAGCTTCAAGCATGAATATTGTTAAAACATTCTCTCCCTTATACACTCCAGGTAATATTAACTACTCAGACTGTACTTCACAGTGTGACACTGTAGCGCTTCAGTACATTTGGCTGGGAAGGAATTTATTAAGTAAAGCTGTGTATAAAACACGTCCTTCAACATCAAAGGCTGCACCTGATCTCAGATTTTACCATGTAAATACATTGTAGAGAAAGACAATATGTATAAACCAGCCTGAGGTACTGAGGCTACAGTTTCTCAAAATAAAGAAATTTCTTTTGTTTGTTTGTGGTTTTGTGTTGTTTTTTTGGTTTGTTTTGGTTTTTTGTTTGTTTGGTTTTTTTTACTTGGATAAACTTTTAGTTGAAAAGCACCTGGGTGTAATTTCTTCTGGATTTGTATTCACCATGGGGCCATCTTTGCTTCTACTGAAGTCAAGTGCAAAACTGATTGAATGGCACCAATGTCAGGCCCTCTGCAAACATTATGAAGAAATAGAGAGTTTGATTTATAAACTTCACATAAAAATTGTTATAAAATGCAGTTTTCTTTACCCAAAAATATTCAAGATGAACAGTTATTCATGGGTACATGTAGGACATTTTAGGCACTTCAACATCCATGCTCAAGCTGCAGAAATATGATCCTTGTCTCAAACAGTAGAGCTTCAAAGGCACAAATGTGACTGTATCCATTCTGACTTTTGTGCCCTCCCTAAACCAGTGCAGGGAGACTAAAAGCTTTTGATAAGTATTTGTTCCATGTGTGAAGGGTTTTGCTATAGCCTATGGCCATAACCTGTGCTGCAGGTACCTGGATATGCAGCTGCATTTGCTCTCCTGGGTCCATGACCTGCAGTGGATCCATATCTACCAGCATTAAGGGAAGTGACTAGGGGCAAGGATGCTTTATAAATCTTTCCCCTTGATCTACTGACACAGCAATTATTTCTATTAATCAGAGACTCAAAGAACATGATGACTATGGTCCTTTGGTTCTTTAAAAATTGTGGAAAATAAGGTGTGGAAATATACAAAATTACAGCTGGTGATTTTAAGTACTTCAGTTTTTGGTGCTTCAAACACTCAGGCAGATCTGGTTAAGCAGCCAAACTTCCAGCTATGTAAGAGGTTCTTGCTCATAATATTTCCAAGTAGGATTGATTTCAGGATTTCTTTTAGCTCCATTCAGTAATTCAATCTGACGTGAGTAAGAGCAACCAGCAATCATATCATCAATGTACACAGAGATTAGGACAGATAAATTGAACTGTTTACACTTCAGCTGCAGTCCATGGAGATGTGGTCAATACAGTCAGTGGTGTCTGGATGGCAATTCACGGATCAATTGAATGTGTCTGCTTGCAGGTGAGCTGGATATCCCTTCAGGTCCCACTGGCTGTATTGACTGACAGCATCCTCTGTAGCTGTACAGGGACTCAGTGGACACCTGAGTGCAAATGTGCCCTCCACACACAGACATGTAAACTGGAGTATTAACTTGCAGGCTGAATCCTGACCTGTGCATCTCCCCTGCTTTGGTCAACACTGCATCTGAGCAAACGAGGGACAGCTCTGACTATGCTTGGAAAAGAAACAAATTTTTGTCAAGAAAAAGATTATCAACTAGAATACATCACTGCAAATTATCTGAAGCAATTCATAAGTGAGAAAAACTTTTTGAAGCATGCCAGTGAATTAGAAGATACTTTTAGCTTTTGGTCTCCGTCTAGTACAATATTTCTGCACTGTAAATCCAAACTGGATGAAGTGCCATGACAGAAGTCATAAGTGCAAAGTGCAGATGACAAAGGCCAAAGCACCTATAAGCTATCAACTGTTTTGCAATTAATTAGAAATTTAGTCATCACCCTAAGAGGTTTTGCCATGCCTTTTCTGCCTCCCATTCCACAGTTTAGGGATTTATGATCCTTTGCTTTAGCAGTAACAGGCCAGGCAACAAAGGGAGACATTTGCCTTTGTAAAGGAAATAAATACTTTGACTCAGCTGTGTTAAAAATGTTATCTCTGCTCTCTGTGTATAGATGAGCCAGGATTTGGATATTCTTATGCTGTGGATACATCATTAATACCCTAATGTGTGACTATAATCCTATTAGGAGGAATTGGTAGCAGAAACAGTGTGTCCAGCAGCACCAGGGCAGTGATGCTTCCCCTGGTGAAGCCACATCTTGAATCCCGTGTTCAGTTCTGGGCCCTTCAGTACCAGACACTGAAGGGCTGCAGTGTGTCCAGAGAAGGCCAGCAGGGCTGGGGAAGGATCTGGGGCACAAGCCCTGTGAGGAGAACTGAGGGAGCTGGGGGTGTTCAGCCTGGAGAAAAGGAGGCTCAGAGGTGACCATGGCACTCTCACAGCTGCCTGACAGGAGGCTGCGGCCAGCTCAGTCTGTTCTCCCAAGTAACACAACAGGATAAGAGGAAATTGCCTCAAGTTGCACCAGGGGAGGTTTAGATTTTTTTTAAACTGAGATTCCAAGGACTGGAAGCGGCTGTCCATGGAAGTGGTGGAGCCACCATCCCTGGGGGTATTTAAAGGGTATATGGCTCTTAGGGACATTGTTTAGTTGTAGATTTGGCAGTTCTGGGTTGATGGCTGGACCTGATCTTAAAGGTCTTTTCAACTGTAGTGATTCTATGAATCTATGATTTTGTTGTTTTTCCATTTGTAGTTCTTACCTTATAGCATTGCCTTTTTTGACAGTTTACCATTTCTGAATAATTGTTCAGCATGTCTAATCTTTTTAAAAAGGTTTATAACTAAAGCCTATTTAAGCCTCCTTAAAAATGCCTCTTTTATGTCTTTAGAGTTCACAGTTCCCTCAGCATTTCTGTTTCCAAAGTACATGAGTTTCCATTTATGTATCAACCATACAGAGATCTGATCTCATACAGTGCAGTCACAGTGGAGTTAGTCTAATATTTTAAACAAAATAATAAATGTGAAGTAAATTTAATAGAATGTTAACAGAATATGGGCTACAGTAAATTGATGTAGCTGGAAGGAATTAGAAGGCAGATAGCTTTAGAGAGAGAAGATGAAGGTCAGCTTTGTCAGCCAAGGGATATCTCAGGTACTTTTGCTCAACTATTGATTGTTTTTTCTGCTCAAAGTCCTCTTCACCTACATACAGCCACCTCAGAGGTATTCAAGCAACAAGCAGATTTCTGTCACAAAATGTATAATCATCTGCTGTGTAATAAACTCTGTGCTTATACTCATGCATTAGAAAGGTTTACATGTTGTGCTCATGGGAAGCAGTATCAATTAAAGCAGATTTTAGTATTTGATTTGGTTAAGCCAGTACTTCTAATATAGAAGCACTGTTTCAGTATAGCATAGCTGAACAGAAAAACATCACTGCAGGCATTGGCCCAGTGTTTTTTGGAACTTTTTTGTCTCTGATGGAGTTAAACAGGATGTATAATAGTGCAAGATATATTCTGTTATCCTCCAGCCTTGTTAAAATGGCCCCCAAATGACTATTTGCTTCTGGATAAGTTGTGTCCAAACATTTAAAATGCAAATGCACTCTGTATGCTAATTCCAAATTCAGAAATATCATCAAAGTTGGAGTGGAAAAATTCTGTGAACTTTGGATTTTCCTTCTTTTGATCTTCCTCCACTGCCCTAGAGCCATTCATATAATTGTATTTTCTCTTTAATTAGTACCAAACCATTCATGGTATCTTGGATACATCATAAGCAAAACCTAAAGCAAATTTAAACAATAAAGCACAGCATGCTGAAATTGCAGGGGAGGTAAGTCACAGCAGATGGGGAGACTATAAACAAATTTCTTAACACTTTTCCAGCTTTGCATTCTCAAAAAGTATAATTTTCTTATGATAAATATTTATTTTCTTTGAATGGAAGATTATGAATAGAAAGAGATTTTGGTTTGCGAGCAATGCAAAGGTAACTCCGAGGGGTGGGAGTAAGCAATAAAAATCACAGAGATGCCAAGCCAAACAGATATGCCCTTGCTGACAGTAGTTTGGGAAATAATTTTTTTAAAAAGTAATTATACACTCATTACATCAGTGCTGCTTTCCTGTTAAAATATATACTTCCTGTACACAATTCTTTTAGATTATGAGTGATCTGTTTTCCAGTCAGAAGAAATTATTTATCTTGGCAACAAAGTCTGTCATGCAATTTGTCAAATGCTAGTTTGATGCTAGTTGTTAACCACAACATTATGATTTTGACTGTAATTCAAAACTAGAAAATTAAATCTGAAATTCAAGCAAAATCTCTAACTCACCAACCAGAACACACAAATTTTGAGTTACTACAGGCAGTGTTTTGCCCATAGCACCTGCACAGCTGCAAACACATAGCTCTGCCCATGCTACATGTGTGACATGCTTACCGAAATGGCAAATTTAACCTGTAGATTTGTGGATTTAGTGTTCCTTAACAAATAATGTTCTTTAGTAGGACATTACCAGCATTGATGTCATTGCAGCACAATGATGCCATTAAAAGCTTTACACATAAAAGAACATCATGGTATCACTGATATATCCATATGGTGAATTTATTCTTCAGGACATCTAGACTTATAACTGAAATTTTGAGAAGTCAGAGCAAATTCAAGAGCTGTATTCCTTACAAATAATTTGAAATATTTTCACATAGGTGTTTCAGTTAATGCTGTAATGGAAAGAAACATCTACTTAAAGTGTTTTCAGGGGGGATGTAGATATTTCCAATTTGCGATCTCTAATCAGGATAACAGATGAACTCAAGCTTTAGAAGCCACTCTTACATTTCTCTTCATTAGAACATTCCAAACAGACTTTTGACGAAATGTTCTACACCTTATAAAGCCTACTGAGCTACAGACACTTTCTCTAGCATTCATTCAACTACCTCCAGGTACTGTTTGTTTTTTTTTTTTTTTTTTTTTCATAGAAAATGCAAACTTGTGCTGAATTTTCTCTTTGACTGAAAAAACTACCAAGCCCCAAAATTAATTTTATAATTCTACTGTACCACATGGCTAGCTTTCCTCCTGGTTTCTCCTGTGGCCCAACAAGGGTGGACCCAGAATGAATCTCATCCTTGAATTCAAGATCTCTGCCTCAATGTGCAGTGTGCTGCTGGGATCAAGTGTGATGACTGTTTATCCCCTGTTATTAAGCTGTTGATTAGGCTGTAGGAATTGACAATTGAGAATTGTACATCAGTCAGTTCAAATGAGCTAAGCATCACTTGATTAAACAGTAAAGTCTAAACACACTGTGCAGGGAATAGGAAAAAAGTGGGTTTCCCTGGTGTCAATTGATTCAATTCAGAGCTTGTGAAATATGCAGTAGTTAGCAGCATGGACTCTCAGGTTCCTTACTTGTCAAAGAGCACTGAAAAGGAAAGACACTTCTGCTGCTGCAAAGAGTTTGCTGCATAGGACTGCACGTGATTTCCTACCCAAGAGAAGGCAGGGGGTGGAAGAAGGAAAGCTGATAGGGATAACGGTGGCAACAAGATGATGGCATAGTTCAATGGGGCAAGAAAATATTATCACATCTGTTTATATTTCTCTCACTTTACAGAGGTAAAATGACAGAAATGAAGGCTCAGGAGGGCACTGAGTGAAGAAAGGAAAAGCTGAACTGCTGCCAAATCCTTTGGCCTTTGAGAGTGCAATAGATGCTGCTGTAGTGGGTAGAGTAGGAAGGAGGAGGAATGAGAGGCTCTCTTGATGGAGGAAGCTCTGCTGTAAAGGCGGAGAGAAAACTGGTGAAAGAAATCCAGGAAATGTAGCTGGGAGGGGGTAGAGGGAAGAAAAGAATAGGAAAATATTAAACAGCAAAAGAGAAGGAAAATAGTCATGGGAACACCCTAGCAATATCATGGCTCCATTTTTAAGTCAATGGAGAATCCCCATTTCAAACTGAACAGCAAAATAATGCCTCTTTCTGGAAGCTGAGTCACCATTTCTTTCTACCATTCTGCTCTTTTGGCCTGTATTTAACCCATTTTTTACTGCTTTTGTGTATTATCTATGTATTGTTTCTGTAATTTATTTTTCATCCTGTTTTACTATTTTGATTTCCATAGTTACAGAATTGAAATGATAACTGCTCAATAGACTCTGTAAATCATGTTGTTCAACCATTTCAAACTTGAAAGATAGTAACACTTGGGTTCTACTGAGAAATTGGTAAAATGGGCAGTGCTTTAAGTAATCATGTCCTGGACAGATGTTGAATTCAGAGAATTCAGTGTGAACAATGTGCACAGAGACACAAAAGATGATAATTTGAGACTATCTTACAAACATTAGTATTTTGGGTAGTAGTTCTAAGGTAAGTGCTTTGAAGTGAAAATGTTGGTTAGTATTTAATCCAGAGGCATTAAAAACCTGGGCTTTTTAGGGAGCAGCAGAGTAAGGCAATGCTTTTAAAGCTTTGTCTCCTGTATCACCAGCTCTTGGGTACAAGACCTCACCAAGTCTCTCATTCCTTCTCTTAAAATTCCCCAAGCAGAAAGAGATCTCCTCACTCCTTTATCCTCTAACTGCTGACCAGATAAAACACAGCAGATGCGGCAACTGGTTGTCAGCTGCATGCTGAGCACCACATGTTTATTGATTTGTCAGCACACAGGTTGTCACCCACCAGCCATGGGGTCAAACTGATAAACACAGGGTTCTCACTGCTGTTTTTCATCCAGTGATTATACTAATTTGGGACTCTTTTGTGGAACCAGCCAGTGTCAGACCTCTCAGGAAGAGATGGCTTTTGGTCTCTTCTCCTGTGTTGGATCTGTCTGAAGTGTGCCCATTGCTAGGAACATTTCTGAGAAGGTTGTGACAGATAGACAGACATCAATATTGCACGTGCCTCGTTTCAAGGGGAAGCCAAGCTAAAAATCTTGTTATACAGAGAAGTACAGAGGGTAGTTTTGTTAAATATCACACAAAGCTAAACTGAAAGCTCTCTGCCTCTCTTTTTTTAATGTGGCATATCTAACAGATCTTCATGTGTTTCTCACAGGATCAGATGGTGTTGATAATCTGAATGTGATAACCTAGATGGGCACTTGTTGCCAAACCCAAAACAGAGGTTCCCTGAATAAATCACCCTGCAAGTACTCTTCTCTGTCCTCCACAGAGAGAGCCACCTACACAGACACAACTAGGAAAAAGGAATTTGATGTACCCTTTTATTGTATTACTTTTAAGTTTATTATGACTTTAATTTATTAAGTCTACTATTTGAATTTCTAGGAACCTGTAAGGCTCTTATATTAACAACTAGGTACAGGCAATGTTCCTGATGCCTCTTGAAGACTATGAGGAGAGATTGCTTCCAGGGATGCTCTCTACTACCATCTCCTTGTTCTTCCCATTCCCTCCAGCTCTCCAGTTGAAACCTCCTCTGAGCACCACTTAACACAAAGACATGCAGTCACAGAGACCTCAAAGAAACCAGGCAATGTCTGAGAGAAATTTAACCCAGCATAGCTGGGTTGCCAATTCCACTGTGCAAATGGCATGGGGCAGGACAACAGTGACTCTCAATGGGAGATGCTATTTTTTCTACTGGAAGCTTTGCAGTTGCTTTGCTGGTTACTGTTGTATTCTTGTTGTATTCATATTTCTCAAGTCCCATACTGTACCAAGCTATTCTTCTCTGCAGCACAGTCCTTCACGTGTCTTCTCAGGGGCTCCTCCTGGGCTCTCGACCCACCCCTATTCATTCCAGTTACCTTCATGAGCTACAGCTGCTGCCCAACTAAGGACTTTGCAGCTGTAGCTCGTTTGGAGCAACTCGGACCCCCACAGATCTTACAATACATAGATCTTAACAGGGACTCTCTCCATAACAATACATATATTCAGGCCCCCACAGGTTACTTGTCAGGAAGCACATCTACACTTCTCCCAAGTATGCACAATAGGTTGGGAATGCACAGTACCAAAAAGTGCAAGGTTTCCCCAGATAATGTTGAAGTTCTGAGAGGGAGAGCAATACAGGCTGTCAGTGTGCACCTCTGTGCAGCATCATGCAGGGTTGTACAGGTGACTTTGTGTAGAGTATCTCAAGGTGTCCCCGAGATGGAAGTGCTTGGACAACATGTCCACACCCCTGGAGTGCCCTCAGAGCAGAGGCTTGCTTTGATGGAGGGGATGGACAGTTGGCTTTTCACTGTGGTATCTGCTCAGACAACCCCTTTGTTCAGGGGAGAGCAGTTATCTATTACTTAAAGGTTATCAACTCCTCATCTATCACATATAAAAACTTCCTCATGATTCCTGGACTGGACATTTTTATGCAAGCCTAAAAATAAACAGTCATTAGTCAATAGCCCCATGCCAGGCCTAGATTTTGAAATGTTTTCTAATCCAGAGAGATCACCTTGCTCTATTTTAAGTAAGAAAAAAAATCACAAAGCAACACATTCTTTGAAGGCCTATTCATCTTCATTTATACTTTTTCTGTCAAAGGATACCAGACACAAGAAAATTACTTTTTGATCTAAAATGGCAGTTTCTGTCTCCTACAACATACACATGCCAAGAGAGAACATGTTGGTAATGTTGATGTCAGAATAGCATAAAGTAATTGAGAAAACTGAAGAGACTAATTTCTGTCTTTTGTGGGATTCTGTAACTTAATTTGATAAAAACTCATTATAAACTCCCTTTTGCCTTTCCTCTTTTACACAGCAAGAATATCTGTAAAATAAGCAAATTCACAATCTCTAAGTACAAAAAATGTTGCCAAACAGGGCAATGCTGTCATGGAAGTATGATGGAAAGAACCACACAGAGCCAACATTTAAGGATACTTATTCCCAACCATTCTCCTACAGTGCTGGAGTAGAAGCTGTAAAACTCTCCATGTAACCAATTTCATGGTCCAAGTGGAGCAAAATGCAATGTATATTAAGTATACATTACAAGAGGGGAGAAGGAACGAAATTTGTAATATTTTCAGCTGTAACCTTCTAAAATGGGATGGTCTAAATACAGCCTCTGGGCAAGAGAAATCAGTGCATCCACACTAGCCCTGAAGGAAGCAGTGGGTGGAGGTATAAATGCAAGAGAGTACTTATCCTGCAGGATGCTCTCATTGCTTTGCTGGCAAAGAGGGGTCTGAAACTGTTCCCTACCCACCCCAACTTGTGCTACTACAGGCAGGAAAGCTGCCATCAGTCATGTGTTGCTGAAGATGAAATGCAACTTATGACCCCACAAAGTAAAATTTTCCTATGTATTCAAAATATCCAATTACTTGGCTTGAGATTAAAGAGACATAAATGAAATATTCATCAAATTTTATACAAAACCTGTATCTTTGCTACTCAAGCACAACAATTTCTTCTTGGTTTCACTTCTGTTTTATGGAGTTCTCTGTGCTGGTTTTGAATGGGATAGCTACACCTGCCTATGAGAAGCGGTGAATGAATTGTTTTGTTTTGTTTGTGTACATAAGACTTTTGCTTGACTTTGCATTATTAAATGGTCTTTATCCAACCTACAAGTTTTCTCAGCTTTACTCTTCTAATTGTTTCCCCCATTCTACTGAAGGAAAGCGAGTGAGTGGCTGTGAGAGGATCAGTTTATATTTGGCTTAAATCATGACATACTCTAATTGTTTAAAAAATAAAAACATGCGCATAGTGAAATGTTGCCATTTTACTGTAATTGATAAGGATATGTTTTTTCCCTCAGACAAAAGCTTACTGATCCCCTCTTTATCACAGTAAAAAAAACCAATAAGACACCATGTTTAACATCAGAAATTCACACCTGAATCACAGAGAGTCACAGTAACCAGGGAAACCAAGCAGTGGCATGGACACGTTTTCATTAAAGCATGGATGGGAGGAGAATTAATATGATTATTATAGGATACTGTCTTTTGAACAATAGCAGTTCATTGCAACTTATTTTGCTTTTGATGGTGAGGAAGAACATTGTGTCTAAGGAGAAGCATTCAAAGGCAAGTATTTTGGTGAGGGCTCTACAGTTTGTAAGTGGGTGGGATTTTCTACAGGTGAAAATGCCTTTGTCACATACCATGATGGATGATGTCCTTGTCTGATGGCATGTGGGGATGATGCTCACAGCAGAGTCCCCTGCTAACAGACACAGGAGCTGGGCTGTGGATTGCCACCATGAGCCATTTTCCTTCCTCTGTGTAGCCCTCAGCTGCAACCGAATAATGAGAATATATTTGAGATGTTCTTGGCAGCCTCTTCTACAGCTGGGAATGTAGGGATGGATGAAGCCCTGCTCTGACAGCATTTCAAGAGCATTGTCCACAGCCAGTGATGCTCTCCAGTGGCAGGCATGCACCCAGGCAACAATGCTGGCAGCAGCCTGACAACCAGAAAGGAAGGCTGGCAAAAATAATGCAAATTGGCAGCACATTATTTCATCCTTCTCTTGGTGAACAAAGTGCATCCTCCTGCAGTGATCTGCTGGTGTTGGGAAGAGAAGAAAGACCCCTCCCAGCAGTTTCTGCCTCTCCAAGGGGTCCACATCCACTCTCCTGCCTCCAGAGGCTGCCTACCAACCATTCCACAGTTCCCAGTTCCCAGTTTGTGGAGGGCCCTGACCTGGGCACCGTGGCCCTGTGAGCTGCTGGGGCTCAGCAGCAGCACTGTGCCACTCCCTGCTGGCAGGAGCCAGGGTTATTGCTGTGCTTCCTGGCAATGTGGAGAGCTCCAGCAAGAATCACCCTGCTCAGTGGCATTTGTGCTGCCTCACAGGAAGATCCAGGAGCAGGGCTTCTCCTCTAAGCTGGGACTGTGAAAGGAAAGGAGCACTCCTGGCAAGTGACTCATCCTGCACAGCTCAGGCACCCATCCCAGCATGGCAAACTCTCTCCTCGAGGTACAGACCTTCCCTCCCTCCATCACTGATGAGGAAGCCTATGAGACCAGTTTATACTACATTAACTTTCTAAAAGCAAGGCCTGCTGAGATGCTTTAGGCCTTAGCTTTCTGCTCAGCAAAAGATCAGCTGTTTAATTGGCACTGAAATACCAGAATTTACAGGACTACACAGAGGGCTCCCACAGCTTTTGCATTACACCTGCCCTTCTGGGACATTTACTTGCAGAAAACTGCTTTTGAGCAAGGCTAGTCAGTTTACTGATCTGAGGAAGCCACCAGTCTATAAAACTTTCTAAAGAGTCAAACATATATAAGGAAGCCTTTCTGATTTATATTATTCTTTATTAGTTGATAGAACAGCAGCTTTATGACTACCTGACTGTAATATTTATATCACCTCAGAGGACAGTGGAAGATAAAATAGATTTTCCCCTATAAACACCTGAACGTTTAAGTTTTCAGAATTAAAATTGTCCAAAGTTGCCAAGTATTTATGCCAACATTAAAATAGAGAAAGAGGTACATGGCAAGGTTTGAGCAGGACATAGGGCAGAAGGAACTTAGATGTTTTTATTTTTATTTTTATTTGCAACCTTTTTTCAAATGTGGAAATGGAGAAGAATGGCAGAAGCTCTTCAAAAGGAAGCCATGAATTACAGGATGTGGGTCTTGAACACTTCCTCATGTAAACTGTCTCCCTGGAGCTCCAGTCCCAGTGGGGGCCTTTAATTGCTATGTGAGAGCAAGTAATTGTAATTGAATAGAGTGTGCATTCACTTGCTGTGAGTGTCCATGCCAGTAAATCCACATCACTCACATATTCATGAGAAGCAAACACTGGGTGCAAGTCAGCCCAAAATGGATTATTTATTTGAAACTATAAATCCATCAAAAAGAAATTTTCTGTAATGTTTGACTAATTTCTTTAATTGGAGTAAATCAAACCTTTCCTCAGGAAGGGAAATCCTTAGTATGCCCTTCCCTATTCAACTGAGTTTTTGTAAGGATAACAAACAAATACAGGATCCAAACATTGAAAAATTAGTTTCCAATGCAGAAATACATCTAAATTGCTTATTTTAAACTGTCTGTGTTTTAAAAACAGTGAGGAAAGGCAAAAAGCCTTTTTCTCTCTCATGCAGAAGGATAACAAGGTATTCTTTGTTTGCAATACCCCTTGGAATAATTTGTGGAGGGAATTACAGGAAAAAGTCTGTGAAGACTTAGATTCAGTATTCTCCCAATTTCCAATAATAAAAACCTTGAAAGTTTCCACTTATTTTTACCAAGTTGTTAATTTTTATATCAAAGTGTCCTAAAAGTAGAGCAACAGCTGTGTAATTTGCCATAGAAAAAGGTTTTAATCTGAATTAGTTAACTTTTTCCTCTATTTCTCTTGTCTGCCAACTATACCAACAAAAGCCAACAACTTTAACACCCAACAGAGATGCTGAATCCCTGCACTGGGGTTACCTTTCTAGCCTTCCATCAGGCCTTGTGATGAAGTGTATTCACCCAGAAACTGCTGGTTGTAGATTGTTGAGTTGAAACTTTAGACTGGTGTGTCTCTAAGAGAATTTAGTGTATGCATCCATTCACCCAGGCCACAGATTTTATTCAGTGTTTTAATCACTCAGTCTATTTTGTGTTCAAGGTTCTCATAAAAAATTGCATCTCAGACTTGTCTGTATGTGACAAAAAAACACTCAGTAAGAATCAAAAGTGTAATGTCCTTATAATGAATTCCTGGGTCAATGCAATGGCTCATATTGGCACACAGCTTTTATGATGTCTCCACATTGACTTGAGCAAACTATCAGGAATTTAACTTTGGCAGAGGAAAAAACAAATTTTTTTTTCCAAAATAAAAACTGTATTCAGAATCCACAAGACCATTACAAGAGTCAGAGGACCAGAACTCTGCGGTGGGTAGCAATATCTGTCACACTCAGGCAGCAAAGGAACCTTCTGGAAACAAGTGCCCTTCAGTGTTACTCCAATCACCCAGCTAAAGGGAGAGAGCTCTGAAAATTACTGAAAAAGTTAAAAAAAACCAGATCTGAAGTAACAACTCTATGTGGTAGCTTGAAATGTGTGTTCATCTTTTTGTGCTGCCACACAGATAACAAGAGTGCAGATAAGGGTGTCCTGCTCATCATGGAATGCCACAGCCTGGGCATGGGGAGCAGCCTGGGGGCTCAGAGCACAGCCAAGCAGCCAGGAGCCTGCAGACTCACAGTCTACTTCCTACCACAGGTCTCATGTATTTAGATTTTGAAATGTTTTCTAACATTGTTAATTGCAGCCCTGAGATGTGCGAAAAGTCTCTGTTTCAGCCTGCACGTCTGAAGAACGAGTCAGAGCTCTTCAGTTTTCGGTCTTGAAGTTGTTTATTAATTCTTATCTAGAAAATTTTATTTCTGCCCAGCCAAGGTCTGCTCAGCAGGGCAGCCAGCGGCACTCTGACTGCCGTCGGGATGGTGTTGTCTTTTTATACTACAAACTACCTATAACATATGTACAATTACTTTCCAATACCTATCCCCTATGTTAGACAGTGAACTTCTACTCTAAACCAATCCCAAAGGGCCAGCATCACGGCAGAAGATGGAGGTAGAGAAGAAGAAGAAGGACTGGACAAGCCCAAGTTCCTCCATCTTGTCCCCAAAAACCCCATTCTAAAAATCCCAAAATCTACCCCTTCACCCAGTGGTAATTTTATTATTACATTATTTAAACTTCTGTGACTTTCAGGGCCTCATACAAAGCTGGTAATTTGCTCCACAGGCCATAATCAAACCCACAGGTGTTCTGGGCTGCGTGCCAGGGTCTCCGAGCCCCCCGGCAGGGGCCCTGGCAACTCTGGACACCCAGAGGGATGTACTGGGTTCCAACACACAGGGAGCCAAAGGCACAATTTAATCTAGAGGATTTACTTCCAGATTTCCACACCTCCAATGGTAAATCAGGCTGAATATACCTTAATGCAGTGATTAGTCTGCTAGAGATTTCAGTGAGTACCTTCACAGTCCCCCCATAACATCTGGAATTACACTAGGAAGCATTGAACAAGTTGGAATCACCAAAAAAGGATCACTAAAACCTCATGCAGAAGCAGCCATAGATTAGTTAGCAGATTTCCTTACCAAACAGGGTCATATAGGAACTCTCATGTGTCACAGAAGCACAGACTGAGTCAAAACCCCAAACCAAACACACCTGAGATTTCTTTGCGTGAATATCTACCCTTACAACTCCTCCTGTATGGAGGATGAAGAGTTCAGTCCAGGTCTTAATCTGGAGGACAACTGGGGAGATAGCTTGAGGAATTAGGAGATATCTGCAAGTGATAGGATTTTTCCTGAAAATAAAACATAATGTAAAATTGTGCCTCTTCTAGTCAAGGCAAAATGCATATTTTCATCCCTTGATTACTTAGAATTGTGAACTTACTCTTTTATTCTCAAAAACCATTCCATTAACCTGAGCAGTGCTATTTATATATCTGCAAGGCTTACTAGTGTGAGTAAAAGTTGCTGGATTAGGCTGAGTGTTTGCAGTGTGAACTTTATTTTAAGTGTGTGGGAGCAGAGTCCTGAGATTGCACAGAAACATGTCGGTGTGAAATGCTGAGGAAAAAACATTTGCTGAGCTCTGTGAAAAATAGATAAAGAAATAAGAGAGAGATAGAGCAGATGAATGGGCAGAATGATAAAATAGTCTCATAACAAGCCCCAGACATTTACCTATTTATTTTGAATTATTCTAGTTTTGATAGCCCCCAAAGAGCACTTTAAAGTGCTTAATTTGCTTTGCTCCATTGATTTTAATTAATCTTGCCCTAGGCTTTCAAACTTGATGAGCATGGAGAACTTAGGAAAAAAAAAATAGCAGCCTACTTTCTCACCATATAAAACTCCTTAACTGCCTCACATCATGGAGAACTGCAGTGCAGCCCTGGACATGGGCACTTGTCATGCCCTGGGCACTGCCCTTGTAGGGTAATACCTACATGGGCTGAAGTCAAAGCAGAAGAGAAATATCTGCTGCTGAAGCCTTCTGCATGGATGGACATGATCCAGCTCCTTTCCTCCAGCCAGGAAGCCTTTGGATACCCCCCTGCAGAAGGAGCAGCTCTTTCCATGGTCACAGCTCCACAGTGGCCCAGAGTCACACAGACATCACCCCTGTACTGAGAGGCTCCTGCCCGCACACGAGGAGGTGTCTTGGCTTTAGGAAGGAGGGATGATTGACAAACAAAAAATTACAGGAAAAATCCTCTCTCCCCCCTGGAATGACTGAGCCAAGGCAGCCCCTTCAGTGAGACATCTCCTGGGATCTCTGAAAAGGATCAGTGACAACTGATGGCTGCAGCACAGGGAGAGTGGCACTGCCATCAAGTCCAGCTGATGAAGGTGAATTTCACTACTGCCAAGCAGTTGAGCTGTATCTAACCAGGTGTTAAGCACCTGTGTGATTCCAAAATCGTGTTCCAGAGTTACTGAATTTGAGATTTAAGAGATATTTTCTTCCAGCAACTTCCATGAAAGAGTCAGAAATCCCAGAGAGATTGGGACCTTCTGTCTGACAGCACAGCACTACCACCATGCATGGGAGGTGTGCTGGGATCAGAGGCTGAAGGGAATATGGGCCATTTTCATGCTTTCCCAACCAAGCACAAACACCATCAATCAACTGACCAATTGGCCATCACTTCTGCCAAACTCCAGGTGTGGACATGTAATCTCTTTTTGATCCAGCTGAGAGCAGCAGCCTCCACAAAAGCCCCCAGTGCCTCAGCATCTCCCTGTTGAGAAGGGCTGCTGAGTACTGGGGGAAGTGCAGGACTGTCACACACGGGCACTGTCACACATGGGCACTGTCACACCAGGGCACTGTCACACCATGGGCACTGTCACACCAGGGCACTATCACACATGGGCACTGTCACACCAGGGCACTGTCACACCAGGGCACTGTCACACCATGGGCACTGTCACACCAGGGCACTGTCACACATGGGCAGCTGTCACACATGGGCACTGTCACACCATGGGCACTGTCACACCATGGGCAGCTGTCACACCATGGGCACTGTCACACCAGGGCACTGTCACACATGGACACTGTCACACCATGGGCACTGTCACACTATGGGCAGCTGTCACACTATGGGCACTGTCACACCAGGGCACTGTCACACCATGGGCACTGTCACACTATGGGCACTGTCACACATGGGCACTGTCACACCAGGGCACTGTCACACCAGGGCACTGTCACACATGGGCACTGTCACACCAGGGCACTGTCACACATGGACACTGTCACACTATGGGCAGCTGTCACACTATGGGCACTGTCACACATGGGCACTGTCACACCAGGGCACTGTCACACATGGGCACTGTCACACTATGGGCAGCTGTCACACCATGGGCACTGTCACACATGGGCACTGTCACACATGGGCACTGTCACACCATGGGCACTGTCACACCAGGGCACTGTCACACATGGGCACTGTCACACCAGGGCACTGTCACACATGGGCAGCTGTCACACATGGGCACTGTCACACCAGGGCACTGTCACACCAGGGCACTGTCACACATGGGCACTGTCACACCATGGGCACTGTCACACCAGGGCACTGTCACACCAGGGCACTGTCACACATGGGCACTGTCACACCATGGGCAGCACCAGGGAGGGAGGGGATGCCCTGGCAGCACCAGGCTTGGCAGGGGGAAAATGAGGTCAGCCCCCAAGCGGGATTTACACCCTGTCCTCCTAAAGGGCGAAACACTGACCAGCATGAACTAATCAGTGGTTAAACTGTTGCTCAGGAGCTGTAATTTAACATTTGTGACTTCTCTAATTACTTCAGTCTCATTCTGCATCTTGCATTTGTGGGAAAGGTTATTAGAAGGTCGTATGTTTTAGATAATAACTTACATCTCCTGCCTATGAATAAGCAACCTCAGAGTTTTTTTTGTCTGTAATTCTGAGTGTGCCTGTGTCCTAAAAAAATAAAGCAAAAATAATTTGCTTTAGCAAAGGAAGGTATTGATAATGTATATCCACAAGAGACTTACAAAGAAATCCACAAATAAAGTAATTCATTAAGAACATTAATCAGTTTTGGACTATCCCACACTGTAGTAATCAATCATTTTAATTAAAAGAAAGCATGCATTCTCTCCCTCTTTTACCTCAGCTCATCTTTGCAACACAGCTCAAAAACATCATCTTTCAAAGATGCTGAGTACAGTTTTTATAATCTTTATTAAAGAATTTCACAAAGCAACAATACTCTTTTCTTCAACAGCTGAGAAGAGCAGACAGCACAGAAGGAAAGGAATTACTGCACAGGAGAAGTACAGAGGGATCTATCCCCACTCTGCAGGGTGTTACAGGTCAGGGGCTTCTGGAGGCAGCATTTATTGGCCAGAATGGATTTTTAATGCAATGCATTTCTCCAGTCCTTTTAGAATCTTGTAAAAAGCTGAGATAATTTCTTTCTTTTTAATATCAGCTGCTTTGTTCTGCAATTTTCAGAGCAATCTAACACTAAAAATTATGGGAAAGAATGAAATCTTTTTTCTCATAACAGGCAAGAAAGAGGTTTTGTTCCACTCATCAATGTGTTGCAGTCTTCTAAGATCAAAGAGGGCTGCTACTTCCCTTTTAGGAGCACAAGGAAGAATAAAGGGGAAAAAAAAGAAAATGCATTTATAAAGTAGCTGTATCTTCCTTTCCCTAAGTTGATTCTGCTGCTTAGCCATATCTGCCTCTGCAGATCAGCATGAAGTTTTTCAAAGGATGTCGGGCTTCAATGATATCTAATGTTGATTTAATTTAAGATAGAGAGAGACAAGGCTATAATAGGGAGAATCAGTCAACAAGAAAGGCATAAGTCAAATGTTGTAGCAGGGAAGATTTTTCAGCTGTCCTTTTCTAGAATAAGAGAAACAAAAGCCAAATGGATTGGTCACAGCTATGATTTGTACACTGCTCAAACTGCTGCTCAGAGAAAGGGACTCAGAGAGATAGTTTCATTTTTCACCACCCTACAAGACAGCAAATGGAAACAGAAGCAGCTGACACAGTTCAGCAGCAGGTTCAAAAAGCCACTGTCAGAGTTCTAGTTGAGAAGATAAGTAAATCATGGCATGAAAGATAAGCAGTGATGTGGCCTGTAAACACTGCAGGAACAGATGGATCAATAAAGGGTCACTTGTCTCTAGACAGAAAGTTACACTTGAGCAGGAAGTTCCTGACTGAACCTGGGGTGCTAATTAATATATTTATAAATGACCTGAGCAAAACAGAGTATAAACAAATAGAAAAAAATTACTTACATGGATCAAAACTAGGAAAAAACCAGGAGGATTTCCTCAAGAGGATCCTTCTGGAACAATGTGACAGCTGTCAACCAGACAAATGTGAGGGAAGTGGTCTGAATGACTCTTCTGCATTACTGGTGTGGAAATGCAATGCAGCCACAAAAGCCCTGTGTCCATGCTGTAGAAGTATGAACTGCTTGCAGAAACAGTCAAAACATTGGGATGCCAAAGGAACAGGACAGGAAATTCTTAACTCATAAAGTCCCAAAGTAAACAAAATGCTCACCCTTGCTTTCAGCAGTATGTCTGTTCTCAGCTTCATATCTCAAGAAAATAGAGTTTAACTAGAAAGAAAGGGATAGTGCAAATACTAATGGATATAACACAGTAATGGCAGAAAATAAGTTCTGCTTTAAAGACAAACTGAAAAGACTGTGACTCTTTAGAGAATAAGTAAACAAAAGCAAACATACTGAAGAAAATTGTTTTTTACCCTGCTCTAAATCAAAAGGAAAGTAACATTTGAAGAATTTAGAAGGCAGCACTTATCTACATCTGAGGAAATGCCATCTTTTAAATTAGAAAACAGAAAGGTTAATAGCCCATGGATATCTTTATTTCAAGGTATCAAGTAACAAAGAGCCTTACAGAATAAACAAGAGGATCAAACACCTGTAGTGCTAGCAACACACACCGCACTGACATTAGAGACAATTAAATAGAAAAACAAACTTCTGTTTTTTAAGCTACCCATTAACTTGACCACTGTAAGATTTTTACAGTTTCTGCGGCTTCCTGGAATGTACACCACAAAGTGGTGCATGCTGGAAAGCCAGCGGAACCAGCAGAGACCTGTGCTCCAGCTGCCAGCGCAGCTCTCCCTGCAGCTCCCTGGCTTTGGTGTGGGCGCCGTGCAGCCACAGCAGGGCTGTGCTGTGCAGAGTGAAGGAGGGCAGATGTGGCTCCACGCAGCCCCGCTGGATGTGGCTGCAGCACTGCTGCCCACCAAGCACTGCCCGGCCACAGCTGCACACTGACCCTGCATGGACCCAGGCTCAGGGGCACCTGCCAGGCTGGGTCATGGGGAAATAAGGACCAGCCTTATTCCATATGGTGCTTCCTGTGATTCCAAATAGAAACCAGCATTGTGCTGAGAATCACCCTACTTCTGGACACAGACAGCAGTCACTCTGTTGAGGGCACAACCAGAACCAGTCCACCTCCCTCACTCTGCTCCACTATTTTATCCCTTTACAGTTTATTTTTCTAATAAAAAGCACTCCTCACTGCTGCAATCCTCACTGTAACACAGCCGAAATATTTTACATTCAATTCTCTGTTCCTAAAATACGCTAGCTTCAAATGATCACATTTATTGGGGCTTCCTCTAAATGAACAACACAGCAGCATTTGCAGACTTCAGAAACCAGCTCGTCTCTGAACAAGCAAAAGACTTGTTAAATGGGAATTCAAGTAAAAAGAAGAATTGCTGTAATAAAAGAGATGGTGAAGATTTACAGCTGTTTTGTTGTTTTGATGGAAATACATTGTGGATGACCTGAAAATTTGTTTTGGACCACAGTGTTGGCTTGAGAATGGGTGAGTTATACTGGGAGTGAGCTGTGACAGAAACTTTCAACGCATTTTTTATTTTAAAAGAAATATGATCACCAATTTTTATTCAAATAGACTTGAGACACCATTGCCTATGGAAATAGGCAGGCTTGCTTAAAGGGACTTTGCACAAAATGTACCCCTCTTTAATATTTATGAGACTTTTCCCAGGTTTGCTAAAGTTCAAGTGCACAGCTCTTTTTATTGCACAAGTCAAAATATTTAGAGTTAGTTTGAAATAATTGATTCCCACTAATTCTAATGTGAGCAAATAATTCTAAAACCATACAGCCAGGAAAATCTGAGTGCAAAATACCCAAATTCTCCCATTCAGATATCTGGTTCATTGATACTGCTGGCACTGCAGCACACACAGGTACAAACCTCCTCAGTGCATTAAAACCATTTACTGAGGGTAACTCTACTTGAATGTTTGAACCCAGGAAATCTCTGAGTGTCTTGCTTTTCAGCTCTCAGTTCTACTGTTTCTTTGCTTGCAACTGCAATAATTACAAGAACTGGTAACAGAAAAGCAGTTGGCAGACCTTAAAAAAGAATATATTTTATGGGTCAAGCCCTCCCAGTGACAATTTATGGCCAGAGTGTAACTGGAGCTCTGCAACAAAAATAATGCACAGGTACAGTTCCTACCATAAAAATCACCCTTTTCCCAGCATACTTCTTCTATAATAACTTCTCTCTTTCTCCCTGTCCCCACACACCATTTTTAAATGCCACACCATTTTGTGATGGCAGTTAGCCAAAGGCATGCAAGAATGAATTGCACTGTTGTGGCTTTTAAATTATATCAGTACAGAAATGCAGAATAGAGTCCTTTTCTATTTTATCTCTAAATTGAATGCTTTCACAGAGAGGCACTGTTATCTGCATTACAATTTGAGAGCTACATTAGTAAATCTTGAATGCCCTGAACTAATGTATTCAACTTTTGAGATGGATGGTTGAGCTCAACATAAAAAAATGTATTAAGCTGAAGATATGGCTTCATTTGGAGTGAACATGTATTTTGAAGAATATATGGGATTCAGAAACCAAGCCTAAATTTCTGGGCAGCCTGCATCCAGATGAATGTTACCCCCTTTTTAAAGTAAATATTTTTAGATTTTACTTTTAAAAACTATGCCTTCAAAGTTATTCTCCAGGTACCATTTCCCTGTCAGATGGGGAAATTATGCAGATTCTCACTTTCACACAATCATTGGAGCAGCCTGGAAATGCTGCCTTTGAGTGCAGAAGGTTCTCATCCCTTTTATGGCACATTACAAGCACTCTATTAATGCTGCAAGTATATTGATGGGTCCTGCAGTTGCTGAACAGTTGTAAGGGTCTGAAGAAATGAATTAAATATCTGGGTGTATTCAGAGGTTTTGTCCTTGGGACTTCAGTGACTGCAGCCTCTCAGTGCCCCACAGTCACCTGAAGACCTTTTTGGCCTTTAACCAATCTGCAAGTTTTCAGGTTTCTGAGATGCCACAGCTGCCAGGTGCATTTCTGGGACATGCCTGGAGGAGCTGTGCTTGCCACTCTCCAGGGTGGGTGCAAAAAGGAAAAAAATCCCTCCATCTCACAAAAAACCACAAAGAGCAAACAAGTGCATTTAAAAGCTATGTGTGTGGAAAACTGATAAATAACATGATGATCAAATTGATGTGCTTATCCTGTGATAAGTGAAACGTATTCTGAAGCATGCTCTGTGTTGGTTTTGTTCATGCATAGCTGAAATTTGCTGACAAATACCCAAAGTGCAGCTGCTTCTGATAAAAAAAAAAAGCATAGAAAGTCTATTCACTTCACTTGAGCTCAAATGATTATTGCTAAGGACCAAGTGGTAGTGCAAAAGAAAAATATTCTTACAATTGAAAAAATCAGGTCAGAAATAGTTTTACAAGAAAAAGTTCTTTGTCACCAAAAATGGTTTCATTTGTGAAACTGATATATGTTATCTTACTGGAATAAAATGTGCCCTCAGTACTATATTATTTGATAATGCTGACCCAGAAATCCATCTGTGAAAGGCAAAGTCCTTCGGTCAAAGAAGCTTGAAAAAGGCGGAAGGACTTTGGGAAGAAAAACTGAGATGGGCTTTGCTTGCAACCTCGTAGCAAGGCAGATTTGAGAAGAGCCCCAGAGATCTCTGGCCATGGCTGGAGACTGATCAAAGGCACTGCAGCACAAGGAGAGTGCTTTATGCAGGTGAAGGAAGGTCAGGGCTGAAGCTGGAGTCCCACCTGTGCCAGGGAGAGGGGTGACCTGGTACCCAGCTGGAGACCACAGCTCTGCCACCCGAACCCAGGCAGAAACTGCAAGGAATCTTGTCAGTATTTTTAGCCCTTTTCCTCAGATATCATGTGCCAGCAGCTGATTTTCCTCTCTTGGTAGCTCATGGCACAGGAGGAGCCATGCTGGCCTTGGTGACATGGATATGCTCCAACACAGTGCCTGGGAAAGGAAAAGCCTCCAGCCCACAGCTAAAAACCAGCCTGCAGCTCACCCTGGCCCCACCTCAACAAATTAGATTACATTTGTCAGTGCATGAAATAGTGTTACATGATGAAGTGCAAAATATCTCTTTTCTCTCCCCTTTGACTTAAAAAATCCTAGTAGGGTTCACATTTCAGTTTAATGAAGAACAATTTTCTGTTGAATTCTGTCTGCTGGGGATGCCCATTAGGGAACCTGTTAGAGGTTTCAGGTGAAGTCTTGATCCCTTTGATCTTGAGTCCATGGGGATGAGGAGCAGGTCACATTACTTTGATCTGAAGGAGACTATAGGGATCACATTCATGTGCTCCTTGATCTTCCTGTGACCGGAAACTTTGCTTGCAATTTTTGTGCAACACCAGATATGGATTTGTTTCCCCAAACAAATCTACGGAGCCATCTCCTAGGAGAAGGGAATGGCACCTGCCAGGGCAGGGGTTGCAAATTGTTCAGTTTCTCAAAGACCTCTGGCCTCACCTCTCCTCCCCCTGTTACAGACAGCAGTTTAAAAGCAGGATTTTCAGAGCCCACACCAGAATCACACAGGAACCAGAAGCTTTTCTGATAGGTTTACTCACTCATTTTCTGTAAGTTTGCTGTATACAAAAAAAACAGTTTTACTGCATCCCTGGTACAAGTGAGCATGTGATACCACCCCTGGAGGATCTGCCAGAAACTCTTGTGTTTCTCTCTCTCTTCCTGACAGATGCCCCTCAGCTGTGGCATTTCTAGTCCAAGGTGGACCTGATAGTGTTTGTGAAAGCATATGGAAGATGTGAGGCATCATTATTTACTTATTTACTATTTATTATTTAGTTGCTATTTATTTATTTATTTATTTATTATTCAAGATTTATTAGAAAGTAATTCCTCACTAGGAGAGCGATGCTACACTAGAGCAGGCTGCACAGAGAATTTGTGGGTGCCCCATCCCTGGAAGTGTTCAAGGCCAGATTGGATGGGACATGAGTGATGTGGTCTAGTGGAAGGTGTCCCTGCCCACAGCAGGGGTGGGAACTAGATGATCTTTAAGATTCCTTCCAAACCATTCTTTGATTCTCTTTGACTTAATCAATTGCCATTGTGTGGCTGATGATATCTGAGCCCATCCCTGCAGAAAGTTGATGTTTACCTACTTTGCAGCAGAGAGGTTTTATCCAGGGTAAAGTCCTGCCTCTCATAGCCCCTGGATGCCCTCCTGCAGGAGTCTGCTCTTGCACAGCTTTACGGCTGGTGGGATAACCTTTATCTGGCTACTGAAAGATGCAGGCAGGCACTAAGCCTGGCCAGACCTCAGCTGGTCTGTTACCCTCAGAGTCCCTGGAGAGCAAGGCAGGCACCTGGGGGAATTGTTCTGAAACCCTCTGATTGCAAAGAATGAGGCCAGGGACTTCTAGGGCAGCTGCAGGTCTCTAAGGAATAAATTCACAGCATTTCATGCTGTACCTTAAAGGACATATTTTATTATTTGATCCTTACACATAGGGACGTCCCCCCTGTTCATTCTGAACCCATGGTGTTGAAGGACCCACTGAGGGTTTTGCTCCTCATTGCATTACCCTGTTCTGGTTCCCTGAGTGTGGGGGATCATTCCCCACATGTTGTGGAGCTCAGCTGGAACTCAGCTCTGATTTTATCAATTAATTTTACCTCTTCCTTTTGTTTCAGTTTTGAAAGTATTTGCTTTAGAAATCATTTAAGTAACTACCATCTCTCAGTCTTCAAAGCAGCTTTATCTTCCCTCCCTTACATTAGCTATGCCTGGAAAACTCAAGGAAGTGTTTCAAGTGTGTTGTCCCCCAGTGGATCCCACCAGTCAGCTGGATTTGTATCTCTGCTCACTAAAGGTGCCATGGTGTGAGGTACAGGTGGCCTGGGGGGTCTTTGTGGTAATGGTGGTGATGCTCCTAGATGGAGCAGGTGACAGAATCACCATTTCCCATGCGCAGATCCAGGGCATGGCTGCACTTGTGCTGTGGACACAGGACCTCTCCTGAGCAGTTTCCAGGAAGAATGGGTTGAGTAAAGGGGAGCCACACAATTCTCAAGAAAGGTACATCATATGGGGGTGAAGAGAGGGCCTCCCTTTTGGCTTTGCCTGGTTCCTTGAGCTGCATGCACAAATAATGGGAAATGTCCCCCTACAGAAAGCACATCACTTGGGTACAGGCAGAGCCAAGACTGGAGCAATTGTGTTGGTGCTTGGAGTGATTCACTTGGTACTACAGCACAGGTAGGCGTGAGATTAGGGCTAAAAATAGGTTATGAACCTCTAACTGAAATTTCCAGAATAACAGTATCTTTTAGGGGTTCCAGAAGCTAGACTGCAATAACAGACCTGAAAGTGTATTAAAAAGCTTGAAAACACAGAGATACAACAGAGCGGAGCAATGTAGCAATGTGAATAAGTGAACAATAAGTGTGACTAGTAAGGAAGTACCATGGTCCAGAGAGATAACAGCCAGCTGAATGTAAGGAGAAGTCTAAAAACAAAAGTGATGGCATCATATGTAATGAAAGCCAATCAAGCTCCAGGAACATTTTTTACATTTCTTGTGATCCATCTTACCAAAAGACATAATTATGATAACAATTGTTTTACCCCAAACCTGTTATCTTCCTCCTTTTAACAGCCCCCTTTTGAAGCCAACAAACTTTCTTGGATCTCTGTGAAGAGCACAACTTCCTTTTAATTGATAAATTCCAGAGCATAGTATCCTGCTTTTTAAACAGTACTGATGAAATACTTTCAACTCCACAAAATACATATCCTCCTTTTGAATGGATTCTGTCAAATGTGAATCTGTTTTAATTGGTTATTGCTAAAGGAAGTGATATATATAAAATTAAGAAGCTAGTCTCTACCTCAGGCATTACTCTGCCATGGTTCCTATAAAAATACCCAAGCCTGCACCAGGTTTGTGCTCTGGCAGCTTCCCTGTCCTAGATCTCCCTGCTACATTGGCTCAAGCTCAGGTGTGTCCCAAAGGGCCCCATCTGCAGCTGGGACAAGGGCAGCAATGCACCTGAAAAACCCAGGGCGTTCCAGAAGAACTTATCTAATTTATTTAATTTTTCCTCTTCTGAAAATAGAAATGTACCACTTTGTTTAGGAGCTTGATGAAAACACAAATGCATATTCACATTTCCTACACAAACATTTTGTTACAAATGAGTGTTTTCTTCATGCATTACTTTGACTTCATAGTAATCTTTGAAATCTCTTTTTATTTTTGTGTAGGAAATTAGAAAGAACTTTTTTTTTTTTTTTCCAGTGCAGCTGACATTTTACAATTCAGGACTGAGAAAACAAGAAGAGAGAAAAATACATTCATATTTAAGTACCAGAAGGTATTCCTCTTTGATCTTATTTTGGCTAGGATCAGGAACACCCAACAAGCTAATGACACCAGTGGCATTTATAAAGCTGGAGGAGGAGAGAGACTTGTTCCTTTAGCACTTCTCCCTGCTGCTATAAAATTTATGAGCATTATATGCTACCTGGACCAGAAGGTCTCTGCTCTTTTAGCATTTATGAGCTTTACAGGACAGCCAGGGAGTGAGGAACTCTGAGATCTTACAGAAACTATTAAAATTCCAGAGACATAGACTGAGAAATTTGCAATTCTTATAACCTTTTTTGCATAGGAAATAGATTTCCATCAATCAGGATGCATAGGGGCATTCCTATGGGAGTACCTAACTGAAATTTGCCCAGCAGTCTCACTCTAAAATAGAAAAAGGCTCCAGTCTGAGCTAACATAACAAACCCTAGTTATTAGGTGTAGCTAGCTTTGAGACAAGATTTCTGTTGCCTTTCCTCCAGCTATTAATAGCAACATAGAAAGATGAAGGTTTGTGCTGTTTTTTCCCAAAGGTTGAAAACTCTGGTATGTGCTAGGGATTGCAAATGTTGCAAACTGCTGTAGAGTAGCCCTGAGGTTCCTCCACAGCCTCTGTGACTCTGAGAAAAAATTCGCAATGAATTAATTTAATTTTCATATGTGTTTAGATGGATTTGTCATGATAATAATAATAATTTAAAAAATCCCTATAATCTTAACTGGGAAAGATTTTTGCCCTTTTGCAGCAAGTCTGGGGAAGCATTCATAAGCAGAACCTTAAAAAGCAGCACATGGTTCAGTTTGTTCAGTTTAACCCTGCATGTGCCACATGCTTTGGTTTCCCAGACAGCACTGAAGTAATGCAGACATAATCCTCAACCCACTGTGAAGTGACTGATGTCCAGGGGAGAGAACTAAGTTAAAATCTAAACTGCTTCTTGGTTTACTGCAAGCAGAGTCTTGAAGAAAATACAAAGCTTAGCTTGAGTATGCTCTTCAGTAATTTTTTAATATATCTAAACTAATTTTGTAAACTGAATTGAATATTACATTGGGCCTCCCATGTGATCCAGGGGAAGAAAGATTTTGACTACCTTAGGGAGGAGAAACCTCCAGATGAATAAAGTTGTTCCTCCTCAATTAGGAGCTGTGGGACTTCTGGGGCAGTCAGGCCCAGACTGAAAACAAACCCCACATGCAGCAAGGAGAGCCAGCCTTAAAGCAAAGTTTATGGGCTGCAATCTCATCTTCCCTGACACAGAGGAACAAAAGCAGCACTGAGAACACGTCTAGCAGGTGAACTGAGGTGCTAATTGTACACGAAAGCAGCAGATTCACAGGAGGGAGAAGCAGCTTCAAAGTCCTCAGTCTGGAAAAGGGTGATGGGAGTAGAAAACATTTAGAGATGTGAAGGAAAGGAAAGCTTGAGTGAAGTGCTGTCTCCTGTAACTCATCTCTGTGCTAAAAATGTTTCTAGAGGTACATCCTCCAAAGGGTCAATCTGCAAATATCTTAGGAAAACTGGATGGGTCTCCACCAGCCCCAGCAGCAGCCTCTGGAGGAGGAATCATGGTTGGGCTCAGCCAGAGCTACACAGCTCTGCCCTGGGAACCCTGGTAAAATGTGCCATACTTCTCTACATCTTGAGCGATCTTGACTAGCTTATCTACACACTTCCAGCAGACCTGGAAAATACTCACTCTGGAGACCAGCTCCTGGTTATTCTCATATCACTCTGGAAAGCACATTTTCATGGATACTCAGCTTTCCAATCTATTGTCCAGTTTCAGTCACAATAGACCATAGAGCAAAAGACTCCAGGAAAATCAGGATCCTACAGTCTGCACAGAGAAGGCTGTGGTTTAACTACCCACAGGCTTCCTCAGCCACTTGTGAGCCTTGAAAGAGATGTGCAGTCAAATGGTTGCCTGTATATTGCTGTCAGACTACTCTGCAGGAAGAGGTTGTACATATACACAGGGACAACAGAAAATCTTACTATAATTCAGTCCTAAAGCCAATCAAGCAAGAGACATAAACCTGTAGACAGCTAGGTCTTGAAAGAACAGGTCCTTGCAGAATTGTTTGTTATCTAATTAGATTTTCTATCCATTCTCTACATGTTGTTAATAATATCCATATGAATGTTTATGACCTGCCTGAATCTACAGACCAAAACCAGTGACTCAAAACACACAGGAAAAGGTGATTATGTCAGTACTGCCTGTTCCTCCTGATGGTGTACTGGAGACTAAACTCTTTAGTCAGGGTAAACCAACTGGCTTTTCTTCCTGTACTGGCTTAAACAGGAGTTTCATCTATGAAGTGTTATAATGAAAACATTAATAGTAGCTCAGCAGGGCCCTGAACTGAAGCTATGAAAACCAATGAGCATGTTCTTAAACATGTGCTTAGGAGTTTGGCTAAACTAGGTAATGGTCTTGATTGTAACCTAAAAAAGTTATGACTCAAAAAACCCCCAACAGATTTATTCAGGTTACAGGTAGTTCAGGCTGGATTAACAATTAATACAACTTGCATTGCTTGTTGTTGGACTTGGACTTATCTGAAAGGATTCATTTATGTGTAAGCATATCTCTTATTTTATGGAAAAACACCAAAATAATAATGAAGGCAAAATTACCACTTGTTGCAGCATATATCACAGTTGGGATGGCCATGATAGAGTATCACCATGCAATTTCAGAAAGCTTCAAACCATGCAGAGTAACGCCACACCACTTCAGAAGGCTGCAAGCATTTGTCCTTCTTGGTCTTTAGCCAAACTTTTATACCCCCATGTTGATGCCCTGCCCCTGTGTGCCCTCTGTTCCCTTTGGTGTCGGTCAGTGCCCCTGGGCACTCCCTGGCTCATTGCTGTCAGTGCTGCTCACCTGCTGCTCACAGCTGTGCCCACTGGGGATGGGGCTCAGCCACAGCCCCATCCCAATCACCACCAACTGCGTGTCTACAACTACTGACTCCAGAAAATCAACATTTTTAATGCCAATATTCAATTCTTCATACCAATATTCAATGATTTTGCTGGCTGACTTCTGATGCCTTCTAAAAAGGGAGAAATTAAAGGTTTCATGTTCACAAGTAAACAGTTTGTGGAGAGAAAGGAAGAATTTCAGGGAATTTAGGAATGGTTAATTGCAAAGTTAGAAGAAAAACTGTGAAGGTATGATTTTGAAGGCTGAATGAAAGTTGAAAAGCTAAAATGTCAGATGACTCCTTTTCCAGTCTGGGGAGATTAATTCCTTGTATAGGTTCATTGGGAGTAATTGTAGTGTATGTGATGTGGTAGCATCTCCCCCATTTATGAGTACCATAATCAAAACTGTTACTCATAGTTGAATATATGTAAAAAGAATGATATTTTCCTTTCTCCATGAATTTTGAAAAGCTGTCAAAAGGTATTTTATCTGTCCATTAGCTCTCATCAGAGCCCAATTACATCAAATTACAGATAGAAGTTTTTCATGACTGCATTGAAACAGAAATCCAATATTGAAAACAAACTGAGAAAATGTAGGATGAGTACATAATGTACTGTTTCACATACAAAGTAAAAGCTCTATTATGTATAAGCACTTTAATGTTTCTTAGGATATAACTTGGGATCTTGCTAGCTCCTATTTTCTTCTTAAGTCAAAGAATTTAAAACCCTTGTATTCTCTGTCATTTAAATGGGAATTTTAAACAGCCCACAAACCAAAATATTTAATCATTAAACTATTGGTTGCACACAGCAGAATGAAAGGATTTGCTTCTGCATCATAAGGCTTGCTGAGGGTTCTGGTGCAAAGCTTTATGTTTTGGATAACTTTGTCTCTCAAGACCTGAAGGCCAGATGTTGTGCAATATTTCTCTGTATTTCAGAGAACTAAGCATTTCCCTCTTAGAAGCATGAGAAAGCAGAATTGCTATCAACTAGGAGCCAAAATATCTATGATTCTGTAAGAAAAAAAAAATTCATTAGTAGATGTCCTACAATTATCCATTATGCAGCTAGATTATTTTGAACGAAAGCCACAAATAATTTTTAAAATAGAAATGCAATATTTCATTAGACATTCTTAGTTATACAAGTATACAAATACCCTAACATGAGCCTTTGCTGTTTTCTTAACCAAAATAAAGCTTTACATGGAAAAAAATTCATAAGCAAGGTGAATAATTTTTCACTGAATTTCCTTCTGAAAATGCCCAGAACCAAACATTAACTTTTTTCTAAGAGAACTGATTGCCATCAATTATGTGTTAGATGTGCAGAGGAACACCACAGCTAAACTGTAGAAAAGAATTTTTGTGTCCTATTCCTCTGCAGAGATTCCAAAAGTGCCTTTTGCCAATAAAGGACCTGCAAGTTGACAGAAAAGCATTAGACACAACAGAAATCCATCACTACAGAAAAGCTTGGGAAAAGGAGATATGACAAATTACATGGGCTAAGTCTGAGCAGCCTGGAGTTCCCGAAGATCCTGTGACAAATGAGGCGTGTGGGTTGACAATACAGGCAGCAGAAAGTCTCTGTCCTGAAATGTAAACTTGATCCAGCTCTCAACCACTTTTGTGCAACAGACAGGTGAGGCCAACAGTTGTGTAAAAAACTATCATGAAGGAGAGAAGAATAAAGGGGAACGTGTCCTTTGGTTAATGCCATTGCAGGATGCACAAACACCCAGGTTAGTGTGGGCGCTCCAGTACAACAATGCTGTGGTGAAATCAGATCTGGGGCCTCAGCAAAAATGGGCAAAGTGGGCACCTGCCACTGAGGGGAGCAGGGAACCCAACTCACTGCCCACAGAGGAGAGAGCTGATGTAGGTGGATAGAACATAAGTAAATAAAGGTGGTATAGAAAGTAATCTTACCCCCTAAAGAGTTGCAGCTGAGCAAATCATTAAGGATTAGGAGCAGGCCTGATTTTAACAGGCCACAGCTGTGGCCAATAAGAAGAGTGTTATAAAAGGGTGGATTGGTTGGCTGAGGGAAGCACTGGAGTCAGGTGGCTGCTGTGAGGACAAGGAAGAGTCAGTGCCTAGAGGAGATGCCTACGAGAAACATCAAGGAGGTACAAAACTCTGGCAATATGGAACCCTTGCAATATGTTGACAACAGGATGATGCCCTTACCCTGCCAGGAGAAGTTCTGCAATCACAAATGTGAAGGAGAGAAACTCATATTTTATCTGGTACAGCAAAAACCAGGTAAGGGACAGTGGAACAGCTCACTCAGGATGATACAGAAAGCTTATGGCAGCAGTGGGTTTTTGGAGAAGAACACTTTTCCCTTTAATCCCTCATTTTATTACCTGCTTTTTGGCATAAGGCAGCACGAGTTTATTCTCTGGGAGTTTATGCTGTAAGGTCTCTTGTGCTGAAAAGGAGCTGGAGGAAGGAGCAAATAGAAAGACACAGTAGTGCCCCAGAGCAGCTCAGGCAGAAATGCAAACTAATAAAAATGATGATGATGTTAATAATAATATGATATGTGAAATAAGTACAGCTGACATATGATCTATTGATTAAAGTCTTTCTTATGACAGGATGTCAGCCAGCAGAAATAGGAAATCAATACCTCATTTAACAGCAAAGAACCACTCAGCCTCCTCCAGGCCAAAGAGAGACAGGGCTGCTTGAGCAGACAGTATGAATTTATTTGATCTAATTTTGTGAAAAAAGAAAGCTTTAATTATACTAAAGAATGTGTTTCCTTGAATCCAGCAGGGAAGGAGGAGTTTTAGGTAGATTATGAGCAATTAGTCAATCTAACCAAACAGCAGTGTCCATGCATTTCACTACATGTTTCTGGGATGTCAGGGTTTTTGGATAAACCAATGACTGCAGATTCCAGTAAACATGAATTTAAGTACATATAACAAAGGCAGGAAACACAATGTTTTCAGGAACTTGCATGTTATTTATATATTTGCTGCAAAATGCAGATTTTGCCCCAAAAATTGGTTGTCTGCCCTGGAAGTTGACGAGCCACAAAAAACATGTCCATGAGGAGGCCCTGATGGAGGAATGTTCACACTGGATATGAGAACATTTCTCCAGGGAGGAGCACATGGGTGTTTCTATTGTTCCTGTTGGTCTCCTGGGCCACAGGAGTTTTCTAATCCATGCTTCTGGACATGAATGCAGTCGGGAGATTTTTTTGTCCTATTTTTTTTTCCTTTTTTTCATTTTTTGAGGCAAGTATTGTAGTTCTAAGGGTCTTAGTCTTAATTCCTGTAAATGATTATCTGGCAAAAACAGAAGTAGAAATAACTCATGCATTTTTAATGGAGAAAGCAGTATAGCCCAGGAACACAGGATCCATGCTAGACATCACATGGTGTTTTTGTACCTGGGTTGTGTACAAAAGATCTGCTGCTTCATGAGCCTGGAGTTACTGAGATTCATGAAGGACTCGAAAGGAGATAATTCTGTGGTTTGCAGGTTGTGATTTGTGGGCATCTTATGAGGAGTCATACTTGCCTTATTTCTCTTCCCAAGAAGAGAATAAAGCAATAAAAAAAGACATGAATACAACAAAGCAATTTGTAAAACTACACAGGAAAGCACTCCACTGCACCAGAAATATTGCATTTTCATGCATACAAACCACAAGTGATCTGCAGAGAAAACTGATTCTCTACAGTTTCATGGGAAAAAAAGGTGTTATACATGTAGTTTCACAAGAAAAGGTTTACCACAAGCACACTTGTACCTCCAGTACCTCCCCTGCCATTTTTCTTTTTCTCCACAGCTTATTTTTGCAATCCTGAAGGAAGAATCCCTCAAATGTGTGTTTGTACCCAGGGTACACCTGTGAAAATGTAACAGCGAGGGACATGAAAAATGAGCATACTGACAATATTGGGTGCTCATCCCACCCGGGATGGGAGGGGAAAAGTGACAGCTTTGATTAAATTTCTTATTTTATCTTTGCCCACACCACTTAACCTCACCACAGTGTAACTACTGCAATTTAAGTTGCCAGGATGGTGGCACTTGGGCTCCCAGTCAGTAAGAAGGGGTTAAGGGAGGGACTGAAGAATTTTCCTCCACATTCCTTTTTTCTGTGTGCATCTCCCCTGAACACAGAGATCCTCTCCTGGACAAAGCAAATTTCCAGTTGTTTCTTTTCAGGAACTGGAATGAATGCTTTTTGTTTATTCTGATACATAGTCTATTTCTTGTTTCAGCCATTGTACCAGATGGGTTTTATTTAGTATGTTATTTACTACCAATACAATGGTCCCCTGATAACATGTCTGTAAGTGATCTTTTCTTGCAGCCTTGTTGACAATGTCAGTGAAGAGCCAAAGATCAAAAGAGCAGGAATGCTAAATAACCTGTTAATCAAAAATATTGCAGCTAAAATTGACTGGCAATTTATTCTGGGGAAATCCACAGAGTCATTGGTAATCCTTGTCAGTTCTCTGCTTTCAAAGCGGCATTTGTTTCCAGAGCAATAAATGGTTCACAAAAATAAATTAAAACCTGGCTATGGAGAATTAATGAATCCATAATTTCAATGTGCAGAGATAAGGATGAAAGCTTAGTGTTAGGCAAGTGTGCATTTTTATTCTGCTTATTTTTGTAGCATGCCCAACAGAGAGTTAATTTATTCATAGTTTAAGAAAAAAAATATAAGCACACACTCTTGACTTGATTTTGAAGTTTTCCTACTGATATAACTGTTTTCTATAACTACCAGTACCAAGCACCACATTCAGAGTTCTGTGTGTATATATGTATATACTGAATACCGTACATCCTCAGTATTTGGTACAGCAGAGCAATTAAACCCATTCCATACTCCTAGGAAATGCCCAACCATGTAACAGCCTCCCCAGTTATAAGGACAACACCAGGCCTCTGGAGATTTGGGAATTTCTAAGTTGTTTTTCCTTGCCAAGAGATTGGCTCACAGCAGTGGTTACCAGGCTGGGCTGTGGTTCAGAGAATTGTCATTCCAGCCACGTGAATACTCATGATCTGCTGGCACAAGCAGGCTGGAGTGCTACAACCTCCTCTTCTAGGAATGGGTGGGAGGACTCACCTTTCCCTGCTCCTCTAAGTCCTTCAAAGGCTTCTGATGTTTGCATTCTCGTAACGAACTTTCTCACGCACTTTTATGTAAATAATTATTGTTTTACATTCTTCTCTGGAGGAGGAGAAATTTCATGGGCTGTTGGTTTGTCCAGTGTCATTGGAGAGGTGGGACTTTGATTTTTCCAATCCACTGTCACTTTTGAAAGTCTATAAATGTTGGAGTTAGAAAAGAAACTTTTTACCATGGAGGTTCCAGCATGTGTGTTGTTTTATTTCATGTCCTATAGTGACAGACTCAAGCATGAAAAGACCTTTGGAGCATCATTACCTGTAAAATCATGACTTCTCGTGGGATTTGCAGTCCACCTGCTGCAACATTGCAAAAAGCAACTCTGTTTTTTTAAGCCTAATATGGGCAAGGCCTTTAAAAACACCCAACAATACTGTTATTTTTTTATGGACATCTAGAGATTCAGGAATGCACATCTTGAAGAGTGTGGTGATATTGCCTCATTTTAGAGACAAAGGACATGATTGTTATAGTTTCACCTCTGCAGCTCAGGCAAACCAGTGCTGGAGTGGAAGGGAATCATCCAGGGTAGCTAAGGTTGGGATGCCCCAAACAGAGCTGTTATAATTTCCCTAAGAGTAAGTACTGGATCTGCTTGGGGGATGAAAAAAGTGAGAATTATTTGGAACAGGAATGAAAACAAATCCTGAGCTGTTTTTCAAGGCCTGAAACCTGTGAGCTGCCAGCTGAGCGGGTGCTATTGGAACATGGTCATTCAACATTCCCTGACACAAACTCTCTCTGCAATAATGTCAAGAATAGCACAATTCAAGGACATTAAGACATGGAAAGCTGTACTTTGCACAATTCAATGTTCATTTCCATTCTAAAAATTTCTGTAGTAGGTTACAGCTTTATTACTTTTCAACTGCCCCTGTGATGGAGATATTCTCCTCCTTTTACAGCTGAGGAACCCAAGGTATGCAGACTATCAACCCTGTATCATGTTTTTCTCCAGGCTGTCTGATCTGCCTCCCAAAGAATCTGCCTGCAGCTCTGCTGGCTCTGTGGAAATGCAAAAACCTCTGGGCAGGTGCACAAGACCTGCACACCGCCCCAGAGATGTCTCTGTTGGCACAACAGCAGCAGGGCAAGATCCAGCACATCACCAGAGCTTGGATCAATTCAGAATCCCTCAAGCTCCGGGCCACCATCAGGCATTCCTGTGCTCAGGTCTCCAAGCCTGGCCTGGCAGGTTCTGCAGCAGGGGCAGCCCAGCCATACCTTCACCACAGAATCACGATCTTGCCAGTGCCGAAATGGGACATGATATGAAGAACAGCAATGCCCAGCAAGCAGCTACCTCATCCTTTGGGCCCTTTGTGACTTTCTAGGACTGTTCTTGAAACTGTACAGTTTGAACATCTCATGCTGCAGCACAGCATGCCAGCTGACATCTCAGGAGGAATTTTTGAACTCGTATAAATTAATTATCCCTCCTGCTCACAGATCATTTCAGCAGGCTTGGACAATTTGTTCATTAGCTACCAGTTAAAAACCACCTAAGTTTTCCCTTCAAAGCTAAGTTTCAGTTTATATTGTGTATGAGTATTTTCTGTATTTTTTCCATACATAAATTATTTTATTTACCATTTCTTGAAGCTTAATATAAAACAGCAGAGCTAGACATCAAATCACAGAATTAGGCTGGAAAAGACCCCTCCTTGAAGGAGGCTTATATAAAAGATGGGGACAGTCTTTTCAATAAGGACTGTTGCTATAGGACAAGTGGTAATAGTTTTAAAGTAAAAGACAGCAGATTCAGACTACACACAAGCAATAATTTTTTTTACTATGAGGGTGGCAAAGCACTGGTACAGGTTTTCCAGAAAGGTGGAGATGCCCCTTCCCAGGAAACACCCAAGGTGAGGCTGAATAGATCTCTGAGCAACCTGGTCTAGTTGCAGATGTCCCTGCTCATTGCAGAGCTGTTGGACTAGATGGCCTTTAAAGGTCTCTTCCAATTCAAACTATTCCATGAATCTACGATTCTGACTGATCCCAGAAGGCATATGTAGCATGTACTAAGAAAATGGACTTTCTAGGTTCAGCAAATGAAAGGCAGCAGAAGCAGCTGCACAGGGACTGCAGAGGGCACTGGGGAAGGGCAGGGCTGGGATCAAACACCTGCTGGAAATGAGAAATGGGAAGGTAGAAGAAAGCTTATGGGTTTTGCTTTCATTACAGGTTCAGCCCTGGGCAAGACTGACACACACTGTAAAAGTGTTTAAGTGTTAAAAGAGCTTGCATCATGTTATACAAAGTGTCCATGCTGTCATGGCTATGCACAAGTCAGAAATGAAACAGAGAAACTAATAAATCCAAACGTGCCCACTCTGTGTCTGAACAGACAAAATCCCCTCCAGGGCCCTACTAGCACACCTGAACTTTGATAGCCCTGTGATGTTCCGCTGAGGCAGTGGCTTTCTACCAAGCTACAGAACTCTGAGCTAACCATTAAAATCTGTTAGGGCTGGAGTTGGATGGATTTTTCTCAGGACAGATGTTCACTGTCCTTTTCCAGTTGCAGTTGAAGGGAGGAATTAGCCAAGTACTGGCTGGGATTTATGAACCCTGGGGCGTATTGCCTGCACAGACCTGCCTGGTGTGCCAGGACTGCCACCCTGTAACATGCCTGGGATGCACAGAAACTCCCCAGTGAGGGACAGAAAGGGCATGAGTGAGAAACACCTGGCCAAAAGCATTACCTTTGCATTTTCTAAAACACTGACACAAAGTCAGCAGTTAAATCCACAAAGCAATCTCAGAAGGCAGGACCTTTTTTCTAAGGCAGAGGCAAATTGCTGAAAGTTTTCTTCTTTCCCATGCTCAGAACAAAGGGCTGTTGAGGAGGATTTGTGGGGCAGCCAGGGAACCTCCTCAACAGAAGTGTAAGGCTGTCTTTAATGTATTCCTATCACAAGCAGTGAGGAGGTTTAATGAAGAGCACTGAACTCTGAAACCTGCTTTAAAGCTGTTAAATCTGATCTTTGGTTCTCAACACAGTTATGAAGCACATGAAGCCAATTGGCTGCACAGCAGCTGCTGCCACTTCTCTGTACAAGTTCCACCCCTGCCACCATAAAGTGCTTTGCCCTGGGAAAAGCACCATCCAGGCAGCAGCAGATAGAAGATGGGCACCGTCTCAGTTTGGAAAGACAGGTATCTGCTAAGGAAGGCAGGAGCCTGCCCTGAAATGGAGAATGTAAACCCTCCCCACCCTCTGAATTTCTATAAATTTTAAATTAAGGGGCTCTCAGGCAAAAATATAGTAGCAGGAAATAACAGTTCTTTAATAGGGAAGAAAAATAAAAAGATAAAATAAACAATGCAGTGCACTAGAACAACACTGACAGAGTCAGAACCCAACCTGACATCCTGTGGGTCAGGGTGTTGGTGGCAGTCCAATTGGAAATGTGGCTGCAGCCCTCCTGAAGTGTCAGGCGTGGTTCTGTTGGAGCAAGGGGGATCTGTAGAGAAGGATGTATTCTTCCTCCAAAGATCCAGTGGAAGAAGAGGCAGCTGTTCCTCTGGGAAATCCAGTGGAGAAGCTGTACTGGTGTTCCAGAATCTCCAGATTATATCCAGGTAGGAATGCTTGGCTCCTCCCTCTGGGTGGAGCATCATACTATGGGAGCTATAGTTCTTATCACTCATGGAGTGACATTCAATAGTTTGTTATCAGCAGATATCCCCTCCCAAGGGAGGAGTGATTATGTTCACTCAGAGAGAGAGATAAGAAAAACTGCCCGCTTGACAAAAGACAACTGCCATTGAGATGGTAATAGAATACAGCTTGCTTTGCAATCTGGAACAGGCACCATTTGCCAAGACCTAATTTCTCATAGATCAATTCTTTGTTGCTAATGACATATTTGGAGATGGTTGTATTTGGTCACCTCACATCTTGTGTTATCACAGGACCAGAACACCAAACCAACCTGCACTGTCCTCCTCCCTAGCTTACCCACCTCAAAACAGTGTTGGGAAGGAGGTGATGTGAGTGGGGAACAGGGAAGGAGGTGTTTCTAACTGGTTTGAAGCATATCTTGGGATTAAGCATCACAAATATCGATTTAATTTTCAATTTTGGCTAAAACTATTTCCATGCTCAGTTTTTTTAAAGAAGACTCTCTGTTGTCTACAGCCAGTTTTCACCAGAGTCTCAGCCTGGGTAAAAGCCTACTGAAAAATGGTTTTAAAGGAAAATCTTGATGTGTCTTACAGGTAGTCCTGCAAAGGAGGGCTTTAGACTTAGCAGCAATAACAAATTTTTATTTGGAAAATCTTAGTGGATTTCAGAAGAAATCAGTACAGAAGAGGGAGTTAACCTCTGTCCATGTAACTATGTGTCACACAAAGCACCAACAGGTATTTTTAAAACAACTTCTGCCGATGCTGAATATGCTCCCAAATCACAGGACTTTAACAAGTATTTGAGCACTTAGTTCCTTTTGCAAATGTCAAGATCACTAAGGGATTAACTGTAACATTTTATAATAATTTTTGCTTCTCAGCAGTTCATAAAGAAATGCTTACACCAGGGGAATTTTACTTTTAAATTTTTTTTTTTATTTGCCAGATTGTGAGATCAAAGAGAGCCAAACCAATTATCTGCAATTCTCAAATGACAAACATGCAAACAAAAATATTTGCAGGAAAGCAAAGAAAATGCCGAATTTCTTTGTAATGCAGCAGAAAAACAAGAGTTGCAGCATTGTTAAGTGCTTTGATTAAAACTCTCTGTGGGACAATACGTCAGGTGTTACTGCAAGGTCAGCTCTGCTGAATGAAGCTGAACCATATTCAGTCTCTGATTTTGCAGTTATGTATGTCCTTATGTCACTACTTGGGACTACTGAAGCACAAAGCCAGAGTGTGATGTGCTCAATTTGTCCTTCAGTTGCTCCATAAAGCAGGAAAAACAGCCCCAGGTGAGGCACAGCCACACTGTGAGCTTTGTGGAAGGCTTGGAAGAAGCTCCTGAGCTTTCTCTTGGGAGTACTCTTGGAGGACAAAAGCAGCAATAGGAAAAGAGTGGTCCCTACAGAACAACATGGGCACTAAAGCAGCTTCCAGAGGTGAACCAGAGTTGTACTGATGGCACATTGCCACAGCTGATACGGCTTCAGCATTTGTTACAGCCTGGGGGCAGAGTGGCTGCAAAGCTGCCTGGTGGAAAAGGACCTGGGAGTGCTAGTCAGCAGCGGCTAAACACGATCCAGTGTGTGCCCAGGGCCAAGAAGGCCAATGGCATCCTGGCTTGTATCAGCAATAATGTGGCCAGCAGGACCAGGGCACTGATTGTCCTACTCTACTGAGAGTCACAGAATTAATCAGGCTGGAAGGAACCACAGTGGGATCAAGCGGGGATGTCCTAGAGCGTAGGACTGCATCCAGATTGTTCTTGTGTATCTCCAGTGAGGGAGACTCCACACCCTCTCTGCTCTAGTGCTTGGTCCCCTGCACAGTAAAGTTCTTCCTCATATCCAGATGGAACTTCCTGGGCATCTGTTGCTTTGCAGTGACTCTTGTCCTATTGGTTGGCACCACCAAAAAGAGCCTGGCTCCATCTTGGCACTCGCCCTTTAGATACATACTGAGCACCGGTGAGGCCACACCTCAAATCCTGTGCTCAGATTCGGGCTCCTCACTACAACATGAACGTTCTTGTGCTGTAGTGTGTCCTGAGAAGGGCAACGGAGCTGGGGAAGGGTCTGGAGCACAAATCCTGTGAGGAGCAGCTGGGGGAGCTGGAGTTGTTCAGTCGGGAGAAAAGGAGGCTTGGGGAGACCTTATCACTCGCCACAACTGCCTGAAAGGAGGTTGTGGATAGGTGGGGGTCAGTCTTTTCCCAGGTAAAAAGTGACAGGACCAGAGGAACTGGTCTCAGGTTGCACAGGGGAAGTTTAAACTGGATATTAGAAAAACATTTCCTCACTAATAGGGCTGTCAAGCATAGGAAGAGACTCTGCGTGGAAGTGGTGGAGTCACTATCCCTCGAGATATTTAAAGAACATCTAGATGAGGGGCTTAGGGACATGGTTTAGGGGCAGACTTGGCAGTGCTGGGTTAACATAATGATCTTAAAGGTCTTCTCTAACCTAAAGATTCTATGATTGCAATGGAGACACACCCATGATCAACCTGGGCCCCTGAAAATACCCACTTTCAGCACAACTTTCTGGCCGCTGCAAGTGGAGCACTGCTGATCTGAAGAGTGCAATACACAGTTATGCAGGAACATGGTTTGCACCCTTACAGCCCAATTACATAATCATACAGTGCTATATAAAGAGGTTCTCCACAGGGGACCCAGCAGGCACACTCAATAGTCCCTTCTTACATGCAAAATAAGGATCTGAAGGCTGACATGCAGTGAAGCTTGAAATGTGAAAACAGCACACTGAAAGTTCAATATGCAATTAACCATAAAAGCAACACTGCCTCAGTTTTTGGAAGCATTTATAATATGATGTCTGAGCTGATTTAATAGTATGGAAAAGATAGCAACTGACAATGTCTCTCAGAGGAGCAGAACAAACAGATGTATTTAAGTCACATACACATGATCAAAGTTGTATGTGGGAAATAAATGATCAAGATGCTCAAGATTTTCAAAAGTTTACTTCAATTTTGAAAATACTTGGTATAGTCAAGTTGCAATAGAGACTTGTTTTCAGACAGTGCTGAGTAACCCTTCTCAGACAGCAACATCACTGTACAGCACCTCAAACCATGTACCAGGAACTGTGACACCCTCAGTGACAGTGGTTTTTGATGACAGCCACCGGAAGGACAAGGTGCTCAGAGGCAATTGTCTCGGGTCACATGAGAGCTCAGCTCCACATTTGCAGGGACACAGACTGCTCCTCTGCCATTTCTGTGAGACCTGAGTGCAGCCTGAGCTTACCCAGACTCAGTTTAAGTGGGGACACATTGAATTAATATTTAAGAATTTCCTTTCAAGATTGTTCCACTTTTTTGTTATCAAAAGAACTATGAACTGCATAGGAAAGGACAGTTAAAACCCTGCCCTCAAAGGATATTTGATCATTTTTAAAAAGGTGGAAAAGTCATGAATGCAGAATACAGAAAATCAAAAAGATGAAGAGCCTCAGGGTAAAGAAAATTTGTGGAAAAGCTTCTGTCTTTGAGTTCCAATAGAAAGACTGGCAGCTTCAAATTTTGTGGGATGATCCAGATTAACTCCTGCTCATTCTCTCTTCCCCTTGTGTTCCCTTCCTTCACCTCTCTCAGCCTGCCACCTCTTCTCTAGCATGGCTTAAACTTCAGATTCATCATTTACTTCAAATTCTCACACAAGCAAGTTTATTTCACTCTTCTGAATGGAAGCAAATGAATTTTATTTTCATGGCTCACTCTCCCAATGCCTTCTGCACGGTCTGATACATTAATGCAGATTATCATTCTGTGCACTTTTTGCATTAATTCTCAACTGACTGACCCTCTTCATCTGTAATTATTACCATGAAGGTTTTGAATATCATTAAACTCTTCTCACCGACTGCATTAACTTTAAAAGGTAATTTGATTAATTCTGCAAGCCACTGGTAGATGGAGATTTAACGCCTCATGGAATTTCTGCATTATCAGTATTTTGCAGCAACTAGATCTGAAAGATAAACAAAATCCTTGGAGACCAGATGAAAAAGGTTGGTTGTTTTTGTGAAAGGTTTTAAGTAATTTTGTTAAGCTTTAAAAACAGTGTTCTAAATTGTTTTTCCCAGAATTACAAACGGATCATTCCTCTGCATTCCCCCACACTACTGATTTAATGACTTTTCATTTCTGTGAAAGGCATATATTTCCAGAGCTCAGCCAAAGGTTCTTCACTTGGGAAAACACAATGTCTGTGAGGCAGCAAAAGTTATCAACTGATAAATTGTAGAACAATATAGCCTGCCAAAATAATCAACATGTAAAGACTTCACCTAAGTTCAAAACTTTGTGGAGAATGAAGACGCATGCTAATGCAGCATCAGTGTGGTGTCACATACAGCTGATGCTGGTGTGCTTAAATTGAAGTACTAGAGGATGGTGAGGGTGGTAATGGAGTAAAATACAGTCATAGCATTACTGAGCAGCAATGTATTGCATTAATGGCCCAGGGTAAGCAGCTGCAGATAGCAATTCTCTGGCAGAATTCCCCCTTTTCCTCCTTAGGCATGTCCAATGGTTGTACTGGCAACAGCTCTTTTCTGTGTCTACTATTTCAAGGGTAGCAGCAAGCAATGTTCATTAAAATTTCATAAATATTAGCAAGGGCTCAAATTACAGATTAGAGTAGTGAACTAGGGCTACATGGTTCCTTGCATGGCATATGTTGAAGGGCAGTGGAAATAGAAATCTCCCAAGGAAAAGGAGTTAATGGAGAGGCAGCAGCCATAGAAACCATCCTTCTGACCCATGCCAAAGCACATCAGCTCCAAAGACAAACTGCCAGCCCATAAAGGCAGAGCTCCTAGAGGAAGGATGAATTGAGTGGCTTGTTTGAGGTCTAGTAATAAGTACAAGTTTGTGTCCTTCATGGCTCAGGTAGCAGAAAAGGACCATGGCATTATCCACACTGTGATACTCTTACACATGACACTGGCTTTTCAGAGGGCAGTAGCTGGGGGCTTTGCCTCTCCTTGTATCAGGGATTTCCCTCATCTCTGGGGTTTAGTTGCTTGGGGCAGACAAGGTTAGAAAGGCTGCAGCTGTCGAGCTTCAAAGAAAGATGTGGGAAGCCTTAGCACAGGTCCCTGTGCTCTGCTCAGGAGCTGCATTCCAGCAGAGCATCCCACCCTCGTTGTCTGTCTGTCTGTGCTGCAGGACAGCCTGTGTCTCATCTCACAGCCAGGCTGGGTATAGCGCTGGCAATGCTCCCGTGCTGCTGAGACTGATGACAATGCTATCCAGAAGGACATGAAAAAGGTGCATAGGGAATGAAATTTTTTCTTTTTCTAGTAACAAAACTGTGAAGTGAAATATTGGGAAATCATCAAGCAGGAAGTTTATAGCACATAAAGGGAAAGATTCTTTCCTCCCTTACAGAATGAGTAATTGAACTGTGAATGCAACACTGCAGAATGCTGTAAAAATAAATATACAGATTAGAAAATAGACCAGACAGATCAATTTACAGAGGATAAATTCATACTCATATTCCAGACAATTGGCCTAGATGATCACTGTAGCTCCCTTGCGACTGAACTATTCTATTATATTCTCTTTTTTTTCCTTTGCTATAGAACTGGGGTGAGGGGGCAAAGTCAGACCAAAATCTAGTTGTCATATTTATGTTGAACAACTTTTCATGGACACCAATTACCACATTAGCTTCGCGAGATAATAAGTATTTCTTCTCCAGAAGTCACTCATTTGCATGTGCACTGTGGTTTGTCTGGGACAGTGGGTACCGAGTGCCCATCAGCTGCAGGAGCACAGGGTAACAGGGCTGGCTGCATGCTGGATGCTTGACCTGTGGGTCTGCAGTGTGAAGGCCCCACTCCAGCAAACAGACCCACCCTCAAAGCCGGGGTGCTGCAAGTCCAACAGACCCCGAGGTTTTCAGGCACTGCCCAGCTGCCACAGGCAGAGTTTCAGCTCCACACCTCTGCGGGCGTGCTGACAACTCTTGTGGCTGCTATCTCTACAAGCCAATTAAACATCTGCTAATGATGATCCTGTTGTTAGATCAGTGAGGGAAACTGGCCTACAGAAAGCCAGGGTTTCTCACCAGTCAGCCTGGCTTTGTTTCACCTCAGGAAATGGCACCATGTATTTGTGCTGCCCCATCCCAAAAGAGAGTCTGCCAGCTTCAAACTGTGCTCAATATCCACCTGAATGTACAGACATACCAGCTGCCATAAAGCAAAGCATCAAAGTGCATAATTATACTTCACTTATTATGTGCACCTCACTGACTGAGCTGCATGGTATTATTTCTACTTCCTAACTGGACCAGTTTAAATGATGAATTAATGAAGTACAAAAAACTTCAGAGACAAATTTTTGGATAAACAGTACTGCTTTGTTTGATAAAATGTATTTTTAATTGACGTGATTTAGGTCATTAATTTTCTCTGTCAGTGCAGTGAAATGGACCTAAGTCTTTCCCATGCCTGCATTTCAATTATTCTATAACATATTTCTGTATCAGTCAGGTCTGGGAAATAGTAATGCATCAGACCTTTACAGACAGAAGTACCTATGGCAAGTTTGCACAATTAAAACATCATTATCTTAATTAAACTTCAATATTGTTTGAAATTTCTGATTTTTTTAGAGGTAGACACTGTGAGAGCTACATAGCATGCTTAGAGAATACACAATTTATACAAAAAATATGATGCTCATGAATTTTCCTGAAAAACTCTGGATGATATTGGCAAGATCTGATTTATCAATAAATATTTTCATGAGTGGAAACTTATTTCCAGTTCCAATCAGTCTCCTTTTGTTGCCAATTCAAGTGCATATACACATAGATACTTCTTTTTTCAAGCTCCAGCTGCCATGGCACTCAAATTACACTGCAACAAAGATTTCCCTTGAACACAGAGGGAAAGAAAATATAAGAAGATCAAAATGAAACAGCAGAATGCTGCTTCCAACACACATTTCATAAGGGTCTGTATTCAGAGTGGGCTGGAGAGAGGCAGGGGAGGACAGAGGAGATGGGTCAGCTGCAGGAGGTGCCACAGCCAGGGCTGTCCTGCTGTCACAAGGCTGGGGGCACCCACGGTGACACTCAGAATCACCCTGTGGCTGACCCCCTTTCAGAGAGTATGTCCCCTTCCTACATTCCCCTCCTTATCTCTTTCTTTTCCAGTAAATCAGAACAGACACTTTTCAATTTACTTGCTATTACTTCCTGCATTTCTAAAGCCTTTACTACTGCCTGGGCTACCTCAACACACACCACATAAATTAACCATGGGCCAGTTTCCCCAGGTCACAGCGGGGGTTAGAAAAGGCAGTTTATAATTCTCTCCACAGCCTCAATATCAGCCATGAATCCTTCCCTTAAAACATCTTTGAGCATCATTATTATTTTTTAACGCTATACCGAGAGTCGTGGGTGTCACCAGTGTTACCACACTCTATTCAACTTTAAAACATTTAGATGTGGAATTCACAGCAGATGGGCTTTTTGTAATGGAAGATATATGAGTGAGACCTGATTTTGATATTATTTGTTGAATAACTGGGCAACAGTACTATCACACAAAGCATAATAATTTTTATGCATTTTGTGATTTTTTGGTACATTTTGTGTGTGCCTTGCAGACAACACCAAAATCCAAGCTAGCATATATGGAAGGGAGGGAAAACTGACACCAAAAATCCCCTTCAAAAGATTTGTGTCCAGATGGGTGAGGAAAATAAACCATGCTCCTGAGGTACAATAGTGTACCTAATCTCCCTTAAAGCGGAAGCAATCTCATCTAAAGTAAGAGTTTTTAAGCTGGTTTGGGTACAAGGCAGATGCATGTAACTGCTGAGAGAGCCAGAAGCAGGAAAATGAGCAAAATGTTGGTAACGAAGCATTTATGCAGCAGCTGCACTGTGCTGCAAAACAAGCACAGGTTGTTAATTAGCAAAACATCTTCATCCATGACCAACACTTTAAAATTTGAGAGACTGTTTACAAATAGCTGAAATATTCAGAATATGCTGTTTGTTGAGATCTATTTTTCATCCTGTTGGTTTTTAAAGCTCGCGTGCTGTAAGAGGCAAGCAGATATTTGTTGCACTCCACTACTAGAATCTGTGAGAGAAAGGTATGAATACAAATACCTCCAGCACTTAGATATTCAGAAAAAACGAGCTCCAAGTCATCTTCATATGAGAGACCTTATCAAGGGTGTCACTGGGACTGACCACACCCCAAAATACTTTTAGCCCTTACCAAACTCATGCCTAAATCCTGTGGAAATATATTCTGCAATTCCCCTCAGGTAAAGATATGGGTGCATTAAGCAATGCCTGTATTTAGCCATCCTCTAAAGTAAAAAATAAATGGCTCCATTTACCTCTGCTGGGATGGCTGGTTCTCTCTGTTTCACTTGAATGCACCTAAGATTTTCATCTTAACTACAAAGGCAGATTTTGATGGGCCATAAAGTGTTCCAACAACCATTAAAAGCTCTTTATCTATACTATAGTAAAGAATGCTGTTAAGCTTAACCTGCCTTTTCTGAGCATTAGATACATACACAAACTGACAAAAAAGAAAGTTTGTTCCAAACATAACCCAAGAAGCAGAAAAAAAGGGAGCCAAGATGATGGAGAAGACATATGATTATGATGATAGACATGTGAATGTCACACCCTGTCACACCCATCTCTTCCTAGTTTTTTGCTTTGAATGCTTCACAAAATAGGGCATTTTCTTATTTGAGAACAATTGTTTTTTTTCCTAGAAACCTAAAAAAGGACTCCCTTTGTTTTGCTCTGCGTCTTATCATCTTCTATTGTAGTTACAAGTAAGGTGTTGATATTTCATAATCCAAAGGCTAAATTTAGTAACCGTTGTCTTTTCATGCTTGGAAGCAGGATAGCAATGTTCCCTGATTCCAGATCTTTGGACCTCAGAGAATAATATTTTTATCTAAAAATATATAGCTTTTCAAATATAAATGCATTTCACTTTGTCAGCATTTTGCCAGCTCTTCCCATGCACTGACACCAAACTTATTTTCCTTAACAAAGTCTTTGCCAGGATGGAAATCAGTATTCAGGACTAAAAAAAGCACAACAGCTTGCTGAGTCTCCTGACAATAGAGGAAAGCACAAAAATTGCATTTTTATTAGATGTATCTTTACGACAGCATTTAAATACACAGGTGAATTCCCAGTATATAAACAAATATTTATTACTAACACAATAAAATATTTATAGCATTGAAAAGCTATTCAAGAACCTAGAAACTATTGTAAGCTTCAATATCAGGGGGCTTGTAAATGAATGTGTAAATAGAAAATTATGCCTTAATTTAAATGCATTCGTTATTTAAATGTTCTGCAGCTTTTAAATATTTTTTTTAAAAATGCAATTGAAAGCATAGAACATTTTAATAATTTAAAAGGACTTCCTGATTAATTTTTAGGATTTATCTCCATTCATTTTTGCTGTAAACCTTGCACAGGTGAGTTGTGCAATTTGCTCCACAAATTATTTCCATTTGCTCCATAAATGTTTTCTTGTCTGGTAAAGTTTGACAAAGCTAAAGATCAAATTGTTACCTTGGATCGGACATGGAACCTGAGCAGCTTGCATTAAAAGTCATGTAATTTTTTTTATATAGGTGGTGTTGCAAAAGAAGGAGAATTTTACACGTGCCCATTTTGAAGACCACTTAATAGGGAAATAGCTGAGTTTTGTACTCTGAGACTGCCAGCATGTCCAGTGAGTGGAGGTTGCCAGTGAATACTCTTGTTGCAGGGTAGAATTTTTGTAGAAATGAACAGGCTGCAGTTTCAGATATCTTAGACATTTAGGCACAACGTCAACGAATGGAACGTATCGCATCATCTTCTGAAAATGGAGCAAACCTGAGAAGCCCCTGGAGAGATCTCCCACAAAGGGCACTCTCAGCTGCTGCTCAGGCAGCTCAGGAAGGAGCTGGGGCTGGTGAGGGCAGGGCAGGGCCCAAGGCAGGAAGAGATGGGAATTGCTGGGACATGTTCCCATACCTGGTGGCACTGCAGTGGGACAGCAGTGGGAAGGGGAAGGCAGAGCCGCTGTTTGCCAAGGCCAGCCACAGCAGGGGAGGACATTGAGTCAGGCCCTGGGAGGTGAGACCAGTCCCCCTTTGTGCAGAGGATGTGGTGGGAGCAGGCAGCACCAGCAGGTCTAAAAAGGGATTGAGCAGGATCATAAATGCATGGGGAGGGGAGCAGGCAGGAAATCAGTTCAAGGCAGTGGCAGGAGAGAGTGGCCAGGCTCACATGCTCTCCCCAAACTGTTTTGCCACCAGAGCATGGGGTAACACAAACCCCTTTTTTGCCTAGGGTGGCATTTCTTATGTTTGTATTTTCACGCTTGAGATGCCAGAGTGAAATGCTACAGAGCAGAAAAAATAATATCACAGCCTCACAAGAATTAATTGGAGTTTGAACCCACAGGAAACAGCCTGGATACTCAGCAATTTTCTGTGAGAGAGCCATTTACTGAGGCTGGTTAGTTGTGCATGCAGATGAGCAGCATAGCTGGCCTTGGTGGGAATCTCTCCTGCCCAATCCCATCCCACATATTCCAGGATTACTGCTACAGGAACCTCATTCACTCACAGGGCACCATCAGCAGCTCAGTTATGGGAGACAACACAGGAGAAACACTTTTCACTGCAAGAGAAGCCACACTGCAAAATGGCTCTGGGCTTGGCCTGGCTAAAACATGTCCTGAGCAGCTCAGCACTGGCCAGAGAGAGACAATTACTCTTCTTTGCTCCATTCATCTCCAGGGATTACAGGGAGCAGGTGATTTAGACAGTTACATCCAGCTCAAGCCAGAACTAAACTACATCATTCAAGCCAGACAAGGCAAAGTTCTCCTTTTATGGGGTGTCTTAAAAAATCCAACTTGACAGCAGTAAAGCAATTGATAAACTAAATTATCTCACTGCTTTTTGTAGTCCTCTGAGTACAGTCATCCACAGCCTTGTCTTGCATTATATCTGGCTGCCTTTATGCCCCATGTTTGTGCAGTACCCAGTCCTGCTGTGTGATTAGGGCTCCTCTGAACAGCAGAAAAGCCAAGAAATAACAACAAGCTGTGTCAGAAACACAGCATTTTAGCAGGGCAGAAATTACCAATCATTGGGAGCAACTTTTCTGTTATGTCACAGGCTGTGGGTGAACCTGTGTTCAGTATAAATTTCCCTGTTGCTGACTTTTGGAGTCCTCAGCAGTACAGCCTGATTAATTCTCTGTGGGCAGTTCAGAAGCCTTAAAACCACCTTTAAAACTCCAGCTGACAGAACAGCAAGAGGAACATTCACCCCTGCTATTACCTTGCTGGGTACAGATGCTGAAGTTGAATCAGGCATGTGGGACTCTGCCTCCCCACTGCTGTACCCCTCCCACCCAAACTGGATGTCAGAGCAAAGCAGATCTCTGGAGAGCACAGAAGAATTTTGATGCTTCACATTACAGCTTTAATTTCTGTCTGAGCACTTAGGAGTCCCAGGGCAGACTGGAGCTTTTCTTGTGATTTAAGACACTGTAATATACTTGTCATCCTCTGGGCTTAAATGCCTCTCTGAAGTTATGCAACTGATCTTTCAACTTCTAAAGTCAACTGGGAGCTAAAATCTCATGAAGTGTCCCATATCCATTTTTATTAAAGAGAAATTATGTATGCTTTTAAGTCTCCTTTTAGTTTGTGCAGAATTTATCAGCTGGCCATATCTGTATTATTAATTTTTTGTAGACAGACAAACTTCATGTTTTACTTCTCAGAATATATTAGTTATTTTCTGTGCTAATTCAGTAGCAGTTAGTAAGCTGCATGTTATCACAAGGCTAAACATAATGTGAGCCTTGGAGCAGACATGAAAAGTGCTTTATTCTTGGAGAAACAGTTTGATTTTGAGGTCTATGGTCAGAGGTAAAGTCTGATCACAGCTAGAAAAATAAAACGTAGAATGAAATGAAACCAAAGGAAAAGTGAAAAACAGGGCTCTAGGAAGGGAAAATATCTTAACCTATGAATGTAAGTCACAGGAATGAGTGAAGAGATGGGAAAAAAACTCTACCAAAAGCCTCGAAAAGGACAATATTTTCCTTCCATTTTCATTCTGCACAAATCAATTTACTGCAGCTGGTTTGTTCAAGTGTTAGATTTGCCCTGGAACACTTCTGACCCTGCTGGGCTGCCAATTTCAGCATCTTTTTGTCACACTCCTGCAGCAAACACATACACAGAGGTTCAAAAGGATTTCTCATATTGCAGAAATAGCAAACAAGCCTTGAGAAACAAGATCCAAGAGCAATTGTGAGGCACAGGCTTCCTTCCCCTGGCACCTGACACCAACCACACACTCCAGCATAAATACCATCCCTATTTGAGAAGCACCAACTTGCTTTTTTTTCCTCTCTGTGCTTCCTGATAACTCACTCTTCCCCAGCTCTTGTCTCTAGTGTTGAACCTCAGATTTTTGCTTCCTTATGGTAGGAAGAGCCCTTCCTAACAGGTTTGTGCAGTGGGGTACAGCCCAGCCAGGTGGCACAAATATCTGCGTTGTGCTGTGCCATTGTTGTCAAAGATAGAAGGCTTCATGTCCCTAAATTTATGCTTCAGCTCTCAGGATGCTCTACCTACACAGAAAAGTCACCCAAAAAGTTACAGTTTTCATATTTTTTTCTGGGAAAGCAGCCCAGGCTGTTTTCTGGCAGTAATGTTGTGGCTGATGAAGTGTCTACAGGAAAGAGCCAGAAACTCCCTGCAAGGCCCAAATGGTCCTCCTGAAGCCTCAGTGCCATTTCATTATGGGCACTAAGCGAGATGGAAATCAAGAGGGAAGTTTCATCTAAGTCTCATCATAATTCAGTGATGTGGAACTTAAGTGCGCCTACAAAATTGACTTTGTTCTTTTGCCTTTGCAAAGTCCTTCGATTTACTCAGTTCCTCTTATTTTTTCCCCTACATTTTCCATTTGCTGCTATGTCCTCTTTTTCACCCTTTCATTTTCTCTCTGACCTCTCTTCACAGTCCCACTGCAACTGCAGCTTCTATTAAATTTGAAGAAATATACATTTCATACTGGTTTTCACAGAATAAATTCTGTAGTGATTGTGACCTGTGAAAAACTGCATAAAAGAAAGAAGTTTAAAAAAACATAGAGGAAGTAGGTTCCAGCTATGATCCCCCTACCCTGTGAGCACAGATAATACCCGCCAGGAAAGTTTCCTCATTGTCTTGCACAGAGTTGCCTTTGCTAATTAAATTGGATCTGAATTATCTGAATTTGGGATGATTCTTAATATAACAAAGTCCCTGCAAAGAAGTTGGCAAAGGATGAGGACATTACATGGAAATTTGACAGAGCTATCTGATATAATGGATGAAAAATTGGTTTCTTCATAAACGGGGTGCTGAACTACATTGGAAGAAATGTCATCTTTCCTGATTTCAACCTCCTGCAGAGAAATTGTTCTCTGTTGCACATTATGGTCCTCTCATACACTTCTCTTTAGAGCAAAGAGTTTCCACAGGACGAAGTGGAACCTTGCGGACATTTTAGTGTAAGTAGAGCGTTAAGCATGTATCTCCTTGTAGCCATGATATTTTATGAAAAATCCTTTCCTTAGGATTTTTTCTCCTAAGAAGCTGGGAGGCCTCAGGAACAAAATGTAAACAATGATTATCTGCTGCTGTGGAATGCAACAGGTGGATCTTTGATAGGTCTTATGTGGTTGTTTCTAATTAAGGGCCAATCACAGTCAGCTGGCTTGGACTCTCTGTCCGAGACACAAGCCTTCTTTCTTTTTCTATTCTTAGCTAGCCTTCTGATGAAATCCTTTCTTCTATTCTTTTTAGTTTTAATATAATATATATTATAAAATAATAAATCAAGCCTTCTGAAGCATGGAGTCAGATCCTGGTCTCTTCCCTCATCCTAAGACCCCTGTGAACACCATCACATCTCCTCATGTCTCCTGTCTTTTGCAAGGCATTGCAGAGGAACTGGAGACACAGGGCTGTGGTTTGGACCAGGTTGCCTGGATCATGCACCCTAAAAGGTAAGCACAGTTGCACTCAACTGGTAGATGCCTCCTTCTTTTCTGGACCTGGTCCAAATCCTTCATTACAGTTTCAGTACTGGAAAAGTTTCTTCTAAAATTAAAACTTATCTCTTGCAGAAGTTGAGCCTTTAAAAGAGTGGTGACACGCATTACCCTAATGCAGTGTCCTTTTTTAGGACACAATTTCAAAGATGAATCATGCTCATATGCAAAAGGTGAGAGACTCAATTTTCTCTTATCAGCCCTGTAAACAATGCACCTTCCCTGTGTCAAAAATACCCAATTAAAAGCTTAAAATAAAAACCGATCTTAAAATAGGCATCAGTCCTGCCCATGGTTCAGTGCTGATGTTATTTCAAAGGCCCAGATTTGCCCTTCACACTCCTGGTGCCAAGCAGCAGAGAGATGTAGGCTTTAAACACAAAGGCACAACCTTTGACAGGGACAAGAGGAGCAGCTCTCAGCCATCAGTATAACCCTCAGGAACCTGCCTTTCATCCAGGGACTGCCTCATGGAAGCAGCCTGTGGAAGGCAGAGCAGGCGTCCCCTCCTTTGGGCTGCAGTGGAGCTCCCTTGGATCAAACCAATTCTCCTTCCACTGCTACAAAGCCACACAGCCATGGTGGTGACAGTGCTTGGTGGGTCGCCCCTCTCCTGAAGATAAAACATCTGGGACTAAGTCATCCACACTGGAAATTCTAGGAAATTCTTGAACTTTTGGGTGGCTGGATTCAAGGATGGCAGCATTACCTCCTACATCAGGACACATGGAACCCTTGTGAGACCACAGAAGCAGGTGTCCATGTGAACCATGTGAAGGTGTGGTACACCCTGCAGTCACTCCAGCCACAAGGATTTTATGGATCTCCCACTTTGTACAGGAGATGGGCATAAACTGCACAACACTGCTGAGGCTGAAGCTGTTCTAGACATGTTCCTGACTTCAGTGAAATTGCATTAAAAACTCAAGTGCTAACAGAGAGACTCATAGAAAAAGATGAGATGGGACAAGAAGATTTACACCCTTGAGCCCAGGAACTTAGTCTGCCTAAATTCCCTAATTTGCCTCTGGATTTTATGTGACTGTGGACCTACATGAAGCAGAGCTTGCTGCTTTAAGACACACAAAAATGAGAGAAAAGAGGCTTCTGCCAGACAGAGAAAGGGCAGGGAACACAGAGGCCAAAGGAAGGGGATAAGGAACTAGCTTGAGGAGATGTGTACATGAGAGAGATTCCAGTGATCTGAAAAAGCTGCAAGCTGTACAAGTGGGACCTGAATATCACGGGGGACTCCTGCCTGAGTTAAAAGGATGCATGAAGAAAATGCTGGGAGCAGATATTTATAAACTGTATTATGTCCAAACATCTCATGTTAGCTCAGGTAAAGAGGTAAATGCAAAAGTTAAGAGTAGGTTAGGCACTACTGCTTTTATTCACAAAGCAAGTTTTGCCTGAATATAAACCAACTAGAACATAAGAGTTACATGGTTATTTGGAATATAAACTAAAATCTTCTCTCCTGACTAGCACGGGCTGAGGCATTTTCAGGAGCCAACACTAAATATTCCACACTGCCGCATTTGCCAAAAATGCAAAATATTACAATGCAAAAATCAAAGTAATTTTTCCCAAGAAAAGTTTGCTCTGCATCTCATGTAGTTCTAAATTCATCTGCAAACCATTGCTTGTATTACAGCTTCCTTCTGCTATCACAGAACCACAGAACCACGTGGTGTTCCTGAGAGCATTGTCCAAACACTTCTTGAACTCTGAATTTGGGATGGTGCTGTGACCATTTCTCTGGGGAGCCTGTTCCAGTGCCCAGCCACCCTCTGGGTGAAGAACCTTCTCCTGATCTGTGAACACAGTGGCCTGTGAACAGTTTGGTCTGTGAACTTTGTGTGAGGGGTAGACCTTGGCTGGACACCAGGCATCCACCAAGCCACTCTGGACAGGGGAAAGAAAATGTGATGGAAAATGACTCATAGGTTGAGATAAGGCAGTTAATTGAAAGTTTGAGTGTGCACAAACGAAGAGAAAAAACACAGGATTATTCCCTACTTCCTGTTAGCCAGGGATGTTCGGCCACTTCTCAGGAAGGAGGGCTTCAGCATGTGAAACAGTTGCTCTGGAAGGCAAATATTGTAAATAACAACTGCCTCCTCCTTTCCTTAGCTTTTAGAACTTAGCTGACATCACTTGGGATGGAAATTTCCTTTGGTTAACTTAGGTCAGCTGGCCTAGCTGTGTCCCTGCCCAGGACTTTGCACACTCCCAGTCTATTGATGGAGACAATGTTGGGGAGGCAGTGCTGCTGCTGCTGCTGCTGCTGCGCAGTTTCCAAAGCACTGGTGGGTTCCCAACACCGTTCTAGATATCACTGCAAAGCACAGCACTGTGAGGGCCACTGTGGGAAAATAAACTGTATCTCAGACAGACCAACACAGCTGGGATGGCTACACTGCTGCAAAGCATGTTTAAAAAATCAAGCTAAACTAATTAAAATCTCAGCCTTACCGCCACTGAGGGTTTTGTTGGGTTTTTTTGCTTATCACTTTGGCCAGACAAACCAAGTCACGTGGGCAATTAGACACTGAAGCTGCAATTGCATGCATAAGACCAAATGCCTTTTGGAGCTCCTTCCTCTCATGCAAATTCCCACACTGCATCACATGGCTGCTCACTTCATTGAAATCTTGTTGACAGTAATGCTGAGTACCAGATGTTTAGGGATTACCTACAAGGGGGCCTGATGTTGGAGAGAGAGTTATGAGATGATCTTTCTCCTCAGAAACTTTCCTCCTGGCAATGAAAACAAGTCCCAAAACTCGATGATTTGCAGTTTTCCAACTGTTTGTTGATAGCCTTAAATTCCAAAGTTCTGCTATTCCAAGTTTCTTCCACATAAACATGCAGTTTGGTTCTGGATCCTATTAAACTCTACTTCAACAATTTCTAATGGCACAGAAATGTAAATTCTAATTTTTTTACAATAAAGAATATATTTCCTAGTTTCTCTTTTTAATCTCCTTCCTTCAGGTTCATTGGTTCCTCAATAATGCCCTCCTATTTGCCATTTCAAATCCTCTGTATTGTTCCTATTTTATTTTGATAAAATGAACCCCTTGAAAGTATAGCCCTTATAGACTTTAATGCCTTCATATGAGATTTTCCTTAATAGTCTTTGACAAGCAGATCTCCCAAAGGCTGTCAAGGACAGTTTCTCTTAGTAACTCATGCTTGGGCCATTCAGTGACCCCCCCAATGGCCTGGCAAGGTGCACCATCCTCACTTTCAGAGGATTTTTTCCCCAGAACCACAGATCATTTACTGGACCTCCATGGTGTTGGATTCATCAGAGCAGCAGCATGCCTATTTATGTGTTCTCTGGAAAAACAATGTGATTCTCTGCAGGAGAGCCAGCCCTGGTACTGGTCTGCTGATTGTTTCTGGGTATGTTACACACCACCAGTGACTATTGTTACTGTGCTATCAAACACTACCAATAAGCAGTAATAAAAAAGTCAGGAAATATCTTCCCTCAAATGAAAGCCAGTGGAAGCTATCAGACTGTAATGGACCATAAATGTTATTTCTTCTTTCCTGTTTGTTGGTATTCTTATCGCTTTAAATGAAGGAAAGATTTCTAGAAATACTTTTATCCCTTTTCATAATTTTTATTCCCAGCAGCAATAATGATACACTACACTGGTTCTTTGAAGAACTGGAAAGGGCATGAAAAAGTGGAATGAGAGTAGTGTGTCCAGATGCTAGATATAACTTCAGCTTCCCAAGAAATAACCCTGTTTAATTTATTTTAATACTGGTAATCACACTCTGTGCTATCTAATGCTGAATCTAGCATCAAATCTTCCCATTTGGAAGCAATCCCTACAAAATGTGTCAAGAATGGGTGAATACCATAACAAGAACCTGGGGATAAAGAGCACCAAATGCATGTTTTCCTTTGGCAAATACCTACATAAAGGCAGACTTTTTAACTTCCTCAGAATTATTTTGCTGATACCAGTTTCTTCCCTCAGCCTTTACACAACATGCATTTTGAAGAGAATAAACAGTAGTTTTTTCTTTAATAACTATTGTATATAACACTCAGAATTTTATTGCTGGGGTAAAGGAGGATTAGTTGCTCTATTAAAGAGTTTAGGATTTGTGAATTTTCTTCAGAACAATTTGTCTCCCTCAAACAGTACTTCTTCAGGACTTGCACTGTTCTTTTTCATTTTCTGCTACTTCTCATAGTGCAGTTGCTCTTGAATTTTACAAATTAATCTGTATCTTTCCTTTTGAGGACTCTGTTTTCCTGCAACATCTTAATTACTCTGCTGGACTAAACCAGGATTATTGAGGAGCCTGGAAAGGAGGAGGCTTTAGCTGAATCTGAGAGCTTACTACTTGTCAAAATACTCTGTAATCCTTGGTAGGATTATTCTCTGCAGTGTTTCCTTGCTGCTAAATGACAAACAAATAAAATTTGCTGTTTCAATACAGCATGAAATGTTTTTTTCACTTTTAATAGATCTGAGGCAATGTTTGACAAAGATACCAGAAGGAAGAACAATGAGGAAGAAGAACAAAGGCAAGGGTATGTCAGATTTGTGGGAGCTTAATCCTGCACCCCAAAGAGTTAGACTACAACAGGTCCAACTGTGACAGGTCTGTCTCACAGAGGTTTTTTTCTGATCTTGAAACTGAAATGTGTCTTTGAGGTGGTTGGACAAAGCTCCCCAAATTCTGCATGCTGGGAATCTCAGTCAGCACTAATTCAATGCCAGAAGTAGTGTCAGGGAAGGCAGTAAATATAAATAATAGCTAAAGAAATCTTTTAAAAGGCAGCCCAGAATAGATGTTTTGGGTGAAAATTTGGTGTGGAAGACAGACACTCAATTTGGGAAGACGGGAGGGTGAGATCATGGATTAATAGCTCTCAGTGCAAACAGCTGTCATTTTTCTAGGAAAAATTGAATTGCAACCTACAGACAGGTACTGGAGTGATGCTTTTTAACAGGCCTATGGAGTTCTTTTCCCTGCACCATAACAGACTGGGCCAGGTGTGCTTTCTAGTGATGAAACTCTGGACCAAGAGGGGCACACCAAGATTTATGCGTCAAAATACTTCATGAGACACAACCTTCAGAAAAGGTTATAAAAGCACAACTATAATTTCATTTCAAATAAGTACTGTCATGAAACTCTGATGACTTCCCTGTTTTTGTGGTAATGTGGAACAGTGATGGACATAATACAGAAATTCACACATGCATACTTTTGCAATTACATTCAGCACATCTTCCAGCTACCTTTATCTCCCAGAAAGTTACACATGCATATTTTTTATCTGTTTCAATTTAGGGAAATTTGACCATTTGAGATTTTTTAGGATTCCAGTCTGAGTTTGCATATATTCCTGGATCATTTTACTGCTGGTTAGCCTGAAGAACAGTGCCAGGAGGCAGACTCTGGCTATTTTCCTGGTTCTCAGGTGTTCTGGTGGGATCTCAGTGCTACACATACTCCTTCCCAGAGCACTTTGTTGATATCTGCACCTGCAAGTCTTTCCCTTTGTTATCACTGTCACCATGTTTTCCTTGTAAATTCTTCATACAAAAATTACAGGTTTCTTCCCATGTTTTTTTTTTCCCAGGAATGCTCTTCTTGGTTCTCAAGTGCTTGATGTCCTGCTTGGCAGTCTCTTTTAGACCTTCATTCATTTTCCAGGACCTGCTTCACACCACTGTACTATTCACCTTGTTCCGTGACAGGATGTGCCAGATAATTTCAGCACAGTAAAGTTTTGGAGATAACACGTGGTTCTTACGATTTCTTCTGCCTCTGCTTTTTACCCTAGTATAAAAAAAGCCACTGTAGCTTCTAGCTCTGTTTTTTAAGGAGTATTCACCATATTAAATATAGATTCCATGTGCACACCAGTAACTTACTCAGTTCATATGCTTTACATGGTTGTGCTAGTAAAAGCCACAGATTTTTTTCTTGCTATAGAAGGGGGAAGCAATATGTGTGAACTCCAGTCTCAGTGTATTAATCTGCATTGAAAAAACAACAAAATGGTCCTTCTTCCCAACAGCATTTAAGTCATAAAACCCATAGCAGCAGTAAAGGATGAACTTCTGAAATTCTTTAGAAAATACACATCAAGCCTGTTAAATTTTGATCCAAATAATCTAAGTCTTTAGAGAACTGAGCTGAGAATACACCTGGTCTGGGTCAGGCTTGCCTCTAACACTCTAAAACTCAGTTACCTGAAAGAAATAATTCATTCTAGACATCCACCCATACTCAGAGGCACCTTTAGTTCCTAAACCAAGAGACTGATGGAGGGAAACCATTTGTTCTTCAAATTCTGGTGATATGCTGACAGTGACCAGAGGCAAGGCTGTGGCAGTCAGTCCCTTCTGTGCCTCAGCCTTCAGCACAATGTCTCTGTGTAGTGAGAGGGGACCCATGCTGGAACACTGGAGAAGTTTGTGGAGGACTGTATCCTGTGGGAGGGACCCCACGCTGGAGCAGGTGAATGGTGCAGAGTCCTCCCCTCGAGGAGGAAGGAGCAAGAGGGACAATGTGAGGTGAAGTGACCACAGCCCCCATTCCCCATCCCTTATCCCCCTGTGCCACTGAGCAGAGCAGGCAGAGAATGCAGGAGTGAAGCTGAGCCCAGGGAGAAGGGAGGGGTGGGGCAAAGGTGTTTGAAAATTGGTTTTATTTCTCATTACCCTACTCTGATTTGGTAATAAGTTTAATTTACATTTTCCCCAAGTCATTGGTTTTGCCTGTGATGGTAACTGGGGACTGAACTCTCCCAGGCCTTATCTTGACCTGTAAACCTCTCAATAGATTTTTTCTCCCCTGTCCAGCTGAGGAGGGGAGGGATGGAACAGCTTTGGTAGGTGCCTGGCATCCAGCCAGGGAATAACCCCTGACAGGGTTACACAGGGTTCATTGAATCTCTGCATTGACTTAGATGGCTGCCAGTGTGGATCTAAGAATATCTGCCCTAAATTTGTTTTAGCACTCCAAATACTACAAACACTCATCCCAATTGCTTTCCAAAGGGATTATTTTTCTCTACTGAAAAGCAGCCAGCTCCACAAAGCTGCTTGAACTCGGTTATGGCCCAAGCCAAGTTGATTTTTAACATTAAATAATGTTTCTAAATTGCTTTGGGGTTCACGGATGACAGTCCTTAGGAATTTGCAAAGAAGGGTTTAATTCTGCAAACACCCAAGTCACGCACAAACAGTTCTCACTCAGTGATACTGCCTCTAATTTTCACTCTGGGACCATGGATTTTTTTGTGTGCAATATCAGATTAGAAGCCTTTTTGTGTGCAATATCAGATTAGCAGCCTATCAACTCCAAACCTGTGAGTAACTCTCATGAAAAATAATGTTAGCTTGAAAACGATGACATTTTAAAGATTCCTTTACCATGCTAATATTCTATTGATAACTATGCTTTCTTTTCATTTTTTAAGCCCAACCTTGAAAATAAAAATGACAAAAATCTTCATTTTTTAAAAACTAAAAGTTTGCTTTGGAATGGCCTGCTCCTCCAAGAAAAGAATCTTCAGGATAAATACAACAGCAATTAAGTGCTGGTAACACAAATGTTTTGCTTAGGATAGAGGCTGTTTTCCTGTGGAGAGGGAGGTCCTTGAGAAATGGGCTAATCTCTGCCAGCTCCACTTGGGTACAATGATACTTAAAATCACTCTCAACATACTGGTATCTTTGACTTTTTATCAGGACTTGTCCAGTGATGGAGATACTGCAGTGCTCCTCAGCATACTCCTCCAAAGCTTCAGTATTTTAAAATAAAACCTTCTTCCCATCTCTCCATTTTACCAAATTGCTTCTGATCCAGCTTATGGGGGATACAGAGCATCTCATTCCTGGGAGAGGCAGCAGACAAGGGGAGAGGAGATTTCTGGTGTGAAGTGACATTTGGCCTCCATGGGCCATTGTTGGGAAGGATGAAAGTTTGACAAGAAAGTCTCACAGATATGTATGCTTAGCAGAAAGATTTTTAAATGTAGAGTCTGATGAAAGAATAGAGATGGAAGCAAGTTTTGATATAGAAGGAAAGAATTGCTGAGCCAGTCTTACTGGCTAACCAAGGAGGCCAAGGGTGTGTTAGTTAGAAGGGGTTTTTATGACTTAGAGCAAAAGACAAACCCACTTCAAGCAAGAAGACGTTTTTACCAAGCAGAAAGATTGCACAGGCAAACAAGCCTGCCGACGTGGCAAGTAGGAAAAAAGTCTCAGAACTTTCTACTGCAAGAAAACTGAAAAACAACTTCTAGCTTAAACTGTAATGTACTAACTTTTAGTGATTGGAGAATAGTAACATGAACATGGTAATTATAGTAGTTATGATAGGCTATAGATAAGTTAAGGTATAGATTGGTTCTACTCCATTAAGATGCTCAGCAGAGCAAAGTCTATAATGCATTGTAACCCAAACTAAGGGTGTCCAGCCCTGCCTGCAGCTGGAGCTGACAGCTGTAGGCACAGGCTCTGTCACCCACAACCCTGGACTGCTGTAACTGTTGGATGGAATAAACTGCATTTTGGAGAGCTGCCTGGAGCTCCACATCCCTCATTTCGGCTCTTGCAGGCCATCTCCTCGCTGGACTGAACAACTGGTTTTCTCTCAAGCTTTCCTATTACACCACATTTTCTGAATCTCTGATTGGCCCAATTGTTTGCCTTTGCTGCTCTCCAGTGTAGCCCACTTGTTTTGGGAAGAGCAGTACCCAAATCTGGGGATTGCTCCAGCTAGGCTTTCACTGGCTCTTATGACACATTTATTTAATTATTTATTTAATGTCTTATTTACATATCACGGCTCTGCATCCTGCAAAGGTGATTGCTTTTGTTTTTTGGAGAATGATGACACTGCTTACTCCTGTTGTGCTTGAAAACCACCGCATCTCTTACATCAGTTTCTGCCACATTTTGGACTATTTGTGTAACAATGTCACACAAAGTTAAGCAGATCCTGCTCAGTGCTTTTTGAGAGCTGCTGCTCCTGCTGAAAGATGCTGCAGTTGTGCCACTGGATCATCCAATAACAAGCTGGGTGTCTGTAGTTTATGAAAACACTGACACAGGTTTGCACAGAGACACACATATCATTGTAGGCCATGCTCAAACATCAAGACAAGCTGGACAAGCCGGCAGGCAGTGTGGGTCCTGCTAGGAATTGCATGCACTGAATGTGGATAACAAAGATATGCAGATAAAAGGACATGACAGAAATGCATGATACAATGTACATGGAACTCATCAGAACTCATTAGGAAGGGAAGCTGTGGCTGGGGTTGGTTTTGTTTCCTGGGCATTTTGGCTCAGTGTGTTCTGCTCAGTCTCCTGCAGAGAGGGAAGCTCAGCACTCACCACACTGCCTGGATAAATAAATCCAAGTGATGGGTCCAGTGCCAAATTGGGATTTTTTGTGAGCAGACTGTGCCTTACCTGGATGAACTGAATTAGAAAGAGGACCTGGAAAAGGCACCTGTGTCTGGAAGGCGAACAATGTGCTGCACAGCCAGTGGCTGGGAGAAGAAGTTACAGAAACTTGCCAGCTACAAATCTCAGAATATGCTACATATCTTAGAATTTTGCTCCAATTTACAAGATCAGTTTGAGCTCTAAACATGTCGTACAGCTCCTTTGTTACATGTAGATTTTACAAGCACCCTCCTTAGTTCTCCATTCCTGTAACTGATGCAAGCACTGAGCAGTTTCAGGCACAGGACCCCCATGTGGAGCTCCCTGCTGGAAATTAAACCATGGTCTTCATTCTGTGAGCAGGGCTATGGGCGCTGGTGCTCTCTTGCCCTACCAGTGTCCCCCAGATGAAATTTCCCTCTCTTGCTTTGAGATCCCCATGAAAAAAAGCACTGAAAGCCTTATGTGATGTCCCTTGCTTTCCCCTCTGTCCACAGTCTCCTGCCTTTGTCCTAGGAGGGAATTATTTTGTTTTGACACGATTTGTTCAAGGCAAATTGATGTTGGCTTTTTCCTGACACTGTTTTATCCCTCTGTAATCCATTTCAAACACATGAAAGAACTCCATAAATATATAAATGAATTAACCAAATATTTCCTACCTAATCTTTAATGCAGTCTACTCACAGTTCATAAAAATATTTACGCAGAGACACATTATTGTGTTTTTCTGATCCTTTCTGAGCCTACGTAAATGCTTAACATAGCTGCTCTCTGCACAAATTAAATAAGATAATTCCCTGTAAATGAAGTAAAAAGCTGAGACTTAATTTGTGAGGCCAGTCACTCACAGAAAATCCTGGCTCAGTCTTTTCCAAAGGCTGAGGAGGGTTTGGCTCTAAATATTACAACTCTGATTTTGCCCCTGAACTCCTTTGAACATTTATTCAAGTGCTGAAAAAATTTTAAATTATAATATCAAGTACTGCATTATGCAGCAAGGTCTGTAAATCTTTTTGGCGAACTTCAGGAGTTTCATGAGTGTATTCAGCAAGTACATAGGAAATATTTAATAAGTTTATTTATAAAGCATTATAAAGGGTCATAAATGGTTTAAGGGCATGTAATAAAGAGATAAATAAGTGTTAAGGAGTATTTATCACATCAGTCTAATCTCCAAGTACAGGGTTTAATTAGCATTTCAACAAAGTCTCCTGCTCTCTCTGCCATCACATTGTGAATGTTACACTTCTCAGCAAGGCTAGGATAAGATGTGCTACTCCTCCTGGAGCATTTCTACTACAGCAATAATTCATGGTTTGGATGCCAGGATGCTGGGACTTTGATTAATGTAATGACATACTTTATGGTATCCCTGGCAGAAGCTAGGAGAGATCACAATTTATACTGAAAAGTGAATTCAGGATTCTTATTCAGAGCAGAAGCTTTCAAGATAAATGATACAGTGCCCTACGGCTTCTTGCAATGGTTACTGATTGTATTTTATTACACAGAGCCGTAACTTGACCTTAAGAAATACTGCATACATTCAAGATGCTATTTATCAGGTGGCTTATGTATCAAAGAAAAAACTCTCATGCCAGCACTCAGACATTAAAGCAGCCCTCAGAAACCACAGCCAGGTACACCATGCCCTGCATGCTCTGTGAGAAGACCTGCTCCAACAGCTGAGATTTCATCCCATCTCCCGAGAGATGTGCAGGAGAAGAAGGATCTGTTCTCCAGCCCCCCACAGAACCACAGGGAAGCCACCCAAAGGACCTCTGCCATGGACAGGAACTTTCCAACCAAAATAAATCCCAGGCCTCCCTCCAACCTTCAAACCATTGTATCTTAAACACAGGAAGGATTTTGTCTCACAGAATAACACAAATGATAATGATGTAGTCTTTTTTTACAAGAGCAGCTAAACAGCATTATATCACTGCCAACGAGATGGGGAGTAAATGAAAACTAACACTGAGTATCATAAATTATTGTTTATCACTAGACAAATAAATGGCTGTCTTTGAAAGCGGGCCTACTTGTATGGTTAAAGTTTAAACCAGCATTTATAGTAGCAATTTAAACTCTTAAAATATACACTTTAAAAATAAAAAGACTTACTGTACTGTCCCTCAGCTGCATTTCTGCAGAATAGTCTTAAATCATTCCAATTACTTAATGCAGTCTGTAATTTATCAGCCCAAATAAGTCAGGCTTCTCAAACCCAGACCCAGATACATGTAATTGTTAAATTACATAAACTTCATGTATATTATGAATTATTCAGATATCAAATGGACTCTTTAGAATTAAAAAGTGGTTTTTAATATGCAAGTAGCCTATTGATTACACATACCTGATTTTTTCTTCCTAAGGTCCTATGCATTTTTCTGGGAAAAGAGTTATCAAAACAGGACTTGGAGTAAATGTTGCAAATTAGGAATGGAAAATGAAAAAAAAAAAGAGCATGAACCTGATGCAATCCATCAAGGCACACATGAAAATCTCACCCATGTCTGCAGTGAACATCCAGAACTCCCTGTGCATTCAGAAGTTGTGATGTTCTGAGTCATCCCCTTGGCCCACACAGACAGTCCCTGCCCACACAGACACACTGCAACATTATACACCTCCCACGATTTTGGTAACATAAATATTACAATTTAGAACTTGAGTAGTATTTTCATTTTTGCACTTCTTTACAAGTATTACTTACTTAATCCACGCACCAGACCAGACAAGCATTACTAGCTCTGTTAATCCACACATGGTTATCACAACGGCCCATTAACATTACACAACAGGTGAGAAGCAGGATTGGAAGATCCCATTGGGATCCAGAGTGGTCTCAAGAACTTGTCAGAGTGTCAGACTGCCAGAGGGCAATTTTGGAGACTCATAATCAGGGTGACTGTGACTCTGCTGCCAACGAGAGGTGGTTGTGATGGTGCCAAGTGATATATGACTGGCTAAACAAGAGCTGAACCTCCATTGCACCTTTAGTTCATATTGTGCTTACTCTTTTCCTGCTGGAAATTGTTATACATACAGGCTTTTTTCCAAGTTTCATGCTGAAATGTTTGAACACCAGATTTCACTGAAGTAAAGAATAAATTTCCGTTTGGTATTACGAAATACAATAGAAAAAATAATTTCTGTTGTAATAACAACTTCTTACCAAAGTTTCCTTTGTGCATAACAGGTATTACAGAATTTTAGGAAACACTTAATTTGATTAACAGTCTTCTACATTAATCCTTTGCTCAGTCACTCTTGAAAGCTGCATTAATTTAGCAGAAGCCTTGCCAGGCTGCCTGCATGGCCATGGATCAATATCCCAAAAGGCAACCATGCATAAGCTTTGATTGTGACTTTAACATCAAGTAGGAAAGTCCATCTAATATGAATACTGAAATACCCAAAAATTTATGCCTGCTTTTCTAGATTACAGGGCTTAAAAATGAGCTATCAACAGAGGCTACAACCTCATACTATACTTTTGATATTGTTTCTGACTATGAATAGAAAAGTATTTTGAGTCTTGGATACTGCCCCAAGTTTTAGGCAACACAGACATAGTTGATCCTAGGGGCCAATATGGATTTTATAGAGTGGTATTACACAGCTATACTTTGCAAAAATTACACCTCTACACAGCCATCTCCTCTTTACATGGGGGTAATGGAAATGATGAATATTATCATGTCTTTTCCAAGATCCCTGCCAAATTCCTCCCCAGGAAGAAGGAGCAAAGCTCCTGGAGGAGCCTGTGAGGAGAACTCTTTTGCATTTCTCAGTGAGACAGTAAGCTACAGGGCAAGAATAGTGGTCTTCCTTCTTCTAAAAATAGCTTTTTCAGTGTAAACAATCATAAATGTACTCTCACAGAGCCTTACCAACACTACTGGGACTTCAGAGTCTGTAATTGCTAAATTTAACCCTGCAAACCCATCATAAAGAGTTCAAACCAATACAGCTAGGTTAAGCACATAGTTAAGAAATTGAAAATAGATGATGGCTATAATAACAGAAGGGAAAATGACAGAAGAAATTAAAGAAGACCTGATGTTCACAGGAGAGCATTTAGATCCTTTACTGAAAAAAGCCTTGGGGAATATTTGCAAAACAAGGATTAGCATTACTGCCACTGTTCTTGGGATTCATTATTCACGGTGAACCTGTCTATAACTAACACCTATTTAGTAGTAAACTGTTTCTTTGATGTGGATAATGAATGATATAAGAACAGTTATTACTATTGAATTTTCTGTTAGGTCTGTTAGACCTAAAAGGGGAGGGAATGGAGGGCAGGAGCATGGAAATGCTCTGCTTGAATTTGTGTCTTTGAGACTCTGCTGAAGTGTTTTCTTGTTTCCTGCTACTCTATTGCACAGATGGGAATCTAGGATGGAGCACAGTAGAAACTTTAACATATTACTTCAAAATCCAAACACTGGAATTAACTAGTTTGTTGAAAGATTGCCTTCACACTACAAACTGTCAATCCTACTGCCCTTCTGAACAGCCCAGGATTCTGGGTTCAGATTCATGTCCAGAACCAGGAGGAAGGTTTAATGTTTAAATGAGCTTTCTCAAACTGATACAGATCTGCATGTAAGGGTATGTTATTCTAGTTTTCAGCATTTTATTTTGCAAGTAGGACGCAGCTTTCTTCTGTGCTTTTTACTATTTCTCTCCTCCATTTTTCCTTTGTGCTTTGATCTTACTTTTTTTTTTACCTCATTGTCATTTTTACATTTATAACTTGAATTCCATAATTTTTTCAGTTGCCCATGCCAAGTTTTTTTTCCCTTGTGAGCTTTTTTCTCTGATACAAGTTAGTTTCTCTCTAACTGACCAACTCAAATCTTCAGTTTTCTTACACAGCTTGCCCAAAGTAAATTTTGCCTTCATGTTAAATCTCTGTCCCACCTTCATACACTCTCTACCTTGGTGTACTGAGTGACAAGTAAGAGTCAACCAGTGCCATTTGTCTCAGCTAGATGTCTCATTGCTGCCTGAACTGACAACCAGATCAGCAGATAGCTCGTGTTCCTGGGCATCAGAGTGGAAGGAAGGTGGTCAATAACCTGAGCTTCATGGACCTAAGCTTCATACTTAGAGCAGGCTGAACTTGTAATCCAGGAGTGGGAGAACAGGGCATGTAGCAGGATTTGTAGGCCAGAGGACCTGTATGAGTTTTCTCATGATATATTCCAGAAATGTGAAACTTCAATACAGCTCTTCAATCACTTGACTTCACATTTCAATCAACTGCCTTTTTTAACTGCTGTAATTCTATCTCTCTGAGAATGTACAGCTTTTGAATGTGGAATAGATAACTTGATCCATGAAGTTTTATGAGTAGATTCAGCTAAATGCTGCTAAGCCCAGGAATAAAACCAGCTCAAAGATGGGCTGTACCATGTAGTTATGATGGATAGCACAGAAATTTCATGCAGTCTGCTTCCTGAATCTCATCACCAAACACTACAACTTCCTGGCAGTGCTCTCTAAAACAGCTGGTCCCTTCATGCAGAAAAGTCAGATTCTCTTCTGCACTTTCTGCCAGGGAAAAAGTCATCATGATGTTTTCTACTGGAAAAGAGCACCATTATTTCATGTAGTTTATTGATCTCAGATCATGAGTGTTCTATACAGCATCCTCTGGAACCTGCAGTGACAAACACACACAGATGTGCATCCTATCTGTCCTGTTTGCTGCCTAGGTTAACAGGAAAGAAACATGAATGTCTGTTTGCAAGACCACAGTGTGTTTGTACATGGCTGTCCTTCACTTTATCACTACCTCACAGTGGTTTCACAGCTCCTCTCATTCAAATCCACCTTGCATTGAGACTGCAGACGTGCTCCTCTGCAGAGGGAGGTGTCCTTCAGACTGGTGTGGCTGCTTCTGCTGGAATCAGCTCCCCAGGGGCACCTGTAACCCAGCACTGGTCATGACCAGAGGGACTGGAAAGCACTGAAGGTGTCTCCTGCTTCTTGACACCTGGAACCAACTTTATATAAACAGGAGACAATCTGACCAAAAGCAGCCATGGCATAAAGGGACTCTCTTCCAATCTATACAACTTGCTGTTAGCATGGATAGGAGTAGCTGTGGGATTGAGAACTATTTACAGCAAGCAGAAAAAACACACTGGTGCCAGTGGAAACTCAGGAGTGACTCCCCAGCTCTCTTAACTGTGTCATCAATGCTGCCTTTTTTTTACAACACGTGGGAAATGTCCTAACAAAATGAAGATTCCTGGAGGAACTAAAACGAGTACACAGAACAATATTTCCTACACGGACAGCCAGACTAAGGTCTGGGCTAATTTTGCCCCTCTGGAGAGCCTTCATTAAGCCTGAAGGCAGCACTGCACAGAGGCAGAGAAATAGATTCTGTATAATGGATCTAAGCCATCAGATATTCAGCATGGAGGTTATCATGGCATGTATCATATTTCAGTGGTCACAAAACAAAAACTTATTGCATGTTGGACTGGATATTTAAACACAAAAAACTCTGTATTATCCAATACACAGCTGGCACATACGAGGAAGGATTTGGATTAATCTCACACTATAAATGGGTTGAAATATATCAAGGTATTTAAAGTTTTTGGGAATACATTAAATACAGCATAGGAAGCTGTTTGATCTACTGGGATGGATGCAAGGCCTGTGGGCAAGCACCCCAATCACAGATGGATGCTTGAGGAGCAGTGCACCCCCCAGCAGGTAAGCAGGACCCTTCTCAGATTTTTGGGCCAATGAAGCACTGACTGCAGAATAAAGACATTTAAAATGGATATTTTCCTTGGGCTTGACAGTAATGTGTATTTTCAGAAAACAGCATACTGAAACCACTTACACATGTTCAGGTTTGAAATCCAGTACGGAGCCTGCACATTGTGAGATACAATGGATGCTTGTAGCGACTGTAATTGTCTGTTTATTTGCATGCCACTGAGTATCATCAGACACTCACACAGCCAGCAGCACAAGGCTGGGAAGACAATAATGCAGTGTCAAAACCAAGTCAAACCGTGTCAGCACAAATGATACACTGCAAACCAAAATAAATTGAACGTGAAGTCTTAAGCCAGCAGGGAAGGCAAGCTTGGAGAGCTCACAAAATCAAGGAGCTCTGAGGATATTCCTAATTACTCTGAGAAATTACACGTTAAAAGCATATTTGCTCATCCACGCTTCACCTCATGTTCAACAGGTGGGCATGGTAGGCAACCAAGGCAATCAATGCAGGCACCAAAGAGCTACCAGAGCTCCCACTTTAGTCAGGATGGGTCAATGCCATCTAGGAAGAGACAAATGCCACTGAAATGAATGCCTCCATCAGGATTAGCAGCTTCCTCAGAGATTTCAATGCTAGGGTTGGTCCTGCTGGTTCACTGCCAGACTCTGAGGAGGAGAAGCAAATATCTGAGAAGCAGATCCAACATCCAACCTGCCAAGGCCCTGCTCCCCCACCTGCAGTGGGTGCCTGGGATGCTCCTCCTGGGATATCAGCCCTTACACAGGAGCTGCTTTGCCAGACAAGTCTCTATGTTCCACAGCCACTGAAGCTGGAGTTATTAGTGTTTTCCTCCAGGCCCTGATGCAGACAGCTGGGGCACCTTCCCTTTAAAATAAATACACCTGTCACAGCTTCCATCTTGCAGGAAGAATGAATACCTTCAGCAGGGAATTTCTTGTATTTGGTTTCAAACCTCAGGGCAATATTTTTCTAAACATCTGAACTTTAGATGTTTTTCTTATTTTTCTGCTGGGAGAAAGAGACGCAGAAAGACATCCTTTGAATGCTGAAAAAATATTTTTACAGCCTTTTGAAAGGGAATGGGTCTGAAGCTTGAGGTAAGAAATCAAATTCTTTCTGAGAATAAAGTATACTCTTCAATTCAGTTAAAAATACCAATTAATCTTTCCTTTTTGTACAAGAGACAGCCTCCTTTACTGATTTCACTTACAAAACATTTGACAATACATTTTTCAAACAGACATGGCTTGCTAATTGCCATGGTGAGTGATTTCAGTTAGCTGCATTTATTTATGAATCTTTAAAGCATATTTTTTCTTGTAATCAATTAATTCATCTATTATCTGATATATACAGTATCTAATGTATTATCTAATATATACAGTAAAACTGTATATATTATCATTATATTTTTGAAATATTTTTGTTGGATTTTTTACTCTCCGCTGTACATTGGAAGTCTTCTATGGAATTTTTTTCCTTCTTTCAGACAAAAAAAATTAGTTTTAGCTGTTTAATTGTAATTGTTTTATGAAGTTAACAAACATTCATATTATTGCTGTTGTAGTTGTTACTGTTGTTGTTACTGAACTTGCAGCAAGTGTAGCAGTATCCTCCTTTCTTTGCTCAACAAGAGAGAATTAGCTCATTGCTTTCATGCCCATGAGCAAAACCTGGGGAAAATCCATCATTTTCATGAGAAATGTGATCAAAGCAGGGGAGAAACACAGCATGGGAAACCCTGAAACATTCACTGGGAAGTTGTGTGTGCCCTTGTTAATCCACATGGAAGTGCAAAGAAGTGTGGCCATGAAAGGTGCCTGCTGTTACACATCTGTTGCTGTGCTTGTTCTTCTCCACTGCTGCAAAAATGGCTGTTTGTCCCCAGGTTTTTGGTTTTTTTTTGACATAATAAAGGAAAACAAGTTTTTCCATACAATGAAAATGGTAATACTAATATCAAGGCTGTGGAAAGTCATGAAGGGAGGAGGTTCCTAAAAAGATAAATAAGTAAATCCAATTCCAGCATTAGACCAGCTAAGGAGTACTAAGCTGCCTAATTTTTCTTTTCTTATTAAGTCAACAGTTCTCACCATTATTGTTTTTCATTAATATTTGACTTGTGGAGTCTTATTACTGTGTAAAACTCAGTTTCTCTCATTTTAAAGTTTGTTTCCCTCTGAGAGAAAGGAAAAGTAAATATCAGTTCAAAAGCAAAGGGTAATTTATTTTTTAAGTTATTACAAATTTGGTATTATAAATATAATCTCATTAGCCTAAGCAGTGTAGTAATTTTTTAAGTTCCTCAGGGCAAGGCTTAGCAGTCCCCTGAAAAAAGACATTTCTAGGAAAAGAAACTGTTTATTGGCTTGTGATTCACCAAGGCACTAATTTTCAAATGCACACAAAAATAAATCCCTAGAACTATTTAGTACTGAAGTGCTTTTATAATAAGTAATTTTATTCAGCAATAGATGCAGATATCTGTGCTATCATGGGCAATACAAGTGATTACACCCAACATTATTACTACACATTGCCATGATTTTGGCTTGGTCCCTAAAACCCCCAATCTGTTGTGCAGCTGGAACAGAAACCACTGCAGCCACAGAGCTGCCTCCCCTGGGACACTTGTGCCCAGGTGAAATGGGATTGTTTGCATGGAGAAAGGGGATGGGAGAGAAAGCATCAGAATTTTGCAACAAGCTTTCTACAGCAACGTCCTATATCACCCTGGGTCAAATGGGGACCTCTGCCTAGTAAGGGAAAAGGTTTTGGTCCTTCACAGAACATTATATCTGATCATTCACATAGGAGGCCAAGTCTATCAGACTGGAGATATCAGTACAGTAGAATCACTTATTGTGGTTTTTAGTATAATTTCACACTTTTATTTTCTCCCCAGCAGTTTAAAATCACATGAAACAAATTCTAGCTCCCCAATTTTCCTTTCTGTTGTGGAGGAATGGGCAAGTTACCCATCATTTTTAGCACAGAGCCAAGGCTGTGGCATTGTGTCAGTGAAGCCCCTGCACAGCAGACCCATGAGATCACCTGACAGTGCTCACAATGATGATGTAATGCTCAGTGGGGATAAGTCTCCGACCAGGTCATTTTATTATTACTAAATATGCATAATATTGACATTAATTACATTTTAGATAGATAAAACCAGAAGTTAGATTTTCTTTTGGTCTTATCTGTCTCTAGCAGCATCCTGGACCTAACAGAACAACACCCAATGCATATTTCTCCCACTGTCTGCTAAGTGTCTGAGTTTCTCCCTTAATTGCTGTGAAACAAGGAACTTTTCACTTCCTTCTGTTGTTTAGGGATTGAGACAATTTACATCCAGTGAACACAGACCCAGTAATATGCATTTTGGGGCTGAAATTATGTCTTCCATGTTCTGCAGTTACTATGGTTACCATCCCACAGCATCCCTGCATGCATGGCTAAAAGAAACAGCAAAAAAAAAAAAAAAAAGAATGTCCAGGTAAGAAACAAAAGAGGAGTCTGGGCCTATTAAAAAATACAAAGTACAGCTGCAGGAATCAAAAAGACTTATTTTCCACAATGACAAAGGAAGATGGATGTCCCCATGGTCTTGTTGATAAATTTCCCTACTTTGGCTTTAAATGCTGGAGTAAATTTTTGTCCCATCTAGAACTGGGAAGATGGATGAGACACTCAAGCTCCAGAAAGCAGCCAGTGTCAGTGCATGCCTGGGAAGGGGAGAGCAGCTCTTGCTTTGTTCCAGTAGGAAGCTAATTACCTGAAGCCATGAGCCACATCACTGCTGGGTTCCTAATGCCAGCCTGGGCAGTCTGCCATCCTCACAGGGGTTAGGAGAACAGCAGGGCTTACGATGAGAGCTGGAAACCCAAGCCCTGCTCTGGATTGGGCACAGAATAACAGAAGGACTTGGTGGCTACGGTGGAATTCTGTCAGAATTCTGTGTCTCAGACCACAGATGCAATATTCAACATCAGGCCAATACCTGAGAGGTGCCTGCATCTGAATTGTTCCCCACAGTGAGTGCTCTGTATTTGATTTGTGCAGCTTAGGGCCTTCTTTGGACCTAACCATGACCAAGGACCTCAGCCAGGCCCTCCCCAGCCCTGGGAGGAGATGGATGTAGACAACTTCCCTGGATGCACCTGACTGCACTGTCTGGAGAGATTACTATACTGCAGGCATGTCCAGGTGTCTCTCCAGGAATGTACTTCATGTTGGTGGGGTCAGGGACGTTCCTGAAACATCATGGGTGACAGCACTAGCCCTGACCAAGGAGGGAGACTTGATGGAAATCCAATTCTCAAAAGAGAGAAGGTGCTCTACGCCATAGGAAATGCTGGCATTTGGCAGGAGGTAACTGGAGACCAACTGGAGCAGAGAGAGTGACCAAAACATAAACTGTATCTGTTTGCCAAGGCAGAGGTAACCTGAGCTCTCACCTTTCCACGGAGCCAAAGGCTTCACATGGCTGCAACCTCAGTGAAGGAGGGGGGAACCTTCCCTGGGAGGTGAGTGATGTGAGTCTGACCAACCCACAGGCTGAGTGAGCACCTGCCCTCATCTCTGCCCTGCAAACCCCTGCTTGTGGTGAGAAACATTCACTCCTCACCTTCAGGCAAAGACATCGCTAACTGAAAGCCATGACAGCTGGGATCTGAATTGGATACTAGGATTGATTACTAGATACTGGGATTGATTGCTATAATTTCAACAACTGAGCAACTAAATAAAAAACATCCTGCAAGTGGAAATAGCATTTAAAAAATCCCCAGTATTAAAAAAGTCACACATTTTCCACTTTGACTTACCACACACCCTACAAAGTATATTGAGTTAATGGTTGACAGTCCATTCTTTATGTACCTAACTACTCGCTCTGATAAATAACTGGCCAGAGAACCAACTCCATTGCTATGTCAATGACATCACTGAGTAAGCAAATAAATAATCTTTTTACAGTCAGTCATTTGGCATGGATGATTTCAGAATAAGTATAAATTTGTGAACTGCTGCAGACGGTAAAATTACATGCATGCAACAGTAAGTGTAGGGGAAAGACTGGGGTCTTCCTCAGTACCAGGACACAGCCTGAAAGCAGAACCTGCACTGTCCTGAGTCTCAGCTCTGACTATTATGACCTGTACTGGGTTTTACTGCACACCAGCATAATGAAGACTTCCCTTTCTGGTACAGCAAATAGTCTATTTAGAGTGATGTTGCTGTAGAATACTCCAATTTATGTGAAATCTAGATGCTAGAAAGTAATGCTGTTATTATCCTGCAACTTCTTGTTTTTGCTTTTCCTATGTGAGCATCATTTTATCATAATTTTCATAGTTTTCACTGGAAAAAAAAAAGCAAACTGAATTCTACAGCCTTATGATACTGAAAAAGTGTTTCTTCTATGTTTCTTCTATGTTTGTTGATTTGAGATTTCAGCTCCAAGAAGGTCATTGCATTTCAGGGTCACCTTCTTTTTCTATTTGATCTACAAAGGTTGATTGAAAGCAGAGCAACATCTGAATGATGAGTTCTTCCTTCAGTGTACATCTCAAAGGCAAGGTGTGATTTCAGGAACAAATGACAAGGAAAGTCCCCATTCTTCTTTAACAAATGATTGGCATGATGTGCTGTGAAATGTGAGGGAATTAAATAGAATAAAAGTGTAAAAATGCATCATGAATTCCCCAGCACTCCCCTGTGTCCTTAGGGCATTTCAAGACCTACCTTGGAAAAAGGCTTTGCATAATAATCACTGCTATGATTAGCACAGTGCTTCACATTATATAATACATACAATTCACCTGATAAGGATTACAAGAATTATTTCCAACTAAAGTTTCAAAATGTTCCAGGCTTTAAGGTTTCTTCTTCTCTACCAAAGTAACCTCATCAGTTTTCTCAGCAGCCCCTCAGTAGCTCACTTAAAAGTAGGAACATTCTTTAAAATTCCCTCTAAATAATCACAAATTTGTAACAGCAACAATACTGGCAGACCCAGGGCTATCAGCAATTCACCAGCAGAGGTTTGCTGGTAATCTGAGGACTGAAGTGTGGGAGGTTTAGAAGTAATGAAACAACACACACGTGTAAGAGGGACAGGAGATTCTGACCTATTGTAGACTGGCAAGGCAGTGAAGAAACCACAAGTTGTGGTCATGTTAGTAGGGGCAAAAAGGATCCCAAGAGGATCCCAGGAGGAACATCAACACAGGATGCAATGTGGGATACTGAGGATGCTCTGTACCCCAAGATTTACGACACTGGCAGCAGAACCCAGTAGAGCAATGGAAGAATGAGCACACTACCAGAGAAATGGATGGGGATTAAAAAGCTTTGCATAGGTATAATTTTAACAGTTTGAACTAGTGTTCATTGTGATCACCATAACTGGAGAAATAATAACTCTTTCATTGGGCTCTTAAGATTTTTAGACTGTAAGTAGACTAAATCCTTGGCTTTACATCTAATGTGGGTTCCTTTTGCACCCATCAAGCCTTCGAGTTTAACAAATTGGTAGGAGGATTTCAAGCAACATTTTCTGTAGCTTGGATGCAGCAAGTTGGCAACACCTGTGCTGAGGATACACTGCTGGCAGAGTGAAACATGCAGCTCAACCACAGCCACACTTTCCTGGGGAAATCTGGCACTGCCTTCCAGGAATTCAGGCTCCCAAGCTGCAGATGGACACGGACAAGCCTGGCATCAGGGTCCTAAGACAACACATATACCTGAAATCATAAAAGCTAAGAATCTGGTGCTTCAAAAAAGGGATGAGATACAGTTCAGGGCCCCTCCCTTCCACATCTTACTGAATTATTTTTGGCTGAACTGTATTTAGAATTATTTATTTTCTGTATATAGTTCTCCATGAAAAATGTGTCCTTGGAGTCCTAAATCAAAATACTATAGCTTATTTAATCATACAGTATAGTTTTGCAACTCTATCATGTACATTACTTGATTTTTTCTTTTTAGCAGCATTTATTCTTCTAATTTAAAAGCTTGTAAGAAAGATTAAGTATTCACAGCAGTAAACTGTAATTCTAAAGTCATTAGGGACCAGCTATTGCTCAATACAAATGCTAATGCAGTTTAAACTTGATATAACCTTTCTAGATTTAAGATATCAGCAAATAAAATGTTAATAAAAACTTCTGGACTGTATCTAGATTTCGTTTTGCATTAGTGAGCTTGCTATTACAGAATGAACAATAATCAAAACCTATTTTTATCAAATGGTTTTTACCACAGCAAATAATAGTGAGGGAAACAAAAAAAAGTTTAAGTGAGAAATTCTCATTCATATGAACTATGAATGCAAAAAAGACACTGCATTCCTGAATATAAACAACAAATTAGCAGGCAAATAATGTTGAATACTCTTGAGAAATGTTGAGCTTCACATGTTTAATATGTTTACTGTCATTGTTTTGTTGTGCTTATTAAGGTAGAATGACAAAAAGTACATGTATGAAGAACAAATCCCACAGTAGCAAATACCCTACAGCCTGGCAAGTGAAATTTAGAGATGAGTGGATGCTTCAGGAGTGGCTGTAATGCAACACTGCCAAGGACCATGGTTAGGGAAATCCATGCACATCCCTGTCTGCTTGTCCAGTTACAAAACTCCCCACATTCCAGTGGAACTGTACATGGGAACTGTAACTCCAACCTGCCAGGAGGGAGACCTGTCGCAGACATTTTTTCACAGAAATCCTTTCTTTCAGATTTCTGCGTCTTCTGGAAGGCAGAGGCCTCAGAAGAGAATGTAAACAATTATTATCAGCTGCTGTGGAATGCAACAGGGGCCTCTGTGATTGGTCTCATGTGCTTGTTTATAATTAAGGGTCAATCACAAAGTGCAAGCTAGGGACAAAGTCCCTGGACACAACTTTGTTATAGATTCTTTCTTTCTATTCTTAGCCTAGCAAGCATCTGCAAACCTCTCTCTTTATTCTATTTAGTATAGTCATAATGTATTATATATCATATATCAATAAATCCAGCCTTCTCATCAAGAAACAAGATTCACTGTCCATCTCTCACCCTCAGCGACCCACTCAGGCCGCTGTAATAGAGACCAAAGTAAACCTGAGGATCACCTTCTTCAGGACCTTTTCTTTCTCTCTTCCATGTGTAAGCAGCTTTCCTGCCTGGAGGGCTGTGTGCTCGTTTTCTCCCATCAGCTGTAAAAACCATTTCTGGTGGTGATGCCATGCAAGCATCATGGTGATGCCTTTCACAGTGATGCCACGCAGGAGCTCTCATCACCTGTCCCAGTGGTGCCATGAAGGAGCTAGCCAAGATCTGGGCATCATTTTTGTCTGAAAACCCTGCTAGCAACCCTTCCTCCAGTGCCAGCTGCAGAGGGAAGGGGGGTTTAGTTTGGGAAGGAGAGCACTCACAGAAAGACCTCATTAGGATAACACAGAAGCTTAGCACTTGTTTACTTGGTACAGCATTAGGGAGAACATTTCATTACTTCTGAAGGGAAGTTTGGGCATTTTAAACCCAAGTCATCCCATATTCCATCTCCTCTTTCACAGCAGAAACCTCCATGAGATGAAATGGAAGCTCTGGAGGTTGAGTCCCAGCAACTCCAGACTGTCCCTCCCCAGTTCAGACACAAGCCCTCTACTCACCATACCCCCTGTCTATAGAAACACAACTGTGCTGTGAGCTTTAATTATGTAACTGCAGAAATAATTTTGCCTTGTTAATTGAACATCACTGTAGCATTTTCCATAAAATGAAAAAGCCTAAACTACAGAAGCAGGGACTCCAGAATATAAATTTTGATTTATAGTCACAAAGACTGCCTCCTCCTATTTGTTATGAATATATCCTCAGGCATTCTGGACATTTTGTTTGCTTTGGTGAACTAATACAGACTTATATGTCTGGTGTCTTTTATGACAAACTATTCAGGTGTCATTCTTCCTGCAGGCCCAGCAAAAATTATCTCAATACTTTGAGTGAGTACAAACATATGCCCACAAAAAAAAACCCCAAAACATCAACCAGCCACAAGAGAATCAGAACAGAAATCCCAAGAAATAGATGTGGTTCAGTAAAGAGAAGGGAGGTCACGAGCACCTTTCTTTGAGAGGCTGGTGCTGCACCAGAGAGGGAAGTGTGGCTTTGCAGCACGTAAATGACTGCAGCAGAGATGGAACGGTCAGTTCAGTGGGAGGACAGAGGTGTGGAGAATGACAGTACAGGATCAATAAAATCTTCCCCTCTCTCCCACGCAGTGCATCACCTGCAGCGCCACAGAAGCCGCCAAGATCAATTTCTGGAGTTTTGCTGAGATCTGGGAGACACACCGAGCATTCGCTCACCAAATCCAGTAATGTAATTAACACAGTAATGGAGAAAATAAGGATGAATCCTGGAAAATCAAATTGCATCCTGTCTATATAGAATTTAGAATTAAAATATTATTTGTAAATTGACAGACAGTTATTATTGCAGCAGACTCCTAGGGCTCCAGTCTGCCAGTGAAGCATTGGCTGGGGTACAATAGAACAGAGACAAAGGGCTGCCTTCAGTATCAATTAGCTAAATATGGAGTTTGTACAACCATGGCAAATCCTTAGAGCCAAATTATTCTGCCAGTCAATACTCTACTTGCTATATGAGCAGTCATGTATGGACATAATTTCTTCTATATTTTCTTAACTCTACTGATGATGATGGTTTTTATTGTCATAAAGGGAAACTTTTTACTGCAGCACACGCTGAGAGCAGGCACACTAACCATCAGGAAGAAGTCAGGATTCCCCCATGAACAAGCATTTTTCCCCTAAAATGGGCCATTTAATTGCACTCACAACTGTGAAAAATAGATTAGTGTGGTTTCCTTTTGTGGCATTTAGTTGGTGTAATTCTGAGACATTTGTTTGAAAACAGTACTCCATTTCACTGCTCCTTGTTCAACAAAGATTTGATTAGCAAGAACTATGTTGCTCTTGCAAAACTTAAAGCTGTATTTGGAATTAGGACCTTTTTTATTAGTATGCATTAAAACCTGTTATTGATCTGCTAGAGGTGCTAATGTAAGTGTCTTTTGCAATGCAAACCCAAATTAGATTCTGATCAGGTTCAGAGTGTTCAATCAAGGACTACCTAGCAGCATTTTTAAATGAAATGCAGTTTGTGTTTGGCATTGCAGATCAGGTATTTGATTGAAAGTCAGGAAGAATCCCCAGCAATGTAGCATCTCTTTTCCTTTGCTGGGCATCTAAATTGTATCTAGCATTCAGCTGCTGCACAATGCTGACATATTGTGTTGTACAGTCTAAAGAACTTTGACATTTAATGTATGCTACAGTGGCTAACTAGAAAGGGACTGCTGCAGTACATTAGTTTAAAAAAAATTTGCTAAAAATTTTAAACCTAACTTCTTTATAACTAAAGACTGACATGTTTATTAACAGAATGCAAGTGTATAATGCATCACATTTTCTACTGATCACATAATGAAAAAATTAGCCTTCATGAAGTAGTGACAAAACAGGTGGAGATACAGTACAGTGACCATTTATGATCTCAGATAAGCTCGCGACCCACTATGCTAGATGTTTATATGGTCTCTAAGAGATGAGCATTGCCCTGAAAAGTCTGTAATTTGTACTTGAAAAGACAGATGTAAACCATATTTCCGTCATATCCCAAGTGCTGATACAAAGCAGGTATTTTCACCTAACCCAATTGTATGATTCTAGACTAACAGAATCACAGAATCATCTAGGTTGTAAAAAACCTTTAAGATCATCAACTCCAACTGTTAATGCAGCACTACCACGTCCATCACCAAACCGGGTAAATCTATAGGAATTCACACAGTTAAATACACTTTGAGGATGCAATTAATCCAATCTCTGCTCTGCAGAAAGACCTCTTCAGTACAGAGCATGAAGTCATCTACTTCTGCCAGCCTTAACTTCCTTCCCAGAGGTGCACAGCCACTGTGCCCAGGTGTGCCAGGTGAGGGGAGCACCATCAGCACAGGCTCACACCATGGGCAGTCACTTAGGCTGGAAGTGTAGTTCTTGTTATGCCAGCGGACATCAGAGGGTTCACTCTGGGGTGCAAACCAGAGCTCAGAGACACTGGCACAGTGTGTGACTATGAGACACCCCTGAGGCAGCAGAGATCAGAATGCTTCAGGATGTTCTTTGCTCCATTTAAACTGATGGTATTTTTAATGATTCAGCTTTGCAACAGATCTACTCACAGAACAGCACAAAGCCTCCTCTAGGTTCTACACTGCACCTCTGACAGGCAGCTGCTGCATGCAGAGATTACTGCAGCCAAATAATGGTCTCAGTGGTTTAGTCTGTTTATTCAGATTTAGATTAACTCAACCAAAAAAAAAGTCTATGTGGCAGCTAAAATATAAAATTAGACAATATGTCACATGAAAACATGGCCAAGGAAAAGCTCAAGATCCAGTGCATGCCAGGTGCTCTCCTCCAGAGACAACTGATTCCTGCACTGACATCTCCTGCATTGCAGGAGCACAGCCCCCATTTTAGCAACGAGCAAACAGGAGCTCAGGATACTGTTTCTAAACAATTTCTAATTCTTCTAGACACCTTGTGGTGCCAAACTTCGCTCAGAGTTCAGGTAAGTGGCAATTAAAGGTGCGAGTTTGTAAGTGGCATTACACCCAGCGCACCTCTCCCCGGGCAGGCTGCTGTGCCAGACACAGGGTGGCCACAGGAGCAGGGCAGTGACCCCTGTGCCCAGCACTGCTGAGGCCACACCTTGGGCTCTCTGTGCAGTTCTGGATCCTTCACTACACATGAAGGTGCTGGAATGTATCCAGAAAAGAGCAATGAAGATGGGGAAGGGTCTGGAGCACAGGTCAGACGAATAGCAGCTGAGGGAGATGGAGGTGCTCAGCCTGGAGAAAAGGAGGCTCAGGGGACACCTTATCACTACCTGAAAGGAGGTTGTGGCCAGGTGGGGGGTCAGTCTCTTCTCTCAGGTAAAAGGGAAGCCATGCATTTATCAGCACCAAACTGAAAGGGTCTTGCTCCAAGCCTAATCAAACTATTATTTTCAAATAAAGAAATGAAGATGTACCAATTTAATTTGTTTTTTTTATTAACCAGAAATCAATCATTAATCAGAAGTCAGCCTGCTAACATCATTATGGCACAAAAACACGTGGCTGACTACATCATGCTGGAAGTACTCTATGTACCTAAGAAGGCTGAACTCACCCTTAAGACAATGCCACTGAAGCCAGTTACTCCAGGATCAAGCTTTACTCAGTTATAGTTTTAGATCATAACTTCTGAGGATGGAATCAGTCCTGGGCAGCAAATGTTGCTAACACAAGTATGGAAAAACCCCTCTGTTTTAAGTTGCTGCAGCTTAACTCTGACCTGCCTCCAAATGGAAATTGTAGTCTGCCAAAGTTTTAATATTTGAGTGCTTTCAATTGGTTGCCACGCTAACAATTTGATTGGAATCATTCTAAATAATACATATTGTGACTGAACTAATTTGGCAAGCAGCCAACAATTAATTAGGAAAAAGTTAATCATGTACTTGTCATGAAATGCACTCTATTTATGGCAAAAGGTATTGACTTCAAGTCAATCTTCATATTTACAGTGAAATTAAAAGTTACAACAGAGTCTAAGTATTTATGTAAAGAACATTTTCTGCAGGGGAAACCCAAAGAGGGAATGAGGTTTGCTACCACAAACCATACAGTGATACCTGAAAAAATGCAGATAAATTACAGCAGATGCAAGTGGGGCCTTTCCAATGAAACCTGACAGCAGCCCTCTGGGTTACCAGAAGGTTTCCTCAAATATTCATTCTGGGGTTCAATTTATTAAAGACTGCAAGCAAAAGCAAGAGGGTGGTAATACTTTGCTGAGGCAAAAATGAAAAAAAAAAGATCCTAGAATGTGCGAGAAGTATTTCCATAGATGTGGGGAAGCATTTAACAGTATTGCATAGGAAATGGTGAGGCCTCCCCCACAGTCTTGAGTATGAAAATGCAGCACTGCTTGCAATTTTTAAGAAAGATGATCTGAGAGGGGAGCAAGAGCACAGATGGGGCATTTATGATCTTGTGGAGGATTAAGTGTTTGACTTACAAGGAGAGACTAAAAAAGTAGTTTGGGTAGCAATGGGCAGAAGAGAGCTGATGATTATTCAGTATAAATACAGTAGAGGCAAGAATTTATTGTCAGAGCAGAAAAAGAGCAAGGTTCAAGATGAGGAAACTAAGAGAACAAACAGGTTTGAGTGTATTGCTAACAGATTTATACCAAATATGTGTATATATATATTTTGGAAGGGCACTTCTAATCAACACATGAACTGAGCAGTGAGGACACTGAGCCAGCTCCTTCTCAGACAGAAGGTGGTGCAGCTGAGGAGGAGGTTCATGAGACAGCTGCCAGCCACCATGGGGGCTGGAGGCCCCTTTGGAGCATTTCTTGGTGCTTGAGCACCACTGTGAGGTTGAGCACAGAGCCCTGATGTCCAGTGGGACTTTTTCTCTGTGACCTCATTCCATGATTATGATTCCATACAAAGAAGTTGTTTTGCAGGGTTTTTTTTCCTGAAGGAGCAGAAACCCCATCTTTCTGATGAAAGAAATTAGTTGACTTTAGCCATTTTATCCAGTGTACTAATTTCTTCCCTACACTAAATGCAGTGAATTAGCTGGTTCTACCTCACATCCATGTGACATAAGTGAACCAAAATACCACTCACTTATCTAGAGAAAGAATTATTAAGCATTCCTTTCTGGAATTATTTGTAACAATTGCATCTCGTAGCAGAGAGTATGCAAGCAGTTTAGGATTGGCAAAACTTTAGCTTAGATCACCAACTTTTATCCTAAATTCACAGCCCTGAAAATCCTCCACTGGGGAGGATTTGCACCTGGGGATGATCCCAGAGAGACAAAGATCTTTAATTGAAGTTTTCAGAAAGATATCAGAAAAGTGTACCTTCAAGACTATTATTATTATTGCTTATATAGAGCATGCTTCTTTTGGAGATGGTTATATGAAACCAACTTTTTGACTTTAACTTCAATAAACATCAGATATATGTCTTCCGGTCCATATTGCCACTAGAATGAGAACTAAAATAGGATAATATGTGGTAAATCATCAAATAAAAAAAATGCAGCAACATCTTGTATTGTTACAAGTGGTACTATACAGTACAATTTACAAGGTAATAGGCCTATTCATCACCAGCACATCATTCATTCCACTTTCTCTGCTCAGATGCTGCAGAGTAGGAATTTTGATGGTCTATTTGTTCTTGCTTTGATTAAGAATAAAACATGGCTTGAAAATAAGAAACTTTGCCTCCTGTTTCTCATCTCTGAAATACCATCCTTGTGTTACCAGCACAGATCAAAAGTACTAAATATGCTGATCACAACATCATGAAATCAAAGGTTGCACCCAAGTTCCATCTTTTCTAAATTTGTTTTGTCAAACCAGGATAAGGCTCAAACAGACATTCTCTGCATTTCTAAACCTGTCTGCTTTGTTCCCATGATAATCTAGGAGTTGACTGAGGATTCTGCAAACCTGGCTCAGCTCCCTGCTGTGGCCCAACCATCCCATCTGACCTTAGAGAGGTCTCTGAGGCTGGAGGACACAACATGCTTAAACACAACACAAACCTTTAGTCTTTGGCAGTTTTCTAGTCCTCTACATCTCTCTGACTACATCTACATAGAACCTGCTCTGCTTTCCACCAAGTGGGGATAATGATGAACCAGGATGGTGAGGCACTGGGATATTATGGAAATGAAACCATAAAAAAATCTTTTAGAACTAACTTTAGGTGCAGTGGCAAATATGTTCCCTGCTCTGTGACATCACCTGTTGGTTTCAGCATGACTCTCACTGGGAGGAAATGCTCTTGCCTTCAAAGTGCTCCCACAGAGATTTTGCTCACATCTCTAATTCTTCCAGAGGGACCATTGAACTCAAATGTACAAAACAGCTGAGACTGAAGGAATTTCACATAAGGACAACAGCCTTCAGACAATGCTCATTTTTAATTAAGATCTTGTTTAATGGCTTTTGTGGCAGCAGTAGATGAGTTAAAGGCACTGAGATACTGGAGTGTAAGATGCTCTTTGCCTGGGCCAGCTGACACAAAACCATGCTGCACACACAGCTACAGACAATGCCAGCAGGCGTGAGGACTGAAATCCTGCTGGCCCACACTGCTCACCTTTCCATGAGAGCCAGCACAATGCACAGCCCCTGCTAACCTGCTTTCTTTGGGGCCACCCAGACGACTGCACTTCCAGTCTTCTCAGGGCTCCCTAAATAATGAAATATCAAAAGCATTGTAATGCCCCCCTGCTAGCATGGTGAAACACTTCTTTGGCTTGGTCACTAAACCACTGACACAAGTGAAAACCTCTTTGCTTGCTGAAGAAGGCCAGAAATGTTGTGGCCAGAGCAGGTGTCCTGCTGTGGGACTCAGGACTGCAGCACAATTGACAGACTGAACAGCATCCAATACATAATTCTCTCCTGAAATAGCATTTGAAATTTTCATTTCATGGTCTGTGGCATTTCAAGTTTTTCTTTCTATTTTAAATATGCTCATTTCACAAAGTACAAAAGCAAATTTCCTTTTATAATCCTGTGCCTCGCAAACTTTCACTGCAATCTGAGAACCAAGCTGAGTATTTTCTCCCATGAACTGTCATCTACAACATTTTAAGGGGCAATGTGAGCTTTCTCCCCCTCTGCTTTTCTTAGAAATTTCTCAGAGAAATTCTGCACGTCTGACACCACCCCTCTTCCAGGAAGTCTGACCCTTGTTCTCCTAAAACAATAAACAAATTTCCTCTTGTAAAAGAAGCTGGAAAAAGTAATTCTGGTCATCTTGATTCCATTTGGGGACATGCAAAACCCCCTCCTGGTGCTGCTTTAAAGGGGCCCACGTTGCACAGATCTCCTTCCACATCCTTTCCAGCTCCCTGACAAACATTCATTAAAACTGGCATATACAATTGTCAGTGGGAATCCATTATTTTAAAGTGATTTTTCAGAGCAATTTGTACTCTTCCAGTACAGTGACTACAAGACAAGAGATGCTTCATATGTTGATGCTCCTGCTATGGCACGATCTTCCTGAAGCTGTGAGACAGAGCAGTTGCTGTAAATCATTTTTATTCAAGCACTCATCCTGGAGCAGGCAGCTGAAGGCAGTGCAGCCTCAGGAAGTAAACATGGACAGAACTGGATGCTGTGGCTGTGTCCCTGCTCCCTGACGGCAGGAGGAGAGGGGCACCCACGTGTCCATGCTCCCCTGAAGGAGGGGGAGGCACCCACACGTCTCAGCTTTGCTTCAGGCTGGGATTGCATTTGCCAGGGAGAAGCAAGAGGGCTGGAGATGGAAGGAGTGCAGCACTGACAGGCTCGGGCTGCCTGTGAGCCCTGGGACAGGCAGCAGGAGCACTGCCCTGTGCAAACAGGGTGCCCCAAGGGCACATGGCACCTGCAGATGCCCCCTCCAGTGACCTGGCGTCCCTCAGGCACCTCAATTTCCACTCACTACCAGAAGTCATCTGAAGGCACAAACCAGTCAGACATCAGCAAATTAGCATCATACTCTGGTGTGACAGGAAATCTCAGTCCACTAAATAACCTGCATTTTTCAAATTATATGCCCAAATAAGTGTGTGTTTGATGAATACTGCAGAAGAGCATTTTGAATTATCAACTAAAGAGTAGTATTTGTTTACAAACCAACCTAATTATGGAGCCATTATATTTACTGTTCTATGAATTTGTCAGTACTGCTGCAGTATTAAAAGTCAGAATTTGGACACAAATCCCTGCTAATCTTTGACTCCACCTATACATACTCAGAACCATTTCAGTGGAACACAGGAAGGAGAACTGTGAGAGGATGGACTGACGATTATTTCCCCTTAATTAGGATTTGATCTTCTGTACATTAGGGGGAAGAAAACAAGCCCAGATACACACACTCCTATTCATTCATTCATTCTAAATGACATGGAATTAAAAGCAAAGTGGTGAATCCTTCTCTCAGTATGCTCACACAACTCCATTAACGATAATGGTTATTTTGCTGTGACCAGCATGTGCTTTGAATGTTTAATTTTCATCACAGGTTTCTATTCAATTAGGCTTATTGGCAGCAGGACTTAAACACTAAGAAGAAGGAAGGTGAACCAGAGGTTAAAATTGTATGTAGTGTTTTCTAGAACTGCAACATCTGCTTCAGGGATCCCCTGGTTGGTGAGGTAAAATAAATAAATTTATTCTTTGCATTTTGTCTGTGGTTCTTTTTGTGCCTGCCTGTGGTGGCTCACACACAAGGAGAGGAATCAATCCCACGTGCCATGCAAAATGTGACACTGAGGTGCACTGCTCCCTGTTTGTGGGTCTGTCATGAATGAAGCTGTGTGCAGGGCCACCAGCCTGAAGATGTCTGAGGGCTCTGGTCATGAAGCTGTGACTCTCCATCCCTTTCTCCTCCAACACACAACTTCCTCCAGTGCACCCATGAGAAATACGTGCAGCCTCTGACTTGTAATGGCAGCTACAAAGTGGAGAGAGCTTCTCAACAAATTTTTCCATGCCTTTTGATTGCTGAGTCACCACAACCAGGTAAAACATCATAGAAAGATGCCCATCTGCAGGCTCTAAATGCTACAATCTCTCCTAATAAATTCAAAGGGAGCTTTTCAAGGTCTGGCTTGCAAAAAAGTATTTTACTGGTTCCCACAGAAGGTGGTAAGAAAACAAAATTTATGATTTATTGATCATTTAACCTTGCAATGTATTAATTTTATTAGATATCTTGGTAAAGTTGTGGGGGCTCCTGAACAGGAATTGCCTGGAGAACACTACAAGCCCAGTTTCCACACCAGTGAACGTGAGGACCCCAGAGTCATTGATCTGACCTCATTTGTGGGAGCAGGCATTGTGTAAATGAATGCAAACAATCCCTGCTTGGCCTTGTGGAGCTGGAGGCTGCTGTCAGATCCCTCCTGCTGCCTGTGGAATTCTGCTCTCCATGAGCCCTCCACCACCCAAACCCAGCAAATGCTGCCAAAGAAGGGAAATCTTACACACCCATCAGCATAAAACATGAGCACACAGGTGTTTGTAGGAGATAAAAGAGAAGGGGAAGGTGGAAACTACCCAGGGCTATTAAAATATCATGGGTCTTCAGTATCTATGGCCAAGTCCTTCATGTCCTATCATTTACACAGGTAACCTCATCAGATTTGTTTGCAGCAACAAGTGAGTAAAATGGGCTGGGTTTGGTTCCAGAGAGAATTTGATCAAGCCAAATAAACCATTTTCATAGGCAATGAAGACAAATCACTGAGAAATTGATTTTCTTTTCTTGCAACAGCAATCCATCTCTCTATAAAACATAATATGCTCTCTACATTTCCCTGCAACAAACTGAAAATATAGGTTTTGTTAAGATTTGATAGAACTACATGATCACACCAGCCTGAGTCAGCAGAAAGACTTGATAGGGAAAATCTGATAAGAAATTAGATGGGTGAATTATGCAGAAGACTTTCTAAAAAAAAAAAAATCTTTCATACTTTCTGTAAATTTTGATAACTTGACAAATAATTTCAAAGCCAAGAAGTTTCCCTTTGCTTCTGAATATTTATGGAGTGGAAGAAATACTTGCTTGACACCAATGGGAATCAGGATACAAACACAGCAGTATCTTTTCCTTTAGCCCTCAGCAAACTCGAGATGTGCAAGACTGACTCCTCCAGCTGTGCCAGCCTGTGAGCCAGAGGATGGGGGATACAGGGAATGGTGCTAGAAATCCAAACCAAAAATGGATTTCTCAAGCTGTTGGATTGGCATTGTAACAGTATTTTGCATGAATACTGACTTCACTTGATATGCAAAGAAAAATGCTGTGTTCAGATATAGCTGTAGTAAACCTGAGAGTTCTCAGCACATTTTACTTTATGAACACAGAATTTTCACATTTTGAGCTGTGTTCAAATAAATGTCAAGTAGATAACCTAAACCCCCAAATGACACAAGCAGTACATCTAGTTTAAAGAGCAGTGAGTATAACAAACTTTACAGGATTCCAATGACCAGCCATAACAAAATGCTATGGCTGGTCATTGGAATGACATTGAAATTCTGAATTTCAAAACTGAAAGTTAACTGTTATGGGCAACAGTATCTAATACCAGGCTGGTATGAAGCCTATTAAGATATACCATCTGTGCAAACGTCTGTCCCTAAACACATTTTATTTATAAGATAAAAAAATAATGGGCGTGATACGAGAAAACCCAAGAAATAATAAGGAATTAAAACTTGGTTTCAGATAGGAATGAACATTTTAAAATTAAAGTGTCTAAAAATATACCCACGTGAATGTTCAGCACAAGGAAAAGCACAATGATCCTGCACTGTAAATCAGCCTCCTCGTGATAAAACCTCTTTTCTGAGCAAGAAGGATTCTTCAATGTCATGGTTAAGCCACAGTTGCTGCTGAGTGGCAGCGATACAGGTCAGGAAGCAGCAATAAGATCCCCTAACACAAAGAGAGCACCACATCCTGATGCAAAGACAAGACTTGCAATATGTGATTTTGATTTGAGAGCCTTTTTTCCTTCTAACTTTGACCAACTGTTTGCTCACACACCAGCTAACACAGCCAAGGTGATGTTCAAGGGGAGCACAGCAGACTGCTTACATCAACTGTGAGGTCAAGACCAAGGACTGAAGTTTTAGAAGGATGTCTTTTCAGTAAGGATACTATACAACTACTGTTGTAGAACTCAGAGTAAAAAAATAGCACCCTTTTCCTGTATTTTTAGAGCTCCATATCTTCATTGGTGTTATGGATTCAATAATGAGTATTTTCACATCTATGAGTGCCAGAACATTGAAATGCACTTATTGCATAGATTATAATTGATCTATTAATTAACACTACTGTGCTCCCATCCTTTGGCTGAGTAAATTTTTTTTCCACTGGAGACCCGCAGACTTTTGTGGATGAGGATGGCATGATGAATCCCCACGTATAACGTTGCTTAGCTGGCTGTTGCACAACAGAAAAACTGCTATCAGCTAAGGAAAAACACAAGCAAATATTCAACAGGAGGGCAACACCTTCCTCCAGCTCAAACATCCTAAAACTGCATGAGAGGTCAGGCATTAAGAAAGTATTGCATTAACTGCAGCATAAGGTATTGTAAAAGGTGAAGGAGACTAGAAAGCCAATTTTCTTCCCACCACCTGTTTCCTGACTGCTTGATACCCCCAGTGAAGCACTGGTTTTCCCATCCCTCTGTACAGGTGTCCTTTGGCAGGGCTTCCAGAAACCACAGCAATAGTGGTGTCCCTATGGGCATTTAAAATAGACTTGGGTAGCTATTTTATTGATATTTAGTTTCCTTTGTAAACTAATCAAGACTAAGATAAATTCCTCTACCTACAAAGCACAGCACAATAAAAAGAACAAAGGAAGATGATGCACTCATCATTTCAGTTTGCTTCTGCATCTCCTCCGCAGCAGCACACCAGGGTTTGCTCTCTCATTGAGTGGATTCAGGCACCAACTCACAGGTGGAAACATTACACCAAAGAGTCTGAAAATGAAGGCACACAGTTTGTGGTGATTGGGGTGGGGCTGTGGCTGAGCCCCATCCCCAGTGGGCACAGCTGTGAGCAGCAGGTGAGCAGCACTGACAGCAATGAGCCAGGGAGTGCCCAGGGGCACTGACCGACACCAAAGGGAACAGAGGGCACACAGGGGCAGGGCATCAACATGGGGGTATAAAAGGTTGGGCTAGAGAAGGACAGATGCTTGAAGCCTTTTGAAGTGCTATGGTGTTACTCTGCGTGGGTTGAAGCCTTCTGAAATTGAATGATGATACTCTGTGTATTGTGGCCATGTCTCCTGTGACATGAAAAAACCCCTCAATTTCCTACCTGGGCTCCATCCAGCCTCACCTCTGTGCTGTGCCTGCAGACTTAAGGTGACTGCAGTCCTGCCCCTGCCGGGACAGTGGTGGCCAGGTGAGGACAGCCGGAATGGGGGCACTTTTCAGTACATGACTACACAGTTTGGGGGAAAGAACAGCAAAGCTTTCTCTTGTTTTTACCCTCATTCCTGTCAGTCTGCAAGGGGATCAGCACACGCTGTCCAAGGTCCCGCCCTTGACTCTCTTCCCTCCGTGTTTGCAGTCTCCAGTAGAGCAGTGGGCTCCCAGCTGTGCATCTGCTGGGACAGAGCACTGCTCCCTGTGCTGGTGTGGGACCTGCACACCCCAGTACCCCTGCAGAGACAGCCAGCATGAACACAGCCACCCTGGGACGCTGAGCTCCAAAACCTACAGGACCCCTGTGTGTGCCCCTGTCAGAGAGCCCTGCCCACACCCTCCAGCTGATCACGACATGAGGCAGAAGGGAGGAAAGTGGGATCTGTCTTTGAGGCTACTGGGTTTGTAAATCTGCATCTGTGAATAATGAATAACTGCAGATGCATTTTTTTCTTATGTTGGAGAACAAGAAGAGTTTCTAATTTGGAGCGAGACTTTGTTATTTTCAAAATTGAATATATATAAGCAAGGAATTCTAGTAAAGATTCTCTGGCAGAAAACTTCAGCAATTTTCTAATTTGTTTATATTTTTGATGAGTGACTGAGAAAAAAATATTGATTGACAGACCCAGAGATAAGTGTAAAAATGCTCACAAAGTAGTAACTTACAAATGCTATTTTCATGTAACATTTTCCCATTTATCAAGTTTTTCATATTTCCAAATGGATGTTAAAATCCTCTGGAACCAGAAAATTGTTTTCCACATAAGCCACATACTATCTTTCAACCTGCAACGCGCCCAGATTGCTAATGTTCTGTAAGCAAAAGTGCTACATATTCTCCTTCCTAATTTTTTTAATCATTTTAAATAAACTTCTCCACATGCCATCAAGAATTTTAAGAGGTCCTTGTGCCATTGGCACTGTTCTTCATACGTGAGGACATAAACTTGCAGACAACCAGATAAAACCTGCTGTTGTACCAGTATTTCCAGCAGGTAACCAAGGCAGATCAGGTAATTAAAGCTCGTGAGCCTGACTGATCGTAGAGAAAATAATGAAATGGCTGAGAGGGACTTGATTAATAAGGAAATAAAGATGGCTAATATAATTACTGCCAATCAACACAGGCCCATAGCAAGCAGATTTTGTCAAACTAATTTGATTTTTTATGGGGCTTCAAGTTGCTAAAAGTAACAATGACGGCACAATAGGCTTCTACAAGCTGCTTTAGATGGTGATTACAATATGATGTTTTGATTAACCTGAATGATATAAAAATCAACATGACATCCATTAAAAGGATTAAAGTGTGAGTTATTTTTAAATTTTTAGGGAATTATTCCTGTACATGTGTTTCCAGTGGGATCCTAAAGCTATTCTTAGCCGTACTCTTCCTTATGTTTTATCCCTGATACGCAAGAAAACAAAAAATCATTACTAATAAAGTTGGCAGATGGGATAAAGATTAAAGAAGTGGCTGAATGATGAGGAGACAGAGCCTGCAGTACAGGGGGGATTGGATTGCTTTGGGAACCAGCACCACCAACCAACACAGACTCCAGCAGGCAGAGACCACACTGGTGAGAGCAGCAGCAAATCTGAAAAGGACTGGGGGAACCAAAGGGTTTTCAGCTGGGCATGCATTGGGTAAGATGTTCTGCTAAAAGAATGAACACAGTCCTTTAATGTGGAAATACTGAATGGGATGTGAAACACTGTGTCCAGCTTTGATGCCCACAGCTCAACACAGGTATTCAGTAGTCAAAGAGTTCAGGACAAAAGATCAAAGAATCATAAAGGACTTGGAAAACACAATTCATGAGAAAAATGTCAGGGTGTTCAAGAGATTTAAGAACAAAAAGTCTCTGCTCACAGTCCAAGACAGAGTGTCAAACACAGAGTGGATTTAGAGGGTTCTTCAGTCTGACAAACAGACCCAAGGGCTGGAAACTGAATCAGGAGCATCCATTCAGACACATGGTGTATACTCTCTATAGGAAGGATGATTTACCACTGGAACATCTTCCAGTTCTTTGACAAATGTCACACTACTAGACATTAAATATTTCACAGGATTTTTCTCTAAAATATATGTCCTATTTCAACCTAAAGTCATTTAAGTAAAATGTGGCCTGCGCTATCTGGAGGCTAAAATTAGCTGATTGTGATGTGTTCTTGGAACCTGAAAACTGCCATTCTGCAAATATGTCTACTTATCAGGCAAAAATGCAGCAGTAATGAAATGTCCCTTGGGAAAAAACTTCCTCTCCTGGTAAAGTTTCTTTTTCGGTTAAAAATCCTCTCTTTCATTTTTACCCAGTCCCCAAATTTGAGGTTGTCAGTTGCAGACCAATGATCATGAATCCCAGTGTCCAAAGGCCCACAAAGAAAAACATGGGCCACCAAGAACAGATGCTTCAAAATTCACAGAGAGAGAGAAAACTAATATAAAAAGGATGCTGTAGACAAGAGACATCAGTTCAACCCCTGCTCCTAGGCTGTTGAATAAAAAGACTCCTCAACAAGGCTGGATAGGCTGATAAATGCCCATTTTAAAGCTTTAAATGAATTACAAGGCTTGGCTGGGATTTATATTCATGATTTAGGGATGAAATGCTTTTCACCAATATTCTTTCTCCTGGCCTATGCATATATCCATGTCTACACCTATAGCAAACCTTTACTATAAAGGATCCTTAGCAGCTAAAATAATTACCTGAAAACACTGTATCACTAAAAAAATTAGTGAACTGAAAAAACAAAAATCGCTGAAATTTGCTACATAACCTGCAGAAATTGAGCAGAATAACAGATGGCTCACAGTATTCTTTCTCCAATTAATGGCTAAAGAGAAATTGCTTACTTGAGGAAAAATGACACTTTCCATTTAAACTCAGAGTATTTTAAGGCAACAATTTAGGGGAAATACCAGCAAGCAATCAGCAGCTGTTATGACCCCTAATATTTCAGGACTTGATCTCCACAGAGGCCAAACCCTGGCCTTTCTCTCAGGATGATGTCTTTATTTTATGCTAAGTCTTGTTCCTTGCTCCCATTAAAGTCACTCCAAGCCCAAAACTATGAGATAAAAAGGTGGTGAGCAGAGATATAAATAATATGTTCACTGCAGAATAAATTCATATCTAAATTACAGGCCAAGGGGAAAAAGCCAGCTTCTGCAGAGGGCTCATCACATTCACTGCTTTCCCTTTCATATATATTTCTCTACCTTCATTCCCAGACTATTTACTGTTTAATAACTCATTCAAGGTCCTGCTTGAATGCTTTGATGCTTCTCGATTGAATAGATTTTCTTTGGAACGTACTCCCTGAGCTGTATGCATTACATTTGCTATGAAATATATTTTGACCAATATATAATCTTAAAAGGAACCCAAAGCAAATTCACACAATTTTCAACTATTTTTTAAGACCACTCCTGAATTTAGCATATCAAAATTTGGCAAAATTGTCTTTGTGGGGATGAAGAAATTCCTATTAAGGTATCTCTAATATATTTTTATTTATGCCACTGAGTTTCATTTTACATGCAGGCTTCTAGATGTTCCTTCCTTTGCATGAGTAAAAACAGTCTAAAGCCATCCAGCAGAATTGTGCAGCCCCCATGCAAAGAAATCTCCCAGTTAAAAAAATTAAGGCTTTGATCTTTGGAGTGACAGTAAGATCACAGCCTGGTAATGATTTATTTGTGACACCCTCGCTGGTATCTTTGTCTCATCAAGCTTAACTCCTGTGATTAAGGTTTTGTTTCTACTGTTAGCAATACAAGGAGATTTTATCCACCTTAATTACTCCTAAAGATTTTCAGTTTCACAACATTGAACTTCTGAACATTCAATGGCTGTTTATTTTGTTTCTGATCTATTTCTCAAAGTGCATTTGAAAGTGCATTTTTCTAAAGATTTTTTTTCCTTTAATTTTTCAAACCCTTCTGGATAGTGCAAATATTTTTCTTCCATATTGATTTCTGTCCTTTTTTCCTTCAAAAAATGCTAATTATTTTAGTAGTGTTAACTGAATCTGACTCATTTATGTTCGATTAGCCATTTCAACACATAAATTGCTATTATACTCCAATAACCTTGCCCACCAACATTATTAATGCAAGAAAAACTACAGGAAAAATATTAAAGTGTTATTTTAATTAAAAGTAACAGTTCCTGTTGAATCCTTTATTCTACTGTGTTCCCTAAGAACTATAATGCTAACTATCCCAAGGTATAAATAAGTAGTTCAGGCTTGCAAAGCCAAGCATCCTACAGATAGGAAATACCAAAACAAAGATAGCCACAGATGCCAAATGTGTCTCAGCATTATTTTAACACAAACAATGGCAGTCATTAAACATAATGATATATTAAATATCCAGTAAGATTAGAATATATTCAAGCAGCAGTCCTGCATTTACCTGTACAGATCGGGATGCTTTTGAGTACCCAGTATTAAAAGGGTAATTAATCTCACCTAAATTTGCTGTTTGCAGTGCTGCCTCCAAAGTCCACAGAGAGGTGTTCCACCTGCTCAAGGCTGGTGAGCTCAACTCTTCCCCCGGGGCGCAAGCCAGGGAGAAGCCCAGCACCTTCTGTTCCTACAGAGACAATTGATGAAGGGGTTCCCACAGGGATTGATGTACCTCAATGCATTATAAATGCAGTCTTTAAAGACTAAAAGCAAGGGTTAGTGTTTTCTTCTCCAGGAGCTTCAGAGAGAGACGATGAACAAATCTACAGACCAGGCTTTACTAAGCCAAGTACAGGTTTAAGCTCTGTACCATGCCAGCTGGAGAAGAACAAACCCCACTGATGTAGACAGAATTTGTCTGAGAATTTATTTGCTTTTTGTGCCTGTGCCCAAACTTGTATGCAGAAGAAACTGTTAAGAGAAGGTGCTCACACCATAGTTCATGGCTGCACACCAGCAGCCAAGCTGATGTTCTTAGCAGAGCTCCATCAGCTGCAATGGCTGCGAGGAGCACAATCAGAAACCTGGAAAGAGCGAGCTGAGAATAAACCAAGTGTGCATGTGAACCAGGGTGAGCAGCATGAGAGGTGTGAGCAGAGTGAAATGTGAACAGAGTGAGGACTGCGTGAGGAATGTAAGCAGTGTTGTTGTCATCTTATTGCAAAGCTCCCATGCCTTCTCGGTGATTTCTCACGGACATCTCCTTACAGCACTGACTCCTTCTTTTTCACAGCACAACCAACAAACTCCCAACTCTTCACAGCACAGCCAACAAACTCCATGTCTCTCTTCACCCAGCTAACCCACTCTTTTGTAGCACTCATCTTCTTACTGGACACAGCTGTGGCCTGTTAAGGGCAGCCAGTTCCTAATCTTTGGTGATTGGTACAGCTGCAACTCCTCAGATGTGAGACTGCCTTCTGCACTATCTTTATTTTCTTACATTCTATCCCTCCACACAGTGTGAGCAGTGAGCAGGCCCCTCACCGTTCACACCATTCTTTCCACAGCTCACATAGATGCCGATGCAGGAACACTCCACTAGAAGCCAACACAGTGAGTAAGATTTGTGAGGCTGATCCTCTTAATTTTTCAGGATGCAATTTCAAGCCCAATTACAAATAAACCCTATTCATTCTGGATTTCCACCAAAATCATCCACAGGAAAGCTGCAAGTGCAGAATTGGAAAGAAGAATTGGAAGCCTCACACTTCCTAAGGTGTCTTGATTTACTCTTTAGCTGAGGGCACCACATGTGCCTGAATGCCTCAGGCCCCAGATTGAGGTGCATCCACTCTGTTTAGCAAAGGAGCAGCTTTGCTTGAGCTCCTACCTACCCAAAAGCAGTGTCTAAGCAGATTGGTGCACATATGCCTTTATTAAAGCAACACAGAAAATGTAATGACAACAACAACAGTATTATCTCCTCTAATGGGAGACAGCTACAGATGCCATAATTTATCTGGCCATTTACCTCAAAGGCTGTGGCGTGTAAATCACTCTCCTATCCTGTGTTCTCTCTGGTCACTGTGCCACACAGTGCCTGTGAGTCTATTAAGGAGCAAACTCACAGTGTCAAAAAGCAGCTTTATACAAACTGAGGCGCTGCAGAGGGAAGGCTGGAGAAGCTTTACCACCACTATCCCAATAGCAGCCTACCCTCTCCTAACCCAGAGGGTGTATTTTATTTCTCCTTAAATTATTACCTGCCTTAACAAATGCTATTTAAATACTTCCTGGAGGGCAATGGTTTTCTCAGAAATACACAAACATTTTTCCTTATTTCAGAAACCACAACTCTTAAAACAGAACATATTCATCCTAAATTGCATTTGCAGTCCAATTTGCAGCCTCACAACCTCCTTTTTTACTTTCTTGGAGGTGTCAGACCCATATGGGAAAGCATATGACGAGGTGGAAAATTCATATGAAGTGTATGATATCTGCCCAGCCAACGTATATGTATTTCATTCTTGACAGCAGGTTTCCCTCCTCTGATCACTTCAGAAAAGGAGGAATACTCAGTAAGTAGTCTCTTCAATGACATATATATATATATATATAAGTAATTTATGTGTTGGCTTATGTAGTATGAGATTAAAGTTTTGAACTTCAGGTGTCTCCTTCATCAGTATAAGCAATGACATTTCTAAGAAGTACCTATTGTGTAGCTCAGTAATTGGACAAAACAAATTGTCACAGAAGGGAGATGATACAGAAGATACAACTTATGTAAAATGTCTTCTCAGGGTAAGGTCATTTTACCTGGCTCTTCATTTTCAGAACATCAAGCAGATACACAAGATCTTTTTTCTCCGCCACCAGTTGCTCTATGAACTAGGAAAATAAAAGTTTCTAAAAGATCACCTTTATTCTTTCCCTTTAATGTAGCCCTTTGAAAGAAAATTAGATCTCAGATTGAGTATAAAACATTTACCTACTGATACACCAGGGATTACAGACAGGAATATTTAAAGTTTAAAATCAGCCTCTTAACAAAGGTGAAGGGCCTCAGTGAATCAATACAATAAAGTGAAGGCTCATCTGGTTTTGGCTGTCTTGTAAGATTACAGGTCAATATGTATTACACATTTTCTGAAAAGTGGCTCTAAGAAATATATATGTTTGCAGTCTAAAGCATTTAGGGGGGGTTCACTTGCTCAAATGTAGGTTGCAGTTTGGTGAACCAAAGGTATTCAGGTATATCAGAATTGCTGTTCAGACTTTGTTTAGAGGTATAACAAAAAGAGACAATGAAAAAAACCAGACATTTCTGAGGTTTTGGAGTAGATATTTATCTAATTCAAAAATAGAAAAAAGCAACTTCTCTGTCTTACCTAACTATAAAGGAAGCATCAGAGATAGATGTGTACCTTGGAGACATCTTAAAACGTCCCTGTGCTCACAAGGCCATGGCCATTCTCTCCACCATACAGGGTAATTAATTTTTTTAATTATTATTTTTGAGATGGTGGTAATAAAATATCCATTCTCATCTGTGGCCCTGTTCTCCTGTGAGTTATCTGACACTAAGTCAGTGCATCCATCTAGGTGAGCATCTTTGTGGAACTTTAACTAAGCCCTGGTTTATACAGGTCTGTAATTTTACACCCTGTTACTATATAGAAGTAAGTAGTGTTGGGGTTTTGTCAGATTTTAAACCTCATTTAAAGGGTTTACAACCCTTTTGGTCTCTGTCAATATGTTTTCTGTTTCACGATACATGCACAATTATGAGAAACTCCAAAAAGCAGATTTAAATAGATCTAGACCGTCTTATCACATCCTTTCAGTTGTTGTTTGACAAATTTTGTCCTCACAATTTTTCCGTCCAGAAGACCAACTGGAATTTGTTCAGCTTTGATAGTCTCTTCACAAAATGTGGTTCAGACAGTTTTATTTATTGCACTTTTCAGTGAGTATACAGCAAGTTTTCCCTTTACAGTTCTGTGACTTAAACTGCTTTTGATTCCTGCATTCTTGTGAAGAATCTTCTATCTTTATTTGCCTTTTAAAAGGCAAGTAATTATTTCCATCTGATTTTTCTTCCATCTTACATTATCAAAGGTATCATGAAGCAGTTTTCTTCAACTACTACTTTGGATTCTTTTCTTGGGAATATCAATCTTCAGAACCATAGCACTATTAAAAATCCATTATTTCCTTTATTTTTCTTCCTTTGTGACTTGCAAGAAAAGTAAAAAATGGAGATAATACAATGAAATAAAATTATTACATCCCTTAGAGATGTTTGTGCTCTGTAAACATGAAAGCTACCCTGGAGTGACTATTACCAATTCAAACATGGAGCCTTTTGTGCAGTATGGATCTGGATGTAAATATTTCTGGTTTCTATCTTGCTGCAGCATTAGGCACAACAATAAGAATAATCAACATAAAATTTCCCTTATTTTCTGTAATTTTTTGAGAACAAGTGAGGAGAGAGAGTATAAATTCCTCCAGCTAAGCATCTTATTGATCTCCATTGATGAAAGCAAAATGAAGGGGTAATTTTCTTTATTTTTCCTGTTATATTTTTCCTTGCTTTCACTAGAAATTTTATCTTACTTCTGAGAAAGCTTCAACAATAAAAGGTCCCCTAGAAATGCCAGCAGACTGCATTAGGGGATATTTTTAATTCTCTAGGCTTTTTTTTTCTCTTGGTTGTAAGCACAATATATTCTTGAGTATCTGCTGATAGGGTATTTGCCACATTATGAGGGGAGAATAGCACATATCCAAGGTATTTGATGATGTTAGGTCTCTTTGCTACTCTAGCTGCTACTTTTTAAGAAGCATGCACAATAAAAAAATACCACTGAATGCATGAAGCATCCAAAACATTATCTGTCAGAATTTAAAAATATATTTCATGTTGATTTTTTATTTGATAAATACACAGTGACTAAGTAATTCTTTCTTTTCCTGGATGCCTGAGGTGCAAGCACTGGTGTTCTGTGCTTCACAGCATTTCAGATGTGGCTGATATATTTTAAAAGCTAGACTGTCTTCTAGATACCAACAGTTTGCCTCTCTCTCTGTCACACAACAGTTCTCATTTGACATCTTCAAGTTCTTTATCAGCAGCCTGTCACCTGCACCTGGCCATTTTGTACTCTTATCAACAATCTCAACTTAAAAAAATAATACTAATAAGTAGATATTGACTTCTGCTGAGATGAATATCAAGATTTATTGACCTCAGGGCAAACATTTACCAGAGCAACCTACAGTCAATAATTTCTTTGTGGAGCAATAACCCTTGATGTTCATGGAAACACAAAGACAATCTCGTGCATGTGCATTAAAGTCTCCCTAGCCCACACTGCAGCAGCCTGTAAGCCTTCCCAAAAAGCAGATTTCCAGGCTGCACATTCTGTACAGAACAGCACAATGGTTATTTCTCGTCTGGCTGAAAAGCAGCCTCACTGAAGGGGGAAGGATTAAGAAAGAGGTAAAGAGATTTCATGAGCAGCTCCTCTGTTCTCATTTCCTCAGCAGAACCTTTTCAGAAACAAAGAAAATAATGAAAATTCTGTTGCTGGAGAAGATAGCTCTTACCTCCAATCCTGTTCATAGCCACACTTCTAACATAAACACACAAATCAGAACCTTTCATACTTGTTTTTCTTTCTCTCCACAATTTCTCTAATAATAATAATACAAAAAAACCCTATAAAATCTTTTCTGAATCCTCCCTTAGAAAAGCAGAAAATATTCAGCACAAACTTTAAAATTACAGAATTCCAGATTATGGATTATTTGTGTAGCAGAATTTTGCAGCATCATTGCCATATCATGCCTGATAAAATCCTCCTTCCACTAACAGTATTTACACATGAACTACATCTGAAAAAAAAGATTGCAAAGAATTGCTAATAATAGTTGTTTGGGTTCTCTAAATAGAACATCCTACAATGTGAATTCCACTTGAGAGGAAAAAATAAACTGCTTTTCCTAGACTCTGATTCAGACAAATACTTTTATGGATCTCAGTAGGACCAACAGGGAAAATTTGTGTGTGTTAATTTTCCTGTGCAAACAGATGTTCCAGATCTCTGTACTAATGAACTTGGCCATGGCAGTCACTTACTGAATCACTACACGAATGTTAACAGTCATTAGTGTAAGAAAATATATGACAATATTTGGATACATTACCTCCTCCTTGGCTAAAATGGCCTTTTCCCAACTCCTTCCTTTGCCACCTGAAGTATCCTTGTCTGGTGTGAAGCCTTCACCCATTGCAACAAGCCCAGATTGTCATGATGAACTTGGATTATTCATATAGAGCCTGATTACCTCTTATTTCAGCTTTTTAAAATTTCAGTTTGGTACCTCCAGGCTAAGCAAGACTCCAGCCTGAGGTTTGTACACATCACTAAACTCCAGGCACTCATTTACATTTTTGTTCTTTCAGTCTCTCAGGTTTCCTGACTGAGAGAACAAAACAAGTTACTGTCATTGCCAAAAAGCTTCCTCTTCATACATCTTGTCATTTACTGTGCCATCTCATTTATAGTCAAACCTTCTCATTTATATCCTGATGCACAGCTGACTTTTCCTCTGCATTTTAAAATATATCTAGCCACCTACTTCTTTATATTCATCATATTTGAATCAATAGATAACACTGCCTTATTGTGCTTCCAGAAAAAATTATCTACAGAGCCTACTACAGTGTCTTCAGACACTTTTACCTCTCCCTTTCTTCTACCTCCTTGGTATTTTACCATATCCACTGCAGCTCTCAATAGAAAATACTTCTTCCCTTTGGCTGGGGAGAGGATGTTTTGGCCACCTGCTCATCTAGAGGTTTGGTTAGAAAAGATAAAGTACAATCAAATCAGAATTGAATAAAATCTACTTTATAGTAGGATGGACAATCTTTTGAGGTCCTTTCCAACCTAGCTTATTCTATGAGTCTATGAAAATTCAAGTAATTTTAAATTATTTTAATCCATTATTACAAATAGATGATAACCTAATTCTGCAGCAGGTTAGACCAAGTGAAGCTAAAATATGGTCTTGGCAAGGTGAAGTGGACAGAAAGGATAGAGGAAACTGTTTTCACAGCTGAACACAGGCTGCAGCAATGGACAATGACCTTTCTGGCTTGGGCAGTGTACCTGTCACATCTGACAGTCCTAGAGAGGCTGCATAAAACAGTTCACCTCTCTCAGCTCCCAGGTTATCTGCAAATGATATCCTGAGGTCAGCTAAAAATTCTGCAAGAATTGGGATATTTAAAAGAGGTCTCAATTAAATGGAGAACTGCTAATTTGACCCTAAATACAAAGGACTGGTAGTTGTTCCAAAGGTCTGATGTTTATTGGAAGTGTGTTATCAGCAAAAAAAAACTTCCATCAGCATAATGAAAAGAAGTTATTCACTGAACTGCCCAGCTCTCCAATCCGTCACAGATATGCAGTTTTGCAGGACTACATTCCTGTTATAGAATATCTTTTTAAAAACCAAATTACTATTGCAAAACTGTTCAGCAGTCAGATTTACCACATTCAAAGTTACAAAGGCTCCTGTCATTGTCCCAGTTTTGGCTTCATGATGGAATAAACTAGTAAAAATTTGGGAAGTAGCCACAGTTTGAAGAACAATTGACAAAAGTGCATGCTGAGCTTAGGTGGATGACAACCATCTACAGCATTGGTAATTCCACGGGGGAATTAGAACCTGTAACAACCAGCAGCAAACCCTGACAGTGGTGACAGTCAGACTGTTTGTAGCTTGGCCTGTGGATAGGGCTGCTCAGATCATGGCTGGGCACCCACCCTGCCCACACCTCAAACAGATTCTGCAAACCTGCTTGACTGGAAAAACTGCAGCGCTGGGACTGTGCAGCCCCCCACGAGGAAGCTGCTGGTGCCTTGTTGAGACAGCTGAAGTGATAGATTGCAAACACTGCTCCAAGCAGGAAACAAAAATCTGATTTCTCAAAGGAGCAAGCATACTCTGGGAAGAAATTGCTGTCTTCTCTCATCTTGTACTCTGCAGAAAGGGAAATGTTGCTGATTTATCCACAGGTGATAAAGTGGGACTGAAGACAAGATGCCAAAACAGATAGATTATTCTGGTGTATTGGAGCTTCCACTTCAGGGCTGCATAAAAGCCACACAAAATCAGGTGCAACCCCAATACTATGAATGAATTTCAAAATTTAAAAATCACTGGAAATGTTAGGATTTCTATGATAGGAGGGCCTCTGCTAAATAAACAATTGACATGAAGATGGTGAGTTCAAGAGGGTTTTGCAAAGGATAAAGACCCCAAACTGAAACCAACACTTTGTTTCCATGACCACTGTCAGCTGTTTTAGCTAGGTTCCATTTTCATGGTGAAGTACCATGCTCTGTGTTACAACCATGACAATTCCTGCACCTGCTGGCAGACCCAGAAAAGAAATCTTGTTGTTCTCTGGGGGCTAAAAGAGTAGTAAGCAGGGAGTGAAAGTACCTGCAGAGGTCTCAGTGACTGGGGCTGCTTGGGTTCACTACAAGAAATCATTTGACAGACATGCAGACATGTCAATTCCACCTCTCAAGTTTTGAACTATGTATCTTCTTTCTGTTTAGCAAAAAACCAAAAAAACAAAAACAAACCAAAAACACCCCACCAAACCAAACAAACAAAAAAAACCCCCCCAAAAAAAAACAGACAAAAAAAACCCCACACAAAACAAAACAAAAAAACAACCAAAAAACCACAACCAAAACCAGCCCTAATTGTGATAGCTGGATTAAACTTTGCAGAAAGTGGCAAAATTAGCCACTGCTTTGGCTTTGAGACAGAGGGAAGAGGTTGGCTAGCCCCACCCCAGATGAGTTTATCTGCAAGGGTGCACCTGGGCACTTGGCCAGCCTGGGCAGAGCAGCTTTGCTCAGCTCTGCTCTGGACTGGGATGTGTGTGATAATGGAAGAAGAAAGGGAAAACTCAGATGGAGAAGCAGTGAGACATCCCAAAACTGATGGAACAAAACTACCTACTCCATACTGATTTTGCCTGTGTACTCAGGCCTGCAGGGCTAGCACATTTTTATAAGTCATTTCCTCTGCATCCCTTCTGTCTTCATTCAGAAGAAGTGCCCCAGTACATGGAATTTTCTTATCTTTACAATGTCCAAATCTGACCACATCTTGTCCTTATTAACCCAAGATTTCGTAGAAGTCTAAGAAATTTAGTTTTTCTTATATTTAAAATTTGAATTCTTAACTAAAATATGTTAACCTGTTTGGGAAAAAAATCAATAAGTTTTAAGTTCCCAAAAAAGCCAGGATTCAGTCCTTCCCTAGTATAGCTGTGTTCAGTGCTAATCAGCAAGCCTTGTTCCTGGATTGCCTTCACATTAATAAAGAAAAGCATCTTAGAAAAGCAGTGGGAAGGAATTACATATGGTTATTCACTTGGCTCTTTACTGAATCCTGAGTAGGTCTGTTCATTTTTTAGGAAACCTCATGTTTTACCACCATAATGCTTGTGAACAAAGTGAACAAACTCCCTGTTCTGCATATCTGCTCTTTAAAGAAGTCCTCATCAACCGAATTCATCAGCTCCCTGAAGTTACATTTTCAGCCAAGACAGTCAAAGTTATTTTCCAAAGATACTATTTCTGGGTTAGCGTTTCTAATTTCTGCCTACTCAGACAGCTAGAGCCTTTCACTAAAGGGATGGAAACCATATTCACAATCATGATCAAATCCATTGTGAAATATGTATCCACAAACTGAGCAGCTTTATCTTCCTTACCAGTGTGTGCCCTGAGACAGGCAGACAGGCATCAGCTCAGATGAATTTCTGAAAATGTGGTCCAGAGAGGATGGCAAATAAAATTTCCCGGATCAGTGGTTTTGTGAGGAACAACCAAAAAGCACCATTAAGAGTTGGAGAGTTACACAAGTCTGCTCAATGGAAAGCAGCAGCAGTCACAACTATTAATTGCCACTTATTTTAACTATCAATCCAGGTGATGCTGCTGGCTGGGACCTCCAATGGGGACAGGCACCTCCAAGGGCCAGGTGGAGCAGGAGAGATGAAGGTGGAATGTGATATTTTTGGGGTCCCTCTTCGTGGGGAGGAAAGATGAATTTGACTTCATGTTTCTAGAAGGTTAAGATATGATATGATATGATATAATGTTATACTAAAACTATACTAAAGAATAGAGAAAGGATATTTACATAAGGTTACAAAGAATGATAATGAAAACTCGTGACTCTCTCTTCAGAGTTTGACACAGCTTGACTGTGACTGGTCATTAAGTTAAAACAATTCACACGAAACCAATCAATGACCAGCCAGATAAACAATCTCCAAACCACAATCCAAAGCAGCAAAACACAGGAGAAGCAATTGAGATAATATTGTTTTCTTTTTTCTCTGAGGCTTCTTAGCTTCCCAGGAGAAGAAATCCTGGCAAAGGGATTTTTCAGAAAACATGACAGTAACAGTGGAGAGATGTTCTGCTGGGATGGGGTGAAGGGCAGGCACTGGTGCAGGTGTGGGGAGAGGAAAGCAGAGTAACCCAACCCCAGAGCCCCAGTGCAGCCCTGGAGGCACCCAGGACTTGTGTCTCCTGGCAGGAGAGCAGTGAGAAGCCTGGCTTGGGACTGCAGCTGTGTTTGAGTGATTTAGGAACGGGGATGTGCAGACTGCACATCAGGCTCTGTATGCCCTGTCCTCCTCCCTGGGGTCCAGCTGCTCCCTTTGAGCTCTGTTTTGGCAGTGAAGTGATCCTGGGTGTGAGTGCTGTGAGAGCAGCTCAGCTGTGGGGAAAGGATCTGTGGAAAAGGCTTGACCCAGGGCTTGGATCTCTTCTCCTGGTTTTCACTGGGATGTACTCTAAGGATGGGAGCACCTGGCCTCGTGCCATGCTGACCCTCATGGATGGGCTTCCCTGCCCAGCCTTGGAGCTGCCTCTTGACCATGGGTGTGTTTGGTGGCTCTCTGAACCTGGCTATCCTCCCTTCCCTCACTGGATATGGATTCCACTGCTCCAGGCTTCCGATCTGCTGTGTCAGCAAAAGAATATTCTGTTTCCAAGGTAATTCAAAATCTTTAGAAATAGATAGTGTTTGACAACTGTATAAATGGAATTAGCAATGTGGCAAACTGCACAATGTCTTCATGAATGAGTCTGATGAGCAAAACAACCTGGCCTTTAAGAGGGATAGGTGTAATTTTTGCTTTCAATCATTTTATTCAGACATCAGAGTGCTTTTGCACCCAGAGATGGTAAATTCTGAATAACTCTTATGTGTTTTTCAGAAAACTGTACCTAAAAAAAAATCCTCAAGATTACTACAAATTAGCCCAAAATTGTTACACAGGACCCAGATATGACACTGAAGACATTTACCTTTACCTGAACTCCAAAAAAGGTCTCCTACTTATTTGGTCCACATTTTCAGAACACACTTAGAATTGTGTTCAGATTTAAAATAACAGGAGTCCATTATCTAAAAGACTTATCAATTCTTCTTGTTGGCTTCCAGATTATTCTAATTATTTTTAAAAATTCAAGCATGTCTGTGTGTGTAGCTTTTATATAAAATTACCTAAGTCACAAATTGTATGTAATTAAATTATCACACTGCAGCAGCATAAAGTTATTTGGCCCTAGCAGAAGAAATTATGGTGGCAATTTTAAGGGTTGTAATGAAATATTAGAATGGTCTTTTGCTTTCTAATATTAGATCACATCATTTACCTCAAAAGCAGCAAGTAATTAAACTGTGGCTTTGTTTATTAGATAACTTATTTTAAAGCAGTCAACAAATCACTAGCTCTGTGGTTAAAAACCCCACAACCTGCCTCTTAGATTCTTAGCTGTGGGCTTGGCTAGAGAAACAAATCCTTTTCATAAACTTTCCTGGGAAATATAACTACCAGTGAATTCCTGGTTTGTAGCTGATAAGCTTATCTCCTGTACTGCTGCACACTGATCTGGCGCGCACTGGAATTAATCTGGGGCACACCCACAGCAAGTTTATCAGTGCACTCCTCCCTCCATGGTCCCCAGGGTGCCGTGGGTGCTCTCAGGGGTTCCTGCAGAGCAGCAGGCTCCCTGTTCCAGGGGCTCCATCCCTGCAGCCAGCAGCAGCTGGGCTGTGCTGGGGCTGCTTCCATCATTCCTCCTCTGGGCGTGCATCAGGCATGAAATCCAGCACACTTGTTTGCACAAGCAGCCTCATAACCTGTCCTAGATTTCTGGGAAATAGAGATCTTCCTGTCCAATTCTCTTCCAGCTCCCTTATTCCCAAGAAGTTTGTCCAAGTTTTCCTCACTGACTTTTTCTGTTGCAGTATCTTTTTTTTTTTATTTTTTAATTCAAAAGGTTGCTGTCATCCCAAATTTGTCTTGCTAAATACTTCTGCTTTCAATTCTAAGACTCCCACCCACCACCATTTATCGGTAAAAAGATGAATTCAGATGAGTAATAAATCTTTTGAGCTCTTTAGTGTTTGCAGAAATGTTTATTTGCCACAAAGACTGACACGATACAGAGAAAACTCATCCATTGCCTTTGAACTGTTAACAATAACAACTGTTAATGCAGACCTTTCACATAAAGAAAGCCAGATAGCTTGGATTTTCCCCTTTAATCACTATTCAACTTTAAAATGCCTCTGTATGGAAGTGACAGAAATTAGCTGTATTCAGTAAAAGCAGTAGTGACGCATTAAACAGAGAAAACTCTTGTTCATTTGGCCTCTCATTGCCTACCACTTATGCTACCTACCCCTACCCAGGTTCTCAGGTCAAGGGATAAAGTAGGCAATCATGTAAATGACTGCAGTACAGACCTTTTTCTCCCATCTGCCTGCTAACAGAGAAAAAGAGAAATTGTGTTAAAAGCAACCATTGAGAATTGTTATTTCAGCCATCTAATTTTTCTGGATCTTCTCACATCTCTCCATAGTTTCAGTGACCTTACCTACTTCAAATAGAGTCTCCAGAAAAAAGCAAGGAGGGAAATAAGCTTCAAGGACTGTGAGCACAGGAAGTTGCAGTGTCCTTTCATAAGTGAGCCTTGATGAAGATGTTAGTTTCCAAGTAGCATGACATTCCAAGAGAAAAAGAAAGCTTTAATGCTTCTAAAACACTTTCTGCAGCTCAGCAAAGAATACCATAAATGCCTATCATTACCCTACACCATCTTGCAACAGAAATAGATTCAAATAGTTTTGTATTAAAAAGACACAAATAATTGAAAGGAGAAAAGAACTGTTATAGGCAGGATAGCACAAAGTTGCAACATTTACTACAGAAAAGTACACATTAATAAATAGGCACATTTGGGCTCTCTGTGGTCACATATGTGACTTTCAAAGTCCCTGCTGAGACTTGTGTCCCATAGATTTAGGTTTTGCTTAGACAAAGAGCAAATTAACCCAAAGTCTGCAGAAGGCAGGAAAGAGCAGGAGAGAAGGAGGGAACGCTCCTTATCAACAGGCAGCAGCAGCTCCTAGGGAAAGATGTGACAAGCATCCATCCCCTCTGTGCTCAACAAGCCACCGCAGCAGGTGCAGAACAGGCTAATGATAAACAGCCAGATCCAAAATAGGCAAAAGATTCCAACCTAACAGTAAAAGTTTTACAATAGGCTGTGGCCAAGAGTGAATGCAGGACACTGGAAAGTGAATGTGCTACTTTCCTCACAAGGTGATGATTCACCACAGTTGTGTTCACCAGAAGAGCTGGATTTCTTTTCTACTCAATAATGAGGTTAATTTCCATCACTTTTCAGTCCTGCCACTATTTTTCCCAAGATAAATGTCGAATAAGAGAGAGACAAAGAGTAAATCTCTGGTTTGCCCAGGCAGCCCCAAGGAAAGACTTCATAAACTTGCAAAGTGAATCCCACCCTACACGTGGAGGCCCATAACTGATTCTTTGGGTCTGGACCCACCACAGCAAAGAAACTTGAAAAAGCAAACTTTTGTGATTTGTTTCTGTAACAAAATTATGCCTAGCCCTTGTTAAGTCAATGCAAATGTCTTAAGGTCTGGTGTTCTGTTTTTACAGAAAGTTAAAAATAATCCTACACATAATGTTTGTGATTAAGGCACTATCCTTTGGCTGTTTAGCAGACTGAGTGTGCTCTGTAAGGGTACAGACTCATCTCTGAGCCCCAGCTGAGACTCATTTCTCCACTGACACACACAAGAAACACAGTCAAGCAATGATGTGAAATAATGAAACCACTGAAATATTTTTTAAAAAAAAACATCCTTGGAAATGCATTCCATCCCTCTGCTGACTTAAAAATAAGCTATTTGGAGTAGTTACTGTTCCTACAGTACATAGCACACTGCTGGCATTACTGAATCAGAAGAAATTAATCATGCAGGTTGGATTTTATGACACTGCCTCATGCCCAACCTCAACAGGTCTGCAGGGTGCACCCCAAGAGGTTGGCCACTGGTCACCTGAATTTATGAACTCCATGAGGAACTTGCCTTCACAGGACAGGAGGTAATGTGCTATAGCTGACAGTTCAGTGGCAACAAAGTCTGCCTAATGTGTGTGGGCCACATAATCATGCTAGCATTCACAGGAACTCCAAATCCATCACGTTTTCAAATGGCCTGGTAAATGGGAGAGTATTCCAGTTAAATTTCCCACATCAGTACTCAGCCAAATAAAATTATCTGAACTGCTAAGGACTGTTAGGCTCGTGTAGGTTTTTTTAAAACCTTCCATCTGGTCTATTTATCAAGAATATGCAGTAATAACAAAACAGAAAAACTCTTAAAACCAAACATAGTCACTCATGCACCAATAGGTAGCTCTCACTTTGGAGCTCCTTAGAACCACCCCTAGTGCATCTATTATGTCAGGAAATTCATTACAGTATTTTTATCTGAAATTTTGCAGATATTAATGCAAATGGGAAAGCACTGACTGAAACCAAAAATAATATCTAAACAAGTTATTTTAATAATGACTGAATTAATTACAGAACAGCACAGGCCAAACATACTAATATAGATGTGGCCTCATGACACATCCACAGCCACAAAAAGGATAAAGCATAAAACATTACTCTTCAAAGTTAATCTGACGACAAAGCTATCAATGTTATGATAAGGAAAAGCTTCCAGAAATGGCTAAAGGTTGTAGCTCTTAATTATATATTTACAGGTAACATTATTCTCTCTGTGATCAAGGAAATTATTTTCATTAGGGATGAAAATCTTACAATTTGTTTTTCTTGAGAAGCAACAGTAACGAGTTGTTGGACAGATGAAATATTGGTTATGGCAAGCTCTCATTATTAACCTCATACAGGAAGAAGGCAGTGTAACACACCATAATAGCACCCCAAGAAATACTCTGAATTCTCAGAAAGGCCTGAAAGGACAGATATTAAATTTTGGGAAAGTTTAAAGGAATGCATGGTCTTTAATAAGGCCTCATTAATTTATTTATGACAACTGATAGTAAAGGCCTTCCTGTAAGTTACAAGAGGAAAAGAACCGTACAAAATTAAAGAATGGCCATTGACAAAAAGCCTTTGGCCTTTTTCATTTATTCATTTGGCCTATTTATTTTCTCCATAAGGGGCAAACACAACAATAGCTTTAAGACCTGGTTCTGCAGAGCTGCACAGCAGGCAAGTCATGCAAGAAAATTCCTCCTTTCCCAGCTCCCCCCGAGTGACAGGCAGGATTGCTCCTGCCTGCAGAGGAGGGGAGCGAGCCCAGCTGGAGGTGGCTCACGCAGGGTTGGGGGGAGCCTGGGACACCACATCAGGCTCAGCATGCCCATGGCTCAGCAAATGACTCCTCAGAGGCTGCTGTGCACTGCCATGAGCAAGGGTTTTACAGGCAAAACAGGAAAGAAACTGGTTTATGCTGGACTCCAGTACTGCAGGATGGCCATGTGTGTGCTGTGACCCTGGAGAGGCAATGGCTGTTCTACTAAACCTGAGAGATGCCCACTCCTCCCCACATTGCACCCAAAACCTTTCAGGAGTTTCCATAAATGGGAGAGACATCCTGGGACAGCCATCAGGGTGACCACCAGGACATCCTCCTGGCCAGGGGACAGTTTCTAAGATTTAGGTATCTAGGCTTTCTGATTCAAAGGAAATGTTTGATAGTGGGTATTCAGCATCTCACACAATTCTCACTCTGGAGTATTCCCTTGGGTAATTCCTGCCTGAGACAGGAGATGCCTTTCCTATTGCCTTCAGTTTTGCTGGAACTGGCAGAGTGCTGCATGTGGTTTTGATCATTTCAAGTCAGCATCTTCTAATGAAAAACCTTTTTATTAAAATTTCCAATCAGCTATATGGCTCATCTTGGAATTACACCATGAGGTTAGCTCTGAAAACAACCAATTTTTTCCCAAATACTTCCATGGACAGATTTGAAAATGCCTTTGCATACATTACTTCTGAACCAATCTTGTCACTAAATCCTATAAACAGGCAGTGGAAATGTCTCCTTATTGCTGTTTATCATTGAATAAAGCAATTGAAAAGCTTTTACAATGTGAACTGCTAGTGGCCAAAGCCAGGATGTGAGTGATTCATGCAAATCAGCAGCTCCCAGCCATATCATTATGGATTAGGGATGTGAGACACAGCATTAGTAGCAAGCATCTTGGAAATGCAGGAATGAAAAGCCTCACCTCTCCCTGAGCCTGGCACTAAGCAGCAGGACAGATGCCCTCTCAAATTGTCTACTCAAGCAGAGAGGGCACCACAGAGCACCATTAATGGGAAGGTCCACATGATTGTGTAACATTTGCCTATTTATAAGTTCAGAGGGATGCAGCATGCATTATTTATTTAGTTGTGCTCCGTGGTAATTAGCAGGGCTGGAGACTGGAGAGCAGAGCCAGTGAAGAGGTCAGACGTGCTCCTGTCACAGCTCTGCTAATCCCCAGCAATCTGCCTCTCTCTCAGCACCATTTGCAAGTGCTCTCTTATCTGCTGCACTGAGGCTGGGTAGCCACGAGTCTCCTTGGGCTTCTCAAATGAAGTCCTCTTTTTCTTTATACAGACTTTGACAGAAAGAAAATAATACACATGTTCTGATATAAATATTCTGTTGCCTTTTTGAATGACCTTTCTTTGCTTTAGGGATTTGCAAGAAATTATTATCTTGGAAATGGAGTCAGGAAAAGCAGTCAAATTTTGTACAGGAAATCACGTTTTCCTTGGAAGCCAGCATTTGATGCAACACTTTCACAGGTAAAATATTTTTATATAATACCAACAGTAAATGTTGGACTTTTGTTTGGCATCTCAGCTGGACAGAGCTGACAGGCAGGTGGCTCAGTGACCATGGCAGATTAGAGGAATGAGGACACAGATCACTGTGGTGGAAACAGGGTGAATCAGATACATGGGCTGGTTGAGTGAGTGGCTTGGCACCGGGGTGTTGACTGGAGAATTTTGGCAGCCAAACAGGGTGCAGAAAATGGCTGTGTTCTCAGAATATGTTGAACCACGGGAGGAGAAAAGTTAGTTATGATTGATATGTCAGGACAGGAGCTCCCATCACCCTTCCGTCTATGAGAGCTGTGGCATGCACTGCCCTTCCCTGCTGGAAAGCAAGCATCAGTGGAAAAAACTGTTCCCCACATGGCAACTGAAGTACATTCATAGTACAAACAATCAGATGTTAAGATACTTACCCTAACCCTTACAGTTATCTCTCAAAGTTACCAGACTGCAGATCTTTGTGCAGTCTGACCATTGCTGCTTCACACCAAGAGGTTTTCAGCAGCCAAGCAGAGCAGGCACCTTGACCTCATGCTTCAGCCTCGAGTGCAGCCCTGCCCCAAAGGGCTGCTGAGTCATGTTGCATGAGAAGAAGGGATGGAGAACAGCAAAAATGGGAAATAGACACCTGACTGCAAACAGCGCAGAGGCTGCTGTCTTTCCTCCTCCAGTGTAGGAGCCACAGGTTCTGGCTTCATGGTTCTGAGGCCCACAAGTTTTGGGTTTAGTGGTCAGAGTCCCAGCAGGCCCTGCACTGTGGAGTATCTTTTTCCTAAGCCATCTCATCAGCTGACTAGCTTCAAAGCTTATCAAAATAATCTTAAGATGACAAGCTGCTTAGATAGCTTCCTTCCACACCTCCAGGTCTTAGGGACAGGAATTCCAGCTCATCTCCCTGTAAGCACACCCAGCCTCCTCACAGCCCTTTGCTGTCAGGCTGTTGTGCAGGCTCCCTTAAGCTCTCTCAGGAACACCTCAGTGAAATAAACTGGATCCATCCTGCCCCTACCCAACCCTCCAGTGTTTCTGCAACAAGTCCTTCCTTACAGCCTGATGCCTTTGCAAAGCCCTTGGTAGGAATGGAAAAGCCACACACAAAATGGTGTTCTCTAATCCAGATCTGAACAAGAGAAACTGGTAAAGAAATAGTAACTGCAGGAGAAGTAGTAATGTGGTGTTTTCTGAGACCTGCGTGGAAGGGAGGAATGATGCATCTGACTGCATTGATATCAGAAGGCTAATTTATTATTTTATGATCTATATTAAATTAAAGAATGCTAAACTGAACTATACTAAAGAATAGAGAATGGATACAGACAGAAGGCTAAAAGATACTAATGAAAAACTTGTGACTCTCGCCAGAGCCTTGACACAGCTGGCTTGTAATTGGCCAATAACTAAAAAACAATTTACATGAAGACAATGAAACAACCACCTCTCGGTAAAGAATCTCCAAACTACATTCCAAAGCAGCAAAACACAGGAGAAGCAAATCAGATAATTATTGTTCTCATTTTTCTCTGAGGCTTCTCAGCTTCCCAGGAGACAATCCTGGGCAAAGAGATTTTTCAGAAAATATGATGGTGACATAGTAATATTAGAAATTTTGAAATATGAGTTTATTAGGAACTTGGTGAACTGGCAGGAGAATCCAGTTTCTGGGGTTTTTTTTCTTTCTTTAATTTAAACTGGAATTAATTCAGGGAAACCCCATGGAGCACATTAGCCAGAAGGTCAGACTAAGTGTTCAAGGCAATATTCTTTGTCTTTTTGGTGTATGAAAATCAATGAAGATGGAATTTCCAGATGAAAGAAAAGGCACCTCATTCTCTGCACCAGATTACAGCACAGCCTGAACACCAGTGCACAGTGTCTCAGCCACCAAAAAGGCATTTCTCCCTTCTCACTGCAATCTCATGCTGCTCTCCAGGCTCTTACACTGAGCTAAGGCAGGATCCTCCTGGCACTGCAGATAGACAGTGTGTGTGTGCAGCTTTTTAGCCCCTGTGCTTCAGAGTCCTGTGGACCACACTTCGGGGCTCCCTGAATCCCTGCATGCACAGAAGAGCACTGTCATTTGAGAGATTTTACAGGAACAGGCTTTTCATTGCACAGTTTCACTGCAACATTCTCATCAGCTGCACCCAGCACTATGGCCTTAGAACAAACCTGGATTCACCTCCATTTATAAAGAATGGAAAAGACAGAAAAGGCCATTCAATACTAAATAATACCTCTTTGAAAGCATAGCACCAAGTTTTTTGTTGATCTAGGATATATTATCATGTCAGGGTCACTGGCTGGGCTATAGTATAGTGACAATCCCCCCAGGTTCAAGCAGTTGCAGCTCTGTATGGAGCTCCATTTAGAGGGATGCTTGGCAGTCCTAGCAGGGGTAATCTGGCTACAAAGAGACTGGAGCTATAAGTTATGGACCTGGATATGACATGATCTATCCTTCCCAAGCAGCCTTGAGCCAGTCTCATAAAACCAGCATCTTCAGACTTAGACCTGAGTCTAGACTGCTGTTGTAGTTTCCTCTCAGCCTCAATTCTCTCCTCATCGGCCATCAGCAGAGCTGCCCTGCTGCTGCTGGGCTTGAGAGGCTCAGCTCAGGGGAGTTTGCAAAGTGCTCCAACACTCAGATCAGAGAGTGATTAGAGAGTGCAAAGCAGGAAAGAGGAACCTTTTCTTCCTGATGCCCAAACAGGCCTTTAACAGGTTTTATATCAGGTTCTATATTAACCTCTTGCACTCCAGCAATAATTCCCAAAGGAACCCAGCCAACACGGTGGGGTGGAATGGTCTACATGAAATGAAGCTACAGGTAATATCCAAACACATCCCAACTACAGAGTAGCATGATGTGATTTATTGAGCACTTTTAGAAGTGTTAACACATTTCTACAGCAGACATCAGTAGCAAGGAATTCACAGAGCTGACTCAACGAAGAAAGTCTGTGATGTGCTCAAAGCCACTAAGAGCACTTCTGCAAAGTATCAAAATTGCAATTTGAAACTAGAAAATCCTGACTTTTACCTCACTATTTGATCTGAGAATAGGTTGCCTTCCACTTAGAGCTGAAACTCCATATGCAAGCGATTTTTCATTCCTACTCAAATTGCTTAAGCTATTTTTAGGTCATATGAGTAGAATAAATATCATTAAGGATTTTTCAGGCATTTTTAGAATCGCTTCCTAACTAAAAAAGAGATCCTTTTCACAAAAAATAAATTCTCTAGTCATCCATCCATAAAAGCACTCAGACCTTTTGATATTGTAAAAACCAAATAATGAAAAAAATACTGAGTTAACCACATTAGAAAAGCTCATACTGTATATTTATGGCAGCTATTCAGAATAAAAACTTTTAGCAAGCACAGGTACAGAGCTGGACTGGAGTCAGAGCCAAGCTGTGCTATAGTGATTTAGAGAAAGAGACCAAGAAATTCAAAATGAGCACTGTGAAGTAAATGACATGCCATTACCACTAATATCTCTCAGTGAAGTTTGGCAGAGCATTCTTTAAAATCACAGCTCAATCCATGGACATGAGCCCAAGGAGCCCTCCCATGACCAATTTTGGGCTGTGGATTTTAATAGTGGGGACTGGATCACAAGTCAGGAGATGCAGGCTGGGTCCCCAGCTCTCCAGGCACCATGCTGGAACCATTTCTGTTCCCTCTGCCACTGCTTCCTTCCTGCCTTGCCTGTTCTGAGCACAGAGCATTTTGGGGGACACTGCCCTCTGTTCCTCTTGGACACAATCCATGCTGCATCCATGGGAGCCCCACACAGGGACCAGAACAGCTGCCCTCACACAGAACCACCCTGTCCCTGCCTTAGATGGATTTACAGATTGCTCTTCATGAAATCAGCAACATCGCAGGCCTGATTTTCTCCATGCACTACCTCCTGCTGCCTTATCTCCATGTTGGACACCATCTGTATTTCTCCTTCATCCTGGTTATCTCAACAACCTCCCCACCACATGGAATAACTGAGAGTTTGCCAGAATAACATCCTATTCTGCTCAGCTGACTGACAGAAATGAAACCAGGGATGCTACCTGCCTACAGTCCCAGGAGATGCACACACAAGCCTGTGACTGAGAGCTTCCTTGGCTGCCCCCATCACCAACGAGCTGCCCTTTCCTTTTTTATCCAGACAAGCAGTAAGCTCCTGTCACAGGTGCTGAATTCAGTGAGACTTGTCCTCTTGGGTGTTTGCCACAAACCATTTTCATCAGCTGCCAGAAAAAAAGTCAAAAAGAGATGAGACTTTTTGGGAGGGATTTTACAGAGAAATAAAAATGGCATGAGACTCCCAGGAAACACAAGAGAAGTTCAGGCAGGAAGCAGGACATGAGATGCTGTCCTCTCTGCTTCTCTGACACACCTACTTAGGCTGGAAGAGATAATTCTCCGATGTTTCCAGGTCCCAAAATGCCAGCACTGGAGCCAGGTGGCCACTGCAACATATCTGACACACAGAACAGAGCAGCCAAAGGTGTATTCATGCTGTAAGCTGCACCTGCTCTGCTGCCAGCCCTCCTTAGCTGTCTGTAATGAGCAGGTGACAACACAGGTGACAATGGAGAGAGGCTGTGGGGCAGAAGTTGGTGAGTTATTGAGTGTTCTGAGTGACTCTGTATACCCAAAGAGAAGCACAGCCTGCTCAGAAACCAGGAGTCAGTACTCCGAGTTGAGTCCTGATGAGTTCCCCAGTCTGAGTCCTAAGAAAATTGACCAATTATCCAAAGAGAGAACACAAATCCCTTGGTCACTCTGCAGGACACGTGTGTACTTCTGTATACACTTATCCTGATAGTTCAATTATCTGAGATTTAAGTCCCATGCTTGAGAATGCCCTTCACAGTGCAATGCAGATGGACAAGCACAGCACAACAGCAAATACTCAGCATATTTCTGGAAATGAGGAGCCCCAGTCAGCCCCAGGAGTGCTCTCCCTAGGAACTGAACAGAAGAGGCAGCTCTGTCTTCACCTCTCACATTAACCTGAAGCTCAGACATGCATATTTCAAAGAACTGCTCAGCACTTTCAGTATTTTTACCTCTTTCAAAAAGGGGAAAAAAGAACACAGCTTTCCAGGTTGGATCACACAAAAAAGGTTTCTAGTCTTGAAGCCATTTCATCACTTCACCCAGTGAATCTGCTCCAACATATACCAGTGTGAAGAGTAATCCCCAGCAAATGCTGGCTGTAGCAAGGGATTTTCTGCTCCACTACTTCTGAACATCTCCAAGCAAACACTGGACAAATTGCACAAGGGAAGGGGTCAGTGCCATCGTGAATATTTCATCTAGACAGCACAACAAAATCCGGCACAGAGAATAGAAAGGTAGAAAAATCCGTGAAAAATCACTTTTCAATTATTCTTTTACTCAGTACTGCTTGTTCTTTGGTAAAACACTGCAGAGTGATTCTCTTGCAATCAGAAGAAGAAACCTCTGCTCTTGGCAATCTATTTTTGGAAACTGAAAATCTCATTCTGCTTTTCTTAATTCCTGCTTAGAGGAATTGTGTGATAAGGATGTAAGCCTTGTAGCTTATTAGAAATTATACAATTAACATTCAAAAAACCTGCAACTATTGATTTTTTGTATTAAATTTTGCTTTTATAGACAATCACTGCATCACAGACAAATTTATCTCTCAGGTATTTTTCCAATTTCTAACACTTCTCTGCATGCTAGCACTTACTTTCATACATTTTCTTGTAGACTTATTTACCATTTCTGCTGTTTTTCTGTTCTCTACATAAACCTTTCTTAAAAATAGGATCATCATTCAGCCCTGTCATTTTTTTAACCCAGATTTCTGTCTCACTAGCTGGTTTTCCTACTAGGTTAAAGACTACTCTACTATCCTAAAAAACATATATTTGGATTTTTTTACCACTGAATCTCAGGCTGCAGTTTCTGGGGTAATTATTATTTTGTCCCCATTTGTTCTCACCCTCAGAATTTCAACAAGTATCTCAGAAATTCTGTGATTTTTTTTAGAGAGATGGTTCTTGGAGATCTGTGTGAACACAAAAAATGTCACACTAACCTTCAGAGTTCTAGACCAAGTTCTTGAGATGAGAATCTGAATCTGATATGACTCTAAATAGCAATTCCTTCCAAAATGTACTTGGGGTTTGTGATGCTGTATTTTCATTAAGACTTTTGATTCCAGAGGCTCTTGGCTCATGACTAGTTGAGGTTAGTTGACTCCTGGTTAGTTTACAATCAAATCTGAGAATTCAAGTATCATCAACAGCTGCATCTGAATCCACATGGCTGCCAATTCTGATTCCCACTGTGCAAAGTCTCTTCAGACCTCAGGACTGTCACCTCTGACCTCTCATCCTCGCCACCCCATTCCCACCACCTGCTAGGACTGCGAGCACATCAGCTGCACATCACAAGTGCCATCTGCCACAGCACTGTGGTCCTTGTCCCTCGCCAGCACCAGCCCTACAACAGGCTGTGCCTGAATGGTTCCAGCCTGATCAGACCCAGACAGGGCAGAGGAAGAGGATGGATTCTATTCTGGGCTCTGCTCCTGCTGTAACACAAAGACTGGCAGGCAGCAGAGCACTTTGCCTTGGGTCCTTACAGACTGGGAGAGTGGATATGTCTGTCCTTAAGTAGAAAATATTTTGAACCAGTTTGCTGAAAGCCACTATGTAAATGCTGACTGTGTGTTATGAGACACTGCTCCTACTTTGGGGCCCTTTCTCATTCACAGATATTATGCATTTAGTCAGTCACAACAGTATTTTTTAAGTCATAGGATACCTGGAGAAAATAAACTCAGTAGCCATCTCCTGGGAAGGGAAAAGAATGATCCTGGCTCTGGCAGCAAACACTCCCTGCACCTCGTTAGAGTTTCTAGCAGAGGAAAGGAAGCAGTGTTAGCATACTGCTGCTCTGTACAGCTGTACATGGTGAAACTCCATGGTCTGTGCTACCCAGTAAAGCTGACTATGGACCTGGCTGGCATTGAACTCTATAGATCCATGAATTCATTTTACAAAGAGAAAAAGTCTCCCAAAGCATTTTCAAAATTCAAAACAGGATGCTGATGAACAGGCAATCCTCTGACTGGCACTTAGTGTTGGAATATGTCATTGTCCACAGAAGGAATAAATAATCTCTCTTAAACCTACCTGCAGAGTGGCAAGTAATACACAACAGTGGATATCCTTGGTGGGAACAAAGGTTCATCTAGCCTGGAATGATGTTTTCAACAGCAGACAACATCAGACATATAGAAGCAAGATTAATTTGGTTTTCCCAGTCACACCATCCTTACTCCCACCAGTCTGCTCCCCACAGGGTGAAGCTGTGACAAATGTGCAGACCAGTGACTGCATCTCTTCTCTCTCAATTGTCTAATCCTTTTCTGAAGCAACCTGTGCTTCTGCTTTGCACATCCCTTGGCAACAAACTGGCAACAAAAAGGTGGTGGTATCACAGCACCATGCTCTGCACCCTCCAGTGACGGGGAGGAGCACCAGCCTGGTTCCCTACCAGAAAAGCAGGAGGATGCTAGATGTGCTGTGCAGCTTGTCCAAAGCACAATTTAGGACAATTTTCTGCCGTTCTCCTCTTTGACCAAAACCACGAATATCCAAAATAAATAGAATATTACACTGAAGACCTGAGGAGCTTTCAAAGAGGCAGCATAAGAACATGCCCTGTTTCCTTTTCTAGTTAGTTGTCCGCCTTGTGGGACATCCACTTCCCCTTCAAGGGAAAATTCGTGGAAGACAGGATCAAATTTCCTGCAGGTGAAATGAAGGCTGAAACAGCTGCAACAATCTTCAGGGGACAGGTACAAGCTGGGTTAATGTGCTGCCTTTCATCAGGAAGAGCCTCATGTGCCTCTGTGGACGCTCCTGCAGAGGTCCCTTCCCCTGCCATTTGCCAGCAGCCACTTCTGCATAATCGGAGTCAGAAGCTACAGTCACCCTTGCACAAGGGTGCTCTGCCTGTGCAGCCACCACAGCTCAAAGATTTGGGGGAGCCCCTGTACCAGCCCCTCAGGGCCCCTCTGGGCATGAAGACTTTATTCTCTTGTATTTTAGGCCATAAATTGGAAATGACAGCAAAGTAATCAGGAGAGGATCATGCTGTGCCTCCTAACTCTCCTAACTCTCCTGAGCCTCCACTGATTATATAGAAGAAATCCAAGCAGACATGGAATTAAATCACTTCCCTTACGTTGGACTAGTTGAAGCTGTTCTGTAAATGACAGATTGCTAACAGCTCCCTTAATGACATCACCCAATATGTCATAAAATCTGCTGCCAACACTATGGATTTCTCCCTCAGACAGAAGTGTTCTCTGGCTGTAGAGCAGAAGTTTCATTGGCAAAATGTGGCTCAAGAAATAACCCATAAAAGCTTCTCAGTGCATAAGGTAAGTACCACCCAAAAACTCACTGAAGAATAAAATTATCCTTGGCACTGCTTCCCTGGAACAGTGCCCCATGTCAGATTTTTCAAAGTGTTTGTGATTGAAATTATCCATCCACCATCTCTGCAGGTAACACAGCTCAGGAACAGTATCCAGATCTTTGCCAGGTTATCAGCCTTGGGTGAAAACTGTTATCTTCTTATTGCTTTCATGCTTTTTGGAAGGAAACTCTTCCCAGACGGGTATTTGCATTAGAGAAGAAACAGATATACTTGTAGTACAATAACAAGGATTATTTACCTGGAGTTTCACTATTATCCCTTTACTTCCAGGCTCACATCAGTTCTTTTGCCAGAGCTGCAAGTGACAACCAGAGCATACATAGCACCAGCAGCCTATGAGAATTTCTCAGAGACAATTCACAGGTTCTCCATTTTTCAGACACCAGGAATCTAGCTTGCAGCAATGTACCACAAAATGACTACCCATCTTTTAAAATTTTGCTGTAGAACTCACTTGAGCAGCCATCAAACATGACCACACAAAAAGTGCTTGCTTATCCATTCCTGTGATTCTGTGCTACCTGTGTTTTGTCACCAGCATGCCTTGTGTGACAATTAGCACAGCTTCCTAGACTGTTTTCAAAAAAAGGGTAAATATATTTGTAAGGGAAATACCTCCCTAAGTGAAGCCAATGGTGAAGAAGGAGAAAGGCCTCCTTCCTTATTGAGGACTAAATCCTGCTTCATGGTGCAGAGCACTGAAAGTCTCCAAGATTTGGTCCTTCTGATCAAGGTGAGGTTGCCTCTCTCCACTCAGCTGCAGAAAATCAGTGTTGGCTGCTGCTCCTCTGCCACTCCTTAATCAGATCCTTTTCCCTATGCATGCCATCTTTCCTGCATCCCATCACCTATGCACTCAAAACAGCCACAGCTGAACAACCAGAACATGAATAGCAAGAAGGAAAAAGTGGAATGCTAAATCTTGTGTGAGTTTAAAGCTAGTACACTCGTCGGCAAGGTCCCAGGATGTGGCTCGACTGTCTTTGGTAACTTCTTGCGTATCAAGTGTACATCTGTTCCCTGCAGCAATTCTTGCCAAGAGAACACCCTGCAGAGCACCAGTGTGCCGGGGATGCTGAGAAGCAGTGGTCTGAACAATCTGTCACTCATGTACATTCAAAAGAGAATCACTGTAGAGACACTCGCTAGCACTGTGAGGAAATGAGCCATGAGCTACATATCTGGCTTTGCTGCAGTTGTTTTCTGAAGGAAAAAGCAAGTCAAAAAGGAAGTGTAACACTTGGCTGAATGCTGAAGTGACCAAATAAATGGGATTAGCTAAACCTTGCTTGTCTGTCAGTCATTCCTCTATATGGAAGCAGTCTCTTAAGCCTGCCCATGATGATGACAGCCTCGGTACCTGTTTGGGCTCCTGGGCTGATGCATTTCAAGCTATGTCATCTGGTTTGGTTATGTTATGCACTCACCTTGGTCTTATTGTCCAAGGGAAAAACATGATTTGGCCAAATGTGTCGCACCCAAGTACTTCCAGTATGTGGAATAAAAGGCTAAAATAAGCACCCATGAATTTTGTTCTCAAATTCAGATCTGCAGTGCCATGACTGCAAAGTGACAGATGTCAAAGCCAAGCCGAGTACCTCATTAATGCAGAGATAAACACACAGAATATGCTGTTTGGAATGACAACACAGTGTGTTTATGTATGTATGCCACTATTTATCATTCTGCAGATGGTTGCTCACAGTGATGTACATCCACAAATATGTTTAATTTTGCCTTTTCCTTTTTTAGGTAATTACCATTTTTCCTTGTTTACACTGACTACTTCTAAGAAGGCCTAGAGATCTCTGAGTTTCTGTGAGGGCAAGGGGTCACATTGCACAAAGCAGACCAGGATCAGCAGGCAATCAGTTCTTTGCAGTAATAACAGTCCATGCCTGTAGAGCATTTTTAAAGAAATTATCTTGCTCTCATTTTTATAGCCAGGAAAGCCCAGAGAGGTGAAATGACTTCCCCAAGGTCGCACAGCAGGCTCTGCTCAGTACATAGTTACTATTGTTGCAAATTGGGGAGCTCATCAAGCTTATGCTACTCACACCACTCAGATACAATTCAAACAATAATTATTATTTCTACTGCAATTTGCACGGCAGTCAAAGCTGGAGGCCACAATCAGGATTCAGCTTGTGCTGGGCTCTGTTCAAGCACCAAATCAAATGCAGTCCCTGCTCCAGGGGGGCTTCCCATCTCAGTAGGGACATTGTTCTGTGGGAACACAAGTGGCACTGGAAAGGGAGGGAAGGAGAGAGGGAGAGACAGAAGGCAGGAACCTCAGTGTAAGGTCTCATTTTTTTGGATAACTGTGAAGTTTGGAAACTTATTATTACTTAAATTATTTAAGTTAGTAAGAAATATAAATGCATTATTGACAGTTGCCTGGCTAGTTACTTAGGTAGCAGTTTATCTTCATCATCTTAATTGCACAAATACTTTACTTTCACTCCTGTGGTCTTTGATTACATTGAGAGACAGCAATTGGATCCTGCTCTTCAGGACACTAACTCACACTGCACTCACCCAGTATTAGAGTACACTCTACTTCTTAAGGAGTGATACTATACTTAATTTTACAACTCTTCAATCAACTGTTAGGGCAATTCTTGCTGTAGACCTTTTTATACCATATGTGCCTATACATTTTACAGCACATGATACTTTGGTACACTAGCCACGAGATAATGAATTAATTTCACTCATGCTAAGTTAAGACTGCTACTAAGCTCTGCAGTAGTAAAATACATATTAATGCCCACCTTACTGTCTCTCACTGCATCCTAATGTGGCTCCATGCTAGCAGAATGTTATGTTCCAAATGACCATACAGCCATTCCTCTTTGGAAGCCTTAACTAAGTCCAATATAATAATTAATATCTCTTCTAACACTGAATGACATAGACAAAATGGGATTATTTTCAAGAGCAAGATTGCTCAGTACCAAGTCAGAACTTCTGAAAGGTCCTAGGAAGTCAACTCCTAAATTTTCTGGTAGGGATCTGCTACTCTATTATTTATTGTAATGCATGTATTTGTATAAATAATGTAAAAGAGCATACAGGAAGTATTTGATTGACATCCATAACCTCAGAGGGGTGGGCACATTTTTCAGATTTCAATTAAGCCAAACATTCAAAACATCTTTCCAGTCCATCAAAGCATGTGCTTATAAATCCTTTGCTCAGCTGATGTATTCTGTTGAAACAACCAGTTTTTCACTGACAGTAACAGACTCTAGACCAGCACAATAATACCATAATGTACTCTAGGAGAACTTGAGAATTCACAATTTAAATACATTATTTTACAGAGCAAAAGAGTGAGCATTCATTTACAATTACTTTCCTTGCCCCTATTTTCAATTGGCTAAATCCACATATAAATTAATGACCTATCACAATGCCTGTTGAGGATACAGCATCAAAAACTAAGGCACTGGAGAACTGACATAAAAAATACCAACGTGATTTCATTTTAGACCATTCAAATTTTTCAAAAATTGATGCTAGGTGCACATTCACTTGTTCCTCTCTGCCAGGCACCACTGAAGCTCAGCAGAACTGAAGTATTTACTTAAATGATTAGAACTTGACTTTTAATACAATGATAAATGGAAGCAATAAATAACAACAGCTTTCTTTAGCAATTGCCAATACATATTTTGCAGCTCTTCAAGCACCATCCACTAATCTCCTTTAGCATCAGGTAATTCAAATTCCTTTATCATTTTCTGATACCTGTATTCATGACACTGTGGCTTTATTTTAATCCCACACAAAAGCACATTAAGAAGGAACTATGATTGCCAGAACATTGCTAATCAGAAACAATCCTCCCTAAACTCAGCTTCATAAATTCAAGACACAAGCAAGCATAACCAGAGGGCGGGATTCAGCTCTACCCTGTGAAACCCAAGTGAAATTTAAACAGGCAAGTTGAGAGTAGAACCAGGGTTTGGTTCACTTTGCCAGCATGCTCCTGCCTAATCACTTGAGCTGTTCTCCTGTTTGTGAGACAGATGTGTGGGGATGACAGAGAACCTACAGAAGTCCTGTTCCTGCTGAAATAGAACTCAGAGGTCAGACAGGATGCCCCTGGCATTTTAATCCCAGAAAATTGGATCTAGGCAACTGCTTGATGGCTTGGTTACAGACTGCCATCATATCCTAAGGGGCTGCTGCTCCTGGATGTCCTGCAGAAACACTGCACTGGCCCTGCCACAGCCAGGGCAGGTCAGCCAAGGTCCTTTCACCCTCCTGCAGTCTGACAGGCGAAGCCAGATGTGTGCAGCTGAGTGTTTCATTGCACATTCTCTGGCACAGCCCTGCTCTTGAATCTGTGATTACCCATGACCTGATGAGGGGCAAAGTACCATGGAGCTCTCTGTACAAGTGTGATCTGCATTTGGGCCAGACTTGATGTGGGGAAAAACAGCTCCAGGGAATTAAAGAAAATACATCTCTTGTGAAGAAACAAAAATGCAGTAACAATTTCACAGACCACCTCACTTTTGCCTCAGAACAATTCCTCCAGTGTACCATGCAGCTAAAATTAAATGAAATTCTGTCTTATATATACCAGTTTATATACACCATCTTAGGTTCAAACCTAAACTTGCAGAGTTCAGTAAGACTAAATTTAAACCCAGAGCCTTGTATCTGCAGATCTGTCCCTCCAAGGGTCCAAAATCCTGAAGAGCATTTGTGAGTATCCATACTGCATGCAAGAGCTTTCACAGACATGTACACCATCAACAGTGTTCAACTGGAAGCTCAGGGTCTGCCTTAAATATAGTTATCTATGCACTGAACACTTGTTTATCCTGCTGAAAAAGTGCTGCCTCCTCTCCCTCCCTCTCTGAAACTGCTGCAGGAGGCAGGACAAGAGGCAGCAAGGGCAGAGCAGGGAACTCAGCATCGCCCTGCAAGGACCACTCAGAGTCCCTTCTTTCAACACCCAACACACTGGACACCAGCCTTTTCACACAAAACACAACACGTGCAGCTGTGTATAAAAAGATGAAGAGATTTTATGAGTTTCTTAACTATTCAGAAAGATGGTTTATGTAACAGCATGGCAACACAAAATGATGGTGCATGGGAAGCTAACAAGGGAAAACTTCTCCAGGAAACGTCCTAGGCAAAATTACGTCTCAGATTAGTCACAGAACTGATGATTTTTAAAATTATTTTCCTGAAACCTTGATATTTTAGAATATTTTAAAGGTTTCTTTTTTTTTGGATTGCTTTCACTTTTAAACACCAACACTTAGATAACATAAACAATATTTTATTAATGGAATCTAATATCCAACTTGCATGAAAATGCTGAAGGCAAAGAGGAAATATGAAGCACACCACTGCAACTGCTGATGTTGCCAAAGTTTTACAGTTTTGCTGGGAATTTAAGGAAATCCCTTGCCTGTTTCATGAGAATGCCAGGTAGAAATGAGTCTCATTTGAAAGATGTAGAGATCTTTGTCTCTATCTTTTTTTTTAATCCTGGGAGTCACTGAGATGGAAGTGATACTGCTTAAAAAAACCAGAACAAATGGGAGTAGAATAGAAAAGAGCATTCACCCAGATGAGTTTGTTTTCAGAAATGAGAAAGAGAAAGAATACACACTGTTACAAACATTGCATTTTGTAATGAGTTTCAGATATTCATCTATTTCTAGTACACAGCTCAGTATTTTACCAAATCTCCTTCCTTCAGAAAGTTGCTGTAGAATCTTTCTGCTCTAATAGTTAGAAACCACCTTGTAATTTTCAGCCTGAAGTGATTTATTTCCAGATAATATCCATTTCTTCTTGTACCAGTTACCCATGAGTTTAGAACCATTAGTTTTCACTCTACAGTCCATGCATTCCAGAGGGTTCATAAACTACTTCTGAGATTTCTAAAAAATACCAAAGAGCAAATAGCAATAGCAAAGTAGGCAACAGGCTGTGATTTGTTCTAACAATGCTACATGACATGTAGTACCACCTTTGGGAAAAGTTCAGGAAACCAAATCAAGTCAAAGAAAAAATCACTGGCTCAGAGAGTTCTTTTATTTCCCTCTTGTTCTTAGCTGTTCCAAGACTTTTTAGTCAGGACAGACATCAACCTTCCTCTTTCCACATTAAACTAACCAAGCTTTCCTAGTTTTCTTTTCCCAAGACATGTCATCACCCACTGGTTTTCCTTTTTGAAGCCACGCAATCAGAACTGCACATCAGCGTCCAGAATCCCACATGAAATACCACAATGCATCCTTAATTATGTCAGCATTGCTCTGAATCAACTGGAAATACTTCTCAAAGTACATGCCAGGGCCAGGTATGTCCTGTCCAGAGCAGCATCCCATTGCCATGCCCTCCTCCCTCACAGAATCACAGACTGGTGATGCTGGAAGGCACCACTGGAGATCCATCCAGCCCAACCTCCCTACTCCAGCAGGGAGCAGGTCACTCAGACTGTGACCTGATGGCCTGTGAGGGTCTCCACTGTTCCCCACCCTGAGCTGCACAATCTTTCCCAGTGCCAGCACCACCCCTTGCTCCTCAAGGCTGACAAACAGCCAAGTGTCACCTGGGAAGTGATGCTGGTGAGCCACGCTGACGTGGTGCTGCCACACCAACAGGGCAATCCCACCAAATCCAAATGTCTGACAGGAGCCAAACACAAGAGACTGTGGCTGGTAAGACATCTGCATGTTTGGAATGTTTGGGACTGTATTTTTCTAGCATAATGACCATGCATTGCAATTTCAACCTTTTTATTTTAATTATGGTCTAATATAACTTCACCAGTAATAGGAAGGCTAAACACTAAGATACGGCAACCAAGTAATAATTAACTTTCTTTAGAGGAACATAAATCTACAAGGATGAATAGTTTTATTTTCATGGAAAGTCTAACACTTCCCTCATGAAATTAATCTTAAAACTTTGAATTAACTCTTTGTGAAATTGCACTGAATGTCCCTTAAGTGTATGCACTCAATGCAGAACAGTTTTATAGTGTTCAAAGATGTATTAGCCAAGCTGAAGATACCTGTGGGAAATCTGATTTTGAAACACTCAGTCTACATCAGAGAGAAGTCTCATTTATGATTTTTAGGCTCATGGGTAACATTCTTCAACTGCCTCTAAGTGAAAACCTTTTTTTATGTTGATCACTTCTTCCTCTTGTCAAAGGTTACAAACATCTGTCTTTTTCAAGGTGATTACTAAGTCTACTTTCAAAGATAACTACATTTCATGTAAATTGTTAATCCAGAGATTATTTGTTGACAATTTAAACAAAGCAAATCAGAAATTTATACTATGGAACTAAGTCACAGTTATAAATTTGTTCAAATTAAAGGAAAAATTCCATTTTACCTTAACTTTCCTGCACAGTTAATTCTTGAGCTCCTCATTTTGAGACTTGGCTACACATTGGTTTTGTCTACACAGATAAATGGAGCAGTACCAGGGAGCATTCCAGGCATTGAAACTTAATGCTATTAAATTGTTAGAATTGTCCCTCAGCATGTGTCGCAGGAATGTTTTTAGTCTGTTCCATCTAACAATCTTCCAAAACATTGCCAGGGCACAGTTTGCAAGTTAGGACATGCCAAGAATGGTTCCCAACAGAATGAGTGTAGTAACCCAGTTTCAGAAGGTAAAAATGCAGTAGTGTGGCACTGGCCAGTGTGCCAGCTGATGCTGCAGCACAGGGGCACTCTGTACCCCACTAATTTGTGGGTGCAGGCACAGCAGCCACTTCTCTCTGTTGGGCCCTGGCAAGCTGAGCTGGGTCAGTACAGAAATGTCTCTGCAAGAGGCACAGGATCATTTATGTCAGGGTTTCATGCTTACAAACTGTTCCACCTGGGCAAAACAACCCTCTCCAAGGCTCTTACCCCGTCAAGAAACTCCATGGAGCTGGGGAGCATTCCCCTCCCACAGCCACTGCAGAAGCCTGTTGTCCCACAGGAACAGGCAAAAGGTCAGACTGGAGGCAGAGACATTGCTAAAATCTTCCCTGATCTCAAGGGACCTGTCCTGCTTTATTCACACCTCTGCTGCACACCAGGTTCACCGTGACCAATAACCTGTAGCAGCCTGCAGAGGCACATTCTAGCACAGCAGGACAAGACACATTCTGGCCATGGTAATTGCAGGAGATCACTCACCCTATTCAGTCAACTTCTGCAAAGTAAGGCACTTGACTTTTGACTGCTAGAAGTAAACAAAAGAACCTCCCAAAGTTTCACAAATAGTGTTTTCTGAACCTCTGAACTCAGAATATCTGTCTTTGACCTTGCAAGTACAGCATGTCTTGTTTTCTTCTCCATGAACTTTTCCTTTTGAAATACAACCAGAAAAATGAAGAAAGAGGAATGCGTGACAACTCATCAACTGTTTGTAATAATTTATTTCAAACCGTTTATTCCGTAGCTTTCTCCTTCTGATGCACTCTCAATTACTTGATTGAATAATATTCTCTGAAATAGCACATGATGTGCTTGTGTCAAAGAGGCTCTCCACAGACGCCATCAGCTACCTTTTAAAATCAATGAAATTCATAAATTTGCATCTGGCTTCTCAAGGAGAAAATAAAAGAACCTTTTCCCCCAGTAAGTATGACCTTCTTATTCTAAAGCCAGCTTGTTTCAAGTCTTCTGCATCTCTGAATGCCAATGTGAAGATGGATAATATCTTTCTTAGAATAGACAGGTCTTGAAGTCTATTATATTGCCTTTTTTAAGGATTCCAGCCATAATTCTCTCCTAGTAATTGGGAGCTGCACACTGTTCCACACAGTAATGCATAATCTAGCTATTCACTATCATGCTGCTGCCACTGCAATTTTAACAATGCTGATAGCAACCAATGTTATCGAATTCTGCAGATTTTCCAGGCTAGAGCCTTGTTCATTTTTTTTTTCTTTCACCATTTTGAGTAAAAATGTTTTTATGTTTTCCTTTGTAATGCCTCGATATTGTGACCCTCCCATTCCTCACAGCTGGATCTTGTTAGTTTTCAAATATTGAGTCCACACCACCTGATCATGCCACAGATTTTCTGTTCTGATATGTTTGCAAGATCAAAGCTAATACTGTTTATACCACAGTGCTAAAAAGGCTCTCTTCACGAAAGGTAAAATAACCTTCATGTTTGAAATCTAGACTAATATTCTTCCATGCCTTTTTACTGCTGATAATATCCCTATGTTTCCCTCTTCCTGGCTTCATTTTGGCATACAACAATTTTCTTCATTAAACTTTTAGAAGGAATCCCTGAAAGAACTCAACAGCAGCTGTATCCTATGGCAGTGATGTTCCTTCAGCTGCAAGAAAATAGAGCTGCTCTGACACCAGCCTCTTTCTAAAACCCCAACCCATTTCTCTTTCCTAACCATATCCAAGTTCTCAGCTCCCCACATTTCGATAGGTAATATTCTCCTCTTTTAAACTCTTTCCCAATTTCTTTCTCCCTTTCTTTATTCCCTCACACATACACTTTTTCCCAGTGAAATGGCATTCATCCTCAAACAGCCTGGATAACTTTATGCATTTCCTATTGTATTATCTTACTGTTTTTCAAACAGTGGACCACAGCCCCCAGGATGTTAATAAAAGGCAATTGGGAGAGTTATAAGATGCTGAAATTTTTATTACACTCCAAACCAAAAGAAAATATCTCTTCTCCATTCCCTAAACACCTTTATCCTTCAAAAAACAAGTTTTGCTACCAAAATCTCAAATCACTCATACAAATAAAAGATATTGACTTCTTACATGATACATTTTAGACAAGTTCCCTCTGGGATCAAGACAGATGAGGCTGTTTGATTTTGAGCCTCATGACCAATTTAAACCAAATTTGACTGATGCTACAAGCCTTCAAAACACTAAATTCCTGCAAGTTTCGTGAAAAAGCTGAAAGCAGAAAAAAATTCCAATTTCCCGCCAGTGGAAAAACAGGGGTAGTTTTTCCTTTAACAAATCTAGATGGCAACTTGAGGACATCAAACCAACAGACAAATAGCTTTCTGCCAGGTAGAGCACATGCTGTGCTTTTGTCAGCTACAGGGACAGGGAGCCTGTGAGGAGCTGGAGAGTTTGGCCACCAAAGGCACAACATCATGGGATGCATGAGAGAACTTTGGTACTGGGGCACAGGGTATTTGGGGGAAGGAATTGCTTAGAGAGGAGACACTGGGCACAGCATTTCTCCCTCATTTCCACGGTTCACGTGATACACCTTTTGCTTTCATGCTTATAGCCAAACATGAAGTATATTAAGAAAATGTTTACTTCAGGGTAAAGAAACCAAAAAAGCTGCACAGCCCCATCATTCACTTCACCCAAAACTTCCCACTAAAACCTTCAGGTGATTTGCACAACCTCCCCAACCAACCTTCTGACCAGGACACAAGCAGCTCCCAAAGGCAGTGCCCATCACAGCCAGTGGGACAGCAGCAGAGCACAGGCTACCAGGGGGCATTCCTAGGTAAGGATGCAGGAGGTTCTAGGGATCTCTTTTAAACCCACTGGGAAACTTTCCTCTGGAGCTGAATGTACATAAAATCAAGCTGGCAGCATGATTTCTCGTCTGGCAAAAAGAAGCACATGCACCAGGCTCGCTTGCATTAGATGTCCTCAAAGGCTTGATGAGACAGTCCCTTTGTGGCCAAGGAGAGCACTTGGCTCTGTCCCTGCTCCCTGCCTTCCCGCACAGCTCCAGCAGCCCATTTCCCCAAAATGCAGAAGCAATGCTCATCATACCATGATCAGAGCCTTCAAAAACTCTGATTTTTCAGAATTTTCTCCCTGATGGTCCAACATCCACTACTGTTCAGAGACCACTAAATAACTTCAGTCACCTCATCCTGCAGGTGCCGTGGGAGTGTTAACAATTTTATCAAAATCAGCATCAATGATGAAAGTCAAGCTCAAAAACCTGATCAGTATTCCTGGACTTGTATTCCTGTCCCTTTTGCCTCCCATGTGCCTCCCCAATTTACATGTGGGGGGTACATAGGGGCAACAAAAGCTGACTGCATTGTTGGTAAGGTCCTCTGCTTCTGGGGAGTTAGTAAAACAATTAACAAAGGAAAAATGCAACTAAAAAGGTTACAAATGTACATACCTCATGGCTAATGCAAATTTGTGTAACTTCAGCTTCCAAACACAACATTTGTCAAGCTAAGGAGCACTGCATGACTTGAAATCTTCCCCTGTAGGTCCTCATATGCCATCATCTGTCAATTTTTAATCTTCTTTTGAATAGCAAGAAAATTCATCCTTTTAGCACTTCTTCTTTCATTTATTTAAATCAGTTCTGAGATCCTTTCTACTTAATACTTGAAAGGGTGTCTTAAAAGAGATTTGACCTAGACAGAACAGGCATGGGAACCACTGCAGGCAAAGGAGTCCATTTTTTGCATACACATTTGGGGACATGACTGGACTTTTTCACCACAGTGAGAGCTCACATGCAGATGTCCATCTACACGATCTGTAATTTCTCTTCTGTCCCTCTGTTCTGCTCTGCTGAGATCCACCAGTGGTGCTGCATCCAGCTCTGGGGTCCCCAGCACAGGAAGGACATGAACCTTTTGGAGCAAGTCTTGAGAAGGGCCATGAAGGTGATTAGAGGGATGGAGCAGCTCTTCTATAAGGAAAGGTGAAGGAAAAGTTCAGAGAACTGGGATTGTTCAGCCTGGAAGGCTTTGGGGTGACCTAATTGTGGGCTTCCAGTGCTAAAGGGAGCCTACAAGAAAGATGGCAAGGAACTATTTACAAGGGAACATAGTGACAGAACAAGGGGAAAAGGATTCAAGCTGAAACTAAGAAGTGAGTTTAGATTAGATATTGGGAAGAAATATTTTATTATGAGGGTGGTGAAACACTGGAACAGGCTGCCCAGGGAGGCTCTGGATGCCCCATCCCTGGGAGTGTGCAAGGCCAGGTTGGATGGGGCTCTGAGCAAGCTGATCCAGTGGAATCTGTCCCTGCCCATGGCAGGGGACTTGGAACTGGATGATGTTTAAGGTCCCTTCCAGCCCACTCCATTCTGTGGGTCTGTGATTCCATGATTCGGATTCTTAGAAATCTTGCACTGCATGTGGTGTATTAAAATACAGGTTGTAGAAATAAGCCCATGTTATTATGACATCCAAATCAATCTATGCAATTTGCTATCCTCACTATAATTTATTAGACAAATAACTATCATTTATTAAATAAATAATTTTGATGCCACCTGCAAAGTTCAGGAGCCATAAATGTAAATTACTATCTCAACAAACTCTTAAGGATACTGAGGCCATGAACAAGATCCTTGTCTGACTCCTGTTCAGACACTGGTGCAAGGCTGTTTTTTTCCCAGGCTTCTGGAATTTACCCCTATACCAAGCAAGATCTGTCAAACAGCAGTAACAAAGGCCCCAAGAGCATCAAGGTCAAGCCTTTTAAGACTCTTACATAAAAGTCACCTGGTCCTGCAGACTGATTTCAAGCACAAAGGCAAACAGCACAGTTGCAATGAAGACTTTATCCTTTTCCTTCTGAAACAATCCCCTGTTTAAAAAAAAAACTTTTAACTGTGGCATGTAATAGCCTCTTCATTATGGCTGTTTTGGCCTCAAAGATCTGGCAGTTGAGTGATAGGAAACCAGTTTTAAAAACCTGATTAAAACAATTCAGGGAAAACCTGAGGAACCACAGAAAGACCAACACCTGTATGACATAAATCAGTAGAACTACAAAAAACCCCAAAAAACAGTGTATGTCAGCATGTGTACAAACACAACATATTTGTGTGATGAAAGGAAGTAAGGTAGGACCAATATACCTATTCTAAGTAATTTTTCACAAAACTACTAGAGTTCTCCAAAGTAAAAGTAAAAATTAATGTATACCATGGTTTTAATTGACAATGTTTACTTGGATTTCCAAAAGACAATTGATGAATCTATCATTCATAAGTCTTAAAAAACCTAGACTCCCAGAGGACAAAAATAAATGCCCTTGCAAGGATAAATAATTGGAAACAGATGGTAGGACACTACTGTCAATTTTTCAAGTGGAGAGAGGTCAATGGTGGAATCCTGCAGGGATCTGTGCTGGAACTTGGGAGCTACTCGTTTATTTATAAATGAGCTGGAAAACAGGATAAATGGTGAGGTGACAAAGTTAGCTGCTTACACTCATTCAGGGTGGCTGCGATAAGGGCTGACTGTGAAGGAAGACTTTGCAATACTGAGTGACTAGGCAAAAAAAGTCAAATTAAAGTCAGTGTAGATAAATATGAAGTAATTTCTTTAAGGGGGAGAAAAAAACTACACAAAATTATGTGCCCCAAGTGGATTATCAGCACTTCAGGACTGAGATCTTGGGGTTATAATAGCCAGTTGTGTGAAAACATCAGCTCACTGTTCAGGGAAAAAAATGAGTATTACTAATTACTAGGAAAGGAACAAAGAACAAAAGAGAGAATATTATTTAGTCACTATATGAATGGCTGGTTTGTCTGTCTTGAATATTGTGTGTAGGTCTGGTCCCACAGACTCTGAAAAGAGAGAGTAGACTGGAAATGGCTATGGGCAGGGCAGCAGGGATCATCACAAGTTTGCTACAACCTAACAGATAAGGACTGACTAAGAAGCCAAAGGTCTCAAAACCAGGTAATTGAGGGGATACAGCAAAGCTGTAATCAGAGCCAGGACAGGGAATGAGCCTCCAAGTTCCCTGTTCACAGCCTCTTCCCATGCATGAGCTCAGAGGATCATATGAAATGGGCAGGCACAAGATTTAAAACACAAAAGCCATTGAATCTTCACACAACATGTATCAATCTATGGAACTCCTTGCTCTGGGGCACTGTAAATGCTAAAAGTTAACACAGGTCTCAAAAAACAAAATCCAGCAAGAGCCTTTAAATGCCAAGATCCACGTGAGGAAATCCCTGAGTACTAGTGATGGAGAACCAAAAACACAGAGAGCAAAATGAGCTTTAGCTGCTCTGATGTTTTCATGGGCCATGTTACAGACCACTTTCAAAGATCACTGGACTGTGGTTTGCCAAAGTACAGAGCTTTGATGTTTTGTTCAACGGTCCTCTTACTGTGGGCATAAACTCAGGAATCTCTTGAAAAACCTATATATTGGTTTCATCCTGCTTGTTCATGGGACACTTCTATGCCTTTCTTCTGCTTTCCTTACTTTTTTCTTTCTAATACCTTGAAACATCCTAGTAAAGGAAAAAAAGTAATGACAAATATTGTGAAAAAAATCACAATAAGAGCATGGAAGTGTTTGATTTACTTAACCCATAAAGGAATAAATCTCAAGAGTTAACTTTATTTGTGAGGTTTCCTGTAAACATTAGGTGTAGAATTACCAAGAACAGTATTACCTAATTCCTAATGATTTCAGGAGTTTGTGATCGTGCAGCTGCTCAAATTAGATGAGTGCATACTGCTTGTACCCATGATTTTGCAATTGCAGAAGAGGAGGTTAGGGGATGGAGAATGAGGCTGCCAGCGCTGGCTCGTGTGTACCCTGACAGAATCATGCATGTGCAACAAAAAAGGCAGCCTAAGCCATGGCTAAATCATAGGAACATTTAATCTAGGCTGTACACACAGAAAGTACTTTTTTTCTTAGGATATTTCTTCTTTATCATGTCACAGACCTGTCTAGCCATAGACATGATTGGACAGCAACAAGGACTGAAAGTGTATGTGCCCAAGATACTGTTTATCTTTTTCTTACTTAATAAACACCTTTTCAAAACAAGAGCTATATCATGCTGACAATTTATAATGACTCATGCAGGACAGACTGTGATCCAAATCTTCCTTCTAAAGAAATCAGTTCCTAAGCTTTCATTTGCAATCTCAAACCAAGCATGATCCCACGTCAGAAACCTGATTCTAACAAGATTTAAATGACATCAATTTTAAGTGTTACATTACTGAACATAATGCTAACATTATGAAAGTACATAATAGCAAGCAAAATCAAAGCTATATTCACATGCTCCTTTATTTCAGTACTTCAGATTCAATTTTGTTCCTGTACTACACAGAACTATATGCCTATGTAGATGACATTGCTATATTCTTTTTTGTGAGATAAGCATTTTAGGATTACTATTATCTATTACTTATACTTTCCAAACAGTAAACTAATAACACAAATAGGTCATATAGCTCATAAAAACATCATTATAACATTCCTGTCCTGCACATTTTACTCCAATTTTTTTTTCTGTCCCACCACCTTTGTTTTCTTCAAAGGAGGGAACTCAAAGCTATATGGACTTTCTGGTAGTTTTTGAGGAAACTTTTTTAAGTAATACAGAAATGAAGAGTGAGGTAAATACTGAATTAAGGTAAAACATTCAGCAAACAATAAAGTCAGGTTCTTTCAACACCCAGCATTGTTCTAGCTCTTCCAGGGCATTCGTGTACAAATTGGGAAAGACAGCAAGCAACCACTTGGCTATGCATGCATTCCCTTATTAATTTCGGAGGGAAGCAGTCTGAGAAGTGATTCTTCTGCTGACATAAAGCTCCTTTTGTTGATTTTTAATGCCAGCAGTGCATCTACCAGCTTTGGAGATGACAAAAATTCTGTGTTGCTTTGCCTGGAAACAAATCTCCAGTCACACCTGCACACATGCAGGAGTCCAGTAGATCAGTCACATATGGTGGTTTCTTAGCATTATTGTTCACCTGGACAGAAACACAGTAAAGGAATGAGATTCATTTTATCTGCCTTTCACCAGCACCTCTGGGCATGAAGTAGTGCAAACATAGATGTTGATGTTGGAAAGTGCAAGGGATTTGGAAATTGTGCTGTCCTACTGCATACCGGACATGAAAAAAACATGCCGAAATGCATCAAAACAGTGAATATTCATGGCACCTTTTAGCAGCAGAGCCATAAGAAGAGGAAACAGCTGAAAGCAGGAGTCCTTAATGGATAGAGGAGACATCAGTTGTGCAAAGATGGAACAGTTTTCTCTGCCCAGAGCCAAGGGACATGACTGTGTACAACCAACCAGACCATGTCAGAATGCATGTTACTGAAAGGAGAGAGGAACCACCAGCACCAAAGGGGGTTCCCAGTACAGAGATAATGAACCCAAAACTAAACTCACTGGAATTGGGAAAAAACCTACCAGCTTCAAGTGACTGCAGATCACTCCCCAAGTGATACAGAAAGAAATTACAAGGAAACTTCAGTTAAGGCAACAGCATAAAAATGTACAATAGGACACAGAAAAACATGATTGGAGAGAAAAATGGTTAGAGCTGTTTCATACAAACAAGAGAATTCCACCAGGTCTCATGGACTAGATGGCAAACTGAATAATGCTGAAGATGTTCAACAGAAAACTCAAAATAATTTTTGCTCAGAAACTGAAATGAATGTAGGTCAATTAAGGGGACTGAAAAAGTGATTGTGAGCCCATTTTGGTGACATTTTGCTCTGTTTCCCTAACAGCTTATTTATTCCTGCTTATTCCAAAACTCCTCAATTTCAAGTTTTACCAGGAGGACATGTAACAGGTATGCTTTGATTTTAGCCCCTTTTTTCCTCAAATTATTGAAGAATTAATATTTTCTGTCTCGCTAAAACTGCTTGTATTACTATCTTAATTCTACAGTCCCTCCCAGCTGCACACAAATAACCAGTTCTCCACTAACTCAGAGGGAAAGCTGTGCTGGAAATGCATAAAGGGATGTCCTGGTGTTTTCCCTCTTTCCTACCACACACTTTCCCCAGGGAGACACTAGATGTGATGGGGAAAGTCAAATGAAGTCAGGAGATCCTCTGAAACAAAATCAGCAACTGAAATTAATTATTTTTCTTTACACTCCTAACATATAGTGGAAAATAAACCTTGTGGACAAGTGAAACAGACCCCAACCCAAACTCATGCATGCCACATCCAACGACCTCAGCTGCCCTTCCAGTTCACCAGCGAAAGACCTCGCCAAGCCCTGCCACGGAGCCGGAGCGGGCTCTGCCTTGGCCGGGTGGAACTGCGGGACGGGGACTGAGCTTCAACAGGCGGGCAGCCGCCTTCCCCAACTGTCCCCACTGCCATTTTCTCCTGACCTTTACAGCAGACCCGCGCTGGAGGACACCCACCGCAGTCCCTGAGCTGCTGGAGCTGCCCACGGGCCGGGTCCCACCCCGAGCCCGGGCAGCGTCCCCGGGCAGCGTCCCCGGGCAGGGTCCCCGGGCAGGGTCCCCGGGCAGCGCTCGGTGCGCTGCGAGGAGCTGCGGGCTCAGCCGGGCTTGGCCCACGCCCAGCCGTCGGCCCGGGGCAGGCACAGGCACCGCTCTGCGACGCTGCCGATGTGTGGCGGCGCCCCGAGCATCCCCTCCCGGCCTGCCCCGCCGGGGGAACCCCGACACCCGCCGCTCCCGCCCCGGCGCCGCAACTTTGTGCAGAGCCGGCCGTGCCCCCCGGGCCGAGCCGGGCCGTGCCGGGCTGTGCCGGACAGGGGGCGCGGAGCCCCCCAGCACCGGGGCCGCTGCCTGCACTCACCCGAGGTCAGCTGCATCCAGGCACAGATCTTGTAGACGGTGGCTGTGTTGCAGAAGAAGAAGAGGATGAAGCAGACGATGCAGGCGATGATGAGCATCATCGAGAGCCCGATGAAGAAGGACGCAGCTTTGAAGGCTCCCGAGGGCAGGCTGGAGAAGTCCGTGAAGCTGCCCCGGCAGGTGAGTTCCCGGCTGAAGCCGTTGCCGATGCAGTAGTGGAAGAGCCCGAAGTAGCCCGCCTGCGGGGTATCCACGCCGTCCCCGATCCAGTACGGCTGGATGAAGCACACCACGTTGACGATGGCAAAGCAGATGGTGAAGATGGCCCAGAGCACGCCGATGGCCCGCGAGTTCCGCACGTAGTTGGTGTGGTAGATCTTGGCTGCCTCCTGAGCTGGGAGCATCCCCGCTGCTACCGCTCCTGACGAGCCTGCTCCTGTAGCCGCCGTCCCTGCAGCCGCTCCGGGCATCCTCTCCGAGAAGGTGCCCCCCTCCCCTTCCTCCTCCTCCTCCTCCTCCTCCTTCTCCGCCTTCTCCTCCTCCTCCCCGATCGCTCCTCTCGACGCGACGCGCTCCGCCGCCGCCGCTGCGTGCGAGAGCCGGCGAGCCCCTGTGCCGGGCTTCAGCACAGCAGCCGCGGCAGCGGCGGCAGCACCGACACCGCCCGCCGCCGCCTATCGGGGCGCAGCGCAGCGCCGCCGACCCCGCGCTCCGCCCGCCCCGCTGCCCGCCCTCCGCCGGGCGCCTCCCGCGCACCGCCCGCCGCGGGTTCCCGCGGGTTGCGCGCAGCCACGGCGGGCACGGGCAGCGCCGGCCCCAGGGGAGGCGGCAGCGGCAGGAGGGGGCGAGGGGGCGGCCGGTGCCTTTCCCCGGGCCAGCCCTGTGTGCGGCTCCCCTCGGCCCGCGGGCACCTTTCCCGGCCGGGGCAGCGGCTGCCGAGGAGACCCGCTCGCCTCTCCCGGGAGAGACGTTCAGGCAGCGGGTTTTAAAGTTCAGAACGTGCGTGTGATGTTCCCGTCCCCGCACAGAACATCACCATCGCCTCCCCGGCGGGGGCGGCACCCGCCGGGTCCCCTGCGGCGGGGGAGCGGCGGTGCTGCCGTGCCGCGGGGGAACCGGGGGCGCCTGTCTGTCTCTCGGCTGCAGGAAACCCACGGCAGGCAAAGCCTGGAGCTCGGGGGAGTCAGGAGTCAGCAGCGGCTGGCTGCTCCTTGCCCCGGGAGCGGGATGGCGGCCGCGGAGGAGCGCGGTGTGAGCGCGGCGCAGCCCTGGGGCGCGGTGCCGGCTCCGGGCGCGGGGCTGGGGCTGCGGAGCCGCTCCGCTCCTGCCGAGCGCTTTCTGCCTGGCACCCGGTGCTCCGAGCGCGCTGGCATGCAGCAGCGATTAGCATACATTAACGAGTAATTAGCATCTGGTAATAATCATTCCTGTGCCAGTGACACTTGGATTTGCAGTCCCCGACCTGTGCGCTGAGCCCGAGCTCGCAGCAGGAGCGACGGGAGGCGCGGCGGGGCGAGCGCTCCGGCTGCCGAGCGGGGCCGGCAGGGGCCGCGCTCACTCAAACGCTGGAGCTCGCAGGAGGGAGAGAGACTCCCGTGGAAATGATTCCTGGCGTTCCTTACATTTAAAACTGTTTCAAGCAAAGTTTTATTTCCGCCCCACGACTGCCACTCACCAGGCGCAGCCCCATGGAGCGCAACGCCAGCCCTTCCCAAGGTTCCCGCAGAGGAAAGGGCAGCTCCTGTTATCAGTTCCAGACTGCCGCGCTCCCGTCGGGGACAGTCAGAGCTTGGGAAGCTGTGGAGGGGTGGGAGCATAAAGGCAGCCAGGTCGTGCAGCCAGGCCCTTGGCACACATGGCATGGGTGTGCACATATGGCATGGGTGTGCTTAGACACAGGCAGCATAGGCAGTGTGGACCCCAAATACTCGCCCCGCTTTCTTAGGAAGGCGGGTCCAAATGTGAAAAGCACTGCTAAAATCCCTGGAGATTTTGCTCACACCGAGTGCGCGTTGTCCAGCGCTGCCGGAGGTGCCCGGGTGCGCTCCGCGGCCTCGTCCAGCTCCTGCTGCAGCTGCTGTGCGTGACCGGACTGCTCATGTGCTGCCTTCAGAGAGGGCCGAACGTGTTCCAGCCTCGAGCACCAGGAGGAGTGATGGCTCTTCGGTGCTCGCTCCTGTTTCCATCAGGCCCCAGGGTTCGGGGCAGGATGCCTCTCCTCACTGTCCTCTAAGCGGCCGTGGAGTGTGGAGGTGCAGAAAATATAATGTATAGAAGGCAGGAGGAAGCCTGAAGTGGCCCAAGACAATTTAGGAATGGAGGTCGGAGGGAGGGTTGGGAAAGATGTTCAGTGAAATCAAAAAGAAAAAAAAAAGGAGGTGGGGAAGGGATCTGTGACAAATGGGAAATTTAGTGGACATGTAAATATGTACACGTACAGTAAGTAAAGTCGACCCTAAGAATTGGTATGGCAGGAAGAAGAGATGTGGACCTGGGAAGGAGTCAGGAGAGGAGAAATGAGTTGCTTGTAGAAGAAATGGGCCGACAGAGCTGATGAGGACAAAATACTGAGTTTGGAGAAAAAGCTGGGAAACAAGAGTGAGACTAGGGTAGGGTTTACCAATTAGCATGTGAGCGTGCAGTGCAGAACAAAGGGATGTAAATCAAGTGCCCCAGACAGCTCTTTTTTTGGCACATCCTCTTCAGCACTGGATTTTCCAACCATTATTGCTCTTAATAATAAAATTGCTCTTGTCAGTCTGGACAAGAGAAGGAAGGGCCAGAAGCAGGGAAAGAACCTAGGGTTCTGCTGAAAAGCTGAGTTAAAGACTGTGCAAAAAATCCCACCTTGGCCTGGCAGTGATTGGTTGGGTTGTCCTAGGATGTCCTCTCTGACCTCTAGCACCAAAGGGTTCACATGGACTTTAGGTGATACCCACAGTCCTTCAGTTTAATGCATTGGAAATGGGAAAGTGGTACTAGATGTCTGAGATGTCTGGTTTTGGGGGCACCCTCTAGAGAGGGCTGTGTCCCTCTCTAGAGCTTTGAATCCTCTAGTCTCACTTTTTGGTATCAGAATTTCTTCAGAATACCTGAAGACAGGCTTAGGAGGTACTTTTATGGTTCTTTAACACCATTATATGTGTTCTTCATAGCATTAGGAAATAGAATGTCTCTGTGAGATAGAAGGTTGGCAGATTCTGAATAAATGGTTGAAAGGCAGCTGGGACCTTGTTTCTCAGAGCAGACCTGGCATGGATTTTGGTTGCAGCAGTTCTGAAAATGAGGCCTCAGAAGGAGCCATACTGAGCTGCTGCTCATCTATGAAAGGTTTTAAGCATTGTGCCTGGCATCACAGAAGAATTCTGTGCAGAAGCAGGGATAGTCCCCAGCTCTTCTGGACAGCTTTCATCATCTTAAACCTCAGAAGATTATCATTTTTCTCCAACAATATTGTACCTCCACAATTTTTCTCCCTGAAAATTAACTGGGTCCCAGCCCTGTGGCTGCCACCTAGTCTCATCTAAAACAGTCTGGCTTTTGAGCCAGGATTCTGACCAAAAGCTTCTTCAACAGGTGAAATAGGATTCTCATCATCCTGATCTTTCTGGACAGCAGCTGCTGTCTCTCACACCCGATCAGGCAGGATCCTGTTTACCAATTAGCCTGTGAGCGTGCAGTGCAGAACAAAGGGATGTAAATCAAGTGCCACAGACAGCTCTTTTTTTGACACATCCTCTTCAGCACTGGATTTTCCAACCATAATATTGCTCTTAAAACATTTTCTTGTGCATGTGTGTTCAAAGAAAGGCAAGTTTAAAGAAAATTTATACAACTTCTAAAGTATAATTGTGCCCCAAATTTGCCTGGAGAACATTACTGATCATTTTATCTGACCATGGATTTTTTGTTTGTATAGATCATTACACAAAACACAAAATAAAAGGTTATAATAAAAGTTGTTTAGGTAATGTTTCTAGTCACAGCATTTCTCTTTGGAACATGTCAGTTATTTGCAGTGGTGGGGCTGTGGTGGAGAGCTACTTAAATATTTTAAGTATTTAAAATAAAGTATTTAATATGGAGCACGGTGGAGAGAGGCTGTTTGCTGTGCCAGGAAACCCTTGGACATGGTGGGTAAGAAGAACAGATGCATTCAGTTGCTGGGCCATGCATTCAGTTGCATGTCTGGGAAGAAATGCACATCTGGGAATTCATTGATATTCACATGGTGGGAAATGAAGAAAAAAACAGAAGGGAGAAGGGGTGAATGTATGGTTGGAGAAGTGTTATCAAGAGGGAGGAATTACACAAAAAGAAGCCTGTGAGGGGGAATGGGGTAGTAGGAAGTTACATACCAATGAATCAATAGCAATAACGTGTCAGACAATGAATGATGAGTTTTGATGACATTTGAGGTAACTGGGAAAATTGTTGAGCACGTGAGGCTGGGCTCACACAGACATAGCAAACCTCCATGACAGGGATGTCCCTGCTCAGACACGACTGACTCCCACCAACCCCTCTGAGCAGTGTCTCCCATCCAGCCCTCTAAAAGTGCAGCTCTGCCTCAGAAGGTTTTTCCCCTGGTTCATAGAGAAGTCTGGGCTGACAGGAGTTTCTCCACATCTGTATCTGCACACAAGGTTCGTGAACTGCTCTACCCCTCAGGGGCTTTCTTCCCATTTTTCTATGGTATCACTCACTGGCTACCATGTTCACCCAGAGCCCACCAACAACTTAGAATTTCCCTCTCACCCCACTTAAATAACTACATACAGCTGTTACAATCTTTTAACAAAGCAGATGCAGATATGTACAAATAACAGACTCATTTAATTTGGGCTGCCTAGATCCTGGGTCTGGAAGAGAAGGAAGGCAAGTCAAGGTAGACTTGGGGCTTCTCCAGCTTGTGTCCAAGGACATGTGGATATCCAGAGCAGAAGCTGAAAAGTCATAAAGTCTCCTCTCTGCTCTCCAGCATTCAGTGTGAGCCAAAGCTGGGGCAACACTAAAGACCAAGCAGGACTTTTTGTGCTGTTTCACTGATGACTGAGATAACCTATGCATGTTCTGGGCTTGATTACAGCTTAACTGCTGGTAGGCAGCCTCTTAAGGCATGCATCATTCCAGACTGATTTTTCCCTGGTCCCACGTTGTCTGGAGCTGGCTGCAAACAGGTGCTGATGTGTTTGCTCAGGACAGCAGCATGCTGACCTTTCAGCAGCCCCAGTTGCAGCTCCAGCAGCCCCACAGTGCAGCCTGGTGTGTGCAGTCCTGTTGCTGTGGCAACCCACAGCTCGCCAGTGGTCTATCACAAAGCATTAACTTTAACATTATGTCTTATTTTATTACAGTTTCTGCACATTTTGGCTTTCTTTCCCCTGGGACCCAGCTGCACTGGTGAAATGTTCCTTCTTGGGGAGTAGGAAATGGCATTTCTTTCTATTTCTGTAGTGTTAACAACCGCGGGAGAGGCACAGCAAAGGGCTGGCTAGAATTACTGCTATTGATGTTGCTGAAACTCTTCTTGCCATCACTGTTTCAGTCAGAAATGGTCCAATTTAGGCATACTGTAAGAATTAGGGAGTAGCTTAGATTGACACCATTTCTCTTGAATTTGGTCCTACTGGTGGTGGTGATAGAGGGGGGGGAGTCCTGTAGGGCACCCATTAGGGCAGAGCTGGGAAGCACAATATGGCCATTCTGGAGCCACATTCCCAGAAGGCTGCAGGACTTGATATCCCAAAGCACTGGGGAATGGTGCACAATCATCAGAAAAAGGCCACAAAGTCCACTCTGAATCAAGGTGCTTGGCTGCAAATGGCAGAAGCTCACTTCAGTAGAGATGGAGGAGGAGAACAGTGGTCAGGCAAGGAGCAGAGGCTTTCCTGAGAGGGAAGGAATGTGAGGAAGGTGAGAAGTACCTGGGCTGTGTGTGGAAGCAGAGACTGAAGGGAAGGAAATATCCCACCAGCCTTGAAAAGAAAGGAAATCTCTGTAAAGAGGTGAAGTAGCCAGGTTCCCAGTGACAGCAGAGGATTGGATTCGTGACCCAGGGCAGGTTCACCTGCACGAAAGCAGGATGAGCAGTGGCTGTTGAAGGGGAGAGCAGGTGGGAGTGCAGATGAAGCTGATGCACTAAGTACAGGGAAAGTGGGAACATTAAGATCCATGGTGAGGAAGGAGAGATCTTAAGGCACCATGACACGTGACTCAGCTAAGACCTGCTTCAGCTTCCTTCCCTCAGCCTCCCTGACTTGGAGGAGATGCAGCATGACTCTGAAACACACTGTCTAAAATAGAAAACTCTATGGACCAGTTGGAAGCTAAGCTTCCCAGTCCCCACTGTCCAAGGAATGATTCCTCCTGAGGCCCGTGAGCTGTGTCACAGTGCCAGGGGCGTCCTGCACAGCCAGTGCTGCACCTGGGGCTCCTCTGAGCTGAGCCATCATCACCGTGCCCTGCTCTGCTCACGAGCACAGCCTGCTTGTCAGTGCTGCTCATTAACCCAGACAGGGCTCGCAGGTGCCTCGCTGTGTTTGCTGTTCAGAGGCACAAGCAGAGACTCCCCCTGAAGTGAGGGAATCTTGCTGCTCTTGCTGCGGCTGCTGTTTGCCAGAGGGTCAGGAGCTTCACCACAAAAGGTGCTGTGAAATACCCTGCTGCAGGCTATATGCTGTACATCTTCAAAGGTAGCTGTGCAGCTCAGGCTGCTGTCTAGACATGTTTTTCATGTAATAAAAGTTTCGTTAATGTATGTCTCCTAGACTGAAATTCACGTGGAGAAAGACTTTTATTTCTCTGGACCAGCCTAGTCTAAGGTAAGTACATAAACTCTTCTGCCAACAAGATGCATTTTAGGTTTCCTTTCCAGAGCCCCAGGCATCATGTAGGTAGCTAAAACTTCACTGCCATAAACATTCAGCCAGCTGTATAAGGATTATATGATGCTAAATATAACTTTGATGTTGCTCTCAAAAATTGTACCTGCCAGTGGTGAAGTCCCCTTCTTTGCCTTTAACAAGGTAAAATTACTGCAGTCAGGATGTGACTTACAATGTCTGCAGATAATTTTTTTCCACAGTGGAAAACGACTAAAATGTTTTACATCACACCAGATAGAAAGTTATGCTTTAAATATATTAAAATTCTAATTAATTAAATAGATGTTACATTTATTTCTGAATATTTCTTCCCCAGAGGCTAAGCAACAAAGCAGTGAGGATGCATCAAGAGGACCTTCTGATCTCTGCTAAGTCAGAAGCTGGCCAGTTACTCTGCCCTAGTGACAAGCCAATTAGGATGCTGCACAGTGTTTCTGCTTGCTTCTAATTTTAGAACTATACAACAGGGAGGCAAAAGTAGGTGATATTAACTCCTCTGGCATTGATCTGCCAGAACCATAGTCCTCCTGCAATCTAATATATTTTCATGTAAAACAGGAAAATTACCGCTCTTCCAGTGCACGTCGTAGGAGCTCTGCAGACCTTTCTAACACACAGGGCCTGATCAATACTTGGATGGAGGAATCTGCAGGGGAAGCTCAGCAGCTGCAGTGTGTGATTTTGATGCTGCACAAGATGATATCCTAGCATAAAGTGAGTATTCGCTCTGGCATTACACAACACTCAGCACAACCGAGTCTGCTGTTTCCAGGAGGATTGATGGTAAAATGTTTAAATGTACCTAAGTGACCTGCCTGTAAATCAGCATCTTGACCTGGAGCAGACTGGGGAATGTGATTAAATGAAGTGTGGAATGCCTCTCTTTGAGAGAATCTCTGTGGCATAATGCAGTGCCATTCAGAGGTATCACAGCTACCCCGAGCAGTGTGGTCACATTAGCAAGATGTTAATGTGATTAATTAGCCCTGATGACAAGCAGGTTATACTAACCTGGGCACATCTTAAGTACTTAACTGCTTAAATCTCCAGAGTGCTTGCAGCTCACTTAGGTTAATATAATCTAGTGACTTAATAAGCATATAACCTATTTCACTGTTCAGGCCATTAATAACAGTATTGAGCAACACCAAACCTAAGGAAGACTTGTGTGGAACTGCTAAAGGTACACAAATTCAATATATCAGTGAGCTGCAAGCAGGTGCTCTTTTAATGTGTTCCTTGCCACCTACCTACACATTCACCTGCCAGGAGCTCCACCTAAAAACTTCTCTCATCTGGCTATGAAAATATTACTTTAGAGGGCATCAAAAGCCTTAAAGGAGGCAAGATAGAGGATACCTTTATCTTTGCCTTTACCCTGCAATAGAACAGAACAAATTAAATATTACAAGATCATTCCTTGATAAATCTGTATTAGGTGTTCCTCAGCCCTGTTTTGTTTTCCATGTATCCATAAAAAACATTGCTTGTTTCCATATTACTCTAGGAATTAAAGCTTACCTGTTATTCCTTCAGTTGTATGCTCCATGTTCATACTCCTCCATCATCCCTTTATAAATGCAGACCTTATATTTTTCTTTTATAATCTTCCTAATATTCTAAAACCTGTTGTCCCTCTTCTGTGCTGTAATTTTGTCTCAGCCTCTTATCTGTAAGATTTACAATTCTCTCAGTAATTTCTGCAGGCTCCCCTGATAAGCAAACTCATCTACATGGTCTTCAACCTATTCTTATTACACAGCTGGAATTTCAGCTCTTTATAGTAAAAAAAAAATGGCACTTATCATACGATCAAATGTAACACCCAGGAGGAAGCAAAAAAAAAAAAAAAGTCCCACCAAATTTAAATCCTTTTGTCACCTGTTATAAATTTTCCTTTTCCACTGAGAAATAGAACAACACTTTATGTAGACTTTTGGTCATTCTCCTGATGCAAATGGACTTCTGGAATGCCTCTCTTTTGTTTAGCCCCAAGCAGTCATTTGAATAAATATTTACTTCACATGTACTGTTGAAATTATAGTTGGCCCAAAAATGTCTCTGAACTAGTTTTTCATCTTAATGGTGGTAGCAAGGTAAAGAGCTGCTAAGTGAAACCAACACTTTAATAGCTCTGGAAAAAAGGATCAAGACTTTTACAATGGGAAAAAGACAACATTCTTACACGGCAAAAAAAAAGTGTACAATGTGTACAATGATGGGAAAAATAGATGGAGATGGCCACCAACATGGAGAGGGTAATGAAACAAAATAGCAGTAAACAGTGGGAGTTTACACAGCATATGTTTTATCCAACATAGTTCTTGACAATTAAGTAGCAATAAGAGGGAAGTGGGATAGCATTCTGATTTTGTTGGAAAATGTGATACTGCATTTTATAATATCTTGTCCAAAATTTTTGAAGTGGCTTGGATACATTCTTTACAATGTGTACTGAAAAACCTTTTGAAAGACAATGAAAATAATCAAAAACATGTTGGAGCAATATTTAGTCATATATTTTATCCACCCAGTAGATCCTTGATAGAAACAATTTTAATAAATAGTTTCATTATCCAAAAGAGGCAATAAACATTATGTTAATGAAATATACAGTAGAGGCTAACTCATTATAGTCACAACTAACAGCAGAAAAATTTAAAGGGAACTTATGTAAATGAAAATGTCAGAAGTCATCATCTGGGGAAAACCACAAGTTAATACAACTGGTGGAAGTAAGAGTCTCCACAGAGGAGAAAACTGTGGAAAGCAATATGTTGGAAGAGAGAGACTTACTTATACTGAATAGAGTTGTGAGAATAATTGATTTTCCTGTTTGGTGGCCAAACTGAAAATAAATTAGGGAAAACTAATATCCAGTCAGCTACATTACTCACTTTTCACATATTTTTACTATTTATTAACACTAAACATAGATCAATTTTAGAATGAAATAGTATTAGATAACAAAGCCAAGACCATTTCATTTCGAAAATATTGCAACAGAGCACTTCTGGCTTGTTTTTGTTCCCTTGGTACTATTACTCAAAATGAATATCTCAACATGTGAATTGATTTTTGATTCATAGTGTGTCTCTTTGAGAAATGACTACAACAGACCTATTTGCAAAACACAGGTTGTAACAAGAACGCTGTGTCTCCGCACCAAAAACTCGGGCTTGGTCTTTAGGATCTGTGTTTAGGAAAACAACTCACAGTGTGGGAGCTTTCCTTGTCAAACTACAAATCCCATTTGGTTTCGTTAAAATCCTGCAGAAATCCCCAAGGGCTGGAGCCTTCCTGTGGCAGCCCTGCCTTGGTCCTTTCCAAGCAGGATGGAGACAAAGAGCCATCAGCATCATCATGCAGCCCTTCCCTGCTGTACCACGGGGATTTTTAGCACAGGGCCATGCAGGATGTCTCTCTGCAGGAGCCCACAGTGGGCAGAAGGCAGAAGAGGTGCTTGAGGTGTTTGCATTGACCCTGCAGCACCCCTGTCCCTCCCTCACCATGGGAATGCCAAGGAGATGGGAAGGGCTGATGTGCCTGGGGAGACCTGGCACAGAGAAGCTCCTCCAGGCTTTGGCTCTGCCAAATGTCGTAAATGAAAATAAATCTGAGTAAAAATTAGTGTGGTTGTTTCCTTTGAGATGCTTTTTCTCTGCCGGTCCTGGGGGAGGGGAAGAACTGAGGACAGTAACTTGTCAGAAATAAATGTGTGCCTTGAGATCAGGATGCTGCGCTGGAATATTGGGGCTGTTTTGCAGATTTACTTGCCCAGAGAAGTGTCTAGTGACAGTCTGTGACAAGACCCCACAGAAAATTTAGGATATAATAGAACAGTAATTACCTGTCTAGATTCAGCTTCCAAGCATTAGATTTTGTTGTACCTTTCTCTAATAGATGATAGAACTGAAAAGCATCAGATGGTGTCTTCTTCCCACATAAAGACCTTGACCAAGTTGCTTCTTACTCTTTGAAGAAGCCAAGCTGCCAGAGATGACAAAGATACAGATCACTGTAATATGCACTTCCCAGATGTTGGAGACTTGCCTGTCTCACTTCTGAACCTCTGCCAATTTATAAATAATATTTTGACTTTTGAGGTGGAAGAAGAATCTAGGCTGGCTCTCAGCATCACCAGCTAGGAAATAATGAGAGATGCCATGGAGCACCTGGGCTGGGACCCCTCAGCTGTTTGGTGACCTGGTGGCTGCTCCCAGACCTGCTCAGGCCAGGGACTCCATTCCAGGGAGGATAAAATGTCCTTGCTTTCCCAGTCCAGCCCTGCAACAATCTGATCACCAATTCTTTTGTTCAGTTGGTTGACATGTGATGCCATGACCTATGGGTATTTTCACACTGTTTATCCTGATGCAATGCCCCAGTGTCCACAGGCAGAACTGCAATCTCTGTTTACAAATATGATAACCACTGTCTGCCTCAGTTAAAACAAGTCATGTAAAACCCCATCTCCTCCAAAGGCAGCAAGAGTCTTGGCTGCGGTAGGGTTTGTTTGTTGCTTGGTTTGTTTTGTTGCCTTTTCTCCCCTGTGATATGTGCTCAGTTTACACAGTGCTCCAGAAGTTCTTACCATGATTTGCTATTCTGATAGTGTGTGAATTTTTCCAAACTTTATTAAAATACAACAGCAACAAAAAAAACCTCCAAACAACAGTACTGGGCCAGGCACTCATCACAACAGAACATTACAGAGATATTTTATTTTCTTAAGCATTCTTCCTAACAAATACTCAATAAAGCACATCCTAACTTAGTACTTGCAATATTGACATTGGACAGTGTTAATTTTTGAATCAAAATGTCACAAATTGAAGGTGAAATACTCTATGGAACTCTAACACACTAATTGGAAAAGGTCCCATTTCCCATTCTCTTGCTAGGAATGACTGTACTATTGGCTGACCCATGATTTGCAGGTTATGCATTCAGCATGATTTAAAAATGCCGCAGCAGTTTTGAACAGAATTTCCACTTTTCCAGGGTCTATAAAGTTTGCAGAATTTACTGCTTTAAGTATGGGCTCAGTAATCTCAAGAATTAGAGAAAGCTTGGGAAAGCTTTGCAACAAGTAAAATTAAATCCCAACTACTCTATAAAACAGACAGACTTGAAATTACAGTCCTCACTACAAAACACTTCCAATTATTTATGGACAGACTCTTTGTACCAGAACTTGCTTAGATTTTTCCTCCTTCAGTCTGCTCCCAGGTGTGCTGGGTGCATGACAAAGTAAAAGGAGCTGTGAACTCCCAGAGCAGGATTTTCTCTGACCTTCCTACATTCTGTTGGTGCTTTGTGATGCAGAGTTGTGGATGCAGAGTGCAATCCACCACCCCCAAGGTCAGAATTGGTGATGGGATTGATTTTTATGCTGAGGAATAACAAAAATGAAAATTTTGAAATCTCAGAATAGTTCAGTTCATAAATGCTGATATGACCTTTTGGAATAGCCTTAATTGCAGAAAGGGAAGTAAGAAAAATTGTAAACGTGATATAAACATCTATGTATATCAACAACCAAGAAAATGGTAAGAAATTAAACATAAGGAAGACTACATCTCAGCCTTGAATATTTATGATTTTTTCTTTCAAAGGTAATTGAAATTGATGACATCTTTAAATGCATTTCAGCATAATTGCCTTTCTGGATAAAACAGCTTCTAACTTTTTATTCTTTTCCTGTGAATTCTGCAAAAGTGTAAACATACTATGTTTTTAAAAGGAAGAGACATGGCAGTGCCTGGGTTTCCAATGTTTTCTGCAGCAGTTTGAATGCAACCATTTGCCCACTTTTCCTGTAGGAGCTTAAAAAAGGTTGTTTACTAGCCTGTCAGTTACAAATCCTTTTCAAACCACATCAGCTACATAAAATATTGAATAAGGTGTGCCTTCCTTTCTCAGGAGACACCCATGAATAAATTATTTGGCTTAAATTGGATGAAGATGTTTATCTCGTGCATCCTGGCGGCTCTGAGTTGGTTCAAAGGGCAGCAGTGCTGAGTGATGCTGAGCTCTGAGCCCTGTCCCTGCCTTGGGGGCTGATGAGCTGCCTGTCACAGCAGCTTTGTCCTTCAGAGCTGCCAGCCAGGGGTGGCCACTGCTGCAGGCAGAGCCTCAGATCTGCTGCACGGAGACAGCCCCGTCCTACGCTGCTACAGATGTTCTGTTGCCCTAGGTAACACCTTGTCCCTCCTGTGTGGCAAACCTGACCCCGCTGACAGCTTCACTCGCTGCAGCTTCTGCTCCTCTTCTGTATTCAGTGCTGGGCACTGCAGGGGAGCCACATTTCAGTCTGATGAGTTTGGAGTTTTTTGGTTAGGGTTTGGTTTGTTTTGTTGTTGTTTTTTTTTTTTTTTTTTTTTTTTTTTATGGTTTGTTTTGGTTTGGTTTTTTTGGAGGGAGCTTGGTTTGGTTTTTGTTTTTTTTTTGAAGGTGGGGAGTTGTGGTTTTGGTGTTAGTTTTTTTTTTTATTTTGGGAGTTTTTGGGTGGCAGGGGGTGTGGTAAGTTTTTTGCTGTTTTGCTGTCATTGTTTTGGGGTGTGATTTTGTTGTGGGGATATTTCTGGTTGGTTAATTGGGTGGTTTAGGTTGTTATCCTTCTCAGTAACTTTGCTTTTCCTTAGTCTCAGATATTTTTCTTCTTTTCTGGGGCTGCGCTTTCTGGATCCTTTTCCTGCTAGCAAACTTCCTCCCAGGCATCTGGATGCTCAGGAAAGTCATTTCCAGAAGAGCAAGTGTCCTCATCCTGGGACACAGTAGTTCTCAAACAAGCACCTTGATGACTTTACACCCTGAAGGAAGAGCCTGAATGAGAGACATGGGACTCCAGGCAGCTCTCAAAAAAGCAATTTATTCCATCCAAGAGTTACAGCAGTCCAGGGTTGTGGGTGGCAGAGCCTGTGCCTACAGCTGTCAGCTCCAGCTGCAGGCAGGGCTGGACACCCTTTTGTTTGCATTATGCACTTTTCTTTGCTAAGCATCTTAATACAGTAGAACCAATCTATACCTTAACTTTTATCTATAGCCTGTTATAACTACTATAATTACCATGTTCATGTTACTATTCTCCAATCACTAAAAGTTAGTACATTACAGTTTGAGCTAGAAGTTGTTTTTCAGTTTTCTTGCAGTGGAAAATTCTGAGACCTTTTTTCTACTTGCAGCACCAGCAATCTTGTTTGCTGGTGCTATCTTTCTGCTTGGTAAAGACATCTTGTTTGAGGTGGCTTTATCCCTCCTCTAAGCCATAAAAACCCCTTCTAACTAACATACCCATTTCCTTCTTAGTAATCCAGTAAGACTGGCTCAGCAATTCTTTTCTTCTGTATTGAAATTTGTTTTCATTTCTATTCCTTCTTCAGATTCTACATTCAAAAATCTTTCTGCCAAGCATACACATCTGTGAGACTTTCTTGTCAAACTTTCATCCTTCCCAACACCCTGAGCTGTAGTGGCACATCCTGTGCTGCCCCTGTGGCACCTAGAAAGTGAGATTATCCTGGGAAAGAGCAGCTGGCAAGCTGGGGGAGGACAGGGAGGCTGCAGGCTGAACTTGAGCTATCCCTCAGGTCTGAAGGAGTAAGCTGTGCCTCAGAACCTGGCACCGCTCAATAATTACACATCACGTTTTCTCTGCCGCCTGGAGAACAGGCTGATCCCCTCCCCACTGCCACATATTTCTCCTGTGGCTCTCAAACTGCTGCCTGCTGGGGAATCCATACTTGTTGCTTCCTGTGCAGGGTGAATGAAGATGGTTTTCTCAGTAGTGCTGCAGCAGAACAGCCAGCAGGTTCCAGCAGAGCTGTGACTGAGCCACAGGCTTCTCCAGACCCACAAACACTTCCCAGGGAAGGCACAGAGCTCCTGTAGCAAGTTTTCACTTTTCTCTGTCACTTTTTGCAGACTCCTCAGAAACAGCCCCAGTCTGGCAGTTGTCAGCAGACCCTTGTCCATCCTCATCAGGCTGTGACTTATCCAGCAGTCCCCTTCAGGAGAAAGCAGAAATCCTGAACGTCCATGTGAGCCAGTGGATACCAGCCTTCACCATAACAAACACCCTGCCCATGTCCCCTGAGGCACAGCTGCTCACAGCAGATGTGGAACATCTGCACTGCCCAAAAGCCAAACGTGGTGTGCGGGTGGCTCGTGACTGCACAGCTGCAGGACTGAGCAGGTCACACTGCCAGCCTCAGGACCATGACACAGCTGCACAGGACAGGAAAAAGAAGATGTTTACCTGATTTAATGCTGTCCACAGAAACCATGGTTAGGAGCAAGCTGAGCTGCCTTTCGGCAGCTCTTTCATGAATTCAAAAAAATTTAGAGGAGCAAAAACTTTTCTCCCCACTCTTGTTTTTATTTCCCCTGTGGGTTTTCTTCTCTATTGTCCAGAGGAGTAGAGTAAGAATGTTCACATAGAAATCTGCCTGCAGGGGGACTGCCTTCAAGTCTTATTATCAGCTGCCTCTTCCTTGCTCTTTTACACAGATAGTGTATGGTATTATTTGCCCCTCAAGCAGAGATTTAAATATTTCCTACAGTAATTCTGTGGATAGATCCTCTTTTCTCAGTATGAAGTATGTCCCTGCTCCTTGAATGATATGATGTTTAAGTATTTCATCTTGCATGGGAAGGTGACTGAAATTCCTCTAGGTACTCCTTACTTTGTTTTGTGCAATGTGACTCCTGAAACAAAACTGTTTTACCTTATTTTTAATATGTAACTATATCAAAGCAAAGTACAACCCTAAAAGCTCCTCTTTTGTAAGAGGAGCTTCTTCCAAAAGAAGACATAGTCCCTGCTGCAACTGTTCAAAGACAGACAAGTCACCAAAATGTTCTTAAGTTCCTATACATCACATGAAAGCAAAATATAATAATATTTGCTACTCAGAAGGAAATGTAAGTGCATAAAAAGTCTAGACTGAAAAAGTTGGGGTGTTTCTTGTTTTGTTTTTTCCCTAGGAAGTTACTGATTTATTTGTGGTTGGAAAGCATTTCTAATGGAAGCTGGAACAGCCTTCAACACACATCTAAAAAATAAAAAAGAGAATTTAGAACTTAGTAGCTGCATCATGCTTTTAAAGGAATATTAATGCTATTTACACAATATTACTTAATCTCTATACATTAATTTAGTACAACATTTAATTTTACAAATTGAAGTTATAAATAATCAACACCACATATGAATGATGGGAAACATCTCTACAGATGGGATTTTGGGATGCACATGCAGAATAAAAACAAGTAAGAGCATTTGGCAGTAATTTCACACTGTTATGTGTAATGCAGGTTCCTCAGTTAATGGAGGATGTTAATTAATTTTAAATGGTTTACATAAAGATCAGAACAGCAATGAAAGAAGATGTCAAGCATTAACCTGGAAGACCCCACACCCCAAACCTATGTGATTAGCACACACGAGGCTGCAGGCGGGCTCAAGCAATCCATTCTTATATTCCAAAAGAAACTTAGATATCTTCTTACCATTAGAAGAACTGAGATGATGAGTCACTGTCTCAAAATTGACCTCAGATGAATTCCAGCTAGACTTAGGCTCTTAAAAGCAGTGGTAGGATTTGAGAGTTGGTGTTGTGATTCCTGCATGCAGGAACCCTGCAGGTAATGAACAGAGGCCTTTCTAGAGAAATGGAGTTCATTTAAGGAGATTTTTTAGCCTGAACTATGCAGGTCAGGTAACCCTCACCCTGTTTTATAGTGGATTGGGGCTCACATGTTTTTGCCCACAGAACACAGTCGCTTTCAAACCTACTTTAATTTTCAATGCCCACTTTAAATGGGATCAGACATTTGAAACAATATTGTTACATTTATTTGTATTATATAATCTTCAGGGCTGCAGCGTTGTTGTGGTTGCCCCCATATTTCTGTCTGGTAGCACTCTGCCAGTGGCACATGCTGCTGCAAACCCCAAACCCCAAATTTTCCAGATGGTGCACAAAAATACACAGTTTTCTGAATTTCCAGACCTGCTCCCCTTCAGAGAATGCCTACACTCTCCCTGAATTCATCACCTCTGAAGCAGCACACATGCACAGCTTTGCAAGATTCGTCTCAACTTCAGAAGCTTGGCAAGTTTATTTATGAAACAAGCTGTGTATAAAAGGTTAAATTCCTGATTACAAATCAAGTTCTGGAAAGGAAACAATAAACAACAAAAGCAACTTCCAGTGTACTTGTCATTGTGAGATTTCTCTGGGGCACAGAAGCTGAGGAAGCAAATCAGCAGTGCTCTGCTCCTTCAGTGTTATCTTAGGGAATCAGCTTCTCTCCTGTGTTTCTGTCCCCCTCTGACAGTGACAGTTGTTGGGCTGACTCTTGAGTGCAAATGAAGTATCAAATAATTTCCTGGGGACCTCACTTCTCCTTCCTCCTTATCTTCTAATTTAAGGGAACTTAACTGTGTCACAGCTTTGATTAGCTCTTATTCTCTGTGAGAATGCAAACATTGTCAGGCTCATCTGGGACCAGGATGCACTCTCTTTGTAAAGCCTCTGTGCAATATTGATTTCTTATCTGTGCTTTACCTTCTCAGGCAGTTGAATGTGCAATGGTTATCTTTTCCTTCCTTTTAAAAGATCATATAAATCACAGCTCCTAAAAAACAATTAATTGTGCAATGCCCTGGATGGGCTAACAGTATCTGATGCTTCACTGGGTTTTTGCAGAAATAACACCCAACATATTCATTGTATGGAAAACCAGGTTGCCATTCAGAGCACCTTCTCCCCATCCCTGTGCCCTTCTTTGCCATGGTTCACCATTTTCAGGGCTTTTTACCACCAAAGATAGTCTCTGCAAAGTAACTCTAGATAATGCTAGGGAAGGCTTTGGTACACGTCCTGAAGCTCCATTTAGGGGTCACCTTTGCTGTAGTGCAGTTTTAGTATCACCTGGAGAACACAGTTGCACCTCTCACTGCCATCTCAGAAGGGTCTCCCAAGTGTTTGTCCTCATATTTCTGACAACTGTAGGGTATTTTACAACCTGTTTGTAGGAAACCAAATAGAGACCCCTTTATGTTCATCACTGCAGCAGAAAACAAAGGAGGTATTTCTTTCTGGAGCTATGTGGAAATCAAGGTACCTTTCCACAGAAAATCCTTCCAGTGACTAACATCAACCCTGCAAAAGCTTCATTGCTGTAGATTTGTATTCTGAAGTCATCTTATGAATGCTTTCAGCAACTTCTATACCTGAGGAGACAAGTGTTCAGCTTGCAAGGAAAAGTATCTTACCTATTCAACAGGTTTTTCTAATTGAGTCAGGAGTTTGATGGTCAATGTGTTTTCTGGAACTGCCTCCACAGAAAGAGGAGTGAGGACGACCAGCTATGTTAGACCCAAAATCTGAGCTTAAACATCAGTTGTTGCCAAAATTCTATTACTATTATTCCTTTTTACTGTATGCCTTTAAAATAGAAAAAAAGTGACATTCTGATCCTGAACAACTATTTACTGCCTCACTGGTTTTACAGCTTGAATAGCTCTGAATCACTTTTAAGGGTCCTAAAACATTCAACAATTTTACATCAAAATGATAAAAAAAGTATTTGAAAATAAGGGCTTGATCTTGACAGCACTTAATGGCTTTACACCTGGAAGATAGCATAAAATTGCCATCAAGTCAGTCTTGGTAGGAGAAATCATTGGTAGCATAAAGGCACAAAGTGGGCTTTTGTGTTATGGCCCCTCCTCTGGCACCATTTAGAGCAAAGTTTGTAACAGCACCCCCACAATTTTGTTGAATTTCTGTATTTCAGTAATTGTAGCTGGGGGATCAATGATGCCTGCTCTCAATTCAGGCAGTTTTCAGGCTACTCTGAGTTGGAGATGACACCAACACCCCCAGAGGCAACCTTACCTCACATCTGCCTGAACCTGTGCTGTCACTGCCCTCATCAGCAGCCAAGGCTGGAGCCAAGTCCTCAGTGTGTGAAGGGAGTGATGGTAAAGCCAGGAGCAGAGCAAACAATGAGGAATAATGCAATCTGCTTCCAGGGGACATGGATCATTAGCTGGATTACACCAGCAGACAGTAATGGGAATTCAGCACAGAATTCTGTACAATAATTAGCCCAAGATGGAGGAAACAGCCCAAGAAATAGGCACTAAATGGAACAATCAAATAATACCAGGAGTCTGTATGAAAATAATAATTGGAATCTTCATGTCAACAAATGCCTCAGAAAAAAAAAATACACCTAATTTTGTATCAATAAAAGGCAAGCAACAAAAAACTCCAATGCTTTGTGTGTGTGAGCCACTTGACAAGCATTCTTTCAAACCCTGAACACCACATCTGTCCCTGCACACATCAGTGGGTTATTATTACCTTGGAGTGGGTAGAGGCCAGGTCAACAGAGCTTACACTAGCTCTGCAAAACAGGCTATAAAGCAAAGCCAAAGGAGCTGTGCTGCTTTTTACTAAAGAGTCTTCAAGGGGACATTGTGGAAGTTTTTTTCAAGTTAAGTACTACATCAATAAAGTCAATGCAGATGGTGTTTCAGATCAGTGAGGGGTTAAGACTTTTTCCAGCAGGAATGAAAAGCTAACATATAAAATTATTTATGGGAGAGACTTTTTGGTATCTGAATTGTAACATCATCACATCCAAACAAAATAGAATTAATTGTCTGGCTTTGTAAACAGTAGTTTACGAAAAACAGCCAGCACTGGACATTTATCCTCTCAGGATATGCAAAATTCCACCTTGAAAGTCAATGCTTTTGTTAAATGATAATGACTTTTACCCTGGTGACTCTCAACTCCACAGGTTTGGAACAGACCCCAGGGATGAGTTACTGGGACCATGCTCCTGACTTCCCAGGCTGATTGGCCTTGTAACACCGAACATGGAGCAACACAACTTCTTTGGCTGCTGAATCTGCTTTGCAAAGCACTCCAAGATCACTAAATAAAAGGCACTAGAAGATGTAACTGTTTATTTTTTGTGTTGAGTCTCTTACTGTTGTTATCCTATTGTTGTTAACATATTTCTAGAGTCCCATACCTTCTGGGTGGTTTTCTCACATGCAGCTCTTATCAGCAGTGTTGTTCCTGCTTTTTCATCAGGACTCCTCCAAGGCTCTCCCTGACCAGCCAGCCCAACCCCTTTTATCCCAGTTATCTTCATTGGCCACAGCTGCCACCCAGTTAAGGACATCACAGCTGCAGCCCATTTAGAGCAACTAAGATTGGGGCAAGGCCACTTATGCAATACATAGATTTTACTATGGCTCAAAGGCCACCTGTACAATACATACTAACATTCAATGGCCACCTATATCTTACTACTGAAAGACTAGTGAAGAGCTGCCTGGTTTCACTGTTAAATCCTTGAACACTCCCACATCTTGTTCACAGACGCCTGTTTCTGCCTATAATAAAGGAAGCCATTTAAATTATATTTCCACTACTTTCACCATCTTTACTGAATATCACCTGGAAGTGTTAAATCACACAAAGAGTTCATAGCTGATGACATTTTCCCAAGCTACAGAATGACCCCTGTGACTTACTTTTTAATAAAGAAACACACTTTTTAAAAGTTTTTTCTTCTTTTACCACCAGTTGAAACTGGACTGGCCTGTGATGCCTTCAAACCCCATCTGCACTTTGAGGGTGCACACCAGCACTTCCCCAAGCACTGCCACAGCACAATCACCTTTTCTGTTTGCCTATTAACATTTGGATTCTGAAGCTTCAGCTCTCCAGCCTCTTCTGTGTTGCTGGAGGTTGGATGCATTAATAAATTATGGCCTATATTTAAATCATTTCACTATTAAGTCCCCAGTCCAAGCCCTAGCTTGGGGCCAAATTTGGCCTGTGCAAGTATGGTCAGGAGGCCAAGGATAGGATGACTCCAAGAGCCAGGGAAGATTTGGGAATCAGGTTAACAGAATTAGAAACAGTGCTGGATAGGATCTGGGCTAGAACTGATTGCTTTGGACTGGACCATTGAGAGAATCAGATGGCTAGAGCAAATTTATGGGGTGTACCTTGTGCTTGTGTGATGCTCAGCAGATGTATAAAAAAGGGCATGCTGGAAGGATGGAATAGTGCTGTGTCAGTGGAAATCCAGCAGGAGGATGTGCTTAATGAAGTAGATCCTTTTCAGCTTCATAGGAATGACCCAGAGCATCCTGGAGCATGAATTGAGAGACAGACTGCAACTGTAGGCAGCTGTGAGCAAGAGAGGGTGGAAAGGGAAAGTTTCTTGCAAGTTTCTCTCCACTGATCACAATCTTGTGCTCATTTTGCAGAACTGGACTCCTGTTAAGGTGGTTGGAAGGTTTGCAGTGCCATTCAGGCAGGGTATTTTTCAAAATATTCTTAGCTGAAACAAGAGCTGGGCAATGATGAGCAGGGCATAGCTGGGTTTTGGATACTGTGGGCTGAGCTGCCCTTGATTAAAAATATTATGATGTAATTTATTCCAGAGGAGACAGATTGACAGGAACAGGATTTAATTAAACCAAGTTTAAATGCATTTTGTATTCCCAAGTTGCACTTACATGGCAAAAAGGCAGCTATTCAGGAGGAAAAGGAATCTGCTCAACAACTGTGGACATATCCCAGTAATATTTCAGGGGAGTTCTCTTCTTTCCTTCTGCTTTGTACTTATTTTTGACAATATCCTTTCCTTGGAAACCAGGTTATGCACATAAGTGGATCATCACGGTTGCTTCTTCTCCCTCAAATTGTTGGTTGTCTGTCTCAATTTGCAGGTTAATGTAAAGTAGGCTTACCCACTTTGTTCTTTAAGTAGTTTCTGCCATCCTCAATTCCTTTTGGAATTAACTTTGAAGTTATAGAAAATAATTTAATAAAAGCAGTATTACCAAAAATTAAATGAAGAACTTGAGGACTGTTGAGAGGAAAAGCCTTTCCATTTCTGCAGCATTTTTAATATTATCTGCACACACTGACTTGTGTTATTTGCAGCAGGCTTATCACTGAGGACTGGGGAGGTTTAAGTAAAGAAACAACCTGCTTAAGGAAATAAATCACTTTACCCACACTTACAAAAAATTGTGAAATCTTGTGCTAGCAGAGTTGGAATTTCTCCTGTTCAGTTTCTGCTTCTGTTGTGGGTTCTATGACTGTGAGATTTCATCCTTTAAGACTTTTATGCGATTTTGTTTTGCATAAGCATATTTCACTTTATATGTTGTGAACAAAATTCAGGCTTGGTGAACTATGTGCCATTTCTTTTGAAGTAACTGGGCTATTAACTCTCATGGAAATGAGTAGTAAACCTAGGAGTTTTTTGTCTTTATCTCTCAGAATGTGATCTCTGCATTGAAGAAGATAAATAATGAAGTCCAGACACAGATAATAATGAAATCACGTAAGCAGTTAAAATACTTTGATTTATTCCTTGGACATTAAAAGAGCCTAAACTCTGATTTTGGTCATTCAGGTTTTTACAGCATGTTGCATCAGACTCATTAGTAAAGCTTTGTGCACTTGCAGCAGAATTTGCATCTTAAAGGTTCTGAACAGAAATGCAGATAGCAATTTTTCCATCTGCTTATGAGAAAAGTCTATGATTCCCAGAAGTCAATTTTTGTTTCCCTTTATACATAGGATCTAATAAGAAAAATGTCCTCTAGTAATAAACCATCTTGTGTACTTTATGTAGATTTAGGAAAGCTAATTAAAGAAAAATACATTAAGTAACGTTACTGGCTGTAACCTTCAGAACTGTCCATCCTGAAGAATTTTCACTGCTTCACTGAAGATACTGAAATTTATTTTTGCCTCAGAGCTTGTAATTTTTCTGCCACAAAGTCCAGTCTAGCTTTGGTGTGCTACAGCCACACTGGGAGGGAATAAAAGATGAAGGAATCTTCTAATCTGCATGCATCATAATTACCTTAAGTACTGCCATCTTCTGTAATTAATACAAACTGCAAATGAAGTTGTGCACAATTCCTGTTGTGAGAGAGGAGAGCAGGAACTGATGTAACACCTCCCGCAAAGATTACATTATGAGTATCTGATGTGAAAAGATGCAATAAATTATATATTTTTTGAGAAATAAAATGCTGTAAGAGTCAGAGTAAAAATCTGTGTAGGTTTGGCCATTAACTACACTCCTCTGCATTCTTATGTAACTGCCTTTTTACACTTTTTGAGGACATCACTGTAAAAGCAGAGTTTCTTTGGGCTGAGACGTAGAGAGCAGAGGGGTCAGAGGTGTGAGTGTGCCATTGCTGTTTTTCTGGTTCCTAAGAAAAAAAGAGCAGTACCCTTAGGCATTTTTTCTCTAACAATATCAAGATGTCTGTTGTTATTCACTGAGGAATAACTGCTTTGGGATGTTTTTTAAGTGAAGGATGCAAAATTGTTCTTTCCAGAGATGCAATGAATCTAGCTGACACTTTAATATGTTTATTAAAAGGCATGAGGCAGATGAAGCAGTAATAAATATCCATGCAGAGAAAGATCATGCATGTCTGTGGGATGATATCCAGTTAAAAGCATCTTTGAAAAATAAGTGAAGATTCATTGGTTTCTCCAAAGCACTAATGAGACATTTTTGAAAATTACTATAAAGTGACACACACTGAAGGGAAATGCATACAAACCAATTTTATTTCTAACTTTGATCTCCAAATGTCCAGAATACAGCTTGAAGAAACAATTTGTTCTCTCTGCCTTCCAGCAAAGTGTAATCTCTTTTAGGTTTGAGGTGTTTTGACCTAGCACTGGTGCCTCCTCAACACTCCTTAAACAAATTCATTACTTTCCCCTATGCATAGAAAATAGTAAATAGAGGAGGGGTTCAATTTATTTTTATAAGGTATTGTGCATAAACCCCCCTAGGAATCACAATAATTGCAGCAAGGGAAAATGGTGTAAGGTGTAGTGGTATAAAATCAGAGATGCAGGACCACAGACCAGGAGATGCTTTGGTAGGAGGTGTAGGGCCTGGATAACTGTAAGCAGAATAAACTGGAGCACTTGGGAGATGCACTTTTGAGAGAGACATGGTGTTAATAAAGGAGATGTATAACAGCATGAAAAACAATCTTCTTTGTATCTGGAGTGACAGCAGCAGTGAATCCTCTGATGGGAAAAAAATCCCAAGTTTCATTTCTTGCTGGTCTGAGCTCTGAGGACCACAGCCCAGAGGTCAGAGAGTGGCTGCAGCACCATGCCCAGGTACCAACATTAGCCCCAGAAGAGGACTTGGGATGATTAGGGTGGGTTTTTAGGCGGTAGGAAACAAAGAGAGATCTTTCAAGAGAGGCATATAAACCTGAAACTGTACTGATAGGGCTTGCAATAGTCCAGGAAGAAGGTGAAAGCAGGTGCAGATGCACAGCTGAAATATTGCAATATTAATGGGAATATTGCAAAATGCAGCAGCTAGCTGGGTAAAGACCATTTTCCTGGTGAGGGTGACTCCAGAAGGGTAGGCTTTTCTTAAGATGTGCAAGCAAATTATGAAAAAAAGTAATGAATAAGGATGTGACAGGGGGGATGTACCATTCCTGTAATTGCCAAATGTACTGTTCATTTCTGGGTGCTGAACGCAGGGAAATGAACCCATCCCAGCTCACAGTGAGGGAAAGGGAATAGACTTATCTGAATGAGATTTCAAATTGGCTAGTGTCAGCAAGTGGTAATGAAAAGTGGAGGTGATAATAGATACCATGATAAGCAATCTGTCCAGGTAGAAGGAGATGAAAAAAAGACAGTAGGACACAGACTAAATTTTCTGATTTACTTCAGCCACTTTGTACCATGCTAATGCAAATGAAATGAAGAATCAAACCTCCACTGTATGAGGCAGTCATTTTCAGAAAAGACAAACACTTCCTGAGGGACAAAAGGAGATCTGAGTATGGCAGCAGAGCCATCAGCAGGGACTTCAGAGAAATTGGAAACCAACCACATTACTGTACAAATGCAGACAATGCTCCTGTCTGGAGCATTACACAGTGCCAGGAACACGAGGTCACTGGTGGAAGTGCCCTTTAACCTGCCTGAGAGAAGCCTTACAGTGAAGTTCTTGCACCCAGAACAGGATGTGTTGGAATGTGGTGCTACATCAGGAGGCCAGAAGGATGTAAGAGGATTTCCCTGCTGTCCTGCAGGTGCAGGACAGCTCAGCTGGGCTGCAGTGGTGACTTGAATGCACTGGTGGGGTGGCTTGCCTGGAGGGTGGGTTTCCACAGACCACCTCCTCCTGCTCTGCTGCATTTGACAGCAGCCACAAATAGGTAAGGGCAGAGGAACTGATCCCACATCCTTTGACATATGTGAGACAGGGCACACAGGCAGTGTGATCCACTAAAGGTCAATGTGCTCTGCAGGCAAAGCTGATGTTTCAGCTGCAGCTCCTCTGTCAGCACCTGATTCCACAGCACAAGACCTGCCAGTGCCAGAAACCTTTGGTAGCATTCACTGAGTTTACTCGTTCAGTTAAGATTTCCATCCTCTGACAGTTGAATCATTTTGCTCACCTCTCTCAATTCCATTCCACCTCTTGCTTTGAAGACTGCAAGCAGCCAAACCAAAAACCTTCCCCAACACTGAGACAAGTGAATATAAGCTATGTTTGAGCTGCAGTTGACAGGTCTAGGTCCACACTGCAGCTGTAACTGCAGCAAGGAGGTGCCAGTACTTTATGAAGTTGGTACCCACTGCAAAATGGGGAGATCTGGTGATGTGTTCTGCTTCTTGGACCCTGATTTTTATTCTGCAATCACATGGCCTTTGTTACACAATATGCACACATGCCAGGTGTCATGGCAATTTCAAAATCAGATTTTCCTCTCAATTAAGAAGGCACTAAAGAAGGCAATTAAGAAGGTATACTACCTTAAGTGAGTGAAAGCTGGCAGGAATTCAAAGATAGGGTCACTCATCACTGAGGATTCCCTTTAAACATTTCTCCTGGTGAGCCAGGCTGCGGTGGCTGTTATCCAGGTAAGCAGCACTCCAGATGGATTACCTCTGCAGACATCAGCAGTACAGCTGGATTAGGGAAGCTGTCTGCACACCTGCTCATTTCACTAACCAGCTCCTGGAAGTAAAGAACCTGGACATGTTCTAAAATGTTTATTCTCACTGTCAGACTCAGGTGCCAACTTGCGTTTCCCAGTGTAGGGCAATGTGACCTGCAGTCCCCAGTGTGGAGGTCAGCAGAGTGTGCAGAGCAGGAAAGATTCTTCTGGCATAACCCCTGGAATTTAAAAGCAACAAGCAGAGACTCTTGGTTAAGTATGGCATCCAAAATACTAAACATTCCCTTTCACAATATGGATGATTAAACTTCCTGTGAGCAATTAACTGAAGGATATTTTACTTAAGACAAACAGGCAAGCACTCCTTCTTGTGACTCTCTTCTGTAGTTTTCCCCTTTCTTCCACAGTGTTTCTAAAAATGCCCAGGTTACAGAAAATCTATGGTTCTCCTTTAACAGAAACTGCATGTCTAACACAGATGGTACTTCTGGCTATGGAATTGATTTTTTCTCCCACAAAGCCGCCTTCCTTTTTTTTTTGTGTCAGACTTTCAGCAAACTTTTTTGCTGTCTCTCTTTCTTCCTCCAAAAGGAAGATGTATCAGGGTCTCTAATTTGTCTTTTGTTCTTCCACACATTCTCTTTATCCACTTTTGGTACTTTCTTTCTCTTCCTGACCCCCATTTCTTTGTGAATTCTGCCTTCAACACTTGATTTCAATTCTCTTTCAAACAAGCAGACTCCTGTTTTTGATTTCTTACTGTCTTATCTCTTCTTCATGATTTTTCCTCTTTTCCCATCTCCTTTAATTAGACATTAAGAGGAGGTTTGGAATATGGGGAAGACCATTACATCCTTTTTAAAGTGCAAAATAGTGCCTTTATATTCACAGTGAGGAGAACCACTGCAGAGTATGAGATAATCATGGTGCTGGGGGCAAAGAGATATGGAAAAAAGTCATTAGCTACATTGATTACTTTGTGATATTAGTAATAAAATTGGATGTTAAAAGCTGGAAGACAGTGTGCAGAGTTACTCTCAGTGTGCATGGACTAATCCACTTACACCCAGACACGGTGTCTCTGGCAGCCCATGACAGATGTGGACATTGACTGTGTTCAGCAGGAATATTTGGATCAAGCAGGCAGACATCAGGAGGTATTGGCATCCTCTCAGAACTACCTCCCTGGCTGGTAAGAAGCCCATACAGACCTGAGAAAATATTTTCTCCAGACTGACATCAGCAGAGTGATTGAGCCAGAATGGGGAGAGATCCCAAAACATCTTTGCACATAGACAAAGTAGGCAGAAAGTTATTGGGAAAGGGCAAAGATGGAATCTGTAAGGACATGCATGTGCTGCTTTAACTGGGATGAGGTTTCATGAATAGTGCAGAGGAGATGGAATATGAGTCCACAGCTTATTACATCTCCTGCTGAAATCCCATATGTTTGTGGTATTTTTTCTGGACCAAAAATCAGACTGGGTTGCCACTAATACAGTAGTAAAAGCATACAGTCTTGAAACCAAATAGAAAATTTGAATAAATTTTTTAATGAAAGGAAAGCCAATGGCCAAAGCCACAGCAGTAGGGCTACTTGATGAATTCATGGCTATTTTTGATAGCCTTAGTCAGAAAAAAAAAAAGTACAGTATAAATAGCAGAAAAATCCTGCAAATGTTTGGCAAAGGACAAAACCATGGTAATTTTAGACACAAAATTACTTTGCCAGCTGCGTTTGGCATTAAATATGGCACTATCATTTGGGCATCATCATATGATTGTTCTTTCACAAATGACCAGAGGAATAATTCCAATCCAAGTTTCCCTCTGGAAACCTGGGGCTTTACCTTATCTCAATGCTGATTTTAGACTGATATTAAACAAATGAAACTTAAAGAGAGGAGGAATATCAATTTTACAAATCCAATTAATAAAATAGTCATAGTCAAACTTCCACCTAAATGGGTTGGAGTTCAAGTCTAATTTGAATCTTTTGATGCTGAGAGTGAGCAGTCTCCTTGTGTCTCTTCTCATGCAGCTCTCATGAACTGATGATGACAGCAGTGACTTTCTGGCCCTCTGGGGCTCCAGACCAGCAGCTGCAGAGATGTGAGTAACAACAGTCATGGAATTTGCCACATATGCCAAGGGGTTTGCTTTGTTAGTGCCCTGCCATGGGCTCTGTGCATGCAACCAGCACAGTAAACTGGTGGTATGTGCTGGACATCTTCATAAGAAGTGGAAGCCATCAAAACAGCACTAAGTGGCACAGATGGATATTCAGGTTTTATACTTGTGTTTCTCAGCCTATTAAATAAAAGATCAACAAAACTGAAAAGAATCCACAGACCATCCTGTAGTGTTGCTAATTTTAATTATTTGCAGTCAATTAAAAGCTACTTGCATTTTGAATGCCCACTCACTGGTCTTCTTCTCTGCCATTCTGTTTCCTTCCTTCAGGTACACCAATTTTGTTGTGGAGGGATCTAAGTCCGTGTTGTGTTTTTACAAACAGATAAAGAAAAGTACACCATGCTGCAAAGAAAGATGTTCTTGGGCTGATGTTTTCAATGACCCCTGCAATTGCATGGGAGCTCAGAGTGTCCTAAGCTCTACTCCAGAGAGGCAAATGAAAGAGTTGAGATTCAGGTTTTCAGTCATGATCTAAAGTTGCCAGTCAAAACTCCAAAATCAAGAAATAGGCCTTGGAAGCCATGGAAATTTTAAAAGAATAGTGGTTATCTTTTTATTTATTATTTGGACATACATACTCTATGCAAAGCAACCAGCTTTCCCTGGTCTTCTGAAATTATTCTGAAAGGACCTTTTGCTGCTGTAGAAATTCCTGTCATTGCACACACTTGTTTCATCTTTCACTTCAGTATCAAACTCCTGTTTGCACTAGAAACCTGCCACTTACCACCAGGTTTCAGACACACAGTATTTCAGGCAACCAAGCACCTGAGTGTCCTGGGTGAGCACTGTGTGTGAGGACATCCCTGAGCCATCCTTCTGGCTGTGAGCAGCTCTCACAGACAGCTCCACTCCCAAAAAGTGGCCATTTGAGGCAGAAAAGGGCCTTTTCCACCAATCCACAGTCAATGCCTGTGTGAGGGTTTGCAATTATTGTTCTGCAGCTAAACTGACTGCATCACCCACTAAAATCCATGGCATGCAAAAGGAGTTGCAAGAATCATTTTGCTGTTCTTAGAATATAATAAATAAATCATTGGTTGACATTCTTCTGAGGTTGTCTACTATCTGCACCATTTAACAAGTTTTGTATAGCAATTCAATATCTGCATAGTATACTTCTGTATGTGCACAATACGCTTTCACTTACTTCTGTATACGTAAAGAAACAGAAAACGCAGTAGTACTTAACCCATCTTAGCTCCTACCAACCAGTTCCATGTTTTTCACCATTTTTGTTTTATTTTGTGCAACAGCCTGTGCCATCTAGTTGCCTCTGTTTTTCTTGGGCTGTTGATGCCACAGGTTCTGTCACGGCTGTGATGGATGTAAGCTATCTGTAGACAAAATGCAAGCATTGATTTGTGTGCAGATGAATGAGCTGTGCAGGGAGGTGTGTGTTGGCAGTGTGTCTGCACTCAGTGGAGAGACCTTCCTTGGCAGCTTTCACAGTGCACAGCAGTGCAGATCCCACCCAGGGAAAGCTGCTGGGCAGACCTCATTGTAGCCTTCCACCCTTCGTTAGTGGGAGCAGTACTTCTTCCTCTTTTCTTATCTCTGCCTCTCCATCTGACCCCCATTTAGGTGAAAACTGCTAGATTTTGTCAAGGTCCCAATATAAAGTCCAAATACAAGGTCAAGTCACCCACAGTCTCCTTCTCTTTCTGGACATTCTCCTACTCAGGCTTTTCGTCTCTCATATGTTGAAATCGCAGGGGGTTGATGTAGGTTTTAGCTTGCCAAATTCTTCTACATCAGTTTCAGACTGACCTAGCCAATACCTAATTAATCTTCAGCAGCCAAAGATGCAACTGTGCCCTGCAAGGATGACCTCTCCACAGGGAGGATCTTGTGGAGATGTATTTGCATTGCAGGTGTTTGTTAAGGACCATCAGATCCAGCACACTCCAACAACCCATAATAAGTCCTTTGGGCAAAGTCCCCCTCGGTTTGAGGAGCACTGCAGAGAAAAATTCTTCTTTTGAGAGTCTTAAATGGGTTCTGGAACAGGGCAAGTGCTCAGTCATTCTCCTGTGATGGGCTTAGGACAGGCAGATCCTCATGGGCTGGGCTGCCTGGGTTCCTCTGGCCCTTGGTGTGGCCACAGCTCACACTCAGAGCAGCAGCCATCCACTGCTCTCTGTGTGCCCTGGGTGCTTCACCCCCCAGCCTGAGGGCACCAGGACACAGATTTCAGTCCACACCAGCATTTCCCAGTCAGTGATCCATGAACGGCAAGGCCACCCAGAGAAATCTGTCTCATTTGCTGTGTTTGCAACCAAGGATTTGACTGCCTGGATTTTTGAGTTAACACAACAGCCTGTGCCCCACTGTTTGGGTACTACTGCTTTACATGTATGGTGTTGGCAAATAAACACCCATATATTTGGCTGCAATGTAGAACAATAAGGAATCAGGCAGAGAGCTCATTTTCCTCTCTTGATCTTTCATACTCATTTCTATTGACCCATCTTCCTCTGTTTGCCAGCAGTCATTCTTTGTCTTCTAACCATATTTGATCACTTTTTTTCAGTACAGTTTCCTGTTTGATTTCCTTTTACAAAAACATGTGTACCCTGACATTGTCGATAACTACCACAATTCCAGCTGTCTGAGCACTGATTTTTCTGTCTCTGAACTTGTGAACCATATTAAAAATTCAGGATTTATTGCAGTTGTTTCAAGAACTCCTGGCAGACAGATGACAATGATTTCAGAGGAAATAACTCCTCTGTAGTCAGCCTGTCCTGTATTCCCCTTGGCACTCCCTAAGCTTAAGAATATTAAAAGCAAAAGAAAAATGGCTCACAGTTAAAGCAGATTAATGAGACTCCTTGAATTTTTTTCAATGCATGGAAATTATACACAATTGAATACCAGTACTTTTTCATTAGCACTAAGCAAATCTATTTTGAGATTATTCCTCTTGGAGGAGCTGTGTGAATTACTCCTGTAACACCACAAAATAGCTTCCTAAATACTAAATCACTTTGGATTGCCTCTGAAGAGTGTGGCAGAGGTGTGTGCCTATATCAGAGGATAAACTCAGCATGTGACTGTTTTATTTGCAGACAGCTCAGCTGGGGAAGGTGGCTGACACCTCGCCAAGTGACTCTCATGTGCTGCAGCAGGTAAGGCAGGACCATTTTCTCTCCTCCACTGGCCTGCTCCTATGGGGCTGTTTCCCCCAGCCTCACAGGGATGGCCAACATTGCATCCCAGGGTGGAAGGAGAATCATCCCATTCCTGAGCTGCATTCCCCTTTTCCCAGATGATCAGTGAGAAGGTATAAGAGCTCAGTCCAACCAGGGCACTGAAAAAGCCCATCTAAGCACCCAGGAGATGTGTCCAGGAGATTTTGGATTCTGGCTTGGGGTCTTGGTCTGGTTTGAGAGATCCATCTGTGAGAACTCTGTGCATGAGCCTCTTATGTACAATCAGTCAATAACATCAAATGTGCCACTGTGCTCATCCTAGCCCTGCCTTGTGGTAATTTGCTGAAATTAGAGCTTTTCTCAGGGAATGATCACACATTTTTAGGGCAATTCAAAATGAATAGTTCTGTGCCTTCTCTCTCAAAGTGATGACTAAGGAATGAGCTCTTTTCTTTAAGTATTTTCTCCTGATGAGTCTAAATTAGTCCTCTCTGAGCTCTGTGTGGCTGCCACAGGACTGACAGAGCTGGTTCCAAGATTGGATCAAGCTTGATTGTGTTGAGAGGAGAAGGAAGGAGAAGTGAACTGCACAATTATGCTGCACTGTGTGATACCTTACCTGACTGAGCTCTATTAGTGTGTGTCCCATGAGCTGCAGTCTCCTCCACCCCTGTGAGTTCAGAGTTAATGTGCACATTTCTGTTCCATATAATCACCTCAGTGACTGCAGCAGAGGCATTTCCTAGGTCTGACTGTGCCAAAGAGATGATATTCAAATACAAGGTTAAGTGGGGTCTCTGTGGTACAGGAATTGCCAAGGGAATGCTCTTCAGTTTTGTCAACAAAAAAATTGGAGTTTACTGAAATGAAATTTGAAAATGTCACAAATAACCATTTTGATCTGAAAAATCATCATCAATCAAAGCTATGTCTAATTTCTGCATGTGGTTTGTATTAAGTGCTTGAAAAATGATTGCATTTTGGCTGGAAATTAATTCAAGTCATGTGATAGATTTGAAATGTTTATTAATGTAAAGGTAGCAGGTGCCTCTTTGCCCTTGCTGTCTTAGCACTGCTCCCTTAACTGCAATGGTTGGGGCTTCCTACAGCCTGAATTAACGGTGTCTTACCCCACAGAGGCAGGATTTTCTGGAGAAAGCAGTGTGGAGAGCAGAAGCCATCAGGTGTTGGTTTTGGTGGGGGTGCACAAAGGCTCTTGTGGCAGAGGGGAGTATGGGCAGTGTGGCAGATCTGGGGCTCTATTTTTATACAAAGAAAAATGGGTTTTTTAACTCTCCTTCACTGTACCCTGTACCACTCTATGTTCATTATTGCAACTGCTGACACGTAAATGGAGAAAAATAACAGTTAGTTTGAATCTTCACTTTTTGGCATCCTTCAGTGCTATCAGTTAAACCTCTTTTGTCTGATGATCACAGCTGCAGGTGCCTTAACAGTTCCCATTTCCATTTACCTTTAATGGGTATCTTGTCTGACAGGGGTCCCAGTGGCTGTGAAGGGCATATTTGAGCTTTTTGTATTAAAAAATACCTAAGAAAAAAAAAACCCAATAACAAGGACACAGATCTAGGATAGGACAAAGGTCACACCAGCAACTGTGTGAGGACAAGCTGTAACGAGACATAAGAGGAGAAAGTCAGTCCTTGGACACAACAATCACTCAGGAGTCCAATAAGGCACATATTGGAGACATTTGCTGGATGTGACTGCCATCCTGGGATCCACCTCATCCTGCACTTCTAAATCCATCTCCCAGAGTTAAGCTTTGGTATTATTGTCAGAACGATCAACAGATAGGTGTGCATTGTACTACCAGGCCCTCTCTGTGCTGCCTATGAAATAACAGCAGGCTGTGTTCCCTCCTAAGAGGGGAGGATTTTGAATTGGTTTGACTTGTCAGGGCTGGATTATTGCAATTCTTTGTTTGCAGGAGTTTCCAACCATGTTATCTCTCAAATGCAGCTGATTCAGGAAGCAGCAGCTCACAGTCTTTTGGGCACTCAGTTTTTTCAACATAGTTTTCCCTTTTTAAAATCTCTCTGCTGGCTTCTGCTGAAATTTTGTGTCAAGATCAGAGTCCTGCAAGTAGTACAGGCTATGCTGGATGTTACACTGGTTCTCTTTGCTGGTAGCATGTTCCTCACTGCTCAGCAAGATCATAATTATTATTGTAAAGGCATGTCGAAGGAGAGAGCCTCTGCTCCATGAAGGGTGTTTTGCCAAGGGACTTTCTAATGCAAAAATCACAAAAAAAAAAAAAAAAAAAAAAAAAAAAAAAAAGAGAGAGAGAGAGACAAAACCACAAGCAGAAAGGCACAAGGATGCAAATCTAAACAACAACTGATACACGAGGCAGTGATGGGAGCCAGTCACACTGACTGATAAGGATATTGCATATAATAAGGTTGATTCTGGTAAGATTATCTGATCCAGAACCTTGTCAAAGGGATGACAAGGACAGGAGAGAAGCTATAAAGCAGAGACTCAAACCTGGCAGACAACTGCAATGGAAAAAAACCCAAGAAACTAAGGCTGATGTGAGCAGGCAGCAAGAAAGCCTGCTTAGAAAGGGAAAATTGCTAAAAAGAAGAATTTTTCTGCTGATAAAATACTGACAGAAAAGGCCTGCCAGCCTGGAGCCACGAGGCTGGGAACCAGAAACAGCCTTGATAAGACCTGCTGGCCTCTTGGAAGTGCACCAGAGGGCCTTCAAACTGGAGACATGGGAAGGAGCCATCCCTCCAATCAGTTCAGACCCTCACAGTCTCTCCTCCCACCTGTGTGAGACACTTATGCTCTGTGTATGTCACATCCATTTCTCATGTTTAGTACTGAGCTGACATCTAAAACTGCAGCAGCTCAAGTACTGTGGGGGTATTCATCCATCACTATCCCAAAACCTCAGGATGTCTCCTCTTGCTGTAACCTTCTGATTTTCCTCCTCTTTTGTTTTCTACTCTTCTGCCACTTCAATGGTATAAAAAGTTATAAATATATAACTCTGAAAGAGACATTTAGAAGGAAAAGTCAAAATTACTCTCCTGTCTCCCCCATTGTTATCAGCTCTTTATTCAGCTTTTCCCGCCTGGTGTAAAACCTGTGCCTGGTTTTGCCACAGCTCCTTCATTTGTGTCCCTGGTACCTGATGTTTATGAGTAATGACACAGGCCTGTGACATTTAACTGCTGAAATCAGCCCAAATTGAATGCATTCAGCCAAGTGCAGCAGAGGCTGAGACCCCATGGAAAGCTCAGGATGATGTGCTCAGAGCAGTTGTTCAGACTTTGTCATGTGTGAAATATATCTTTATCAAAGAGACCTCCATTGCCGTCCCCAAATCCTACCAAAGCACCTGCAAATATTGAGGCAAATGGCAGGGGACCTCTGCACTCTGCAGAAATTATCCCTCACCTTCAGTACCACGTAACTGATGACATGGAAGCTAAGCCTTTTCTTAGTACACTACATTATTTTTTTGTAAATTGCTTCCTTCTATTTGTGGGGGCAAGTATGAAAGTAATTTTGTACATTTGCAATTATTCTAAGCAACATGGGGCTAATGTTCCTTAAAATGCCAAGGTCTGAAATCTTGAGCTATTATTACCAGAGAAACAGCAGGAAAAGGTACACTAGGACTGTGTCTTAACACATGAGCACAGTGTGTTGCTGATGAGCAGGCTATTTAATTCTGAGAAAGATGTTGCCCTTTCTTGTACTCAGTTCTTCAGATTACTATAGAAACACAACTTATCTTTTCAGAGGCCTGATCTGAGAGAAGAAAGAGAGAAGAGAAAAGACACTGACGTATGGGAAGGAAAAAATAGCTGACTGCTGTGTAGTGCCTTAAAAACTGGTCTATGTATTTATTGTTTCAAAGTTATCTTAAGATGGTTCTTAATGCCTAGCAAGTTATTATCTCCCACTCACAGAGATATTCACTGGCTTCTTTGCTACAGTTGTCTGAAATAGAATGACCATGGATCATTATTTATTATATTTCAAAGCTATTTTGCTTTATATCCCAAGCCAGCACCGAGACCAGCATTCCACATTTGAATGTGTATTGCTTGCAGAAGAAATAGTAAGATTACATGCAGAAAGGTGCAAAATTGTATAAACAGCCCGAGACAGAACGTGTGCTCGAACAGACTAAAACCAAACCAAACCAGTAGTGGCATTGCCTTTTTTGGTGTGTGTTTGTTTTAAAACTGCCTGCTGAAACATAGAAATTTTGTTTTGTATTCCTAAATCTAATGGAAATGAAAATTCAGCCCTGCACTGCAGAGTGGAGCTGGCACTCTTCCCCTCATCCCTGCATCTCTCTCACAAAACCATTCAGCCTCTCCAGTCCCATTGCCAATCTCAGTTCCTTCCAGAAACCCCCTCCCAATGTGTGTTACCACAGAAGTGAACTTAATTCTCTGTGAATTATAGAGCATGGGCCAGGGCTGGATGTCTTGTAAGAAGATTGATTTTTTTCCAAGACAGAGTTTTGCAAAATTAAGTCCGTAGCCAGTAAATTCTATGGGTCAGTTCTAGAGGAGGTAAGACTAGACCATCTCCTCTCCATGCTCTGGATTTTCTGTCTCTTTGCCCTTGCACTCTCAAGTCTTTTAAATTAATTTGTATTATTTCAAATAAATATCTTACTCTAAGAAACTTGACCCACTTGCCAGATATCCTCTTCTGTTCTCTGCTGTTGTTTTACCACCTCTTCCTTCTTCCATTAGGATGCAAGGAGGAATTAAAAATAAAGACTTTGAATTGTTTTCATCTAACATTTAGTTGCATATTTATGCTTTTGCTTGATACAGTGACTGCTCAGAAATTAGTGTTCTTTCCATTTAGGGGAATTGTACTGTACCACATTATTATGTGGAGATGATTTGCCAAACAAATTTAGATTACATAATTACAAACACAAACTGTCACCCAATTCAGCCACCATTATAACTTTATTTATTATTCTTTATTTTATTCTCACTTTATGGAAGCCATTATCTCTGCATGTAAGGGCTGCAGACAACCCAGAGCTGACACCCTCAGAACAATAACTGTCCCTTGTCAGGTACAGAAATCAGAATCAGAAGCAGAAGCCAGGGTGACCTCCAAACTAAACTTGTATCTATTTCTTAGGTCTTCCTAAAACTGGAATTCATAACATAATAAAGTTACCCATAATGACTTAGGTACAGCAGCAGCATCATCTTCTTGCTGAGACTGTTTTCAATATCATCAGGGAAATAATGATTCTGGCAGGGCAGGCACTCACACACCCAGAAGATGCATCAATAGTAGATTTCTAGTGTTTAAAAAAAATCACACTGGTGTAGTCCTAAGTCTCTCTCATGTAATTGCTTTGGGACCTGAAAGCAATGAAAGACAAACCATATTCTAAATATATTCTGACAAGAAAGGTTTCTAATCAGTCAGGAGAAGAGATAGGCATCACCATCTTAGATTATGCAATACATAACAACAACCAAACAGGGAAGAGAAATCATTTCCCTAGGAAAGGCACCTGAACATCTTCATTGTTTAGCATGTACTACTGCATTTCCAGATTCATCTGGTAAATAATGATAATGAGTTTCCTGGACTACTTGTACTGACAAGAGTTTACCTGACAGGAGTTATTTACCTGACTACCCTGACACGGATTGGGTTTTTTTAGTAGTAACTAATGTGGCATATAAATGAATAATTTCCATAGGATCATCCCAAAGAAAATCACAAACATTAAACAATATCATAAAATTCTGGATGCAAAAATTTCTGTTCCTTAAAATGCAAGATGACCATGCAGATAGTGAGAAAAGATCTGGAAGCGCAGACACCTCTTTGTGTGCTCTTGTTCGGGAAGATGCAAACATATTTCTGGCCTGAGCCTGGAGCCAGCCGTGTGCTGTGCCAGCATGGCACTGACCCAGGGCAGGTGCAGCTCTCATGGCAGGATGTGTGTGGGGCTGAGCCTTACCTGAGCTGTGGCTCTGCAGCTTCTTCTTGGACACAGATCAGCCTGACCCCTATCTTCATGGTAAAGTTGCTGAGGGGCAGACAAGGAGCAGAGACAGATTTCCTGACCTGTGATCCACATTCCAACTGATAAATCACACTGTCTCTTCTATGAGGACTTTGGTCATGCTGTGAAAAAAAAAAAACAAAAACAAAAACAAAAACCCTGGGTTTTATTGTATTGGTTATGGAGGGACAATTGCTTTAAACCTGGGGAATATTATTCTATTGGGAAGCAATAGAACATTGAGTATAGGAAAATGTATTATTATTTAAATCATTCCAAGGCACTTGGATTCAGACAGTGAGAAGAGTTTTGAGAAGAAAATCAAGTTAAAAATTATAGAAATTCCACATCAGAGCAGGTAAGGAGAGATATTATTTCTTATAGTGACAAACCTTGTGTGCAGAGGTTATCTCTCCATTTGACTGCCTGATGCAGCTGCAAACAGGGACCAGCACCTTCAGGCAAAAGCCCTTTGGGTGGAATGAAAAGCAGACCCCTTTCACCCAGTTTTCTGCTGGTTTAATAGGATTTTACCATGCTGTGAAAGGCCCACCTTCCCTATATTTTTAAATCATCACATACACGACTCCTATTTAAACAATCCTTTTCTTGAATGTTTTTCATCAAAGTCTATTGAATGCCAGTGAGGCCTTCTTAAGCCTCAGACAACGGAGTCTCAACTTCCCAGCAGTCTCAGAAACAAGCAGATTCATTCAGTAGCAGGTCTTTGCAGTGAAGAAAGACTGAACAGCATTTTTTCTTGTACAGACAGAAAAACCTAACAAATGTTATGTCTTAATATTCCAGTCTGGATTACAGGGAAATTTTCATATTTCATACTCTGGTCTACCAGCAAAAAAACAGAAAGAAAAGGTCTAAAGAATTCTTCTTCTTTGAAGATGATTGTCCCTTTCTGGCTGCTGATTGTGTGTGAACCAAAGCTCTGTATGAATCAGACCCACTAAGTGCCATGCAAACCAGGGTGTGAGGACATATACTGGACTGACAATTCAGTAAAGTGAAAAAAAAATTGGGGAAATACCGAGTTTCTTGCATGTCCTTCAGTAGCAAATAAGGGTGAGGCTAAAAACATCCAATTCCAGAGTTTCTGGATCAGCAGCTGTAGGTTAAAATGCTATTGCATTGGTGCACAAATGAAGTAGTCTGCTGCAGCCCCAGTCCCAGCTGGCTGTACAACTCTAATGCTGCTAGGATGAATTTTTTCAAGTCTGCATCTATCTCTTGAAGATTTCATCAGTCAACATGTCTTTCTGATATGAGGAAATCTGGAAATTCACTTGCAGGTAGGATTGCAGTTATTTCCCTGGCAAAAAAATCTCCAGAATGCATTTATATAAAAAAATAAGAAGATCAAGACCCATAGAAATGTTCTAAATGTTTCATGGATAAACAGTAAATAACTAATACCTCCTGGAATTGCAACAGCTTTGAATTACTAAATGTGCCCCAGCAGTGATCAAAAGCCTCCTCCATTGATAATATTGAATGGGCTGCTCTTCTACAGGCGTAGGAACAACAGACTACTGTGCATCCTTTGTTTTTAAAATTAAATTTGGAGAAACTTTATTAGGGTTTTTTTCATATTTAGCTGAAAGCAGACTGAAATAAAAGTGAGGTGATCTTTACTGATACAGGAGTCAAAACATCAAGAGTTAAGAGAATGGAAAGGCTCAAGTAAATGCTACTTTATGTGCTCAGCCAAATTTTATTCATGGATAGTATAGAAATAAAAAGTAATAAAAAAGGTTTACAGGCAAAAAACATTCTGCTACCTTCCCTGCAACTAGTGGGGAACGTATCTTGCTTAAAGGTTGTTTGATATTTTCTGAAGGTCTCTTCAGATATTTCAGACTTTTTAAAAATCTCAGTGTGTTGAGGCCCCTCCAGCAATGTTTGATGATGTAATGATGCTGAAACACAAAGCTTGTGGTATGGATTCTGTAAATTCAAGTACAGAGACTGGATTAAGGAGGACCTAAAATAATCCTTAAAATGTCCTTAGTATACTCATCTGTTTGAGTCTCTGTTTATGCTGTGTGTGATGCTAACAATATATTCAAAAGACCACGTTACTGCTGATCTGTGGCTGCTGCAGAGATCAGAGAATTACACACTGCTGAGCATTGCAGGAATTTTTGTGAGGATTCTTTTTGCTAAGAATAGAGTGAAAAGTAGTCATGGTTTTAGTTACAGAGATGATCTGGATGAGATGGTCTCTGTAAAAAATTGCTGAAGATATACCTTATTCCTGTGGTGACAAGAGAGCATATCTGCTGTCTGGTTCACTTGCTTTTTTGGGCACTCAGAGAAAGCTTCCTGCATTTGCAGAGACACGTGGGTGAGGACAGAGACATTTTGGCTAAGTTGCCATAGGGATTCTGCAGCTGGAGCTGCAGGAGAGCAGGTTGTCACTTGCCATTAGCTTTGTTTTTATCCTGGGGACCAGTGTGCATCTCAGATACTGGTTAACTCCTCTGCTGCCAGTGTGGGAAGAACAGCACTAAGTTCATGCCACTGCTGGAGCTCACCTGGTCATTTGTGTCTTTTCAAAGATTCAAAGCAAGAAATCCTAAAACTGCAATAAGCATTAGTCAGTCAGTGTACTTGAAATTAGGAATCTCAGCCAGATCTATGGCATCCAAGGCCAGGACCCACCTTCATTTAAGGCCAGGCAGTGCAGTGCAATAACATGTTCTCACAAAGACACCAGGGGATGATTAAAGTACTTGATGTTCACATTATGAAAAATGCTGGTATCTCTTTATATTATGTTATTATATTAATAACTGCCCATTCTTAAGGTAGACTTGAAAAATGTCGCTTCTGGCTATGCTCCAAGGTATGTATCCTCCTACGACTGGTGAGAAGTATGCCCACATAATCTGGGACACAGATTTACAAGCTGCTGAATGAAACAGCTGCTGAAATTAAATGACAATGGTTGGGCTTGCCTTTTATTTTACTCAGTTTATTTTAATAGTGGCTGACACTCAGTTTTGTGTGTTTCTCCGAGACAGGGATGGATGTACTGGACATAACACAGATAACAAAAGCTGGGACTGAGGAATTGCCTGTGTCACAGAGAAATCCAAAAGAAGAAGGATGAAATTACAAGTATCTTGTCATCAAACTAATGATTTGTTAATTACTCTACTTGGATGGACTGTGAGCAGTCCAAGTCTATGTGGACAGACTAGTAAACCCAAAGAATGGCAAGGGATTTGGCATGCAGTGCACTGTTCTGAATGATATAAACAACACAATTTTCAGAGATCCTTCCTGTAGTAATGCTTGTGAAACAGTCCCCTCTTCTTATAAGCCATTGTAAAAGGAGATAAAGCAAATGTAGGGCAGGAGCCCTGAGCAGCCTCCAGCCTAAACACAGGAGATGAAGAATCCAGTGCAGGCTTTTGGCAGAATGAAAAGAGAGAAGGGGCACTGATATTAATTAATGTTTTTAGTCTCTTGCAGAGTACATACTGGAAACCTGAAGAGGACAGCCATTTCTCTTTAAAGACAGTTTTAACACTTAATGGAAACAGTCACACAAGCTCTGGTGAATTCAATGATTCAGAGAAATAGTGTGAAGCAGCCCCTGTTTTTCTGCTCCAGAAGAGAGTGCCCCCCAACACACACCTCCCATTTCAATTCTAATGAAAACTTGAATTTGCAGGGTGCTAGGCAGAGGTCCAAACTTAAGGCTCCTATTTTTTCCATCAGTAAGGGGCTGTATAAGCTTCTTTCAGAACCTTTACCTTTGGAGGAGTGGTTGATATTAGTTACAGCCTGAGAATGATACAGAAGAAATATGAACATCAGTCTTTCTCATGCTACACATACCTCCTGCTGGTTTCCTTCACATGAGGTTTAGGAACTGATACAGTGCATTAAAAAATCAGATGGTTCCCCTTAGGGCTATCACATGCAGTAATTAAATCAAACACACACCAGAGTCACACAGGGAATTTGACAATGCATTTGAAACCACTGTGCTTCAAATACAGGCTATTGCACATCAGTTCAGGCTGATCACTTTTTTTTTTTTTTTTCCTGTAGAAGTTTGTTCCAGGCATCCTGTTGGCATTTAAGCATATGCTTTACATTAGGAATGTGGAGTTCTGCTACAGGAACACCAAGCAGATGAGGCAGCAGATAGGGACAGCCTCATGCTCCAAGGTCCTTGCCCTCATGGAGGATTTCAGCCACTCTGTCCAAACCATAGTTGGACAGACAACATGGCAGGGCTGTGTGCTCCTTTGCTAGCCTGTAACCAGCAGTACTTGGATGAAGCCCCAAGAAAAGGAGAAAGGAACAAGCAGCTTTTATGTCCCCTGAACAGGCTAAGCAGCATTCAAAGGAGAGGCAGATTTTACCCTCTGCACCCAGCTGGATCTTGGGTCAGGAGCAGGGCTCTGGCCATCCCTAAGTAGTGTGGTATGTGGCATCCCATCCTGTCTGGGTTTGTAGTGGAGATAACAGCACAAACCATGAAATACTGAATAGTTGCCAAGTGAGCTACTGAGAACCTGACTGCAATGTAAATGATACAATAAACACATTGGAGAGGTTCTTTCCTCACCCCACATAAATACAACGCAAGTGAAATATTATAGTTTTAAAAAGCGACTTGCAAATATCTTTCTGCTTCAATATAATGCTTTAGAAGTGAAACACGGCTTTGGGGTAACAGTGGGAGCTCCCACTTCCAAACAAATTTAATACCAAAGCAATATATCTGAATTTTGTTTCAGAAATACACTAGAAAGCCAAAGTGCTTTCTTGAATGAAAATCTAGTTATGGGATAAAATTCATTTTTACTTAGGAGAACACTCTAACAAAACTGAGCAGTTTCCTCACGTTTTCTGACCTGTAGCTGTAGATACAGCTTCCTTGTGTTAGTGGTTAGACAGGATGGCATCACTATCTCACATGTCCTGGAAGTTATCACTTGTTCTGAAGGACATAGTGTGTGCTCATTTCCAAAAGGCTTTTAATCTCTGAAGTTATTTAGGAAGACACAAAGCCCAAACCAACAGTCTCCACCACAGGAGAATGAGAAAAGAGGCTACAGACATGAGAAAACTTTATTTTCCTGTTCTGTCCCCAGTGGTTCTGCTGGCTCTGTATAATGTGTGCTGAAATGAAGCTTAGCTGGGGGTGATGCACAGGGATGTTAGGATGCTCTTTAAACCTGTTTTGAATAATGCCATTTCCATTCTCCACCAGCACATTTTTGGGAGCTTGCAGACACTGCCAAGCCCTGCACAGCACTGGAGTAGGGGTCAGTAGCAGGAGACTTATGCTTACCCTAAACATACAGACTCCCTCATTATTTCTGTCTGCTCCCCCAAGGCTTACTCAATGCTTGTGGAGTTTCAGTACAGAACTACCAGTAAGAAATGGACTCCACCTGGATCAGCTGCTGGCTACAGATTTCACTCCTACCTTGTGATCCATATTAATGAATATTTTGGCTAGCAGCAGCAGGCACAAAGCAGAATATCTTTTTCTTTTTAACCTTCTTGTATCTTCTGGGAATATGCAGCTATTTATAATCCTGACACATGTTCCAAGTGGGCTTTCTTGCAGCATGTATTCATCCTCCATCAATAACTTTGCATGCAGAGTGTGGGATCATCCCTGCAATTTGTACCAAGTTTCCTTACTTGATTTATCTCTTATTGTCATGGACTGAAATGTATCCTTTTAAGCCAGTGCTGCTCATGCAATGACTATGAAGGATTGAAGGCTCAGGACTCCCAGTGCAGTAGCCCAGGGTGCCAAGAATCTAAACAGATTCTACAGCACAAGTCTGGCTCCACACAATGCTGCAACAAAAGCATAAACTTCCCTTTACCCTAACAGCATCACATTCTCAGGAAGGGAGGCAGTGCCTTCTGGAGTGTTCTGTGAACATGTGACAACCCATCAGGACTTAAAGGGGTCTGAAGCATTTCTGCCATGCCTGGATTCAAGGATCACTGATGCTACTGGGTTTTCCCTGCTGGAGCAGTCTTGGTAACAATGACAATTTAAAAATTAACAACTTTGACATACGAGTTTCTTCATCGGGCTAAGCTGGAGCAGAGGTCAGCATTCTCTTTTGAGCCAAACTATATTTTAATCATAACTCCTCCAACATCATTACTTGACTAATAAATAATTGATGTGGCTGTTATACTGTTTTGCCTTTGATCTTTTCAGAATGGAACATAATTCAAGACATGCAGTGTCTTGAGACATGTAAACAAATAAAACTGAGGTATCAGCAAATACATATTGACAGAGAGATGGGGCTTGGCAGAATCAGTAGTTTTGCAGAGAAAACAGTTACTGTAGTCTGGAAGTTTGAAATCATCAGTTGAAATGTCCTCAAATGAAAGCTCTTTTTACTCATAGTTGAAAGAATTTTTCTTGATAGAGCATCAGCAGACACCTTTTTTCTTTTAAATCTTCTCATCTTCTCTACTGAAAACAGATTTAGCTCCTACCTCTATTCTAGCTCAGCAATAACTCTCTCATTTTAAGTCAGTCCTCTTTTGAACAAAAGTAAAAAATCACAGCCTCTTTTTCTCACATCAGTCCTCTGAGTCATGCTGAGTTTAAAGGGTCTAATCCAGAGTTCTTAACCTGCCTGAATACTCTTTCTTGATTTCCTGTGGGCAACATCTCCATTCTCCTGCTCACATGTAACCCAAGCACCATCTTGGATCTCTTCACTCTGAAATGTCTTATTCAGAGCAGGACTTGTGCATATATAACCCATCACCACACACCATATCCTCACTCTTTCACAGGCAATGCCTCTCTGGTCAGTTCATGGTGGCAACTAACATTGTCCTTCCAATCAACACCATCTACAGTTTAAAAGGCTTCTATACATCTGAAACCCCAGCAGAACTCTCTCTTTGCTGTTCCTTCCTTAATATTGTTCTTTTTATGATATATACCAAGGAAAAGAAGAAACAAAGCAATAATTAGACTTCTGCTATACTGTGAATATGGTTTACTCTGGTGATTGACCTGATCTCTCTCCAGTCTATGTGTTCCCAATTTTTTGAACTCCAACCTCACACATCAGAACAGAATATACAGGTCATAATTATGAAGCATGTGATCACCCCTTGGAATGAAATAATATTAGGCAAAGATCTTAGAGTATGGTGGGAAAGAGTCTTAGTAGTTGGGCAAAGTCTAGGGAGTGCTGACAGAGTAAATCACCTACGCTTACAACTTACCCATTTTGACTCAGGTGAATGGGCCACCTTCACTTAACCCAAAAAGGGGACATATACTTGTCATTTATATATATTTGTCACCTATATGGGCCAATAAACAGCCTGTAGATTGTGAACTTCTTATACAAACAGACAAATTACGGGGCCACCAATTGCTGGAACCACAGATGGGGATATCAAACAGAAGACTGAAGGTGGAATATGATGCTCAGTAAATGAAATACTGCATGTGGCTTCTATGCTGATTTTTAAACACTCAGTTTTGACTACTAAAAGAATAACAAGCAAAAATGCTGTTTGTATGTCACAAGCTCAGGGCTCACCTGACTATGAGACTGTACTAGAAGTAAAGAGCTGAAAAACAATTTCCAAGTGTAGAAGCTGTCAAAGGCAGAACAGATTTTTCTACAGATAAAAGCTGAGTAAAGGTTGTGTAAGTTAAGTGCTAGAATGCTTTGAGAAAAACTACAGTTGTTATAAATATTGACAAAGTAGCTGAAAGACATGAAGAAGAAAGAGGTTGGTCCTACATGGTCCCTTACTGCTACCCAAAGGGTACTGTAAGAAAAAATGCCTTATCTACCAATGTTTGTATTGCTTTTCTCTCCAAATAATGCATTGTTTATTGTAGTTGAAAGAAACCACAACACAGTGGTGGTAAATGCAATGAAAGATCTACCACCTGAAACTACCTTGCTTTTCTTTGCTTATCACTCACCAAACAGACACTTTTTAATTGATATAGTGCATAGAAATGGGAGATTAATACATTATCACTGTGAGTCTTAGTGGTTAATTGCATTCATTTTACAAGCAAATTAATTCAGCTCAGTGCAAACAGCAAATAATTTTTTTTGCTGTCACTAGAACTAATCAATGATTAATTAGGATTATTAAAAATTGTTAGTGTGGAATTTTTTTCCAATGAAGTTATCTAAATGCCAAATTTATTTTGCTGAGAGTTTGGCATAAGACTGAGACAGTTATATGGAAAATAAGCTGAAGGAAAAGTTCAAGCTGAGAAGTAGATAGGATTCCTTACTAGCCTTAGTAAATAGTCTATCTGACCACAGTGAAATTTAAATGCTTTTCACTTTTCTAGATTAAAAATGCGATATTAAAGTTTAGTCCACAAATGTGAGGATTCAGTTGCTGAGTTCTGCTGCAGACTCAATATTTTGTTGATTTTCTTTTTAAATATTAAATTAACTTTCAATTCTTTATTGACAAAAAACTGTTGTGCTTTATCTTTCATAATGTATTGGAAGCTAGCAAAAGAAAAAAATCCCACAGAAATGATATTGCTCTGAGTATGAAACAACAATCAACTCAACCACTTCCAAAATAATATCACCCCACATGAAAGAAAACCATTTCACAATGAATGTATCCACAGTTACATGTCCAATTTAAAGAAAGCAAAACCCTCCCAAAAGACTATGCTCCTTGGGAATGTGAATCCTGCACCACAGATGATGTAATGAGAGATTAAAAAATCACTTTAAAATTTCTAGGATGTCATGTCCCAGTGCTGGGCACTCTGTAAAGCTGGAAGCCAAAGCTGTCAGGCTCTGTTCAGGGGAGCCCAGCACACGAACAAAGATAAATGTAGTGTAAGTTACTTTTTGGACTATGGGAAGTTCAATACAGATGAAAACAAGCTCAGTTTTATTTCAATTCACACTGGGATCTACAAACAAATGTCAGTTATGAAAATTCATTGAGTCCAAACTCACATGTCTAACTAATCCAGTCTATATTCAGGCATCAAGGCAAGTAAATCAAGAATTTCCAGGTGGAACTAACCTGAGCTAGAAAGGGCATCACTCTGGCATGACTTTCATAATCTAAATATATAATGATAAGTAACAGGTATTGGTTACATACCTACAATGACATTCACCTTCCTTGGCCTTCTGATTTATAAAGAATATAAAATATCAAACCTCAGCAGTTTTGTATTCAAAACTGACACACTCCTGATAAATATTCTCTGTGAGGAATAAGTATATTCCTGCAATCCTCTATGTACCTTCTTAAAAAAATAACCATAGTAGTTAATACCTTGACTTAACTGAGGATGTCAGTGGTAGAACATAATTTTCCCAGAAAAATAATTTGGAAAACAAACATGCCTAGAATTAATGGAAATATAACTGAAAACTAAGACATCTCCAGTATGAATTGACTTTGCTTATTGGCAGCTTGAGGAAAAGTATTTATTTTCTCTCCTTCACCTTTAACAGATTGCTTCCCTTGAGGCCTAAATTCTAAGTAAACTGTTATGATACTGTGCAATAGATTTGTCTAAGCAACCAGCTGAAATTTTGCAGTAATTGTCTATGGTGATATTTTTGTCAGATCTCATTTGGAGATCTCAAACTCTAGATCGTTCATCATATATTTCTGTCTGCAACATCCTCTGCATTAGATACTATGGGAGTATTTAATCCATAGAATTACTGTTTTTCATATTAATGAGTTATAAATGAGAGCTTAATTACTCCTAATTCCTTGAAAATCCACTGTTGGTGATTATAATCACTAACGATTAGATTGTTAAACATTCATCATTGTCTATCTTTAGCAAACTTAATGAGGAATTATGGATCAAATCTCCGTTTCTGATTCTGCTGCCAAATGCTGGTGGAAGAGAACCCCTGCTGGCTGTGAGCAGTGCCAGGTCACCACTGGCATCACCCCTTGGCACTGACATGGGATGACTGGGAGTCAGCAGAAGATGTGCAGGGAATACTCTGTGCTCCTGCCATTCACAGCCCACAGAACTGCCTCCAGGGACTGTTTCTCCTGATGTAACTCAAAGCCCTTTCTTCCAAATCTGCTTTTACAAAGCCTAACTACCCCTGAACTTTCTTGTTTCATTATCAGGACAATGAGGAGATAAGTCACTTGAGAAATTTCATCCATTTTGAAGAAAAATCATGCCATATATATTTTAAATAATCTTTACTTGGGAATTTAAGTGGATGATTTGTGTAGAGGTAGATAATGACACGATCCTTGCCACTTGCTCTGTTGAAAGAGCTGTATCATCCAACAAGGCAGGAAATGTGGTGGCAATCATTTCTTAAACCACCTCAATGGTGCTTTCAAGTGAACATCTTTCCACAGTAATAATTTCTTCCTGCTCTTTGTCAAAGTGCTTTTCTGCACCTTTGTCAGCTGCAATTGACTTTTTGGAATAGGAAGAGACTGCTAAAAAATAATCTGGATGCAGTCTCAATAGCACCCTATACAATGGCACCTCTGGTAAAATGTATCTTGGAAAGAAAGGGAGAAATAAAAAAAAAATACTGCACATGTTCTATACACATATTTCCCTCTGTATAGCTTTACATAAATACAGAACCTAGATAAATATGTATGTGTTCTATACATGGTTCCATTTATATATATTTAGAAAGTCATATATAAAGAACATAATCCTGTAATTCACTTAAATACATAAGTTCAAGAAATGAGGAATCCCAGTGATTTGCACCAAATGAGTGAGTATTCGATATTTAAAGTTTGCTGCTGAACTGGAACTGTGGATCCAAAAACCTGAATGAAAATTAATCATTACCTGTAATGATAAGCTTCACAAAGAAAAAAGTGTTAATATAAAATACCAGACCACAAATACAGTGAGAAAGGTCTATCTCCTGCTCTGTTTCATGCAAATTTCAAGCCTCAGTTTACTGCTTGCTACATTTTATATTTGGTATCTAAGCAACTCATAATCAAAATAAGATAAAAAGACATGTGACAGCTTAGTATAAATCAAGAAATAATTTAAAGCTCTTCAGAAATGCACATTGAGTGACATCAGCAAAAACTGTGTTGATGAAAGATCTAAACTGAAATTCATTATGCTGCACATAACCATACTTAGGTTGAAATCTATCTCTAGCAACTGCTACTAAACAGTTTTGGCCTCTTGAATGAAAATAAAAGTCACACTTAACTAAATTTAAGAAATTTTTCTGGGAAGTAGAGACTTTCTGTAGGAATATATGGACACTGATGTGCCCAAATAAATGGCAGAATTGTTCAATGGTCTTCTGTGATCATTTTTAATTTGCAGGTTTAAGAGTCCAGGATCCTGTGGTAGTTACTTCAGGTAAGTCCTACAAAAACATAGCAATATAGTCCCACCATTTCAATCAATAACAATATTCTAAATTATTTTAAACTATTAAACTTATACAGAAATCAATTTTTGAGTTTTATCTCATAGTAATAATGGTGACACACAGGATTAATAAGTAGAATTGTTATTGGGTATTTTGTTTGAACTGCAGACTAGAAGCTAAACAAGACAGGAATGGAGGTCCCACCTAAATCCTAGGACCAGAAAATGAGTGGAAGTGGGGACAAGCAGGGAGAGTGAGACTCTCTGTGAGGTAAAATGAATTTATGTTGTGTTCAAGTGACCTTGGGAGGCACCCCAGCCTGAACCATTGATTCTCCAACAGAACCACTGAATTGAAAACTACATGTTTAAAAACTGACCTCTTGTTTTAGGATTCTTGCTCAACTCCAAACCAAATTTCAGATTTGCTCAGTAGTCATCCATAGAAGATACAAGTTCCAAACATCACTAAGAACTGCTTCCAAAGTATTTAATTTAATCTCTCACATAACTATACAAATGTGGACTCATGAGACTTCTTTCAGTTATTATATTTGGGATTTTTTCTGAAACATGGTCCATCTGTATGCAGAGCAATCTGCCCCAAGAGATTCCATAGTTTCAAAATCTAGGAAAAAAAAAAGTATTTCACTCTGTTGGGAAGCATAGAACAGGTTAAGCACTTTAAAACATATCTATTGTTCCAAATAAAGATTTTATCACTAATCAAGGAGTGGACTGAACTAGTAATACAACAACTTTTGTTCACATATATGCAAATTGAGTAGCAGTAACAATAATTTCACCATATTATTGTGCTTTATCAAAACAGTGATGAATAGTAAGCCATTCAAAAAGAACAACCAAAACCCAAGACTTTACATAAATATGGTATAGATACATGGTACCTATACCATGGTATAGATATGGTTATCTATATGTTAGAGATAACCATAAATCAGTTAGGGTTTTTTTTCCTTCTCTTTATGTAATTCCATTCAGGTTGGTTTTGGTCTATAAATTTACAACATATATCTAAAAATCTGAACTACTGTTCAGGCCAAGCCATGATGACTGTGCATGTACATGCATATTTACAAAAAACCCTGACTGCTAAAAATAAGCCATGCTTGATTCACATAAGTCTTATTTACTTATTTAACATTGCACTCATCTCTGAGTATAGGAGTTTATCACTGGAGTTTTCATAACCCAGCATGCAGTTGTCACATTTATCCCTCTAATACAGCATGCACTGCTTATGCATAATAGAACTTCAGCTGTAATTTGAACCTCTGGTTATGTATTTTCAGAGCATGACTGGAGCAGAGGCTCCAGAGACCGGGCTTTAAGCAGTTTTCTGTAGGAATAGATGTAAGTTATGCACTTTATATGTGTAAGCCAGGCTCCAGTTGTCCACAAAAATCAGATTTGTTACCTGGCATGCAACAAGCCGATAATTAGACACTCAAGAAGACATTGATTATTTATTTCTGAGTTGCACAAGCCTGGGCACTTGGTGATATTCCAGAGATCAAACACCCCAACTATCAAAAGTTTTTACTATTTATGCATTTTAGCGAACAATGGAGTTACTGTTCATTTCCTACAAGCTACAGAATTCTCTTATTAATCAGTATTCATTAGCTAATAATTCTCTCGCTTCTCATGCTAATTAGTCCGCATGCTCAAACTTTCGCTTCTTTTAGATCTGGGGTTTCTTGGGTCCATGGTTACCATCTGCCCCTGCCGGAATTACTTTTTGCCCAGCCGGAGCTGATTTAGCACAGTTGGCTTTTAAAGTTGTTTGCTTATCTCTGCTTAGTTCTGCCAACTGTCCTCGAGGCCCGTAAATGCTGCATCCTCTGTGTCCATTACCAGTAATTCATCCTTCTTCCCAGCCTTGTTAACCTCCCCGAGGTCTGAGATCATTGGAACATGGCCAGCCCTGGACCTTAACACAGCAATTCTACCAAGTAACTTCTCTTTATAACACCTGCCCACCACTTAGAGCTTGCTAGCCTTTCACGGATTAATTCTCCCTTCTTGTTGAGTGGATTTCAAAGTATGCAAAGATCAAAGAAAGAAAAGTTTACATCTTTCGCATTTTGCAACAGCCTCAAGCCTGTCCCTGTGGGAGAAATGGCTCAGCCCCGGGGCTCCCGCAGCGGCAGAGTGCCCGGGCGCCTCTCCCAGTGGGGTAACCCAGGAGATCCTGTGGGACACCCGGCTGGGTGAGCGACAGAATGCCGCGGCGGGATAACACAAGGCTATCCCGTGGGATACCCGGCTGGGTAAGGGGCAGAGAGCCCCACAGGCTCTCTCAGCGGGATAAGACCGGATAACCCGTAGGATACCCGGCGGGGGAAGCGGCAGACTCCTCTCACGGCCGCCCCGCCCCAGGCGGACCCGCTGTGGTCACGGCGCATGCGCGCAGGTCGAGGAGGCGGGACGGCGGCGCGCGCGGCGGTGGCGGTGGGAGCGGGTGAGGAGCCGGTGAGAGGAGCCGTGGCGGGCGGGAAGGAAGGACGGAGGGTAGTGAGGAATAGAAGGGGCAGACGAGCTTCTGCTCCGCTTTCTCGGTAGGAATCGGTCCGGGAGCGAAACCTGCCGCGGGTTGAGCCGCCCCCTACGCCAGGAGCACCCTCAGGCTCACACACGCGTGGCGGAAGGAGCCCTTAAGCCGCGCTCCATGGAGGCCGGGGGTCGTCGTTCCCCCTTAGCCAAGGCACGCCCGTGCCGGCCAGGGGGCTTGTAGGGCCTGGGGGGACGGAGAACCGTGCTAATCTCTTAAATTCAGCTATTTTTTATGCTAGAGTGTGGAAAGGCTGCCAGCTGTAGGTATTTTGGGACCAGTGAGTTGAGAGAAATCCTAGTAAATAATTAAGTTCCGCCATGAAGTTTAACTTGTGCTCTGAACAGCTTTACTCGCTCTCAGCCTGAAAATTGATTTTGGCACCTTCCTGGTCTGGGTGGAGTCAAACGTACAACTTTCCCCGGGCTGGAACATCCTGAATTCAAGCTTTGGCTGATACTTACCTTTTGTTATCATTAGCATTTAATCTAAATGAATTGTTTTGTGAACACGTTGCTCTAGGCGTCCTTTCTCTTGTGAGCTCGTGAATGGGCTTGCAGATTAAGACACCTGCGTATAACCAGTAGAGATGTAGGTTTTCATCCTGATATAAAAGCTGAAAATGGGCTGAGATGTGTGAAATGTTTGGTGAAAGTTGCCGTTTGCAGGGGTGTGTGAGAAGCAGAGACCCTGCAGTCAGCAGGCGGTTTGTGCTTCCACAGGGAAGTTTGCCTGGAAGTGGCCTTGGAAAGCTGAAGTGCTTTATGGCTTTAAATATATTTGGGACACAGTCAAGCCCTGTTCTCATGTAGCCAATGGAGCAAAAGGGCAGTCTTTTTTTTTTTTTTCCTTAAATTTACACAAGTTTTTCAGCCTTTTCTAGAACTTTTCCTCCACTTTTTTGTCCTTACTTTTAGAGGCTCCTGTTATAATTTTTTTCTTTTCATCCTTGAAATACCTAGCTAACTTTTTAGATAGCAGCCTTAATCAAGCTGTTTGGTTTTTTGTGTCTTCATTCCATTTTGAATAGATACAATGGAGAGAGATGCACAGACCCATTCAAAGCTGTTAAAATGGACCAAGGCTCATTGTGTGTATAGGAAATAGTTTGCCTGATACATATGATTATGAGTTGGTTTTTTATTGCCCCTGACAGCGGCATTACTTTGATTTCCAATACTTAATATGTGATTGACTTATAAATAAACTTATTTTTTAAGTTACTTCTGACTTAGTTTCTTGATATCTAACTATAGTACTTGTGTGTGATGTGATTACTTTTCTGCTTTTCAAGCAGGTGTAATAGAAGTACTGAATTACTTATGTCATCAGGGATATCCTTTTTTTCCTCATTAATTCCACTTATATTTCTGTTGATTCTACAGTCCCAGCTTTTACCTTAGAAGACACTGAAGGCAAAGTGTAAAAACAAAAGAAACAATATTTTCTCAGATCTATTTATGGAAATACTGACCAGAGATTGGTCCCAAAGGAACTTTATTTTAAGGTATTTCCATAAATACATTTATATTTACAAACCTCCTTGTACCCCAGTAGCTCTCCTGTTAGTGCAATCCACTACTCCATTTTTCTTTCAGAACAGTTTGTTTTCCCTTTACCTTGCAATTCCTGATTTCCTTCTGCTAACCTAGTACTTTTTTCCTGTGCTGTTTTACTTATAACCTGCATAGTGTATTTGTAAATACTTACACTTAAAACAATTGGGAGTGCTTTGTTTATTATCTTTGTCTTGATAACATGAAGATAATCCTGTCAGTTGATATCTTTATTGCCTTAATAAAATTTCTAAACTTTGTTTTTGATTGTCAGGTTGTGTTTGACAAAGTCAGAATCCAGCTGTTGGGGTCATTTCAGTTCTCTCTGCACATTGTCTGCTTCACAACAGGTAAAGGTACCATCTTTTGGAGGTGCAGACAAAGAATATCTTGGAGGAGTTTTTCTGTATTCTGTCATTAAAACCCAGCCTTGCCAGTGTTACAGCAGTCAAGAGCTTTGTTTTTCCTTATCTAGTCCTTGTCTAAAAGGTAGATTGGCATTGCTATTAGTTTTGTGTCACTGGTTTGGACTCCTACTATTTTTAAGGAGTATTTCCAGTCTTTACTATCAGTTGGATTTTGCTCACATGCCTGTGCTCCTTTCAAGATGGGGTTGGCATTCCTGTTAGCAGCCAGAGATCTATTACTGTGTCATCCTTATCTTTCCTTCTGTCCTACCTCTTTCCTGTTGTTTGTAAATCCTTGTTTATTGGCTGTTCAGGGAGGTGGTGATCTGTGACTAATCTACTCATTTTTATTCTCTTGCTAGTTTAAAATGTATATTAAACCAGAATTGAATGTGTAATTCCTCAGTTAACTAAACTAGGATAATTCTTGTATTGATTTGCTCACATGCTGTATACCTTTCCATTTTGAGTTGCTTTTTTGGGTTTTGTCTGGTGTGGAAATGTTTGTATAATGCCTTCCATAGTTAAATCCACTTTTACCAAAGTCTTTTAAGTCTGTCATAGTCACACCTTTATCTTGAGCTAGAATGTCTGTTTAGATTTTCTGTCAAACCCCGTTCCTTTTCCTTTTATGTGTATGGAAGCAGATGATAATGGAAACTTTTTCTTTTCCAGATAATTTCTTGTCTCTGCACCTCAGAAGGGTGTGCACGTGTAGGTGCCCAACTGCAGGAACATCAGAATGCCCAACCTGGAGCACCCAGCATACCCAGCAGCTGACCTGCTCCACTTGGAGGGTTTGGTGCCGTGCCGGGAGTCCCAGGTGTCCACGCTGCTGTCCATATTTGGCGAGGTAGTGCCCTGGTGTTCTGTGTCTGACTACAGCAAAGGCCTTCTGCTGTCTCAGGGGGAGAACAGAAATTTAAGGGTGCTTTTGTGATGTCACTGTGAGCATGCTTTGGTTGCCTCTTTGTTGAAGTTTTATTTTTTGTTACCGTCTTTAACATTAGTGTTGGAAGGTTAAAGGATGTCTTGCAGCTGGAAGGACCTAAACAAACTTACAGCTATTTGTGTCTTTGCCTCTCTGAATTCTGATTTTGCCCCAGCTCTCCTCTGTCTTTGCCAGTTATTACTAGGCAGTGCGTCTCTTCCTCCTAGACCTAAAGTTCTGGGGTAATTCTTTTCAGTGTCAGCGTAGAAATTCTGTTTGGTTTTGACCTCTTAATCTAATCTAAATGTCTGAATTCTAAGTACACTAAATTGTTCTGATTCTTAGTATTTTTGAGGCTGGTTGTAAGAGTTAGAAACCACTGGCTTGTTAAATGATTCTGTTACTGCTTCACAAAGCTGTGGTAAAAAGTAATGGGGATTTTTATCTGCAAGCTTATAAGCAGTTTGCTTGCAGAATGTCTGCTTACATTCAATAACAAACTGGAAATTAGTATCTGTTTTCTGTCTTTAATTATGGATACTAGTAATAGTAACATCAAATTACAGTATTCAAGTTTTATGTATGTTACAAGCATAGTGGACACAACTCTTCTTAAAAATAGATCAATTGTTTATCAATGTGCAGATACTCAATCCTGCATGTCTTGCACAAGAGTGTTTCATCTTGCCTAAATTGACTATTATTTTTCATTAAAAGTGTCAATTTTATTTTTGTATTCATTTTTAAGTCAATATACTTATATTCTTAGAAATTAAAACAAAAACTTGTGTTTTCATTTTCACCTGTGTGAAAACCTGTCAGATTTTCTCTTCAGAATGGAGAAAAATAATAATTCCATTATTTCCCTGCATCTTAAGAAAATGACATGAAATTAACAGCATCAGGACCATTACATGAATAGATACATCAAATATTACCTTGTGAAAGAAGAGCAAGCTTTACCATCTCCTCCTTCATGCCCTTTAATTATTTTCTGCTTGGTCCTAATGAAAAGAAAGGCAGTTTGTAGTGTTTGCAGAAGCTAGGGGAATGTATGGCTTGCAGTTTGTGCTTGCCAAGGTTTTGTTTCAGTTAGTTGACTAATTTGAATGAAAAGCCCACTCTGTGTGTGTGTGGTTTTGTTGTTTGTTGGAGCAGTTTCATTGGCAGTTATGTGATACTTGATTCTTGCAACTTACTCCCCAGCATTTCAGTAAAGATTTAACATAAAACTTGATCTTGCTGATTCTATAATAATTGCTGTTTGTATTTAATGCTTTAATTAGGAGATAACTTTTCTTTCAGGGGGAAAGTTCATTGTTAAATCTTTTATCTGTTGAATGAAAAGAAGAAGAATTGAAACAACAACAATTTTTTTTTTCCCCTTAGCGTCAGCAGTTTAGTTTTCCATCCATCTTTATCTATGGACACACATCTAGTGGAAAAACTTATGTGATGAAAACTCTTCTAACTACCTTACAGGTAAGAAGGGTCATGAAGGATATTGAATTTACACTTTATAACCACGGTTTCTCAAAATAGCCTCTACTTACTCAAAAGGGTTTGTTTCCTCAGCCATTTCTGCCTTCCTGATTCTTCTCCTCCACTTACTGTGTCATGAGTGCATCACTGCTCACTAGGCCACTTAGGATAAAATGAAACTGTGCATACTGAGACATAATATAAATTATAATAACTTTTTAAAGGAAGTTTAAAAAAGATAAGGAAAGAGGCAAATATTGTTCATCTTGTCGCCATGACTTAGCTTGAAGTAGCTCCATTGACTCCTTGTTTTAGTTTTTTTCCAAAACATGTTTTAAAGTCCTCCTAAGTTCAAGGGTGTCATTACAGAAATTTCTGTCTAGATCTGTTAATATCTCTGTCTTTGTCAGACATGAAATTCAGGGATTTAAATCCAATGACAGGTACTCATTTCATGCTTGAACCATTAATTTCTACAGGTATGTTTCTATAGCTTGGATATTGTCAGCTTGTCCAGAGTGACCTTATCACTTTATCTGCAGGTTTTATGCAGAAACCCCCTTGATTAACAATTCTGCAGAGGGAGAGGAGTAGGAGGCAGGGGTTTATGATCCTCTTGCATGAGGTTGCCTACTGAGCTGCCCTCTTGTAGCATCTCCAAAGGTGTGGCCAGGCCCTGGGAAGTGCTGGTCTGAGCAGCTCTCTGCAGAACTTCTTGTGCCACATGTGGGTGTCTGCTGTGTACTGTGGTGGTGTGAGTCACATCTGAGGCACCCAGCTTTCCTGCTGCTATGGAGGTGCAGCACTTGGAGTAGCTGCTTTGTGCTTTTTGGTGATGTAGCCCTTTCCTTTTAATGGTGCTCAAAATCATGGGAAAGCTTTTTATTATATGCTGTGTGAGTGGATTGCCAGCGTGTACCCACACTTCCCCACAGCTGCTGAATCATATTTCAGTAGGAAGACTGGAATGAAGTACTTGGATTTTTTTGTTTGCTATAGACAACCACATTCCTGCATCCCAGTGACTAATGTTTTCCAGAGGTTTTAATGTTCAGTGTGAAAAAGAGCATCTGCCTTACCAGAGATTATGGAGTTGTGCAGATAATTTTCTAGCAACCCTATTTTTAAGACATAGCTTATCTTGTTTTGCCTTAGGTAGGTTTGACCATTGATATTTTATGGGTTATAGTGCCTTCTATTTAAAGACAAATGACTGTAGATTTTCAATATTACTAAAGTTATGTGTATAATATATCTCATATTCTGTTTTTTTCACTCACTGTTTGCTTGGAAAGATCTGGTTTTCTGAAAATGTTCTGCACCATCATGCTGATGACATGAGTTTGATACAGAAGCTTACACTTTATCATTTGTCTGCATTGAATGCCAAAAGCATTCACAGTAGTTCTGGGGAGTGTGCTGGGGAGATTACTTCTTTTGAGATGTCTGTGTTTTCTAGACAGTGTAATTCATAATAAACCATTTTATGATACTGTTATGTCTTACAGTTGTCTAAATTTCTTTGATCTAAATGCTGTTTGGTTTTCTTTTTATGTATTGCTCACAATTTTTCAACATAGTTAAAGGATATGATGTGCTTCAGTGTTTAAAAATAGTTAGAAGGTATGCTTCCATTTGAAGATTCATCAGCTCTCTCTTCAGTTTGTGATACATAATATTTTGACTAGGTACATAATTATCTTTTTTAACAAGTTATTTTGGTATTTGCTTGCACTATATTCTGTTGGCAGGGTATGGTTTCTTTGGTTCTCTCATATAGAAGAGAAAACTCTTCCTGGAGTATTTACACTGAAAAAGCCAAACAGTTGTGTAATTTTTCTTGTTCTCTTCAGCTTCCTCATGTGTTTGTGAACTGTGTGGAATACTTTACATCACGACTTCTGCTAGAAGAAATTCTCACCCAGCTGCAGAGCTGTCCATCTGGCACAGAGCAGAGCTCTCCTGTGCGTTGTGACACTTTGAATGACTTTGTTCGTCTCTTTAAACAAGCTCTGGCCAGTCAGGAGCTTCAAGATCAAACATTATACATTGTAAGTCATTTCATTTTCATGTCCAGTCCCATCCTGCTAAGAGAGTATGAGTGATGGCTATTGATAATTTGTATGTGAAATGTGTGTTTTATAGGGCAGTTTGCACTAAATTTCTCACTAGAGCTCTTTCAGAACCTGTTGACAGATTCTTTCTGTTGGCTTACAGGCTTTAGGTGAGGTTCTGTTCTCCTCCTGGTTTTAGATTTTTTCCTACACACAAACTCTATAGCATAACTAATAATGAACATAAATTATACCACACATTTAAATTTAGGATGTAATAGTGTTGCAAAATCTTTAAATATAGAGAGACTATATTTGTTTTATTATTACCAAGTCATGCTTATCTGTTTCCTTGTGAAAATAGCATCACAAATGAGAAAGCAGAGGTGAGCAACAGGGCAGAAGGGAACATGGAGAATGCAAATGACAAGGCTTGGTTTGCTAGAATAGAACTTAAGGATAATAGTAAGGAATTAAAATGCATAACTTCCTCTATAAAAATGCTTTTGAGATCTTACATCTTCAGCTACACTTGTGGCCCTCAGAGACAGGACCTATAGTTTTAAAATTAGGATGGAAAAAAAAAAGACTGCAGTGAAAAAATTGGTGATATGCTCAAGTGGAATGAATAGCAGATTGCAGGAAAAATAATCAGAATTTAGGCTGCAGGAACAATTGAATCAGTGTAATACTAGAACCCTAGAATTTGATTTGTCTTCAGGGTTTTTTACTGTGATAATTTTAACTACATAAAGGAGTTGAAATTTGCAGACTACAACAGCATTTATTGTGCTGAGAGATGAACATGGAAACAAATTTCAGTCATACAAGAAGTCTGATGGAAGGAAATTATGAAAGCTGTAGTATTAGTGATGTGTAAATGTGTATATATATAGTGTGAACCTGCAGAATATTCAGACTGAACATTTAGGCCAGCAGTAGAAATTAAGGTTTTTTTAAAAAGAGTTGAAATTGATTATTTAAGAAAACAAGAACATGGGTAAGATTGATTGCTGTAAGAAACATGCAGTGTGGTTACCCAGGGTCATTAAGCTGTCAATGTGCCCATACTGCTTTGGGGTGCTTTTGCAGTCAAACAAGAAATTCATAATTATACTGAACATTCTTCATTCTGTCTCACAGGCTGTAGTTAAATGTGTTTTATTCCCATTTAAAAATACTTTGCCACTGAGTTAAATAACTTCATATCATGTTCAGTGGAAACAGTACTATCTCATGGTTTCCTATAGGTCACAAGGTTAATAAATTTGACATAATTCTTAGAAATGGAATGAAGGAAATAATGTACCAATGCTTAAAACAGATAAAAAGTTATAAATAGAAGTAGGTCAGCTGACTGTCACAAAAGTGATACTGACATTCTTCAGCAATTTCATAAACACAAAAATTTATCTCTCTAATAACATTCAGTGTATTTCACATAATACTTCTTGCAGTAAAAATCTTGCTTTCAGATTAGTATTTAGATTAAAAACTATTTTACATCATTAAAGAATTCTTCATGTATTTTATGAAAATTGGCATCACACAGAAAATTAGAAAGTTCTTGAACAATGGTTGTAGAAAGTAAAGCTTTAAAATAACTACAAAGCTTCAATTGAATCATGAAAATAGTTGTTGCCTCAGAAGAATTAAGTATTAAATTAGTATTTCAGTTGCATTCTGCATGGGAACAGGAATGGAAGAAATCAATTCATGTTTATTAACCTATGTCATCTGGATTTATTGTAGAGTGGTTTAAATTGAGACTGATGGAAGACCAGCATGCTGGTGACATAAACTGGCAGTGCTGACTTATTCCATTTCATTTTAGGAGTAAATAATGTAATATTTCAGCTCAATTAACTCAGAGTAACTCAAGATGAATATTTACTTTCAAGCAAAGGATTCTAAATGTTTCTCTTAACCCAAGCATAGGTGCTGAATGCTTGTGATTACTTATGAAAAATGAATTTATTCATTTTAACTACCTGAAAAATTGGAGTAGACATAACTTGTTGCCATTCATAGATTTACAATATACACTTTACAGAAGTATCAAGCTACTTTTTAAATGTAAGTGAGCAGCCAGTATTAGAAAGTATAGGCTATTTTAAAAAATTGAAGAGTGGCAAGTCTATATGGACACCAAAGAATGACACATAGATTTATAGACCTGGAGGAAGGCTGTTTCTATGAACCACTGGACATTTTCCTGTAAGTAGGAACTGTAGTGTGCCATTTAACTAAAAAATATTTTATGCTTAGATCAAGACCTTAAAGCTTTGTGTTTGGTAGCTACAAGTCACTGGGTCCAATAAGCAGTATTTTATTAGTAAAAATACATAGCCACTCTTTGGTCTGTAGTGTAAAGCACTCTTCATTCCTGAAGCCACATATTACATGAACCACATGCAGATCTCAATATAAAATCATATATTGTATTTTTTAATAAATTCACTAAGTGTGAGATATTGATGCAGAGATAGTTCTTTCAGATTTGTGTGGTGGGATTCTGAAGTAATATTTTCAGAAAATGTTTGGTTGTTCACATAAAGTTCTTTTCCTTATTGTGGGCAACAGAAATGATAGATGTTGTATGATTTTCATGGCAAGAAGATATGTAATAGGGTAGAAAACATAGTTTTCTACAGACCTATAGTTTATATCTCAAGAGTAATAATTCTAAAGAAGTAACGAGCTTCAGAATTTAGATTTATATTGCAAGTAGCAAATAAGCTGCAAAAGAAATGTATTTCTATTCTCTTTTTTCATTTCTGTCAAGATTTTAGGTGTGCTGGAAATACACATTTTTTTGCTAAAGTGTTACCATGGATGTCTTCATGCTTCTGTTTTAATTCTTCAGACTCTAAAATGTTATTTGCTTAAGATGTTTCTTGTTTAAGCTGTGCATATGCTACATCTGTTACTGCTATGTGAGGTTTGCATACAATAAATCCTGTAAATTCCTAGGCTGCAAACAATGGCAAGAAAAGTTTCTCTCAAAATTCAGAATACCAGCTCTTATTTGTTTCTGAAAAATCATATAATGGTAGGAAAACACAACTCTCCTGGAGTAAGCATGTGGTTACAGTCTTACTGTACTACATGAAAATTTGAAACATGAGAAGAATTTTGGAAAAAAATGGAGGTTTCCATAGTTGTTAAGGATATCATGACTTTGTTGTGATATTCCTAACTGGATTTAAATAATAATTCTTCCTGCCATAAGGCATGAGAATGTTGCTTGTCTAGGGACTGTATGCTTTTTTAGATGCAGAGCTGCTTGGGCTTCCTGGAAGCACATTTGAAGCAGTAATCTCTCCAATTCAGTTCCCAGCAGCTAAGAATTCATTTTAAATCCATGTGAGAGTGGGAGTTGAGTTTGTCTATATAATATCATTGTTTTGTTGAAAGGTTCTGGATAGAGCAGAACAGCTGAGGGAAATGGAAGCAAACATCCTGCCAGCATTTCTTAGGCTTCAAGAGTTGGTGAGTGTTTGGAAAGAAATTATTGTATGTGTCCTGCCTGTTGAAAGTAACTGAACATGTGGAGCCTGTACATCCAGGCTCACAGATCAAGATAAATGATTCTTTAGATGAGAAAAGTTGAAAAATTAAGCCCCTCAAAACTCCCTCAAAACAGTGGTCAAAACTAGAAACCAAACTAGAATCTAAAAACTGTGAGATTTTTATTAGCCCCTTTGTTTTTTTTTTTAGTTGTGGTTAATGGTATCTTATTTACAATGTTTGATGTGTAGAATCTTTGAATGTTTGTGTCAGATATATAGCTGTCTTTTCTAGGTTATTTGTCTTTTTAAGAATGAGATTTTCAGGAGACTACCAGCTGTTTCATTTGGCTGGTGCTGCACAGCTCAGCAGCTGTGAATGTGCTTTGACTTGCTAGAGAGTTTTCTCACACTTCTCCTGGAATTGTGCCTCAGTAAGTTTCTGATTGGAGTAAACCATAGTGTGCTTTCCTTTCTTGCTTCTGAGGCATCAAAACTTTTGCCTTGAAATAAGCAAAAATGGTTCATTCCCTGAAAAGAAACTGAAGACAAAACTGTAAGATGCTGGTACTTTGAAATATCTGAACATGTAAATAGCTGAAATTATGCTTGTTATCTCAAGCTTTTGTGTGGTGCTCTTAATCTTCTGGTCACATTGATTTCTCTACTGAATGAAGACTGATTCACAGCTGTGTTCTTAATCCTGACAGCTGGTGCATTTTCTGCCTCTTTTTGTCTGCTCTGCCCATGTTCTGGACTAGGCTGCTCCTGAAGCAGAAACAACCTGTTCTGCAGGGAAGGGAGGCAGACTTGGGTCTGTAATTGCTGTTCAGGGATCAAAACCCCATAGACTAAGATTTATATATGGCAGAGGAACACTCCCAGATTGAAAACTAACCTCCAGACAAATCTGTTGTCTTCAATGCTGATATTCCAGTTGCTTAAATTCTGGATTCTGGACTGAGGCTTTTTAAAACAGTTGTGCAGCCAGTGTTGCAGAGCAATGTTGTAGGAGCAAATCTCTTGCATGTCTTCCTTTCCTGGAGTGAAAGGAGGCCAGGAACACCTCTAGTAGTAGTGAAGGATACAGTGGGACTGGCAGCTCAGTGCTGAAGAATAGGTGATGGATGCTTGATTTCTCTGAGGACTGTGGTGACGAGTACTGAAGTTCTTCATCTGGATGATCAGTCAGGAAGGGAGCTGAGTGTATATTAGCACTTCTGTCAGCTGAAACATTAGGAGTTCTGGGAGAAGAAACCAGCTGAAAGAAATGCAGAAAGGTACTTGTTGAAAGGAAAGAAAATTCTTACGTTCCATAAAAACAAAGAAGGAACAGTAAAGAATATGGGTGAGTGCGGCTTCACCAAGAAGTGGAAAAGTAACTAAAAAAGAAGATTTTCATTATATTTCAGGGAAGGGAATAGCATTTAAACGTCTTTCAAGTCATTCACAGCACTGTCAGTTCAATCAGGTCCCTTCCTTTTGTTTTATGGAGGTGCCTTAATAGTTTTCAAATGTCTTTCTTGAAGAACAATATTTAAAAGCATCTTTTGTTAGGCAGAATTTTTAGTATGGTTGCAAAAACCTTGCAAAGAGGAAAATGGCACTTTATCTTCACAGGTAGTTTTAGCTTCATATTAAGTAGCTAATATTTTGAAGGGTTGCCAAAATAAAACAATGTAATTTTTAATATGAAGCATTTTGTTACCTATTGATCAAAACATCCAATCAGAATCAGGCATTCTGTCAATAAAAACTTTATTACAAAAATATATTACTATAAACAGCTCCACTGTTATTAACTAGTAAAACAGTTGGGAGAGTAAACAGGTAATATTACATTTTTAGTTTGGGAGGTCTGTGTGTTTGTCTTTAAAGACCAGATTGACTTTTAAATAAAGTAAAAGATATCTTGGTTCTAGAGGCACTGAGTTTTCTTTTTACTTTTTAACTTTTTCTGTTTGCCCTAAAGATCTCTGTTTAATTACTGAAGTAAAATGTTCTCTTAATTTTGGGGTGGAATCTACTTGGTATTATATCACCCCAGAAAGCTTACATGTCAGTGAAATGGCAGGGGTTGGAGACAAATATCATATAATTATAAAGATTTGCAAATGTATGATCTGCTTGATTAGGCCAGCTGAAGCTTTAATGCAAATTACTAGTATAGAAATAAACTTTAAATTTAATGATTTTTGAAACAGAAGAGTCAGAAGAATAATTTTTTGATTGATGCTCTAACATGCACTGGATTTTTGTTATTTCCCTGCTTGTCACTCTCTCATGTGGTTTTTTCTTTCCCTGTGTAGACTGACAGAAATGTGACAGTCATTCTGCTCAGTGAAATAGTGTGGGAACTGTTCCGTCCAAACATTGGCTGCTTTGAGCCATTCACCATGTATTTTCCAGACTACAGCATAGGTAAACTCATTTTTTAATCTGCTTTTTGGGGATTATATAACACTCTGTCAAAGGACATTCAAAAGTTTTTTCCAGGTTTATCAGTGCCTTTTACAGAACCCAGAATATGTAACAGCTACTGGAATGTACAAGTCTGTATTCACACAACCTGTAAAGATCTTGTCTTTTTCCACTTTCCAGAACATCTCCAAGGGATGTTTTAATTCAATTACATTTGCTGGTTCTTCAAATCAGTGTAGCTTTTGGTGGATTTTGTTGGGGTTTTTTAGTGATGGGTATTGTTTGTTTTTCCAGAAACGTGGTCGATTTATTAAGTTGGCTTGAAAACAGCAAAATTTATTTTTGTTTAAACAGGACATCTGCAGAAGATCTTGTCTCAGAATCATCCCCCAGAATATTCTGCAGATTTCTATGCTGCATATATCAATATTTTGCTTGGTGTCTTCTACATGGTCTGTAGGGATCTGAAGGAACTTCGGCATCTGGTGAGATGAGCTTCTTGAGAGTTGCTGTTTTGTTTTGTGATCTTTTTTCCAAATGAAAGTCTAGACTTATTGTTGAATGTGGACAAAGGAATAATTAGAGATTATAGAATGGTTTGGGTTGGAAGGGACCTTAAAGGTCAAGTTCCAACTCCCCTGCCATGGGCAGGGACACCTTCTGCAGGTTGATCAAAGCTTCATCCAGCCTGGCCTTCCAAACTTCCAGGGCTGGGGCATCCACAGCTTCTCTGGCAGCCTGTTTCAGTGTCTCACCACCTTCATAGTAAAAAAGTCTTTCTTATATCTGGTGTAAATTTGCCCTCCTGAGAATGTGTTAGCTTAAAATGTAGCTGCCTTTAAAATCCATAACAAAAGTTGCAGTTGTTTTGTGGCTGTAAAGGGCTTCCAGTGTTGTCTAGTTTTCTGGTAATCAATTGAAAGTACTTAGAAAAAGGTGTTTTAACCACATAATGTAATAGTAAACAAGCTTAACAGAAGAGAATTAAGTTACTTGATGTTGACATTTGTACAAGCTTATTAACAATTACCAACATTATCTTAATCCAATTATTTAATTTCCTGTACGAGGAAATTTTACAAGTTTGATGTTATCAGTGAAGAAATCAGTGCTCCAGAGATGATCTGAATGTTCTGCCTGTGTTTCCCTCAGGAACATGCTGCTAAATTTCAGCTGAACTTATCTGTTCATATAAAACCATACAGGTTTTGTATGCAAATGAGATTGCTGGAGACAGAAATGGAAACCAGGGTCACAGTTCTTGCAGACATGTACTTGAGGGCTCTGCTTATGAGAATTTCATTAGGTTTAGATGCACTGTTTGATTGGGCAACACTATGAAAATACTTATGTGATTGGACCCTAAATACTTGGTGGTTGGCAAGTCTCTTCCATAGAAGATAGTGACAGACACAACTGAATGCAGGCTTCTGACCTCCTTAGTGTCTAATACACTCTAAATGTGTATGCTGTTATGTGTGATTATTAATAATACATTCTGGAATTTTATTAGATTTATATATGGAAGTTACAGTTTGAGTTTTGTATATTAGCACAGAGATTTATGAAAGTGCAGTAGGACAAAAAGAGAATCTTTTTCTGAGGATTGGTATTTTACAAAATTCTGTGTGATATTGATTAAAACATTTTAGAAGAAAGTCTTGCTTATAGTGTTCTCAAAAATCTCTTAATCTTACTTTAGGCAAAAGGAGTTAATTTGCATATGGAATATGCTAGCATGTTTTTAAAGAAATAATTTTTGAAAAAATAAATCATTTCTGCTTGTGTTTAAGTGTGCTGAACTTCTCCTGGAATGGAAAGTTTTATCTGAAAATGAAGGGAGAAAGAAAAATTCATTGTAACATTTTTATTGCATTTATAATGATAAATTATTATGTTAGTTAAAAAAAATGCAATGTCTGAGTATGATAAACAGGTCTTGCTGAGCTCAAAGCCATGTAACCTGTGATAGATTACTTCTGTTTGTATTTTATAGTACAAAAATGTTGCCATTTGCGACAGTATAATGTTTGTAAGCAAGTGGCATAATTATTGACTTAAAAGGATTTGTTGGCTTTGCAAAGGAGATAATTACCCTGCTGGTTATACTCTGTAGCTGGATCAGATGGATTGTACTTTAATGTGTTCCATTTCTGCTTTCTGTAGGCAGCGCTCAATTTTGCCAAATACTGTGAGCCAGTGGTCAGAGGGGAAGGTAAGGCTGTGTCTGTAATTTGAGAGGTGTGTGAGAGTGCAGGTGCTGTTCAGTGGGTTTTGGTGAAGACTTTGCTCTGATCCTTGTGCTGTGGTGGCACGGTGGTGTCTCAGGTCACAGCAGCAGTGCTCACTCCAGTTGTACCCAGTCATTAGCACTTGCAGCAGAAGCAGTACCTGGTATTTGGTGGTGGTGTTTTAGGAAGCAAAGGTGGAAATACCCTGAAAATTTTCCTGCTTCCTATTAGTCTTTCTCCTCACTCAGCCATCAGGACTTTGACAAAGTAATGGGATAAGTTATTTCTTTGTCAAGCTAAGAGAAGAAAGAAACCAAGAGGAGAGGTTTTGTCAAGCTGATAATCTTGAGATTATCTCAGAACAGTCACAGAGAAACAGCCTCGTGTGGCAGCATGTGCTTGCTGGATGGATGGTGATGGTGCATCATCCTAAAGCAGCAGGTCAGAGTCAGGCTGTTAGACTGTGTCATGGCTGTGACTGTTCAGGTGTCAGGGATGAGTTTTGGTGGTGTATGAGTTAAATGTTAACAGAGTTGATTCTGGCTTGCTGCAGCAAATGAACGTGACACCCGCAAACTCTGGAAAAACATTGAACCTCATCTGAAGAAGGCAATGCAGACTGTTTATCTCCGGGAAATATCCAGGTAATTTGGAGGGCATAGGCTTGTTTGCTTTGTTGGAGTTGCTGTTTTTAACTGCCTTCCTCTCACTGTGTTTCATGGCTAGTGTTTCTTTTTTGCTAGATGTAATCTTTTTTCTTTAATGTGCATTTCTTTCTTGCCATACACTGTTAGAAATAGCATATCTCAGGAGGAGATTTAAACAAAGTGGTATTTGTAGAATATAAAAGATTCAATAAGTAAAGCAGTGGCAGCAGGTTTTGTTCTCCTTTACAGTGATGCTGGATCCATTTTCTGTAATGTATGAAACTACCAAGCATGGGAATCCATCACCAGAATATACAGGCACAGTTTAAAACACACTGCTGTGTGTGTTAGCTTGCCAGATACTCACTGTACCAAGGATGTGTGCAAGCCTCAAAATTCTTGAGACATTGCAGATTTTGAGTATCTGTGTTTCTTAGCTTTGTTTGATAGAGCCAGGTTTGTTTGCTGACTGTGCTTTCTGACCCCTTATTTTCTTCTCCAAGGGCAATTTTTTTCTTACATGGAATTGCCATTTTGACAGCATTAAAATCTGCTTTCCTATTAATGGCTATTGTTCTTGGTATTGTTTTAGATTCCTTGTTTATTTCGTAAGCTGCCAGACTGCTAGAAAAAAGGATGGTGGTATTTATTCACAGTGGTAATAACTGGCTTGGGTTTAATGTTCTCTCCACCCTTAAGATGAGTGATTCTGATGTTACACTATGTGAAGAGAGATCATCCAGTATTGCTTGGTTTCTTTATCTTGGTAAAAACATACTGACTTTGTTCCTTTAAATGCCATTGAGGCTATAGAATATTCTGGTCACAACCTGAGTGTGTAGTAGAAGTCTTTGCTAAAATTCTAGAGATGTGATCATTCCTTCAAAAAGAGAATTGATTTTGCTTTTTTCAAGCCAGACTTCACTGTAGCATGCAGCATTTTACTGTTTAGCTCAAATATTTATTTATAGTCAATATTGATCGTCATTACACAGTCTACTCGGGATCTTCCTGACTTTTTATATTGTGTAATTGCCTACTCTAATTAGGTTGTAATAAAAGATTATGGTACAAAATAGCTTGTGAATTGTTTCCAAATAAGTAATTTCCCTCTACAGTGTTCTTTGATTATAAATTTGAGCTCGACTTGATTTTTATTAGAGATTCTAGCTTTCTGTCTAACAGTTCTAGGATTTAAGTAAGTACTTGAGGAATTAAAATCGCTATATGAGTTTTTCTGGCCACAGAACTGTGCTTACTCTGTTTTTTTTCTTGGCCATGTAATTTATAGTGCTAGAACTTTGGTATCAGCTTTTGTGCTACCTGAACTGAAAGGAAAATTAACCTTTTTCCTGCCTGTAAAATAGATATTGGATAAACCTTAACTCACTGATGAGTTGTTTTGTCATTCATTGTAATTTAAATATTACCTGAGCTCCCATTACACTGTTTTTATCAGTGTTATGGCTTAGGGCTGATAAACTCGGTTCATGAGGAACTTTAAAAAAACAAGCCAAAATAGGTTTGTTGAAGGAGCTGTCTTTTTGTAATCCCCTTGTTGTGTACAGAATGATCCAAAATATGAAATTGCTAGCAATGTCATTCCTTTAGGGAAGTTTTAAAGTGAATTTTTTTTGCTATTTAGGAAAACACCAAACTACTTGGGGGCATTTTTCACTGACAGAATAATCCATCTTGATGACTTCCATTGACTTCAGAATTACATTATGAAGTAATAGTATTCTTCTCACAAATATAGACAGTTACTAAGCAGATTGAAAAGAATTAAAACTATTGGTGTTTTTACTTTTTATGCAGTTCTGCATTATTCTTGAAACTTGGAACGCTGTGGATGTTTGCTTACTGATGGTATTTGGATGGGAGGAAATAGGTATTTTCCAATTGGATCTCTTATGCCTTAATCTAACATTATTTTTTGCTTTTTGAATTAAATACATAGTCTGCAGATTATTAGCATTTACATGTGAGACAGTGAGACCATGTATTTTAAATTATTCTCTCACTAGCTGTATCCTAGCCAGTGTCACAAAATTAGAATATATCAAGCAAGTAGCTTTCTCTAAAAGACTGTCAAATACTGTGCAGATCTTTATGTATTTGCATTGTCTGTCTTTCAGCTCACAGTGGGAGCGTTTGCAGCATGATGGTGGAGAGCCTGGGCAACTGAAAGGTATCAAACACAGTAACTGTGGAGGGGTGTGTGATGTGAAATGATGTGAAATGTGCTTTTTGGTTCCACTTGGTCATTGTCACCTGAGAACATGTGAATGAAACCACACAGACAAATCTACCTGTTGGTATTCACTTACAGTTCAGGGTAATTATTGTTCTTTGAGGTGTTCTACAAAGAAATGTTTCTTCCCTTTCATATATATCAGGAGTAACCTTTCCTAATATCCTTTGCAGGTAAAAGCAGTCTTCTTTACATCAGTATTTTATATGTCAGAATGGGTGAGGAATGGCCTGAACCCTGGTGGTCAAACCTCTGTGTGCCAACTGGCAGAATTGTCCAAGTGGGGAGAAGAGAATGTTGTACCTGGTGTATTGCACCAAATTAGCACATTCCTAAACAAAACACCTGTCCTGGTCCAGATTTCTTGCAAATAGAAGTGTCAGAAATGCAAGTGTTCTTTCTCTATGTTCTTTCCTTGGACAAGTAGACCTTTGTTGGTTTTTTACTTTAGGCAGGCTGGAAAGTTGAATCTTAATATATTTGTCAGCCTTCATTTAGAATTTAGAAGGAATACTGAAACATTTTGCAGGTGATGTCAGTTGGTCATGGTCTTTTGACCAGTTTTTGTTTAGGGACCATTTTTTATACTATTTGTCATGACAATTCTTTGAGATAACTGCAATCATCAGACTGTTTCCTATGTTTGGTTTATGATTGGTGAATTTTCAACATTTTTGACCAAAGGAGTTTGGTTCAAAGTGTCCTTAATAAACACTCTCCCAGATGATCATGAAATATTTTGCACCTGACAACCCCATAAAGGGAAACTTCATTTTAAATGCATTTTTATTAGTGTATGTAGTAGGCAAAAATTTCATATTGTTCAAACAGCGTTCGATAGCAATATGCTTGAGAAGTGGTTGTAGTAAATAAAATTCTAACTCTAATAAAGGTGTAAATCATCAAATAGTTCAGTGTGTGCTGCAATATTGGCTGACCAGAAGAATGGAGAAAAACCAGATGTTTTTGTGTTAAACTAAATTGTCTGTCTGCAAGAGATTATTTGGTGTTGCATGTTATAAATAGCTTGCAGTACAAGAGAATCTCTTAATTATGAGTGAAACTAAAACTGCTGTTCTTTTATGCTTATGTGAGAGGAAATCATTATTAGCAGTCATTTAGGATGCCTTTCCCTATACTGTGCATCCTAAATAATAACTTTTAACATGTTTAATTCTTTAATCTTTATTTGCTGATATTTGAGGATTAAAGCATAAGGACACAGGTGATTCACAGAACAAGAAACTGTTGAAGTAAAAAGTGTAAGCAGAGGGCACAAGAGAGACCCTTTAATTTCTGTAATTAGCCAGCTGATGAAGGGTGGTTTGATGATCCTTATACATAAGCATGTAAAACAAGAGCAAGGGACTGTAAGGATAAAAATTACAAAGTAAAAGTACTTTGAGTTCCTCTCAAAAAGAGGGTAAGCAGGTATTCACTATACTGTAGTTTTTTGTGGATTTTAATATCTGTGTTTAATCTTAATTAGGTATACACGTATACAAGGAGGCAGAGTCAACTGGTTGAAGTTTAAAATTTTTTAAACATTTTCTGTAGGAAATAGAACAGTGACTAAAAATAATTTATCACAGATGAACTATTTATCAGAAGTGCAGCACTGCTGCTTTCTTCACCGTGCCAGCCTTGTTCCTGGACAAGCTGTTTGATGGTCTAGAGGAGCCTAAAGGTTGAATCTTGAAAAAACTTACAGTTGTATAGGTTCACTATACAGAAAAGTATCACTTCATCTGCCTTGTTTGTCAGGAGGATTCCCTTAAAAGAAAGTAGCCGGGAATTATTTATATCTTTTTTTTCCCAGAAGATTTATGAATCCCTGATGCTTCAAGTGCAGTTGCTGAGAGTCTGAAAGGTTGCAGAATGTTACCTTTGTGTCATGCTCCTTGGCCCTTCCCTGAGTTTGCATCTGTTGTAATGGGGCTGAGAAAGTCATACTTATTTAGTTATGGCACTAGAGCAGGAGAGAAGGAAAAGAAAATGAATGCAGGGATGTTTAATTTGAAGTCTGTGGATGTTCAGGCTGAGTTTTGGTTAACTCATGAACTGTTTGTTTATTTTATAGGACTTTCTGCACATACCCATGTGGAACTGCCTTATTACTCCAAATTTCTTCTAATAGCTGCTTACCTTGCCTCCTACAATCCTGTTAGGACAGATAAGAGATTCTTTCTTAAGGTAACAAAATTCATGTCTTAGTGCTGTTAACTGGATTCCTGCATACTGAATTTCATGGTTTAAAACTCTTCAGCTGTTTGTTTTGAGCTCTGTTTCTGTGTGCACTTCATTTGATTTGATGAGCAGCTTTACTGTAGAACATATACTGTGATTGGTGATGATCACTGAGTGATTTAAATGTCTAATAAATCCAAATTCTTCATGTCAAATTATGCATAAAGCTGTTACAGCATGAGCACTGTTCTTTGCTTTTCTGAGTTGATACAGCTTGTTTTGACAAGATTTTAGTGGAGTGACCACAGTGTCCTGAGATATAAGCTACACTTAAATTTCAGAGTAAGGTACAAACCAAAACTGCCTTGGCCTTTAATGAGATAAAATGACTTATAACTCTGTTAGGTTTTTTTATGGAGTTCTGAGTTTTTGGAACAGAAACATACAAGCAGTTGCTTTTTCAGGAGGTGTGGTTACATTAGCTGGTATGTGTTGTGTTGAAATGGTGGTAATGCATGTTTTAGGATGGATGTGTTAATTGTTACTACCAGCTCCTGGGCTAAAGATAATTTTCTGATAGTTCTTGCCATGTACATGTTGATGGGTTTTTCCTTCTTTTTTTCTTCTTTTTTTCCTGTGAGCTAAGTTGTTGTCATACTGCAGACAAGTGCTGTGGTGCCATGAGTTGTTGTTTTATGTCTCTTCCTGACCCGGGATCTTCAAGCTCCTCAAGCCTGCCTCATTGCCTCATTTTGGGTTATTTGACAAAATGTAGGTGGGAAGACAAGTATCAGAAAAGTGATCAGGCAGTTGGGCTTTCTATGCATTTTACCAACTATTACAGTATGTATTTAATATATGCCTGTGTGTATAAATACATGGCATTTGTGATGGATAGGTGTAAGCAATTAAAGAAAATGAGGGCAAGACAAATTTGTAAAAATATTATTCCCTCTTCAAAAAAAATCATAGATACACATTTTCAGAAGTTACTGCAGTTTCTAGTGATGAAATGTTAGTATGTTTTCAGTTTAAACTGTGATATGATCTTACTGAAAGCTATAGGTGTTTCTCCCTTCTATTGACTCCTTTCCTGAGTGAAGGGTTACTTGTAGTAAGTGTAGATAGGCAAATTTTCTTTATAGGCAAGCCTTGTTCTTTGCACTTGGCTGGAGCATTTTCTTTGTTAGAGTTTTTTTGCTGAAGAAATGTTTCTACACAGAAACAGGAGAGCATGCAAGAGTCAAGTCTGTAGAACATGTACAAAAAAGTGCCACATCTTCCTTGTGTTCTCTGAACAACCTTTTCAGTTTAGGTTTTTTTCCTTTCTCCTTTGTAGTATCTCTGCATGAGTTTCCACTCTTGCACGTGAACTGTATTAAAGTTTTGTACAATAAACATGAATTTCTAAGGTTTTTGAAGCAGGGGTCAGGAAGGTATTTCTATCAGGTATTTTTTTTCCAAAGAACTGGTGAAGCAAAAGTCACCATTTTCCTTCATGTGTTGCATATCAGTTAGCCCTTCATCAGGTCTAAAATTGAACTTCAGAAATAGCTGCATCTCAAAGCCCAACAAAACCAACACTTTTGAGGGGGTTTCAAGCTCAATATTTTTATGACTGATGTGAACAGTGGAAGTAGAATATGATTTTTATCAGGTTGGTAGTGAGATTCAGAATAGATGACAGAAAAGTATCTTCTGGAGTGATTTAACTAAGGACTAAAAGAAGCAAAAGGAATGCAAACAAAAGGATGGTCACTGAGTTGCTCATCTGCACTACTCTGTAGATGCTAGGCTATACTACAGCTGAAATAGTCACAGTTTGGGGCAGCCTGGAGTGCTAACAGCCCAGCAGAGTAGGAAAGTGATAGTTGGCACCATTCCTTTGGTTCTGTGAAAATTCAAGAACTTTGCAGTAGATGGAGAGAAAAAAACAAAGCTGGTTTGGAACTCTTTAAAGCAGGAAAGAATAGGAGTATTTATCTAGGAAGTCCTTAGAGAAAACAGCATTAAAAGCTAATTGAAAATTAGCTCTGAATTACATGGGGTTGTGTGCTTGAACAGAAACAGGATACCATATATACCATATGGAGATCCCAGTTTGTTGTGCTCCATCCAAAGCATTCTGTGTAACCTCAGGCTTGATCACTTTCCTCTCTAAAAGGTCATGGTTAGCACTGCAGTCAATTTTTCAAAGGCATGATGAAATGATTGCTTTGCTGTCTCTAATTGTGTTTGATATGTATTAGCTGAATTAGCTAATTTTTCTAATCAGGTAAATCATGTGAATTGCACCTAAGCCCTCTCTACTGTTTAGCTCTGCGTAAGTCTTTCAAGTAAAGCCACATTTACTAAGATAATTTTGATGTGGCTGAGTATTGATGGCCACAAATACTAAGTATAAGATTTTAAACATTTAAATGAAAAAATAATTCCTTTGAGCTTTTTTCCCTGATTCATTGAGCATGCTTATAAGGTATATTAATAAGGTATACTTCTCAGGGCTGTGGAAGAAGGAAGAACTGATCAGGTGATATTTTGAGAAATAGCACTTAACTATGTTTAACAATTATTGCACCTCTTCAGTCATTTTACATCACTTACACGTCATCCTTCATGTCTCTTGGATTATTTTTTTTAATCCATTCATTTGTAACATTGTTTACTATACTTCTGCCCTTATCTTGCCCTCACATTTTTAGCTGAGATCCAAGAGCACTTGGCTATTTTCTTTCAATAGTCCTTCCTTTTTAAAGACAATTTTTAAAATGTGCAGCTTTAAATTACATTGCATTTCTTCACCACCCACCCCTACCCCTTCACCCTCCCCTATTCCTTCCTTTTGTCATTTAGCTCAAGAACCTTGAACTACCTTTGTATTGTATTGATTAAATTCCTGGTTGTCATTCTGCCAACTTTTGTAGCATCCAAATTCTGAAATAAGGTCAATAAAAGGTGACAACTCTGGTGGATTTATACATGGATACATTTTTAAAATCATGATAGTCATCATCTGTCTTTTTTATTAGATGATTGAGGCTATGAGGAAGATGATAGCATGAAGTCATATTGCCAACCAGTTTTTACTACCTCATCAGTTCCTGAGTAAAAAAAAAAACAACTTATCCATTTCACCAAAAAATATTAACATGTTGTGTTTTGGCTTTGCAGCACTTGGGACAAGATGAAGCAAGAAGCTGGGCAAGTGTAATTTTAGGGCTTCTAGTAAGAATGTTTGGTAGTAACATCAAAGGCAAATACTGGAAATGTAGTAAAGAAGTTGACCTAGAGTAACATACTCCTATTTGTAGTGTATACATTATTTATTAACTATTTTAATTATCTTTGCTCTTGTCTGTTGTTTGCAGCATCATGGGAAAATTAGAAAGACCAACTTCATGAAGAAGCATGAGAAGGTATGTATTTTATCCTTCTAAGCTGAGCTTGGCAGCAAGTATTTTCTTTCCACTGTACTTGTGGGTTTGTATTACATTTTGTGTTATTGATTACTGTAGAAACATAAGAACTGCAGAAGTAACAATTTTTGGTGCACTTGTTTTGTATGCTACAAATTTCTGTGAGATACAGACATTTTATTAAAACTGTAACAAAATTTTCTCCCATAGCCATATTTTTGTGTGCAGCAAAGTGTGTTTAATAAAGCTAGTTAAAGGACATAATAAGTGGAGCTGCCAAGAATCAGCATTTCTCTCAAAAATATTTTTATATTCTTTAAAGAATTTTTATACAAAGATTTCTATAATGGGGGAAATTGAAATATAGGGATAAACAATTACAGATGCGGTGTTATAAATAGACTCATTTGCTTCAGTTGGTGTGACAGTTTATGGCAATATACCTTTGCCCAGAGAAGCTTGTCTGAAGACTGATTTACAGATCAGATTCACCTAACTCTTGTGGGTGCCTGCATCTAAAACATTTATAGCCCATGCAGAGTCAGTCAATGCAGTCATTGCAGTGAGGGTTGTGATTTGGCTCTTACTGAAGCAGGTTCTGTGTTCAGGCAGATGAATTGCACCACAAATTGTATTGATTAGATTTCTAGTGGCTATACTTGGAGCTGCAGAAACTGGTTTGGCTGTCTGTACCTGCTTGGCAGGAAGCTGACATTAGATGAAATAAATCCTTCCTTAAAACTTTAGAAATAGCAAGACTAAAAATCTATTTTGTGAATCACAATTGTGTCAGTCCAGAGGCTGTGGGGTTTTTTTACTAGAAAAAATCAATCTTGTGAATTGGGGGAAGAAACTGACTTACTATTCTATTAATTGCCCTGTTGCTGATAAAAGCAGCATTTGCTTGGTTTCTTTGCTTGGTTGGCCTGGAATGATGCTTTTCCAGTGATAAGTGAGAGATCTTCCTGGTGAATCTATTTTTGGCCATGTGTTTCCATGATTTTTCACACTGCTTGCTTTGTTAGCCAAGAGGTAGCTTTGGGGACACCTCCTGGATTTGAAAACTTAAAACATGTGTTGGAAATAACATTTGATTTTGCTGAAGAAATGAGTGGTTGTGTCTTACTGATGGCTAATGCCACAGAGGTGCTGGTGGTATATTTGAGATGTTCTTTCCCAGAAGCATTTTGAAACAAACTTTCTGTTGAAAATCCTATTTAATCTTGGCTGCTCTGCTAGTAAGAATAAATCAATGTACTCTACAAAAAAGGCAACTGGATGTCAAAGTAGAGAGAATTAAACACAAACTTAAAATAAAACAAGTATTTCCCTTGGAAGAACTTTTGGAAGTGTGGGTCATAAATCTCTGTAGTCCTAACTATACTCCCTGAGTGGGAGTACTGCCCAGTTCTGCCTTATAAACTGTACATTTCCTTTTTGCAGAATTGGTTCTTTTGAAAATGCTTAGCATTGAACAATCAGGACTTGGTATTTCTTTGAATTGAAGTGAATGCAATGCTACTGCATACAATAATCCATAATGCCTGAAATGGCCATTGGTGTCAGCTGAGGTGTGGGGTGTGCATGATGCACAAGAGCTCTGTAGATGCGAGGCTGAGCAAATCTGCTGTTCTGATAACACAGTTGCCTTGGGCTCAGGCATCTGAAGTCTTTGTTTTAACCAGCTGAACCTGTGGGAGGTGTGTGCACTGTGAGTGTTACCCACACTCTTTGCCTTGCCTCTGGAATACTCTGACCAGTTTTGTTCTCCTTCTTTGGAAGAAATCTTTAAGCTCCCTACCAACACAAGCCATTCTGTGATTCTTTGAATGCCATAAAAAAACATAGCCTTTCCTCTTCATTCCTTAAACTGGGCAAGGTCATTAAACAAAAGTAAATGTATAAATCTACTGACAGGAAATTTGGCATAAGATCCTCTGTTACTGCTCAGAAATGTTCCTTTTTATTCTGCAATTTGAACCCTTGCCACGTTAAATAAATCTTTCTATATCTTGATCAATAAACATGTATTCAGTGTATTCCATTATGTGTAAGTAGGCTGTATGAAACACTACTGAATCATAGTGCCTCCCTAGAGACCAAAGGAATAACATCATGTAGTACTCCAGGGAATTAAGAAATGGGTGAAAAAGTGTTGTTTTTGTTGCAGACCAGCAATCACCTACTTGGGCCAAAGCCATTTCCCCTGGACAGATTGTTAGCAATATTATATAGTATTGTGGACAACAGAGTTGCTCCAACTGCAAATATATTTTCCCAGGTGAGTGTGTACTTACTTTTTTTATTTGCTTTTTAGTGTCTGGAATTCACCAAGTTTTAACTGTTTTTTAAGTCAGAATTCTAATTAAATGAAATGAAAAAACAACCACAACAGGTGATTTAAATCTAAGGTTCAGAGTAATATTTATCTCTATTAGTAGCTGTGAATCCAGTACTTTATCTAATAGTCTGAAATCTGCTAATAGGTAACTTTTCCCTGGTCCTGGGCTGTGGTCTGTACTGATCAGTTCCCTGGTTTCTCCCTGAAGTCTGTTTGCATTTCTGGTTAGGTGTTTAAATGTTCACTGTCCCATAGCCAAAATTAGTCACATTGTTGCACACATTGCTACAAAAATGTAGCTGTGAAGAAGCAGCAGAGGGAATAAGGTGCTTACAGGTGAACAGTGTTTGTGTGGTACATGAACCTACTGTTCTCCATTTGGACAAAATGTAAGTCTTGCAGAGAAGAGTGAGTATCCTGTTTCACTAGATGGCAGCATAGCTGTAGAAGTGAGTGGAATTAAGTAAATCCAGTGGTTTCTCAAGACCTCTGGGTTTGTCAAGTGTATATTGACCAATTCTGTGTAAGTAAAGATGATTTTCTACTATCAGTTTGATTCTTGGATGTCATTTCCACCTTAGAAATTCTCAATTTCTTCCTTCTTTCCAGTTGTAATTTGCTTACTGAAATATTTCCCACCTTTCCCTGTTAGCTATCAGATTTAACCAGGTAATATTTCAGTTTATTTTATGCATTCATGTAAAATTCTTGGAACATAAGTGTTTATTTTTTAGGATGTGAGTTGTGTATTCTCTTATTTTTGGCTATCAAAAGCATTTTGATACACACTAAATGTGAATGTATTATATAACAGTATTTTACAGTATATTTTCAAAATTAGTGTAGCTGCATATTTTACAGTTATTCCAGGTAAGAGAACAAAAGCCAGTATTCCAATGTACAGTTAAGTAGTACTGAAGCCACAATTTGTACATATTATAGTTCCACCTTAGGCTAAATTACAGAATTTACAAGTTCAATTAAATACTTTGTTCTGATTTAGAGTTTGCACTAGATGGCAGTGTTATCAAAGAATAGTTGTAATTCTTTATTTTCTGAATATCTGGAGATTAAGCTATACCGATATTAAAAAATTGTATATAATCTTAACCACGTTAGGACAAAGAATTTGAAATAAAATATGTTTACACAATAATTCAATTTTATAAATTATTTAAGAGTATTTTTAGTTATAAAGCAATTTTTACATTAAATTTTAATTTAAAATATTGAAGTGTCCACTGCAAAATAATAAGAAATGCAACAGAATTTAAAATAGGTTTGGAAAGTAGTTTAAACTAGGCATAATATTTAATTGCTTTTCTTTCTTGAATAGTTGAAAACAATTTGTATTTCAGTGATTTTTTGTTATTGGTTATTCTGTAAATATATTTTTCAAAGAAAATATTTAGGACCTGTCTTATCCTTGTCAGTACTGATACATTTTACTGTTAAATAACACAATCTTAAATATTTTGTTTGTGTGATCAGCATGGAAATAATAATAAAATGATACAGAAATTTAAAATATTTATGTCAAATATTTGGCTTCTTAACTGACTCATGATTAATTTTATGTGCTTTTTAATTTGTAAACTCAAAGGCTGTACATGAAACAAATACACATTAATTCTCCTCATGTACTATCAGAAAATAGCATGCCTTAGCTTTAAAGTTGGTCAACAATCACAGTCAAGATTCAAGAAGGACTGGCAGCTGCTTTAAGATCTGTCACTTGCTGATTTTGTGGTATTTCTTATTGCTTGTTTTTCTGTATACTTTCTATTCACATGAAAATTTTGGTTATTAGCTTTTCAAAAGTGAAACTTCTGTGCTAATGAGCAGCAAAATTTCATTTTTCCTCTTAATGGTAGGTTTTATTGAAAATGTTTAGTTTTTCTAAATAGATTTTCAACTTAAAATTTGAATCTTAATCTTTTGCCTTTAAATATCATAGTCTTTAAAATGGTCTCATACCTTTTTTCAAATCAAGTGTTAGCATGTTTGTTTTGCAAGTGTGATCTTTGCAACCAATACAAAACTAAAAAACTTCTGCTGTAGCTTCTTGCTGTAAGTAGGTTACAGGAGATAGAATTGGACCCATTCATTTTTTAACTTTCTCACTTATATAACAGTATTTTACAGTATTTTGGTCTTCCTCACTAACTAGTACAAAAGAATAGCAGAGGGTGTTAAGGGAAGCAATTTTCCACTTCTGCAAATGGTAATTTTTTAGTTGCTCCCTTAAAAGTTGTAATTTCTCTTGGGTTTGTGCTCTTTTTAATCAAACTTTGCACACATCCAGTAAGGTTTTTTTGAGACAAAGTTAATGGAAGGTTTGGAGGTTTTAATTATAGCATCTTCATCTCAGTACGTACTTGAATTGTTTGTATTCGTTTGAGATATTCCCAGTGTTCATTTTTATCCAGAAAATTCACTATTTTTCTTATTAATTTGTCACAATACTATTTTTTTAGCACATTGTGTATTAGTTTAACAGGTTACTGAATTGAAGTTTATTTGCTTATTTTTTAAACCAAGGAGATGGAAGTTAGAGAACTATTGATTTCTGGAGGCATTTGAGAGGATGAGTTCTTAAAATGTTTGTCTTCAGACACAATTTTGTGTAATAATTTAACAGATTGAAGATGATATTGCAGTCACAGTACATTCTGTGAGAACTTGCACAGTTGATGGTCTCTGGCTGAGTATGGCTTTGTATGTATGGCTGAGTATGGGGCTGAAGTGTTCTAAAAGGTAAAATACGGAGAAAATGGTGAAAGGATGAAAGTGCACTTTCACACAATGCTGAAAGCTGTGTGACTCTGGGTGTGCAGTCTGCATCCTACAACAACAGAAGTCTTAGAGTTTCCTTGCTTGGTACAGCAGGAACAACCAGGAGTATTGTTTGTGTCTCCATATGGATCCAATGTGCAGAAATATTCATTGTGTCCAAGGGCAATTACAGCAGAATGGAGGGATACAAAGAAACTTTGTAAAGCTTGCTCAAAGTGCATTCTGCAAAGGTTCTGAGAGTATTCAGTCCTAGTTTGTGTAAGAGTAGTATTTCATTTTAGGTTTCCCATAGAAAATAGACAGAAATACAACATAATGCTCTTCATAAAAATGTGCCTTAGTATAGGACACAAATGAATTTATGCACACATTGGTCAAGAATTATCAGCACCAATTTAATTTAAATGAGGTCATTTTACATTGAAGAGGGTAGGGGCTGTTCATATCACAGTCAGTGAGGAAGTAGATGTTGTTGTTATGGTTTACAAGCCAAAATTAACCAATGTTTTTTCCTCTACCAAAGTCATTCAGTAATTGCTTCAAGTCAATTCAGTTCTCCTGGCCATTTTTCATTTTCTAGGCATTTTATCTTGCTTTTGCTTTCTTGTGAAATAGCTTTTCATAAAGAGGATTGATTAGATCTACTTGTAGTTTTGAGCTATGATGTTATCTAAGGTAAAATGGAACAAAGCCCTTTATCTTGCATACTTTTGCATATTTTATTTCTGCTAGTACATCACTGAATATTTGGAAAAACACCTAGAATAACTTCACAGAGTATATAATAGCTGAAAATTACCAAATAGGTAACTAATCAGTAACTTCGGTTTTGTTTACATTTTCACTTTAATGCCCTAAAATTAGGTCATCCCAGGTTTGGTTTTAATGTTACTCTTTATATTTGGCAAATATTTTCAGATAGTTCTATAGTTAGGACTTCTGACTCTAGTGCATTTGCAATCAGAGATTTCTAGGAAGGGTGTTTATGAGTCTATGGAGACACATCAGGTTTCTTACACATAGTCTGTATTTCATTTATTAGACACTTATCTCTTTGATGCTGGATCTAAGAAAACCATTTGAATTTTCTTAACAGCATCACAAATTTATAGAACTAGCTAGTTGTAAATGTGTAAGAATTTGGAATGAAGGTTAACAAACCTAAAATTTTTCAATCTGTTGTAAAGATAAACAGCGTTGCAAATTGTCATCCAAAGAGTAAGAACTTTTCATCTGAAGTTAAAATAAATGCAGTAGTGTGCCTACTCAGTAAATTGAGTAGTGTGTTCAGTGGTTTGTGTGTTTCTCAAAGACCCCAATATGATCTGGGTCTATGAGAAACACACAAACCACTGATGTACATAACATAATTTCAGCTGGAGGGAGCCAGAGGAATATAGTTTTCTGTAATTAAGAGAGGAAAAAAAGTGCCCTTTCTTGGGATGTAAGATTTTGGAGAGATTTGTTTTCTATTTTCTTGCTTTCTTGCCTGCCTTACATGAATAGAATAGGGAATAGCTAATATTCTTTATACAAACTGCAACAGTATGAGGCAATTTACCTGCAAAATTTCTTTGTCCTGTTGTGTTGGAAGCATGCTTTATGTCTTTCTTTTTCAGATGATAATTTAATGTTTAAACTGTCCTTTATTTGTAAATTGACAGCCATGCTAAAATTTCAATTGCAAGATTGGAAAGATGCCTGATTTTGTTCTCTACTTACTTGATTTGTATTTTGGCCTCTGTATGTCACAGCCTTTCTGGACACCAAATATCCACATTCTGATTATAGTTCTAACTCTGTTACTGCATTATGTTAGGTTCCCTTGATGTAGCAATTTGATAAAGAGGAATTTGATTCTATGATTCTCTAGTTCTGTGATTCAATTCTGTGAGTATTGTCAACTTAACGGGTTTTTTTTCAAATGGAAAGCACTCTTAATCGCTTCTGCAAGCTCTGATTGTATTAATGTTTAAAAGTAAGAAGGTTTTCATTCCACATTTGACAACTCTCGACAGAATAAGAATTACTCATTTTTTGCTAGATCAGCTGTATTGTGTTCCAGCTTTCCTTGCTGTTGGAGGGACTGCTCATAGGAACATTTTGCATCTGGTTTTAACACTATTATTTAAGACTAATAGAATACTCTCCATTTAAAAAGTGAGCAGGTGGGTGAATTTCTACAGAAAAAGGTCTGGTTTAAAATGTATGTTGTTCTCCGCTGTTCCCTAAGAGGCCTTATTATGAAGAAGAACAAAGATAAGTGGAGCCATTTTTATTTTAGAGTATGCAAGAAATGCAGAGCATATTCTTGTACTGTCAGTACAAGATGTTATATGTCAGTAAGTAGATTAATTTTTAATTTTTTAAAAATAAATGAAATGCTGGAAAAATGAAAGTTCCTGCCGATTCTATTAAACCACCTTCCTTTGCTTTCCTGTTACTCTGAAATTCCACAAGTGTTGTGCTTGTTCTATTTTTGGATAAATGGATAGAGGAGTTGCTAAAATTTTACCTGAAATAATTGAGAAATTCATAGCAGACATTAGCTACCTCAGTGTGAGAGGTGACTTTGGAAGAATATATTTCTATCCTGTTCTCAAATGAACTTAACATTTACACCTTCATGATCAAAGTTCATAATGCAGGGAGATTTCTTGTTGTCTGGTTGAATGTTTAAAAAAAATCCTTTCTATCTATCTAATAGATAATATTGCAAATTGGTTCAAGACAAAATTGAAGCATATCACACATCTAATTGTGGAGAGTGCCTTTGCTTTATATATCCATTAGGTGCTGCTGAGATTTGGGAGACTTGAACAGTTGTGTACAAAAATATCTAAATGTTTGAATAATTATTTTATACATTGTTGAAAGGTGGAATCATTAAGTAGTGAATATTCAGAAGGAAGATGATTGTAGAAGTTACATTTATCTTGGAGTTGATTGTGTATGTAGATTTTCTTGAATTTTGTTTTTGGAATATAAGCAAATATATTCTCATGTATTTCCCTATTTTTATCACTTATTGAGTTCTAAAATTACAAGAGAGGATGTCATCAGCCTCTGCTTCTGTCCTGTTGATTTAACCTGAAAATGACTGCATTTCACTGTCCTCTTGCTTCAGAGGAAGGTACATAAAATTGCACAGCTTAATCCATTCTGACCACAGGAGGTGTCATCTCTGGAGTGATCTTTCTATACTACCATGCAGGGGGAAGCATTTATTTTTACAAAAAAATGAACTATATGGAAAAAGGTCTTAAAAGCTTATGTTTTAATTTTGTTTTTTTTTCATGAGAACTATTTAGAATTACTGTCTTTCTCTTTGTCTGGTCAGTCAGAAGATCTTTAGAGCTTTCCAGTGACAGGAATGAGCAAATATAAACCGTAGACTCTGGGCTTATCTCATTCTCATTACTGGTCTAAATAAATTTCCCCTCCTCTTTCAGAGTGCAGGGAAGATAACTAAGGCACATCTTGCCAGCAGAAAATATCTGTTAGTCTTCTGTAACATCCTATGTCTCACACAGCATTCATATATAATCTGTATATCCCCACATGTTTATTGTCCAACCTTTGGTTTGTAGTACAGCCTTTTGATCCTGTGACTTCATGGTTGCCCTTACCTAAAAGATTATTTTTGTATTGTTAGAACATCTTTTTTAGCAGTTGTCAGTTTGTAGCTGTGGGGTTTTTTTGGGTTTTTTTTTAGACAATTTTATATTCTTACTGTTGTATTGGAACCTAACTGTGTTTGATCCTGTATCCTTTTATAGGTATATTATGCATCTGACAGACTTTGTTTTCCTGGATCTGCCTGTTGGTTAGAAAGTGTAGTAATCTATTGATCTCATTGTACTGAATTGTATTGATCTCAGTACTCTGTTGATTTTTCTGTAGGTTTGGGAAGATGGTGATAAGAAGTAATAAATAACTCCCATTTTCTCATTTTCTGTTACTGGTTACTGGACTAATCTGGCAGAAATTCATGAGCTGAAATGGGAACTTAATGTGATGCACAGCAGGGTGACAGAGTTAGCACTTTAGCACTGACTATGGCAGCTTGAGAGAGCCTGCTGTTAAGCAAAAAGAAAGGAGAAAACATTACTTTTAACCAAATAGCTGACTCTATTTTTTTCCAACTCTGAGCATAGCTGTGAAAAAAAATAAAAGTATTCTTACTTCAAGTACTACTTTCTAATTAAAATTGTGAAGAGACTGATATGCTTGATTCCTTCTAATTTTAATTGATGCAGAAAAGATATTTTAGAAAAACTAATAGTGTTTTACCTATAATGTTGTTTTGATCTTATTCTCATTTTTTGAGGTATATTGATAATACAGCTTTATGATTTCTTAGGAAACTTTGTTAATCAAATCTTATTCTATTTTATATGAGTTCTTTCTTTACAGTAATTTAAAGTAGAAAACTTACCTTATTTCTGTGAGGAGCTTATAGGTTTCAAACCTTACTCTGTGGCTTGAAAACAGTGTATTTTAAAAGACAAATCATTGTGAATTATTGGAAACTAGTTTTATGGAAGAAATTTGGGTTATGACAAGGGATAGACTATTGAGAGGGAATGGGGAGTGAGTACTTCAGATGAGATGAAGTTTATCAGGAAGATAAAGTGAATTCCTAAATATCTTATCTAGAACAGTTTACTGATTTCTAAACTTCCTTGCTTTTTGATCTTAGTTTTTTTATTTGTGTAGCATATCCCTAAGAATTTGCTGACCAGGAAGTAGCTGTGTTTAAGGCTTTGTGAAATGTATTTATGATAAATTTATACTTTTTTGATTTACTTTAAATTTAGTGTATAAATGACTTTCATTTCAGTATATAACCTTTTAATAGCTTTCACAAAGTATTCTTGTGGCCCTGTGAACATATTATATATTCCCTTGTGCCTTTCACATGTCTTAGATTGCATGCTATATAATATAGGGAATGTGTTGCATCAACCAACAGTTTCTTTAACTTCTGTTCCCTCAGCACATTATTTGTAAACAGTATTTGAAGCTTCCAATCTTAACTTATCTATGAAAATGTGTTAGTGTATCAAAGAAGTAAATATGAATACATGAAAGACAAAATAGAGCTTTCCTCCTTCCAGTCTCTTTCCTTTCCATGTCTTTCTCTACATACTTACTGAGAAATTGGTTTCATGTACTTACTGGTAGGAACATCGTTTAATACTCCAGGAACGAATTTGTGCTGTGTTTACATCAAGCAGTTGCAGCTGAGGCTTGTTAGTGATTGCCTCCCCAATTAAAAAAAATTCTTCACTGTGGTACATGAACTCTTATTGTTTGGAGATAAATAATCAGCTCATCCCCTCTTTAGGGAAGAACAAAGAACATAATAGTACATCTGGTTCATGTGTTAAGACAGCAAAGATTAATTAAGCAAGTACTGCACAACCTCTCTTGATAACATATATATCTAAAAACAGCCTGTATATTATAAGTTTTTTAATCACTTTGCTTTAACCATTTAGTGTATGCAGAAAGTCTATTTCAGAATCACCAGCTATTCATGGAAATAAGATAGGACACAATACTGAGATAAAGCAAATTAGAGCATTAAGATAGAATTCATTAGTTCTCTCTCAAATCTCTTGTTTTAAGCTGATATGCCTAGAAAGATATGATTAAATACTAAAAAGAACCTTTCAAGCCCCCAGGTGACATCATTAATATTCTTTTATAAATTCTCTCTTTCTTAGAGGTGATTTGACTGTTTTCTCTCACCATTTGGAGTATGACCTGTTTGGGACAAAGAACCATTTCCTTATTGAGCATTTGTGTAGAATCTGGATATTTGAAATGCAATTTCAAGACTAGAACTAACTGGAGATTAAATGGTTACATTGCATGCCCTGTTTCTTCACATTCCTGGTAGCTGGAACTAAAGTCTAATTCCAGCTGAAAGGCTACTGAAGGCCAATTTTACCTGCTGTACTTTTTGCTGTCATTGCCTTTCGGCCAAAACAGCTTTACCAGCTCCTTGGTATTCACATCAGTGAGTTGTAGGGATGCAGATATCTTGTCAAGATCTTCATTTGACAATCTTTTGCTTATTTAATATCTTTTACTTCGCTGCACATACATTAATGGATGCAATTGCAATTTCAGTAGTAGCAAGAAAGATGGTTCAGAATCACTGGTTGAAGGGTTGGCTGTAATGTTGCACTCTTTTTATTGATGTGCTCCCTGGACTGCTTGTTATATGGTCCCATGTCCTCCTGCCCCTTCCTAATGCACTCTCACATCTCCCTACCTACAGTTTGTTCTCCTTAGGTATTTACACCTCACCTGTCACTTCAATACAAATTATTTTGCTGTATCACATGTGAAATTAAATTTGTAAAATTGTATCTGTACCATTCTGTCTTTAGCTTCCATTTCCTAATGAGGTTGAAAAGTCCTGAGACTGTGCCCGTGAACAATGTTAGAGCATAAGGTAGCAAAATGGTACATTAAAGAATATGTTGGATCACTTTGGTGAATCCTTGTACTGTTTCTGCCCTGCCAGCTGCAGTCAGTTCTAGCTACTGACTTTGTGCTTGACACCCCTCCTCCCCTAAAGACCCTTTGCTGCTGGCTGTGTTCATTTGATAGCAGATAGTGGGGCTTGCCACAGTATCTTGGACAAAAGAAGCAGCTGCATTGAAAGAGAGGATTTCAGAATATGAAGCTTATTCACAAAAGAATGCCTCTTGGTAGATGAGGAATAGTTAGGAATTTACATAATCTCTCTTCTCCATCTATGGAAATAATAACTGGAAAATATTTGGGGAGAGCAATGTGGAAAATTGATACCACGGTGTAAGTAAATCTCATTTATGCAAAGTTTATATTCTTAGTAAATGTTGCAAATATCATTCATTTAAAATATGGAGAATGACAAAACAAGGTGAGACAAATCCTACAGTAGCTTAGACTTGGAAAAGCTGTTATGATGATGATGACAGTGATGATTATTATGGGTGAAAATGGTTCTGTGTATCTAAAGTTGCATAGGTGCTGCAAAAAGTTTCTGCCACTGTATGATTAAATGTCTCATGTTAGATGGAGGAGGGTGGATGATACTAGAAATGTGATTATTTTAGGCAAGATTGGGTCTATCTATGTATGTGTCTGAACAGTAAAAGTACATAGAGGTAGTCAGTGTGCTTTTCTAGTTAATGGAGAGAAGCAGACATGCACCCTGATGCAGACATGAGCATCTAAATGCACTCTGTTAGAGAAAAGTTTTAAATCTGTACTAGGTTTCAGTGAGCTGTGTCCTGATGCACTGACTCCTCCATCCTCTAGAAATGGAATCAAGACAGCCTCAGATGCAAGCATTTACATTATAGCTGTGTAAAGCTATTCTTTCCTGAAGGACTAAGAAGTGTTTTCTCAGTCATTATTCTGGCTTTCTTACAAAACAAATGGAAAAGCCACCATCAAATATCCCTGCTTGGATGTCATATTCCTTGTCAAAATGTTTGCAGGCTGGGGGCAGTGATTGATTTGTACACCTTCCCACTCATTCTTCCTGCAAATTAAGTTGGGCTGTCACTCTGCAGTGAGTACTTGGGCAGAGCCTGCCCAGGACTGCATTGCATGGCTGGCGGGTGTTGGCCTTCTCATCCTTTTTTTGCTGGACTGCTTTTGACTTATTCCTAAGGACAAGGTGCTGAAACTCATCTCTTTCTGATAGAAACTTGTTTTGCAGAATTCCGTGATGATGACCTGTCATTTTACATTCTTGAACTTGCAGTCTGAACCCTACAGCTTTGAACTGTATTTCAGTTACAGCAACTATAGACTAGCTCAGTGTCTTCTGGAAACTGCTCTGAAAGTGATATTTTTCAATGTGAGAATGCTGAATATGTCAGGAAGGGATCTTCTTTGTTTTGTGAGGTATGAAATCAAAAGAGGTGAGATATAAACTCTGCAAGTGCAAGTCATAGAAGATTTACCAACAAAAATGAAAGACTTAGAAGTTATTTAAATTTCAGGAAGTGCTTCAGAGGTAAAATTTAAAAATTGAGATTCCATACTGACATTCAGTGTGGATTTTGGCACAGTTGAACTGAAACTAAAATTGAAATGTTTGAAGACAGATCTAGTTCAGATGAGCAAGTGCTGCTCTGTAGGGGTGTTTCTCTAACATGTGATGGTGCGACTTTAACTTCATTCAGATGAACATTCATTACCCTGCTGTTACCCATGTAGAGAAAGGTGTTTAAAAAAAAGAAAACAAACATGAACGACTCAAAACCAAACCCCAGATAAACAGACAAAAATCTCAGTTTCAAAAATTATGTACTTTCAAACTATTTTTAGGTTATTCTCTTGTTTTCTAATTAGTAGTTATTCATGAATGTGATTAAATTTATGTATATTGCCATTTCTAACAGGACCTGAGTCTAGTCTCCATAGCAGTTCTCAGAGAATATTGAGAGATATCTTTCTGTGTGCATGGTTTTACATACTTTTTTTTCCTGGCTGCTCACCTTCCATAAATGTTTCCTGAAGTAGAATACAAATGAACTGTGGGAGCTTCATCATCCTACTGAGAACATTGTAAAGCATTCCACTATGAGAAATAGAATATACAGGCAATATATCTGTGTCTTTGAAAAGTTTTGAATTCAGACTCTGGTTAGCAATCAGTTTGAAAAAACATAGGAGATGTGGTAGCTGGGATATTTTTTGAAAGGCATAGCTAGAGAATATGAAGATCCAGGTTTGTCTATTTTAATAATTGAAGAGTGCTGGATGTGTTGTTGACCATCTGTGACCTACATAGAATGAACTAGTGGGTGTTCATGTTCTAGATATCTGTGCAAGAAATAGGGAAGACAACGTCAGAAGAGAAAGTAATGAATTATATACAAAACCCACAAACCCTGGTGTAGTAGATACAGACAGTAAACAGATTGACTCAAGAGATTACCACACAGACATGACAAGAAAACTGAAGATTGTTGTTATAAAATGATCTTTTTCAGCCTTTTTTATTTATTACTAGCATATGGCCTAGGAAGACTTTTTGCAACAGATATCTTCTAGTGTGGAATGGCCTCTAATGGATGTATGACACTGATGGTGTAGAGAAAAGCTTTTTAATAATTGGTGTGACTGTAGTGCTTGTGAAAGATGCTAGACTGACAGTCTAGAAGACTGGGAGCCTGAAGTAATCTGTTCTGATTCACTGAACAGGTATAGCAGAGGCATCAATGGCACAAAATCTCTGCATTGCTTTTTAATTATAGCCTGAAATATCTACCTTTTGTTTTGAGCTGGCTGCCTCTTAGTTAATAGTGACAGAGAGTTGCTGTTCATCCTAGTACTTAGCTCTCACAAATGAGCTTTTGACATAGAGAAGCTTTCTCTTTAGATGAACAACTTCTGTCACAAAATGTGATGGGCTTCCAGTGGAGGTCAAGGGGGAAGGATGGCTAACAGGGCGCACATGGTGGCTGGAGCTGTTGCACAGGAGGCTGGTCTGCTGGTCATCATGTCCTGAGCCTGCCTGTTCCCTCCTAGATAAATCATTGACACCTCACTGGTTTTAACCTTGTAGTAAACATTTTGTGGGACTAGCCTGTGGAATGCTGTTTGACCAGTTGATTTAACGTTTTCCATGCAGTTGTCACCAGAACCAGAGCATCTCTTGATGACTGGGAGAAATTAAAAGGTACAGGTGGAGATTTGACATGGCAGAATCTCCATAGCAGTAAAGAAACCTACTTTTATCCATGATTAGATAAACATTCAAACCAATATCTTCTTCTCCTCTCCCATTTCAAAAATAGCCCAAATTTTAATTCTACTCAGCATCTGGAATTCCCTAGAGTGAACCAGACCCCAGTGCAGTTTGTGGTCTCCATCTGGCTCAGGTGAAGCTTTTTTAACTTTACATTGTGCTGGGGCACAGGGGATAACTCATTGTGTTAGAGTGATGAGGAAGAAAGATAGCAAACAGGACAGGGAGTCATCAGTGTGACAGGAGATAAAAAGTAATGCTTGAAGTCCTCATGTCATTTTCTTGTGACTGAAAGTATTTATGCAGATACTAAAAAAGACAAATGTGAAGAAAAAAGTTTAATTAACTGTACTGCAAAACTCAAAGGTATTTCAGACTGATTGCCCAAAATAGATGGTGCCTAAAACCTGGATAAAGACCCAAACATAAAAATGAGTAATGTAAACAGTTTATTTGGCACTTATATTGTATTTTAATAGCAGAAATGCTTGTGCAGGTAATTTCATTTTTTTCTGTGATAGTTTGACATGAACAGAGAAGAAATTTGAGTCTGTTTTATTAAAACAAACAAACAAACCAAACAGAAAAACCTACACACATCAGTGAAAAGTCAATATAAAGTGGTAAATGCAAGCTGGTATGCATAAGTGGATATGACCTGGAATAAAGCTGTTCAGAGAAAGGAAAATAATTAAAAAGCAGTAACACTTAAAAGAAGATGTAGGCATGAAGACTGGCAAAAATTAAAGGCTAGAAGGGAATGACTTGTGAAGAAAGATTAAAGGAAATGAACACATGTAATTATTACTTATAGCTATCTGTGTGCTTGGTGATGTTCAGATGAAGAGAGATGATCCCTACACTAATTTGGCTAAATAACTACCAGGGGATGATGAAAATGTCTGAAGGTATTTATAGTCTTCAAGTGCCAAGAAAGGATTCATTTAGAAGAGTTCAAAAAAGGTCTAAGTAGGAGTAATGAAATAAGATGAGCTTTTTTAGCTTTGAATGCTATAAAAAAGCCTTCTTTTGGAGATGGTAAAGTGTGTGATAGTCTCCCCTGAAGTTTTAGTGCAATGCCCCACTGCTTGAGCTATTGCAAATGACAGTAGGCAAAGCATTCAGATATAAACTTAAAAGAAGGGGAAAGAATTTTGCATTGGTGGGAGGAGAGTGAAGATGACTTAATAGATATTTTCTATCTTTAATTTTGGTGGTCTCACATGGTATAAATTAACAAAATAAGACTCATGGTATACTACTGAAACATAATTTATGTAAATTTGCTTTAGAATAGGCATTAACCTTGATCCTTACTTCAGTTCTGCATTAAGCCTTGCCTTTGATACAATAATCTTAATTAAAACTGAATATTTTATGATTTAACTCCCTCTGCCTCATGAGCAGAACAATACTCTTATCTGTGTTACCTATAAAAGTGCAATCCATATAGACTATCTATTGCATCAGATGATAGGTTTGCTTAAGGTCTTTTTCATATGAATCAAAGTACTGACAAAGAGCAGTTTAATTTGTTTAAAAATTATTAACTCTTATTTTACAACCAAATGTTAAAAAGCTAGTTAAATGATTTTTCATGCATGGTGAATTAGGAAATGTTGACCTAATAAATACTATATTCTTTTGGAGACAAAAAACCCCAACCTGCATGAATGAGGAGAAAAGTAAGTATTGGCAGATGTGATGTGTGACAAGTGTGTCATCATGTAACTGTCAATCACTGTCACCTTCATAATACTTTTAACTGGATTAGGTGAGGTAGTAAGAGAAAAGCTGTTCATTTTGATGTTAAATCCTATTATGTTCTAAAAGGAACAGGCAGGAATTTGAAACGGGCATGAAATTTTGCCCTTTTTTTTAAATTTTGGAGGATTTTTTGTTGTTGATTTTGGGAGTTTTGTTGTTTGTTTTATGTTTATTTGTTTTGTCATGATGTTAGAACAAATGAAGTCTGTTCTGGATCAGTATTGGAACTTGCCCTCCTCTCCAGACACATGACCATGTGCACACATGCAAGACACATCCTTAATCTGGGGGTGCTTTGTAGCTGCAGTCACTGATGCAGGACAGGCATTTTTGGGTTGCTCACTGCTTAAAAATGGAGACGTTTGTAAAATGACTTTTTCTAACTTGAAAAGATGTGCAGGTGTTGTCTTAGTTATTTTGTAATAATCTACAGTAGAAGTTCAAGGAGAGAGGATGTAATATCAAGTGACAACACTTAATAAATTATATATGTATGTGTGTGTGTGTATATATATATATAAAACTGAGCCTTAAAATGTAGAAGGCAAGCAAACCTTTGAGTATCCATTTGTATTGAAAAAGGCTATCTTTTTCTGAAATTCTTTAATTTTTTGTTGAATTTAACGTATCAGACTAAATACTTTGGATAAAAAAGCAGCTGTGATAAATCTTGATATCTGGACTGCTTCTTTACTGAGTAGCGGACTTATGTGTGTCACTGGAATCTTTGATTATGTCAGATATTTAGTGGACCCAGTGTAAGTCATCAGTCTTTTTCTTCCTTGGTTAAATAATATTTGCCAGTCACTTTCCTCAGCATTTGAGATATTTTCCTCTCATTGTTCTAGTTTTTTCTTGCCTCTTAAGTATCAAGTTGCAGCTGTGGTACATTGGACATCCCCAAGCATTACATGTATACTGATACCTTTACTTCCCATTCAGAGCACAAGAAACATAGCAGTGTGCATTTATTGTGAATAATTATCTTATAAATGAATTGACCGTGTATTTTTGGGCACAGCAGCCTTCTCATCAGTTCATTAGTTTATTGGATTCAACACTTACAGAGAACCCACAGAACAAATTTGTGAAGTTGAATACATTTATTTGCTGAAGGATAAAAATAGAAAGTGAATAGTTGTTAATATCATTTTTACGTTTCTAATCTTCCCATTAGATCTTTACAGGAGAATGTAACACCTGATCACACTGAAAAGGAAACTCTTTGCTTTAGTAGCACCTTTTCCCTGCTTTTTAGCCTGTGGCATTATCAAGTGCAGCTTTTAATGGCCACAAAGAACACGGGAGCTGTGTGTTCTGTGTGGGTCCCTGGCGCCAAAGGATGTTGTGTGGCTGGTTCCAGGGAGCCCAAAGGGTTAAATGCAGTTAAGCTTTTCCTCAGCTTTCTGGGAACCTGGCAGTGGCTTTCTTTCAGTTGCTTTGTAACAGGAGGAACAATACCTGAATTCAGCCTTGGGTTGTGTTGGAGAGGGGGAAGGATTCAGGTTATAGTGTCAGAGGCAGCAGTTGCACTCGGGCAGCACCAGCAAGTGCTTCACCCACTGGCTGAAAAAAGGGGAATGTTAACAAGGCAAGTCTCAGATAAGACCATATGTATGTAGGGTTTTGTTGTTATTTAATCCATTTCTCTCTGCTTGTGGTTTTTTTTTTAGCTAAATTAATCATGCTGTTTGAATAGGCTGCATTCTGCCACTGGGAACTGTAACTCAGGCTCTGGCTGGTGATGAGCCAGCCTAAAAGCAGGGGGACACAGTTTTTTTGTGGCTTGCACTCAGGCAGGAGTTCAAGAGTCTTGTCATTTGGAAGAAAATAAGCATTTAGAAACTGAAAGTTGAACCCCAAGCCTAGATAATGATGTTGAAAAATAACCTCTGAATATTCTTATAGGAAGAAATCATTCTGTTAGTCAACTGAATGGAAACTGTGTTTCTGAATTAATGTTTAACAGTTTATTTGTGAAGGAGGTGAATGCATTTATGGCTACTGACTGTATTTCATCCATGATTTCTTCAATGAGCTACTGTTAGTAAAGAGCACCAAGATGGTTTGGTCAGAGGAGGCTGCATGTGGGATCTCAGCACCTCAGGACTGATGTGCACCCTTGGGGGGCTCGGGAGTCCTGGAATGTTGCCAGAAGTGTCTGGTGGCTGGACTTTGATCCTACACGGGACACAACACCTGTATGAGGATGGGAGGATTTCACTGGGTGAATGGTGAAGGGATAAGTTAATTAGAGTGTGAGACACAGGGTTTAGGATTTCTGTACAGGGGGGTCTAAAGAAGTAAGATGGAGGAATTGGGGCGTGTCCTGTCCTTCTTCTTCTTCTTCTTGGCCTCCATCTTCTGTGGTGATGTTGGCACTTTGGGATTGGTTATTACTAAAAGTACACTGGTTAATAAGGGTAAAAGGTATTGGGGAAAATTGATAAATATTGTATACATAACTTTGAGTATAAAGATAAGTGACCGCCCCGGGGGCTCTCAGTGTGCTCATGGCTGGCTTGCTGTGCAAACCTCTGTCGGGCCGAGAGAAAATCTTTTAGATAAACAATTAATAAACACCGAGACCGAGAAAAACCCTGAAGCCTCTTCTCGTCCTTTGAAGCGCGGGCTGTCCAAGGCCACCCCGGGCCTTTCCAGGTCACCTAAACAGCCGAGAAACCGACAGCTGCATGGGAATCTCATGATTGTTTCAAATTTCTGGATTTTCTAATTTCTTTTAGAGAGGGATTTGGGTTACGTTCCAAGAAACAAACAAAAAAAAAAATATCCTACCAAGAAACCACCCTGCCATAAGGATAAACATGTCAGTGTTTGGTTTCTGAGTTACACATTTCTCCACATCCAAACATTTTTTTGTCTGGAGCAGGAAGATGCAACAGTAGTAATTGAGGAGAGAGAGCCCTGTTAAAGCTGCCCCACCCAAGTGCTAATATGTTTGAAAGTGATGATCCAGGCACAGGGTGTGGAGCATCTTAGGCTGAGAAGTGGGGAAGCAGGGGGAGCAGGAGGCTTGTAGAGGATAAGGGGACATAATGAGCCACAGCCAGGAGCTGCTGCTCTACTCCAAGGCAATGGGCACAAACTGAAACACAGGAGGAGCATCAGGAAATGCTTCTTACTGTGAGGGTGACTTGAGTGCTGCCACAGGTTGCCCAGAATGGTGGTGAAATCTCCATCCTCAGAGATGCTCAAAAGCTGTCTGGGCATGGTTCTGGGCAGCCTGGTTGAGATGGCCCTGCTTGAGCAGGAGGTTGGACCAGATGGCCTCCAGAGATGCCTGCCACCTCAGCCATGCTGTGATTCTGAGTTGTGAGGGACAGGGAGAAGCTGAGGTTGTAAGGGACGTGAACAGAGGGTGTTTGAGATTTTTGCATGGGGAAAGGCTTATGAATAGAAGTCTTTATCACAAAAAATTTTCATATTTTAGTATATTAAAGATTTTATCACGTATGTTAATTAAGCTAAACAATTTTACAATACTGAACTTTTATACATCGAAATACACAGTTTTTTAATAAAACAAGGTTCATGGAAGGCTCTGAGGAGGGCTTCTGGCCAGAGAGGGTCTTATGTCAGGTACTGTCTCAATTGATAATGTATATTTCTTTGTAACTTGCTGTTGCTTTTAAGAACTTGTTTCAAGTCCAGTCATAAGGCTTTCAGAACACACCATTGTAGAAAAATGTTGCTTTAGCAAAGTTTAGCAGAAGCATTTACCATGTTTCTGTTTTTAAAAGCTTTAGTTTTTAATGAAGTAGTAACTTTTATCATGCATTTTAGGCAAAAATTGTGATTTCAGGATACAGTACTGCAATTATCATTATTCATTTGAAATACAACAAGCTTTAAATAAAACATTTCAACTAACATGTGTGAACTGGCACTTCATGTACAGGAAGAATAATCAGCAGCATGATGGCTTATATTGGCAGAATTTGTCCTAATCATTAAGTGGCTTGTTTAATACTTTATATGTCCAGCTAATTCCAAAATTTGGTCACTTTTTCTTCTTTAACAAAAAACAAACAAAAAATTTCTCCACTGCATCTATATGATTTATACTCAAACTGGAAAAAGAAAGGTTTTCCATACAAAAACTACTGGCAAGTGCAAAATCTAAATTATTGTAAAAGGAGACATTATTTATATCACTTCTGCAGTTGTAAGACTCTTGGGATTTAACTGTTCAACTGCTGTATGGGAAACATACATCTCCAGTAGTATTTGGTTTAGGAACTGAAATCTTGGTACTGACTGTTAAGGGCTTTAGGGGAAGGGAGAAGGCACCTAAGAGCAGCCTTCTTTATATGAAATTCTAGGTTTTACCAGTTCAATTACTGGAATTATATTTATATATTTTTATATATTAGGGTTTTTATGTTAGAGCTTCATAGGGAGGTATTAAATATACTCAGTAGAATAGGTGTGTGTGTGTGTTTATGAAGGACATGCCATTGAAGCCTATGTTTCAGAAAGAATTCTCTGCCAAGATAAGTTATTTTTGGACGATTTGGAGAGTTCCAGTTCCATGAAAAAGACAGCTTAGTGACTTAAGATTTTGCACAGCATGTATTGTGTGTGTGCATTAATGTGTATACACATAAATTGTTTCTAGTACCTGAAAGTATCTCCTAAGAGATAGCCAAAATTAGCTGCACTCTTCATTGCTGAAATTGGTTGAGTGTAGTTTTGTTTCTACACTTAAACTCTCTAAGTTGTTTAGGACTGTAAATAAACCAAAAAAAAAAAAAAGTGAGGAAGGTGGTGACAAGATTGTCTTTCTAAACAGCACTTCTAAGTCACTTCTTTAAAGTGATCTTTTAAAAACGTGAATTTTATGCATCCCAAATGCATCCTCCAACTGTGAACACTAGATTAAATTCATTCTTTAACATTTCATATGAGACAAGCAGATGCACTGCAAATGAAATAAAAAGATCAAAACTGGAGGTAAAATAAGAATAATTTATCCAACTAATATGTACATGTGATTAGTTTTATCTCATAGGGTGCAGGATAATACTGTTACTTTTTGTAAAATAAGAGTTTTGTGGAAATCCTTGCCTGCTTTCCTAAGAATGTGATTTTCTTAACAGAATCCCATAAATGTTTGTTGATATTTTTAAGTATCTACATGGTATTTTATTTCTGAGAAAACTAAGTTTTGTATAATACATATTCACTCCTTGAAAAACCTCCCCCACTGCTTCTAAAATGTCAAAGCTGAGCACAGGGATTTAGCCATACAAGTTCTATTGAGATTAATTGGATTTGTATGGCTAAATCCATGCAGGTCTTCAGAAAATATTGCTGCCCCTTGTATATAAAATATAAATATATGTTTACAAATACAGTATCACAAGAAATATTTAGACAGAGCAGTAAAATCAGGTTTAATTTATGTTTGGAGGTGAATAAGGTTTGGTTTTCTATAAACTAAGGGTTCCTGTTTAAGTATACTGAGTGAATACTAAGCATGTGCTGTGCTTGCCTTAGGGCTTCATTTTTTTTAAATGCGTGAAGCATTTACATAGGAGTCTTCTGTACTTCACTCAGGAGGGGGAAGAGCATTTCTGATTCATTAATCCCTTTTTCTTTTTCTAAGTAAGTGGGTCCTTCACATCATGCACTCAAGAGGTGTAAAATATACAAAGAAGTGGGAGGGACAGGCAAAATGATGCCTGGCTTGCTATAAGGTATAAATTTAAAATCTGTTTCTCTTTGCCAGAAGAAAAATAGCGAGGGGAAAAAAGGGCAGCACTAAATCTACTGCATCTGCTTGCATGATATGCAGGTTTGGGATAATTATTTTCTCTCTTGTTCAATAAAGTGAGTTGTTACCATGGTAACATTTATATTGCACAATTTCTCTGTTATAAAATAAATGAGAACAGTTTTAGAGTCAGAAAAATCTTTGTATGGAACCTTTTTCTTTTCTGTATTTTTAAGTGTCTTTAAATTTGTGTCTTAAAATTTTCTTGAGATGACCAAGTTTTGGTGCACTTTCCAGATAAAATTAGTCAGCTTTTAACAGTATGTAGTGCTTCTGCAGGACAAGATGCGCAAGATCTGGTTGTAAAATTGAACTCAGCCATCAGGCAGATGCAGACTGCCCAGCAGCTCAGAGGAATGGTCTGTATGTCCTGACCCAATAACCAGCTCCTGGCAGCGACACCTTGCCTGTGCTGCTGTGTCACCTTGGACAAGATGTGCTGAGAACTTCATAAAAAGTGGGTTTGGGCCTTCAGTGGCAGAGGGGCAGGTGCCCAGGGTGAGTGTTAGAAGCAGAGCATACCCTACATAATATTTTGGTCTCTGCTGCTTGTGCTCCTCTTACTGAGGAGTAGCAGACTGATAGCACCACTTCCTGACCAGCTGCTTCTTTGATGGGGTGGGTTTTTAATGTTTACTGACTGCAACACAGATTCTGCAATGGACATTTTAAAATATCGTTGAGCACTACTCTGACTCTGCTTTCTGAAGAGACTCCAGAGGATAACCATGGGAGCTGCTTGCCTGTTATGTAAAGCTTATGTGCAGGGCTTCCAAGAGGTGGGAGAATGTTTGGATAGAACAGTTGATTGGAATGACAGGTAGCTTTTCATCAGACCCTAGTAGTGTCTTTGGCAATCATAACTGCTTCTCTTTGTTCAGTTTTTTCTTCTGTATTTTCTCACTACAGTAGGCATTTTAGTATGGAGGTGACTTTTTAATCTGTTGAGATCAAAAGACTTCATTGCTTGCTTGATTCTGTCCTGTTTTTTCACACCTTTCTGTTGATCTCTTGTATGGATTTTTCAGTTTGGTGATCAGTATATTATTTTTGAGGGATTAAGCCATTTTAAACTGATTTAATTTTAATATTCAAAAAGTCAGATTTATAATTACTGAGTATTGTTGAAAAGTCTTGACACAATGATTATTCACAAAATAGAGTGGCTATCACAGCTATCAACTCCGAAAAGAGATGAGTTAATTAGTCATGGGAGCACTTGTTCCTTGACTGCACTGTATTCCACTGAAACTTACATAGGATATCTTGTGGAGGTTCTTCTATGCTTTTCAAACCATAGATTCATTAAACTTGAAAAAGACCTTCAAGCTCATCAAGCCCAAGCTTTGACTGAACATCACCAGGACAGCTAAACCATAGCACTAAGTGCCATGTCCAGTCATTTCTTGAACACTTCCAGGGCTGGTGACTCAAACACCTCCCTGGCCAGCCTGTGCCAATGGCTGACCACCTTTTCAGTAAAGAAATTATTCTTGATGTCCAGCCTGAACCTCCCCCCTGGTGCAATGTGAGGCCATTTGCTCTTGTCCTCTCCCTGGCTGCCTGGGAGAAGAAGTCAATTCCCACATGGCTTCACACTCCTTTCTGGCAGTTGTAGGGAGTGAAAAGGTCCCCACTGAGACTGAGCAGCCAGGAAGGTGGCTGCACTCTCCTACACATCTGCCTACAGGGAATGCTGTACAAACTGCCCTGCCACATCCTGTCTGTCCTGTTTGCCCACACTTCTCACTGTGCTCCTGGTCACTTGTGCTCCCTAGAGCTCTTCAAATCTCCCTCTGGTGCTCTGGCATCACCCTTCCCATGTCAGCCTCCCTCACAAAAGCTGCCAGCTGCTGCTGGATCTCTCTGCTCTCTCTTGGGTTTCCCTGACTCTGGGAAGTCCCTGCTGAACTCCTTGTAGTGTTTTCTGCCCCAGAAATTGCTGTAGCCACCAGCCATGTAGGTGCTGTCACCACATACCTTCCCCACTCCACTCCTGAATGATGTGGAAATTGCTTTGTGCAGCATGTCACTATTTTACGGTTCACCCTGTAAATGATTTGCAGTTGTGTAGGAGCAGTATAGTCAATGTTTGCTAACTACACAAATTTTAACACATTATATATATAGCAAGATGCTTTTAGGACTCTTAGGAGTGGTTGTATCTTTGAATGTTTCTGTCTATCTAAATAGACAGAATTATCCTTGATTGCTATAAAGGTGGGAGAAATATTAATTGACTTCATTCTGTTATAAGAAATGTTTTCCTTTAGCAGCTGTTCCCTTCCCACATATCCTTTGTCTAATCCGTTGACCTGCCTTGTTGGTGGTGTGGCAGCACAGTGGTTCACTAGTTCTTTCGTTGCCTTGGTTGGCTTTTTACCCAGCACATGTAGTTGCCAGACAGGAGTGTCAGAAACTGGGTTTTTTCCAGGTTAGAGAAGCTAAGTGCTACATGGCATAACTAGTAGAATTTCACAGTTGCTTTAAAGGGTGACAGAAACTGTATAAAAAACTAGTGTTGTGTTAGAAGAACATGGTTTTTTGATTTACAGTTAATTGCTGACAGATGATGTTTCATGCTGACAGATGATATTTCATCCTCTTTATCTGATAAAACCAAGTATAACTGAATAAGAGATGGAAAACTGGTAGTTTTGACCACTTTGTATGTTATCTGTGCAAGGGATAAAAGGATATTTATATCTTTTGAAGTTGCATCCAACCTATTGAATGGGTCATTGAACCTAGATTTTTAATATTTTATGACTTTTCAATTCATGGTTGGCTGAAAGCTTTGCTTTCTCTAGAAATGGATGTTATGAATTTATAGCCTCTATTGTAGCACATCTAAACTTACACATTTCTTTAATGAAAACAACACTTCTCTCTGTAGATTACAGCCATCGCTATCTGCTGTTACAATAGGGCTTGTTTTATTTGTTTTCAGGTATCTAGAGGGCTTCTTGAATGACAGTCTTCATCCTGGCCTTTCTCTTCCTTCTGGTGGGAACCAAATGCTTTAGATTTGCTGATTAAGAGTAGAATATTCTCCATGAGGCTATTTGGTTTCCTGACAAGCTCAGAGAGGGAAGATTCCAGTTAGATCCGTCCATTTCCTACCAGCACAGAGTGACTTTCAGGAGTCCTCTCTTCCCTTGTGCTGCATGGTGACACTTAGCCAGCCTGGAACTGAAACTTCCATTAATCCTTGGTGCTTATTCTGTTCTCCTTAAGGGTACCTGTAAGGTACAGGAATATGTTAAACTTAAATGTCCTGATTTTGTTAGGGAAGGGTTCCTCTCAGTTGCTGTTGTACCAGAACTTCGTAACTCTTGGTTCATCTAGGCTCTGACATCCCTTACCAAATAAAATTCTAATTACTGTTTTTTATAAAAATAAATCAGGTGTTTGGAATTTTTTCTTTTCCTCTGTTGGATGGCATAAAACCTAATATGACTCACTGCCATATATTGCTGAGAGCTAGGCAGTTTTGTTATTTCTAATCTCTTGACATGCAGCCTTATAATAAATTTCTCCTCAATGTATTGATGAGTGCATTAATATTACAAATCAGCAAACTTCTTAGCTCCAGTTTGACAATACAAGAGTAGCATGAAATTTCACGTTTCAACAGGTCAGATCCCTAAGTGTGAACAATTTTATACCTAATTACTGAAGTCTCTGAAGTTAAGAACACTAGGACCCAGTATATCAGGAAATTTTTCTTCCTTAGAGTTTTATTACACATTTCCCTGAGCATCCTTTGCTGGTACTTTCAAGAGGCAGCAGATTGGGCCAGGGAGAATCTTTGTTTTGTACCAATATGCTGTACTTACACTCTTAAGCAATTGATACAGGTTGTTTTTATTTTTTGTTTTTGTTACTATTTTTTCCTGTTACAGAACCACTAAAATTTGCAGTTTATCTAGTCACAGTGAATGTGAATGTGGAGTTGATTGCAGTCTTCTGCAGTGCATCTTGTGAGTAGTTGAGAAGCAGCATGCTACTGTGGAGTGTCTCTGTTTTCACAATCTCAAGATTTAAAATCAATGTATTTTTAAATTGTTATTTTTCAGATCAAACTCCCATTTGGGACTACAGTGTATTTTACCATTTTTCTATTCTTGTGGTTGAAATGCCTGAGATCTGTATTTCAGAATATTTGGGTCAAATATTCCTGGAGTGGTTATTTCAATTAAAGAATTCTTAATATCGTGTTTCTTTATATAATATTTGGATCAATACTCTTTAAACACTTAATTATCATAATCATCCAACAATATACTGTAATTAAGACACACTGAATATCTTTTTTTCTTGCAGAAAGCTAGGTAATTTACTTTAGAGATACTCCCAAATGTCTGATTATGAGCAATCTCTTTTAATTTCATTATGTCTGCTCTTGCCAAATACAAAAGACTGATTTTTATCCTCAGGACAGGTTTGAAATCCTAATTGCTTGAATCATTTTTTAATGCAAATCTGTATTTACAAACACAACTTCTTCATATAGCAGTAAAAGGCTGGTAACTGTGTGCACAGTTCTATAATTTACTGAAATAGCATTAAAAATTTAGGAGCCTTCTGTAAATATATCAAATCCTATCAGTATCACAGGTACTGGGTAGTATTTCTAACATTACTGCTTTCCTGGTCTTAATAGAACTTGACTTGCAATATCTAGAAATGTGGCCATTGTGGGACAGATGCAATAAATGAAGGAGGAGGGGAGGCAAAATTTTCTAGATTTGGGGAATTAAAATTGTATGGTCAGTGGCACGAAGATTTGCTTCTGGAAAACAGTCTTTGTGTTGCTTTCCTTATCTTGTAAAAAAGCCTGCCTGGAACCTGAGACCTTTGATGCAAAAATGAAAGAAGATATGGCAGAGGGATACTTCTGTTGGCTATTGCCTGTGCCTTGAAAAATAGCCAGCCTTGGTCTAATGTCCACTTTGTGAGGCTACCTGGCTTAAGTAATCAAATTAACTGTAAAAATCATTCCCCAAGTGTTCCTTTGACCATCTGTTACCATCTTTGGTTTCTTAGATTTTGGAAGTATGAACTAGAAAGGGGAGTACTTTTGAATTAGCTGTCTCCAACTTGTGTCTGTAGTCCTTTTACTTAGGAGTTGTGTTTCTTGGTTGTTATGGAGTAAATTAGATGTACACATCTTCAACAGATTGCAGATGCATTCAGATCTTGGGTTTGAGTATCAAAATTAACTCCTGTCATCACTTCCAAGGATCTTAACAAAATTCAGAAAATATTTCCAAATAATCCTCAGGTACAGAAAATAATTTGGTCCTTTTAGAAAATACCACATTAAGCAAATTTCTAGCATGCTTTTCATGCCTTTGTGAAGTACTTTAATTGATCCTCAAAGTGAGGGAACTGACTCAGAAATACTGATTTATCCATGCATCACTCTGTAGAGTTTTTATATTTCTTTTTAAAGTTGATGAGCAGAGTGAGGCAAAGAGTGTTGTGAACTGCCTTTTATTTTCCTTCTTATTAGGCAAATTGATTAATGCTAAAGTAAATGTGCTGAGAAAAAGAAAAAGGAGCTTTTTCTTAATTTCTATATTGAATAAAAATAACGAAGAGAAAGCAAATTCATTAACACGTTGAAAGATTCCTCTGATATTAGGTCCCAAATGAATAAATTATTGAACTGCTTTTAAAAAGTGATGTTACTGTAACAATGAGTGGGCAAGGCTAATCTGTGCAAATGCTTTTGGGAAGGTTTTCAGGAGATGGCGGGGGAAGCTGGATTTTCATCAAGTGGGGTTTTTTGCTTTCACAAAGACTGCAAAGTATGGGGAGAGTACAGTAACTGATAGTGAGAGAGCCCTTGCAGAGGCCCAAGAGAAGGTTAAAAGGGGAAAAAGTGGCAGGATGTAGAAGATGCAGATGATGTACTTTATCTTTGATGAATGCATCACAGCAGGCACATTAAGTCAGCCCCAAAATGGGCTTACCCACTGTTTTACTTCTTAGACTGTAAAACTGTCTGACTACTTCTAAGTAATATCAAATGAGCAGGGAAAATTTAAGACTAGAAAGCAGAGGATGAGCATAGTCTGTATATGTTACAACTTCTTATTACCTGGGGCTTAAATGCCTGCCACAGAGGTGATATTTGCATTCAGCAGCCCATGGTTTAATTTGCTTCCATGAATGTGCTCAGTCGCTTTCTAAACTCCTCCAAACTCTCTGCCACTGTACTGACTTTGCAGAGGCAAAGTGTGTTACAGATTAACTACAATTTTGGATGAAGAATACTTCCTTCTGGATTTCTTGTTTACTTTTTTTAATTGCCTTTTTGGTTCGCTGGAATAATTCCTGGATCTTGATTCAGTGTCCCCATTTTAGAAAATCAATGGTATTTTTAGAAAAAATATTGTATGTTTTGTTTCTGTTTCTTTAAATATTAGTTTTGGGAAGATAATATGTGAGGTGTAGAGATAATGGGAAAGTACAGAGAAGAGTTGAAGGGAAGCTGTACTGATGAGTCAAGATTTGCAGCTAGTCAGAGTCACTAAACAAACCCTAGAGGACATACTGCTAATTGAAGAGAAAGTATTCTAAAATATGAATAGAGCCAAGGGTAGGAAGTGTCTTCTCAAAATAGAAAAATACATTTGCTTCTCTTGAGATTGAAGGGAAAGCCACAAGGGAGGCCAATTGCAGGAGACTGCAGAGAATTGCAGGCCTGGAGAGAAGGCAGCTTCTAGTGTGCAGAAAGGTGTTCTGTGGTCTGAAAGCAGAGAATGGAGTGGTACAGAAAGAGGAGGGGGAAAGAAAAAGGCAAAATATGTGTTTATTCCTTGATTAAGTGTATGAAATTGGCACTGTTTCTTGTCAAGCATCCTTTTGTGTAAATGGGATACAAAAGGTAAGACCTGGTAGAATAAGGAAGAGGTGGTGAGCAGTGATTATACAATGGAGAAAATATCATATGAAAATGGTTCTAATGACCTATAGAATAAAAACCAGAAGAATTTTCTAGTAAAATTCAATGTTATATGCCTTGGGCTTAATAAACATTTCTGTTCTGAAGAGACACAAAAAAAGTTTTAGGTGGTGAGTATGATACAAACTGAGTTGGTTTAACAGCAAGAAGTTCAAGGTCATGTACTTGAGGGTAAATAAACATTTCTTCTGGATTGTGTAAAGGAAGTTTTGGCTGTCTTAACAAATGACTGAATCGCTGATATGATGAAGCTTTGAAAAAGCAAATGGAGTCACTTGTTTAAATCTGTAAATCACATAGATTTGCCTTGAATGAAATGAAATCAAGGTCCTGGTGACTCAACACAAAATAATGAGGTAATACTTCTGTGACAGCAACACAAAAACCCAAACTGATCTGGAAGAAAGAAAGAAAGACATCAAATGCAAGCACTCATAAAAGAAACTGCAAAGCAGGCTGGGTCAGTGTGTTTGCCCCATCCCATCCTGCACTGCCACCTGTGTGTATCACCAAAGGGAGGAGCACAGGGCCCTGTCTGTGGGGCAGCATTAAGGCTGGGGCTGGGGCTGTGTTGCCTCTGTTGTAGTCAGAAACATTTTGACTGTGTTCATAATGTAGTTTAAAAATAGAGTTGGATTGCTTTAAGCTGAGATAAAGGTAAAATACCTAGCTGAAGCATGTCATAATAAATGTTTAACTGCAGGCTTGAAGGCTCCAAGTAATCTTGAAGCGTGTCCCCCTGTTGTATTTTTTTTATGCATTAAAAGCCTCACACAAAATGTAATTCAGTATCAAAACCTGATTGTTTTGTACAAGGATTCAAACAAATGTTGGTTTATTTTTATTAATAAAAACAATTTTTATCAGGTACTGTCTTAAATATATATAGTTGTAATATTCCATGGTTATCTTTCTGTGCAAGCTTTTCAAACAAGGCTGACATTTGAGCACACTCTGGCTATAATTTTCATTGAAATAATTTTGAGCAGGTTTTTTTATGCTCACATAATTTGTATTAGGGTCATTGAATTTAACTCCAGGAGGGTTTTGCACAGTCATTCTGACTGAAATGTGTTTTGTAAATGGTATTGGGTGTTCCAAGTGCCATGTGCCTAGCAGAGGTTTTTCCATGTGCCTGGATGTGGCTGCTGGCAGGGGTAGGTTTTGATCAAGTGCACAGGCTTTGAGAGCTGTGGGATGATGGTGCTGCAAAGCACCATTCATGTGACTGTGAAAGAATGTAGTGCCCTTGTCTGGCAGAGCTGAATACGGGAAGTTCTTCATTTCTTGACGTGTTTGACGTTCAGAATCTCTGTGTGACAGTAAGCCAGACTGAAGAGTTAGAATTAATTTTACATCTTGGGCAAGATAATTGAATATTATAAACTGTAGAGATGAAAAAAACCACAGAGCATTTAGTATACTTCTGCCAGTTTGAAATTGTTCCTCCTTTCGTTAATATTTTTCCAGTCCAGTTTAAAATGTACACTTCATGAGGTTTCAGTCACATCTCTCAGGAAGCAGCTTCCCCTCCACCCCAAACAGCATCATTTTCTGTTTAGTTTTATCCTATGGATTTGAGATATGTCCCACTGTTGGTCCAGACCCTTTCCTAGATAATCTGTCATTGCTTACCCTAGCTAACCATGCGTTTCCCTGTGTCATGGGTTCTAATTCTGCTCATGTTTTGCACCTCAGTGAATATTTCCTGGCTTCTTGTGGTGTCCTTGGGAAGAGCCCAGCCTTTCTCAGCAGACAGCCCTTCCTTCTGGAATCCTTCTCACTTCCACACAGCCATGTGCTCACAAAGCCAGTCTTTGTGTCTACTTGGGGAATGATGCAAGGCCCATCTGTTAGTCCAGGCTGATAGGAAAAAAGCTGCCTTGAAGGATGACTTGTGGGTTGCTTGTTTTTTCCAGAGGTTTTAATGTCCATATTTGACCAATGAATCTCCAGAAGCAATCTGAGTGGTCATTTCTTCCCGGGAACAATTATCTGCTGTGCTTGTATGATTATTCTCACCTTGGATCCAAGATTTCAGCAGCAGGTTTCTCACATTAATACATTTCAAAGCAAGTTCCATCATGACTTATTTTAAACATGCTGGTAAAACTCGTTTCTCTACACCTTTCAGATCAGAAAGGGTTTTTTTTTCAGATTCTCTTGTTATTCCTGTAGAAAATTTCATTTAATTGTTAATTTTTGCTAGTATTAAATCATCACCAATTTAAGCAATTTTACAAATAACTCTAGAATTTTTCTTCCAACTATAATTTCTTTTGTTCTGAAGATTCTCAATAAATATTCTTTCTTATATCACCCACACAGTTTTTCTGGCTTGTTGCTAGTCTGTTCTTGCCAGATGTTTCTTCTCAAGCTTTTGTGATAATGAAATGGAGCCACTGTACCCATGATATTTAAAAAAAACCCTTTAAAAATATTTCAAAAGCAGTGGTGTATTTTTGGCTAAGTGCAATTAGTTTGGCATTGCATTCATATTTTTCCCATCTGTGTTTCAAACTTTTGATGTGTCTTAATTTAAGAACATATTGCCTCCAAAGTTTTGTAGTACCTGAACTTTTGAAGTAGTAATTGTTTTTCAGTGCTTAAGTTACAGGTGATACCTGGAACTAAAGTGCTGACAAGACATGAATATTGGTGAATTTTAAAATCATGCTACAAATACACTGTCTTAAACCCAGTTCATTCCACTGTATCCTGCTTTACCAGGTGCATGCCCTGGGTAGGCCCAGAGAGATTGCAATTTTATGCAAAATAGTTCAGCTTCAGAAGCAGACTGCAAGAGAGGTCTGGTGAAGTTTTAATACCATACATGGCTTTTGCTTTTTCTTCTTCCTTCCTTTGCTCCCACCCCAGTTATTTGTCAGACATTCAGTAGAGGTGCTCAAGCCTCTTGTGTCAGAAGGGATTTGTACCTTCTGTGTCCCGAAAGACTTCTGAACTGTTTGGTGAGGACAGTCATCTTTTATTTATTTGGTCAGCACAGAATATTAGAGAAACTTAATAATTCCACTTCTACCACAATCCAGTCTTTTCTATTAATTTATTGCACAAAATAGGTGTCTTGTCCATTTCTGTGGCTGACAGCTACAGAACACTCCTGCTATATTGTATAAAGCAAGAAAAAATTAGAAGTCATTGCTTTTTGAGCTCCATTGCTGGTTTTGATTCTCCCTGAATCCCCTGAAAAAGCTGTGCAAGCAAAGCTCCAGGCTGCTGTCCCCTCAGCAGGCAGGCTTTTGGACTTGTCCTTAGGAGATCTCTGCCTTTCTCCATGCACAGCCCAGGCATCTGTAACTACTGCATGTTGAATTCTAATCTAAAGTCTAACAAATTAGGTATTTTAGCTCCTAACATTTGGCTGTCTGTAGGATAGCTGGTCCCTACTCACCCCCCCTAGATAGATGTTCTTTCCCTTTGCCTCTATTGAGCCTCTTTGGAGATAAAATTTGTTTCTTGCCTGCATGAGTTGAAAATGGCAGGATGTCGCAGACATTTCTCCACAGAAATCCTTTCTTTTGGATTTCTGTGTCTTCGGGAGGCCAGAGGCCTCCGAAGACAAGGTAAACAATTATTATCAGCTGCTGGGGAATGCAACAGGGGCACCTATTTTGATTGGTGATTGGTTCATGTTTTATGTTTATAATTAAGGGCCAATCACCAGTGCAAGCCAGGGGACTGAGTCCTTGGCCACAGCTTTGTTGTGGATTTCTTTTCTATCTCTTCCTAGCCTAGCCTAGCTGCTCTGCAAAACCTCTCTATATTCTATTAGTATAGTAATAATGTATTATATATAATATCTTAATAAATCAAGCCTTCTGATTCAAGAAACAAGATTCACCGTCTCTCTCACCAGCTGCGCCCACTCCGGCGCGGTAATATCAGTGTTCTCTACAGCTGTCTTTTTAAGTGGTCTCAGAGTAGGGACTTGCTGTTCCTGCACTTGCTTCCTTGTGATGACATTTATTAAGTGTTGTGAAAGAAATAAGTAAAAGTTGCAGTTTCCTGAATAAGTTCTTTACTCTGATCATAAAGAGTAAAGCTACTCCTTATTTATCTTGTAATATTGTATATTGAGTCTTTGAGTTAATTTCTTAAGTCAAAACATTAATGAAACTTAGTGTCCAGGCTGATGTTAGTTCAGATTTCTTGAGTCAGCCTTCAGTAAGGAGTTTTACATTGCTGACCTCGTGATACTCACAGAGCATTTGGTGCTAGTTAGAAAAGAAAATGCAGAATTTGTTGAAGTATTGCTGGAGCATTTGTAATGCAGCAGCAAGGTCACTTTTACATCCCACATAAAACTGAGATGGATCTCCAGACAGTGCAGACTTTTTCTCTGGTCATAAGGACCTTCAAGGGACCCTCCTGCTATTCCTTCACCGGTGATTTCTGAATGTGAGACCAGCTGCAGGTGCCGTGCAGAAGTGATTTGCCAGTATTGATGCCTGTGGGTGCAATTGTTACAGCAGATTCCTCCAAAATGAATATGGATTTTGTTGAATGGAGAATGGAGAAAAATGTACTCTCAGGAGTATTTTAAGAATATAAAACCTAACAAGTTTGAGGTTTATCCCAAGCCAGTGATATGTGCAAAGGAATTAATGCTCTAGAATCTGAGCTATTTGCCATATACTGAATTCAATTTTCTTTAATTTTGTCAATGCTAAAATTTGATAAACCATGTAATTTTTATATCTGAATTAAGTAAATGGAATTTGTCTTTGTGACTATGCATAGACCAGCATTCCTTAAACAAACTCCAAAGACTTTTCAGAATTTTGGCATCCAAACTATTGTTGTCTTGTACCATATGAAAGAAAGTTAAGTGCAGGCTGTTAAAATTTACTTCATTCTTGGATACCATATTTTTTTCTCTTCTCTATAGGTAGGTATCATTTTTTTCTAATATATTATTCCTGCCTCCTACAAGCACTGTCACAAATTTGAAAACCAAGTGTACTTCCAGCAAAAGAGTGGGGTTATTACTGAGTTGGGAGTATTTTTTTTATTGTTACAACTTGCTGATGCTTTTTATAGCATTGTGCTTCCTTGAACATTTGAACTGACACTTTCTTTCCTGAAATACATTATTCTCGAGAAATTCCTTACTGTCCTATTATCATTACTCAGAAGTAGGTCATGGTTGGCTGGGTTTTTAAAAATGAAAACTGTAGCCAAGGTAACATTTTGTCATAGAATATAACTTCATCACCCTGAATTGTCTGTGGTATCTATTGCAAAGGCCAAGGAAAAATTTTCTTTTCTGCTTTTACTTCTTTCTTTCCCTGATATCTGGGAGGAGATGGGGAGACAATGGAATCACTACAGTGTCTCTTCCTAACTGAGTCAGAATGGGATGGCTGTTTCCAGTGGTGACACCCCATCACTTCACTTTAGTGGTGCCACAGCCATCACTGGAGGAGCAAAGTGAAAAAGTATACTAGTACATTGCTATTTTGGTAAAATAATCAGTGGCTCTGTCAAGACACTGTATGTGTGTTTGTAGGCAAATTTTTCTCAACTCAGGCCCTGCTCTTTTTAACATACAATCTTCCAGCCTTTTCTTTCCAACCTTCAAATTCCTTTTTATCTAGAGTAGAGTGAAACATCCATCTGTTCAAAATGTGATATGATCTGGCACAGGAATATCCAACATTGAGTGGAAAAGTTCAAAGGGAGGTCTTCAGGGATAAAGCAAAAAAAATCCTAGTCCTTCCTGATTGTCAGGCAGAGATTTGGAAAATGCTCAGCTCATACCTATTATTCCTGTTCCTCTGTTCAAAACTCCAGGATAACTTTTGATATGAAGGATGGAGGGTTTAGCCTTTGTCTATCACTGCTGGTGCTGAAATGTAATGGCAAGGTGTATGTAGATTCCTGGGTTTTCTAGCTGCAGAGCTATGTGGAAGTGAACAATGAGCAAGTGAAAGTGACTTTCCAGAGAAAAACGGGAATTATGCCAAATGGAAAAAAACCCAAAAACAAATACAACAATAAATTGGCCACTGCTGTTCATGTTAACAAAAATTACTAACTTTACTTGTGTCTCTTGTCCATAGATCACCTCTCTTGTGACCCTGCAGCTGTTATCCATGGTTGGCCAGAATGACCAGCTCGATGGACCACGATACAAGTGCACTGTGTCTCTGGACTTCATCAGAGCTATTGCCCGGTGAGCCTGCTAAGAGTTCATTTACTGTTGCATGTGCTGACTTGAAAGGGACTTCAAACCAGGTATTTGCTCAGTTTATAGCTCTTTGCAGACCAGAATAGAAAACCTCAGGATGTTTTCTAAGAATGACTGAATAAGTCATGTTATTTATGAGAAATGTTGTACCCAAGGTAAGTATAGTCCATTCCTGTTTTGAAAATGATTTATGTTACAGTGGCACTATGTGTTACAGTAACATACTGTCTTTGTGCTTAGTAAAGGTCAGGGACTTCATGTGAAAATACTGCTCTGAAATGTCAGTCCATTTCATTACCAAAAAGCACATTATGGTATTTGAATCTGAAATAATGTTTGGTTCTTAACAGTGTTGTGCATATGATATAAAAACTACATAGGTTATAGAATTTCTTGCACATAGACTATCTTGTGTGATCTGTTATTGATATAAGCTAATTCAGTTAGTGGATGTAAGTACATCATCATCTTTGTTTATCCAGAGCCTTCAGTTGTGAAGTCTGAGAACAGTTTGAGATCCATCAGGAGAGATTGCAATAATTTGCAGACAGAAATACATGCAATACAAAGGCAGCAATCAGGCCTATGTCTCCTATTTTATCTGTTGCTGCCACCTTATTAGCAAGGCTTGGATAAACAGTCTATAATCAGAACAGAGCCCAGAAATCACATGTGTCAAAAGGGAGAAATGTTCTCACAGCCAACTTTTCTCTGTAATGTGAAACTAAGGAGGAACCTGAGGTGTTGGGTGTATTCCATAACCTCAGTGCACATGTTACTCTCCTGAGCTATTAAATGCCCAGTAGCCTTGTCAGTAAATGCAACACATACACTTATTTCAGTTTTCAGTTGGACAGGCTGCAGAATGGAACTTTGTCTGGCTCAGGTCTGACTGGACCACAGTGCCAGGACCTCCAGAGCTTTGCTATGTCAGTTTGCTATTCCCAGCAGTAAAGCCACTTGGTGAGTGGTGCCCTGAAAAAGCTCCCCCTGGAACCAAGCACAGCAGACCATCTGCTCAGCAACATGGATCACTGTGTGTTCAGTTATACATTGGGATTTATCCTTGAATTGAGATACTTTAACAGCCCTTTCCTTGCCACTTTGACATCCTCAGAAGTTTCAATGATTATGTTAAGGTTGCTGTAAGGTATAGGCAGCCAGAAAACCAAAACTTGTGCCATGCAGCTCATCCTTACTGGAAAAAGTGTTTGTCAGAGACACTCACTTCAAACCTCAGTGCATGGTAGTGTTTTAGCTTGCTTTCCTTTAGGTCTGATATATGTGTATGTGTTTATATGTATGTATATAAACTGACTTTTCCTACATGTTATGAGAAAGAAGGCAGTTCTTTTTTTCTCCAAAAGTAGCTTGCAGGTCTTTATTTGCTGCCTAGATAGGGCTATTTAAGATGGATGGATGGATGGATGGATGGATGGATGGATGGATGGATGGATGGATGGATGGATAGATAGACAGACAGACAGATAGATAGATAGATAGATAGATAGATAGATAGATAGATAGATAGACAGACAGATAGATTTTAAAGTTGGCGTGTTCTGATTTTCTCCTGTTTCTCCCTTTTTTTAAATCTTGTTTTTTCCTTTGTTACAATTTTCATTACAATACACTTTTCAGACCACAGTATTTATTAAATCTTTAAGAGGATGATCTGTAAAAAGACAAGGTTTCATGAACTCATTAGAAATGAGCTTCTCTCTTCCCTGGGTGGGGCTTCTAGCTATAGGATGAAGGCCTGATCTTCTGTGCTTTAAGAAATTTCATTTTCTATCTGTGCAATAGTTTTGATTGTATTTGTCACAGAGAAGGAACTACTTTGAAATCTCAGCCAAAATACATATCAAGTAAACAGCCCATACAGCCCATCTTCTGATTCTTCTTTCTCCGTTATTGCAATAGTACTAAAATAAATTTATTAGTCACTAAAACCTTCAGATTTTAGTTACCATCTCAGCCTTTTTACTTCAGCATATTTCCTAATGGAAGGCTGAGGTGTGCGAAGAATGGGACAGAAAAGGATGCTCCCTCCCCACCTCCATTCAAGCTGTTCCAATTGTCATTTCATTTTCTGTGTTTTTTAAGCAAAAGTGAAGTTTGCACTAAAGAAAAAAAAACAAACAAAAAACCAAAAAAACCCACCTGTTTTTGGAAAAGAGTAAAACACTTGTGTCTCTTCCTGGTGGCTTTGAACATGGTAACTGCTGAAGTGCACAGTCTCTTTTTTACCATGGAACCTCACATCTGGCTTATTCTGTGGCATATACTCAGTCTTTGTGGAAACATCTCTGTGCTTTACCACATAGTAGTTAAACATTTAGCTGAAGGCAAAGTTAGATGTTTCTTTGTTAGAAATCATTTCTCTTTTAAGAATTTCAAACCTAAGTTCATAAATTTTCTGCAGCTGAAGTAGGGCTCTCGTAGTGTTTATTGAAATAATGGATCTTTTCAGAGAATCTGTAATAAACCCAGTTGTTATGACAGGACAATTCTGTTTCATTTAGTTGATAAGGTCAGCATTTGTTGGTGTGTATGATCTTGTTTCTGTGGAAAGCCTTGTAATTAAAGCACTTGTTTTTGAGTGACACAATGTCGTGTAAGTCTAACAGTGATAGTTAATGCCTTTAAATTTGTCACTGACTCCAACAGAGTATTTCCTGTTACGTATCTTGGAGATTTCTAAACTTTTTCTCTGTCCAAAATGATGTCTTATAAAAACTTTTTGAAAAGTGGGTTACAGGCTGATGCATGAACAGAGACTATTAAATGATTGTAATCCAACAAATAAGAATTCAGCTAGCTAATCTCACTTAGTATTGTTAGCAGCTATTTTTGCATCATTGAATACTTTTTTTAAAAAACCCTTTTAATTTTATACTTGTCATTTTATGCAGTAATTTGCATTATTTATTCAAACAGTAAACCCTAAAGTCTGAGTGTTAGATTGTATAGAATAATGAGTTTAGAGACAAAAAAAATAATTATATGTTTTATTCTACTGCTGTTTCATTTTGCCTGCCATTAAAGTACAAAAGTGTACATTAAAATCTTCTATCCCATTGATTGGCATTCTTGGATTTTTCAAATTTAGCTGTGTACATGGGTCAACTACTGTCAAGACTGAAAGAACACAGGCTCCAAATGAGTACAGATGAAACATGCTAAAACAGGTGGTTTAGGAGATGAACAAAACATTCAATAGCATAAAAGGTTGTTGCTTTGCATCACCAACTAGAACATCAAGTTTGCCATATGAAAATATAATTTTATTAATATTGTTATGTTTTTATCGTTTCATTATTGAAATAAGAGTCTTCCTTTCTTTACTAGGAAGTTGCTATATTTCTTTTCTAGAATTTTACAAAGTTGAAATAATCAGAAGAGGGGTATTGTAAATAATGAGAGAAATTAAAAATTCATTAATCTTCGCCTACATTTCTTTTGGGGAATTGCTTGATTTTGATTGTGCAGAATGTCCTGCATGTGCTGTCTCCAAACAGGTTAAAGTCTTAGCACTGTTAAGATGATTGCTCTAATATACTGTGTTTTTGTTTATAGGACCGTGAACTTCGACATAATAAAGTACTTGTACGATTTCTTGTGAAAACAAGCTTCACAGCCATATGGACACTGTGACAATGACTAAGGCAAGCCGTGTTCATCTCTCTACTTAGCTGGCCAAAAAGAAGAGTATTTTGGCTCTTTTGGATTTGTCCAAACAGGTGCTGGCCCAGCATGGAACCTGATGAAAATACTCTGATTGGTCTGGGTGGATCTGAGCAGAGGACTATTTACCAGGGACCCTGGAGTATTTGGAAGCAATGTGTTAATTATAAACAGCAGGGTTTGAGCACAATCTGTTCTAGTCTTAATGATGTTATCTTAACACTGAAATTGCCTGAAACCCATTTACTTAGGACTGCATTTTGCTCTATGAACTCTCCCCAGTGCTTTGAACATGGCAGCAGCCGTTGTTTGTATGCCCAGTCTTTTCACTTCCTCTCCACAGGAATCTTTGCAATTGCCTGCCAAAGCAGCTTTTCCTGAGGCCACCATTTTAGGAGAGTGGAGTAGCAAAGTATAATAAACATAAGAACATATTTAAAAATCAAGCTGGTACAAATTCTTCTTTCTCTTCAGCAGTATGTAGGCAGACTGTTACTCTGTCATATGGAGATCACGATGGTAGGAAACTCCCAGTTAGTCACCATATTGTCTTTTTCAGACCATTCATAAATGCTGACAATGAATGTATTTTTATGAAGCTCTGTTTTAAAAAAATAATTAATTTTTAAACTTCTATCCCTATGTCAAACTTGAAATGTTTTATTTTTGCTTCAAAATTCTATAGTCCTTTCATGCTCATCCAGTTACAGGAAGTGTTAATTATAGTGCCATGTGGAATGAACCTACTTTTAACATACACACCACATAATGGCTTTTGTAACAGCCTCTGTCCTGTAGAGGAGGATGGCACAGCTGCCTTTTCATCAGGAAGGGAGAAATTCAACAGGTGACAGAGTCTTTCTGCAGCATTTCCCCAAAAGTGGTGGAATAGTGAATAGCTAAAATTTTGTTACAATACATGATGGAATACACTACAATTGCAGCTTACTCGTAGAAGGTACACAATTTATGGAGTATGAAAATCCCCTAGTCCAATTGGAGGTCCAGTTGTCTTCATGAATCTGAAGATTTCAGTAGTCCTCTTGAAAATTCCAGATCCCACAGCCTGTTACTCTGATGTTTTACTTTGAGCGAGTAAAACTCACAAAGTTGAGTGCTCACATTTGACAGTTTGACATGACCATGCCAGGTTCTAATTTGAACATTATGGGCTTTTTTCAGGGAAAAGTCATCAGTCTTCCCCCCTTGCTCCTGTATTAGAAATGGTCAAATACTCTGAACATATATGTAGTCGTTATTGTTTCTTTTTTTCTTCTTTCTTTCTTAGTTTTTGTTTTCTTTTTTTGTTGTTTCCTTTTTTTCCCCAATTGTGGATGCATAGCCATGCTTCTGGATTGAGACCCAAGTGACAAAAGCATCATTCTGGCCAAGCTCTGGCTTCCTCCCTCAGGGGAGTGTGAAAGGGCAGCAGTGACTCATCTCCGTGATCTGTTTCCCTTCCTACCGCTGAGCTGGATCCAGCCCTGCACCTGTCCATGAGGTGGCAACATTTGTCACACTTACTGAAGTGCTTGGATAGGAATGCATAGCCTGTTTCAAAAATGTTTACTGCCTGCTTTTGGTTTTGTTTATAAAAATGTCCATAATGTGAACTTTGGGCTCTACAGTGCCTTTCTATCTTAGAGCTGGTGCTGGGCTGAGCTCAGCTCTTGTGGATCTCCTGTATGACTGCCTAGGGCTGCAGTTTGTAGTGGAAAGAAGTTTTGAGGTACTCATTTGCCAGCTAGTCCATGTAAAACAGTAGCAATACATCATAGGGATTTGTAGTTTATGATCTGGATTAGAATTTCATATATAAAACATGATGGGACAGATACTGATTTGTTAAGTGCTACAAAACTTGAGTCACAAAATTTCATTTTCAGTAATCCCAGTCATTCCCACTAAATAGACCAGACCCTCAAAACTCTTCAGCTCCAAATTTGAAGCACAAATTAGACCTAAAATAAAGGTCTTAGAAATTAAGCAGTGAGAAAACTTGGTGCTGCTGATATTTTTTCAGTCTAATTTCTTCTATATATTAGTCTTATGGGTATTGGTGATTATTTCCAGTGTAAATCCAAAGGATAAGGATACTAATTTTTGTGGAATGTAGTTAATTTGACTGAAATGAGGTTAACTAGAGCAGGAGTAGTAACTGAGGATTCATTAGACAGAACCACTTTCCTTACTTTGAAGGCACTTCTTTGACCTTTGTGAAAGACTCCTATCAGTGAAATAAAATTTAAAGCTGAATCAGCGGAGTATGAGAATGAACAAGGTGACTGAAGTGCAAATGATTGATGTAGGCTATAACTAGGCTGATGATGAATAGTAGGATTTATTCTGACAAACTAGAAATATTTCTATATAGCCATGTCAATGAGTTTATAAATAACTGCTGAGTTTCTTACTAGATACCTTTGCAATATTCTGTTCTGAGACCCCATTTTCATGCATGAGGCCTCTTTTAGCCTCCTCTGGGCCAGGATTTCACCTCTTCTACAGGTGGTTTTGATTGAGAACTGTGCAAACAATGTAGAGCAAGATAGGTACTGAAGGTTTTCTGATTAGTTAAACTTAGTGCTGCAGTATGTATTTTAAAATAGCAAATTATTTTTGTAATTCCTGAGTCACAAAGCATTAGAATACTGAAAAAAAATTACAGACTTACAGTGCTTTTCTCCAATGGCTGATCCAAATATTAACAGGAGATGGGACTTGTTCTTACAAGGATAAAGTAATGGAAAAAGAAATGCAGCTGTCATCAGTTGTGGAGAGATTAGTACCCTTGAATAGCTCTGGCTTCATCAACAGCTGCATTTTCATGCACATAACATGGAGATTTTATTTGTTAAGAAGGCTTGCAAGGCTGCATCAACATGTAATGAGTTGATTCATTTTCTTTGGACAGTGATTTGGCTTACTTGGGTTATCCCAGAACCTGCTGTTTCTACTGTAACAATTCCTGTAGCTATTGACCCTTTTGGGGTGAGATAAAGAAGTACCTTGTTTATTTCAGTACCTTCTGAGTTCTGATGCTTCTATACACCATGTAAAACCATATTCATTCTTGCCATTGGTGAAATTTTTCCAATATCCACCAAATACCATTTTGACAAGGCCCATCAGGCACTATGTTTTCTTCTCATAACTGGAACAGCCAGCCATGCCAGGAGAATAGTGTGAAGGACAGGATTTCCAGCAGGAATATTAGAGATATTACATGTCTGTGACCTCTGGGCACCATGTACCCAGTTAAGTATCTCAGGATTAGGTATTCCCTCTGCACTTGTACTGGCAGAGATGGCAGGGAAGAGTAAGAAATGGCAGGTTCTCGAGGGCTGCCTGGAGGTTGGTGTACTGTGTGTTCTGCTCAGTCCAGAAAGTTGAGGAACAGAAGATGTACTCCATCCAGAAGTAAATCCTACCAGAGGTGAATAACTTCTCCTCTTTTCTCAATGACAGAATGGCATAACTTACAAAAGAGCTTCATCATTGCTGGTAAATATGCATTGGGATAAAGATACAGCTTGATTAGCAAGTCTAATCATAGACAATACAAAATTTTTATGTGTTTGTAGATACTGGAATGGCTCCACTAGAAAATTGAATGGGAGATTAATAGCAAAACCGTGTGTTTTTTATCTCAGCCTCATTTGAGATCTTTTGCTGTGAACAGGCTGATTCAAATGAACTGTACAATACTCAGATAAGGGTAACTTTTTGATTTTTTATTTTTGTGCATGTTTATTAAAAACATTTAAAGAAAAAATCTGAAAACAATACAGGAACTGTTTGTGTATGCCAGCAGAGTTGAAACTGCAGAAGTATAATCCTTATAATGACCGTATTCATGTTTTCATGAAAACTTATGTCTTTAAAAAGCCACAGCTCAATGGCAGATGCAAAACAAAAACCAGAAAAATACCATACTGCTTGTTATTGGACATGAGCAGTATATCTGCCATGTATTTGAATAACCAAGTATCCACCCAGATGTCTGATATCAAGGAGCTCAGAAGGATGATATGAAAGTAGGACCAACACTGGGCAGTCAAGCAGTCTGTGGATGGAGGTGTTTCCGTGCTGTTGAACAAGTGAATGTCCGACTGTAAGCAGGGAGTCTTGGAGTGGGAACATGATGTCCAAAGTACCACCAGTAGACTTAATATTTGAAGTGTTGAAGTGTGTTGTACTTAGTACTTAGAGCCCCTTCTCCTCTGCAAGTGACCAATACCCCATTTTTCCAAAGCAGGAGAAATATCCCTAACTCTTCTTTCATTTAGTTCAGACTACATTTGCTAAGAAATCATTTCCACTGGTGTGTTGCTGTTGCCAAAAAGGATTTGCTATACAGCTCTTCCAAAGGAGTTACTACCAACAGGCAGCAAAGTACTAAAAGAAAATACCCTCCTGTTTGGGTAGGCAGCTGGGCAACTCCAGGACAGAAACAGGCTGGGCTTTCCTCTGAGATAAAGTTGTGGATGAACTTGCCTTTTTGACAGCTTTGATGTTTTGAAGTATGCAGAACTCTACCAGACTTCCGTATTCCTCTCTGTTTCTTCCTGTACCCTCCCACTGCAATTCTGTGGTTTTGGAATGGTTCTTACAGAGATCTGCACCAGAAGCACAGCGAGCTCCTGGGCTTGACATCCCACAGGGGATGCTGCTGTGAGCTGTCTGTCACCCTGTGGTACAGGTGTGCATTGTTCAACTAACCTGTTGCCACATACGGCCTTCTGTCCTGCCAGGACCTGTTTGGGTATTTGGAGAGGATTTGGATTTGGCTTCAGCAAGGTCCTTTTCCAAAACCTGGTGCACTATGTTGAACCATTAATGCTGTACTGGTGTTCATGTTTCATATTTGTTCAATTTTGATTAAATACTGATGAAAAGCCTATGTCAGGCTCAGACTGATGGATTAAATGTGATTTTTCTTAAGCAGCACAGCAAAGGTGCAGCTTTGCCTAAATTCATTCAGCACATATGTTCCATTTTCCTGGCACATAGATTTTTCTACATAACAGGATTTCTAATATGCAAATAGTTTCTTTTCTGTATTCAATTTTTGTTCAGGGAAATATGTGCTGCATATTATTTCATGTACCTTCTTCAAATAGTTGAGTTCAGAGGCATAAAAGAGGGATGGGAGGGCTGGGAAATTGAGCTTTGCTAGCAGGCTTTCCTGGAGCCTATTCATTGGTACTTCAGCAGCTGAGCACTTCTTGTGCTCACATAGGTAATGAGGGTTTTCACATAGGCACCTCCTAAATCCCAAGTCAGAGAATAGTTGTGAAGAGAGAATAGCCAGGAGTGGCATAAGTAACCTCTCATTAAAACAGCCTTGCCAGATGAGGGAGCATGTTTCTACAAAATCCAGCAAAAGAAGAGTGTACCTGAGAGATGGTGATGGGAGAGCAAAGTTGTTTACCACTCTGTTGGCAAAAGCCTTGATTATATTCTCACTGTTTGCATAATTTCCCTTTTTTTAACTGTATTTATGATGGTGCTGTTTCTCCCTCTACCCCGTTTCCATCAGTACAGTCCCAGCTGTGTTTTTTTCTTTCTCTGCCACTGCATCCAGCACACTGAGAGTTCCCACCTGGGCAGTTTGTGTGGGGAAGTGAGTGCCCTGCTCTGTGCCACCCTGGATGCCAGCCCTGGTGTTGCCATCCTAGAGCAACTCAGCATCTCAGGCTTGGGATGGCAACAGCAGAGAGTGGTTGTTTTGTCTTGCAGGGTATAGGAACTTCAGCAACATCCCTGAAAAAGAAAGACGTGATCGGAATAAGTAAAAACATCTACAAGGGAGGCAAATTATGTTACTCGTGTGCAATTACAGCAGTTCCTGAATTCCAGCTGCATGGCTGAATGAATACCCATCCCATTTCCTCACATTTACATTTTTATGCTGGTTTTGATTATTTCTTAAGGATGCAAATCATTAGGAAACAGCAAATAACTGGGCGTTATGCTCAAACTTTCTGAGAACAGTGCCATGTTGAGATTTGGGGATTTCAGAGAAAATGAGAAGAACAGCCAAAGACAAGTACACGATTTCTCCAGTGATGTAAACAAACCTGTAGCTCCTGCCTCCCAGGGAGGGGAGCTTCTTCTCTGTCAGCACAGGCTCTTTCACTTGACTGAGCCTGGGGCTTGGGCACGTGCAGGAACCTTAAGTAACTTCTCCAGTGCTGCTCTTCACTTCAAGCACAATAGAACATGTCTGGAGCTATCAGTAATGAGATGTGTTCATGTATCCTGAGTGGGTTGCTTTTCAATGGCTTAGAACCCTTTACAAAAATCTTATCTAATGTCAGGAGTGTGGGAGGGGTCTCTTTGGTTGATTATAGGAAAAGCAAATACGATGGTTGTGCAAATAGTCACAGTTACTTTCTGCAAAGCAATTTATCCTCAGCAATGCCTCTGTTCACCATCCACTGAAGAGACTGAAGCTGATCCCTCTGATCCATTTGGGATGTATTTGCAGAAATAAATAATCTCATTCCTAAAATATGGGGAAGCAGGGGATTAGACTGAAAATTCAAACTGCTCTGTATGGGCTAGCCCTCATACTACAGGAGTCAGAAGTCCTGATTTCAGAATGCTACATAAATATGCGTCTGGTTTATATTTTCCTCAGATGGTACAGCTTCATGAATTTTGGTGTTGAAGGCAATTAGATGTGTGACCAGGGCAGCTGTTTTCCATCGGTAGCTAAAGAATAGCTCATCCATCAGGAGAGACAGCACTGCTTTGCATGTTCACAGCTGAAGAGATAGAGATAGTGGAGGAGTTCAGGTGGTGCTGCTGTTTCCTTCTCAATTTCCCTTCCTGGGGAGGTGAGGATGGTGTAAGAGCACAGTAAGATCATGAATATCAAATTATACTCTCAGACATGGATCACCACAGGTTTCTGATGATCCAAGGTCTGTGACTATGGGCTGCCTTTAGAGCAGTTGGATTCTTTTAGGAGGTGTCATATTTGATGCTCCTCAAACTACTGAACCGTTCAGAGGAGAGGGAGAGAGAGAAAGAGGACACCTTTTGCTGCCTTTGTGCCAAGCTGCTGCTGTTGGGCTTTTCAGCTGAAAAGGATGCAAAGTTTGGGGCACCTGGGAAGACATGTTTGGACACAAAGGTCTAGAATGGTTACATGGATCACTGTGGAACAGATCTACTAGTCATTCAGCTTGTTGAAATCACAGAAGAGAACCAGTCTCAACAGGGATTGGGCTAATCCTTTTTCCTGTTTGTGTCAAACAGTCCTTGCTCATTAAAAACTGGAATTTCTTTTTGCTTGAAACAAGTAAGTCAGCATGGGCTGCTTACCCAGTTCCAGCTCTGACTGCTGAGAAAGTCATTATTTATTTTTAGCAGGTTAAGAAACATCATTTATGCTAACCTTTTTTCTTTTGAATTCTTTTCTACAGATGCCTTCCAGAAATCTTTGGATGTTCGACATGTTACTATAGATATATAGTAAAATTTTGACAGCTTTCCTATTGCTCAAAACCTGAGGTTCCCTACAGAGACCTTTTCTTCACTGTGGCCTTATTGCCAAGTTGTCAGAGCATTAATTAAACTAGAAGAATAAGGCATTGCATGTAGTTTCCTATACTGGATGCCTTCATGTCAGGGACATATCTCCATGGTAAGAACCTGTATATAAACAAAAAATAAGCCTGGCAATGCTACAAAAGCTCATACAGGCTTTTAAGTGAGAAACATGGCAAAAGAAAATACAGAGTTTAAAGCAAAGTATTTCTTGGGAAAATGAAGACTGCTGAATACTGCAGTCATTAAGAACAAATGTGATAATTTTGTTTGGCTATTTGGTATATTCCTATGTTACTTTTAATCTCCATATTTTAGGTATTTTTTGGCTCAAATCTAAAAAGTTTTCTTATTCTAAACCACCCCTCATTTATTATAGGTAGACTTACTGTTCCTTAGTGGGATTATGGATTCTCTGTACAAGCGCATAAAATTATGTATAGTAAAACTTTATTCCTTATAAACTGCTAATAATTTGCATACTTTTCATTTTGCTGCATGGATCAAAATGCCTTCATACACTATACATCACATCTCAATTTGATATGCATTTACTCTGCTGTTTAGAAGTCAAAAATACAGCACACATGTTGATGTTTTTCCTGCAATAAAATGAATAGATGCTCAAACTATAATTGCAATCCACTCTTTGCTAAACCTACAGGCAGAGCCAAAACACTACAGAAAAAGTATTTTTCATTTTTTTCCTCACATTTTCAGGGCTGTGTGTTTTTGTGACTCTTCAAAAAATAAATTTGATCATTTGCTGCCGCACTGAAAAAAAATTTTCAAGAGCTGAAAGGAGAAAATTGTGCTTTAGGAATTACAAAATGAAGGGGATAAAACTGTCTGGAGGATAAAACTGCTGTGTGTACACAGGGTCATCCCTTTCTTCTTGCCACGTTCAGAGCAGTTCCTGGGGGGTTGCATACAAAGACTCTCCCTGAAGGGGAGCACTGCAGCTGTTGGTACCTGGCTGTGCCACTGAGAATTGGGGCCAGCAGAGGGACATCCATCACTTACAGGCCTGGTTCTGGTTCTGGGCCTGGCCAGGAGCGCAGGAGTGAAAACTTCTGTGCCACTGAAAAGGGACTTGGAGAGCACTGGTAGTGTCTTCTGTCTCAGCCAGATACAAGAGCACTGGCAGTCTCTCAACATGTTATTTGAAACATTTTCAGGCTTGAAAAGTCCTTGTTCTTGTGAGGAAGCTCACCTCCATTCATGTGTTTCTGGGCTGGAGCTGGGTGGCTGCTTCATACCAGCCTTCTCTCCTCCTCCAGGAGCTCCATGTCCAAGGTGGGCAGTGTGGCCAGAGGTCTTGGTGTCTCTGGGGTGACTGTGTTGTTGTAGGCAGGTAGGTGGAGTGGCTGTGCTGCCAGGAGCTGCCTGTAGCAGCATATGTAGTATGTTCCTCTTGGTGTCTTTGTAGAATCGCAGACTGTGCTGAGTTGGAAGGGGCCCACCAGGATCCTTGAGTCCAACTTCCTGCACAGCCCCGCACATTCACACCCTGTGCCTGAGAGCATTGTCCACACACTTCTTGAAATCTGTCAGGCTTGGAGCTGTGACCACTGCCCTGGGGAGCCTGTTCAGTGCCCAACCACCCTCTTTGGTGAAAAACTTTTTCCTGTTAGCCAGCCTAAACCTCCCCCAACACAACTTCAGGCCACTCCCTCGGGTCCTGTCACTGTCACCACAGAGCAGAGATCAGGGTCTGTCCCTCCTCTTCCCCTCATGAGGGAGTTGTAACTGCAGTGAGGTCTCCCCTCAGTCTCCTCCAGGCTGGACAGACCCAGTGACCTCAGTCACTCCTCACAAGAGCTTCCCCTTCTTGTCCCTGGTGTTCTGGGTGGGTGTGCAGCAGCACAGTGTGGGTGCCAGTCTCTGAGCTACTCTTCAGCAGAGCAGTTTCACCCTTTGCTGCTCTGATCCTGCACAAACCCTTCCCAGTAAATCCTGTAAGACACCTGGCTGGCTGTTGGCTGGGGAGTCCATGCCCAGGTATTTTACATCTCAAGCAGCCTATGAAGCTGTACTGGGAGCCCAACAGCGACTCAAGCACACCCTGGGGTAGTCAGGAGCTCAGTTTAGTGCTGGGCACCCAGGCACAAGCAGAGAGAGTTAAAGTTCTACAGTGCTGGACCATTCTCACCACCTCCTCTGAAATGTCAGAGTGATAGCAAGAGCCTCCTGTGTAGAAGCAGACTTTCAGCACAGCTTCTGCCATGGGATGAGTTTCCCTGTGCCTGTCCTCAGAGCTGTGTCTGCCAGCAGGATGCACAGGGCCTCGTGTTCCTCTGCACAGGGCCTGGCCACTGCGAGGCTCCTTGTCCTCCCTGGCTCCTGCCCTGCCATCCCCTCTGCTAAAGCATCCCAATATGACTCAAACACTTGGATTCCTTCTCTTCAAAAAACAGTCTTTTAAAAATTATTCTTTAAATTTTCTGGTAAATAGAGTTAATGCCCTAAGAGAGGAACACTTTAGGTTGCTTAGCTGAGAGTATCTTTTATTCATGAGCTGCATGCACCATACATTCACCCCCTCACTCAAGTCTCAAGCATTATTTCAGGCAGAAGAAAGCACATCTTTAGCATTGTAGGCTTTTGAACAATCTGAAAATGTGTAATGAAGTGGCAACACATCTCAGAGGCAATAATGTGCTGAAACATTACAAGCCTTTATAGTTAGTGGGCATTTTAAAGCCCTAACTTGTAACAAACAGAACTTTGTTATTAAATACTTTTATGTACACAGAACTTTTCTCCTTCTCCCTATGTGTATTGAGTGAATCCTAAATGATAAACTGCATCAGTGCTTTTTCTCATAAACTGCTTGGTTTTTAACTTACAAGGTCCTTAACATAATTTTCTCTAGTATATCCAGTAATTCCCTTTCTTTTCTGGGTGTCCCAAAGAGAGGCATACAAGAGTTCATAAATCTAGTGCAAACTTATAGCCTGCTGTTTCCCCTCTCAGAATTATTTTTTAAAACACAGGTGAAATATAAAGCCTGGGGAGTGCAAAAGTTGGTCTCTTCATTAATTTAACACTTGTCTTTGTGGGAAAATAAAGCACAGATGAAAAGTCTGTAGGAAGACCTGCTGGTTCAATCCAGGGTTTGGCTACTAAGCGTATTTGGTTATCAGAAGGATTAGTTCATTGTTGTTGAAATTTTAGCTTTGATCTCTCATTATAAGTTTTTTAAATTCTGAGGATTAATTGCGTTTGAGGGGAAGATCCAAAGAATTTTTCTGACTCCAGTGGGTTTTGAAGGAGGCCACCTGAGGTAAATGATAGGAAAGCCCACCTCTGCATCTTGATCCCTGGAAATGGAATTGACCTTTTCACAGCTCAATTACGGATCAGTTTGTATAAATATATCTTAATGTTTGACCCCAGTCTCCTTTGTGTGCCCTGGTGCAGTTGGCCTGTGAATACTGTGGTCTCCTATCAGCAAAAGGAGACAAGATATTTGCTCAGATGTTCAGAGTCAACAGCCCAGCAGAGATGGCCCCAGCTGAGGCTCTAACTCGGGCAGGTTGAAAAGCTTGGACCAGCTGTGTGGAGCTGAGCAAAGCTTTCTGCTTGTCCCCTTTGGTACTCAGCTGCCAATAGTCCAAATTTTGCATTAGCAGTACTTCATAGCTCTATGGATTTTGAAGGTGGCATTTCTCTTCCAGCTGTAGTTTCTTCATCATAGATAAGGCAGCCTCCTGTGCCCAACAAATGTAGCTTTTACTCCTGCTGGGGGAGGAACACAAGGGCTCAAATGAGATCTGTGCTACAAATACACAGTGCCTGGGGCAATCCAGCTCGTGTGGGCACCCACAGATTCAGCACCCCTGATCCTCATGGGCTGTGTGAGGCTGGAGAGCAAAGCCCCAGCTGAGCATCTCTGAGCATCCCCGTTACCCACAGGAAAAGGGCTCAGTCCCACAAACTCAGAGAGGTGTCTCCCCTTGTCAGTGGGTCTCGTCCTGTCTCCCCTCAGCCCCGTGCCCTGTACTCCTGTTTGCTTTGTGCCTGTTCTGGAGCTGATCTCACCCCACTGAGACCCTAAAACCAGCTCAGCCAAAAACTGGAAAGCTTTCTGCCATGTCTCAGAGATGGGTGAGAAGGAACAGGGAAGGATGTGCTTTGGTAGCCACAAGCCAATAGGATTGGCTCAGCTGCCCCAAAATCAAACCTTAAATATGTACATCCCCTCCTGTTTCCCTCTACATGGATGGTCCTTGCCCTTGGACAGTGGCATAGCTTGGACACTTATAGCCAGTGGCTATAGATAGAGATTCTGGAGTTCAGAAATACTATTTAGAATTAATTATTCCCTTAGTCTTCCAAAAGGAGGACTGTGTACTCATGTTTGGAGTATCTTGTTCAGGAGTTGTGGACAAGCTTATGCTGCCCACATGCTGTACATACGAGACTACTAAACAGACAACACTAAGGCTATTAAACCCACCCTTTTCATGAACTTCAAATTCATTGGCAACATTTATTTTAAATCACACTCTAATCTTTCAGAGAACAGAGCTTCTGCTTAAGACGCTGCTCCAAGGAGAACCAGCCACCATACAAGGTGTCCTCTTGATTTATAGCTGCAGCAGCCTGAATTTCATATAACATGATAATATCCTATAAAGTCTCGAAGCTCTGCACTGAGTCCTGCACAGATAACTGGTTGAGCAGTACACATAGACAGGATGTGATGATAATAATGTCTTCAGCATGAAACGATGCTATTTGGGATGCCATCCTTCTTGGATGTGGGAGACATAATCCTATTATCAGTCATCAACAATAAACGACACCATTGTAGATATCCATTTGCTGGAGGTGATAAAGAAGCAGCCTAGCCAGCATGCTGAGGTTTCACCTGCTATTTGCTTGCAGATTTTCTCAGCAGATTTCTGCCCATCTGCAGATTTATTTTTTTTAATCACCGTGAGTAAGAGGGCATTTGCTTCACTGGTGATTATTTCAAGCCACCGGTTGTATTTCAGCATTGATTTGGGGAATTCTGTTCCGGGCTTTGGAGCTGTGTCCCACAGCATTCTCCTGTGAGAGACTCTCCAGGTGCAGAAAGCAGGATGGTTTGTGGATATGTTAATGTCTGCACCTACGGGGATGGGTAACAAAGAATAGCAGTGAATATTTTGCCATAAATTGCCTGAGAGATCTCAGGAAAGGTGTACAGGTAACAGCCAAGTGACAGTGCCAAGCAAACAGATGAGTTTTCATCATCTTCGTGCCTAGCCCATCCTTTCCAGCTATGGCATACTTTTTGATTACACTATGTTATTTTACAACTAGTATGAAATATTTAGGGCTTTACGTTTACATAGTCATAAGACACCATTTTGCAGTACATCTTAGAATTCGAATACAGGAGCTGTATAATTACATACTTCCACAAAATTTTATTAGTGGAGAAAACATAATTTTATTCTGGCACATTGTTGGAAATTATTTCTATGATGAAATAATAGGAAAAATTTCTTCAGTTAAGTAGAAGTGTAAATGAACGAATTAGGTTATCCCTCTTAGACTTCATGTGCTGGGGTTGCAGCTGTGCTCAGACTGGCTATTTGCCTTCCTGTGCTTCAAGCAACCCAGTGCAGCAAGGCAGACTGGGAGGGAAGATGTGTCAGTGCTGCTGCTCACTGTGCTGCCCATCAGGGGCAGATTTATGCACACCCAGTTGCTTTGGTCCTTTCTTAGCAATAAGGAGCTGCTGCCAG